>NC_086153.1:79115812-79740812 GCF_035149785.1 Candoia aspera | reverse complement strand
AAGAGTTGATGCACATAAATATTATTTTTGCTTTACACAACAAACTGCTATCCCAAGTTGCAAATTTATTCTTAAAAGTCTTTTTGCATTTTAAATGCAATTTGTCATGTGGCTTGGGAGACCAGTATTTAAGAACCTCAAGCCCCATCACACTTGAGGGGTTAATCACATATTTCTGCAGCTTTTGTCTGCAGTCCAACTTAATCATTGTCTACATGCTTATACCCTTACATAAGAGTATGTTGGTGGGATTATTACTGCACTAACATGCATAGGCTTGGACTGTCTGTCCTAATGAAACATAAAGAAAAAAATATACTTATGACTGACTGGCTTTCTGTGGAGATGCTGTCCATTCCTAAGCATGTTTGTTTTCTGGTAAGTATCAGTATACTCAGTGAGACTTACTCTGAAATGAATGCACTGAAAAGTGTAGTCTTAGCTATAATTAATTTCAGATGGATTATGGTGAATGACCAAACGTTATTAAGGATAACTGTTGTAAAACAGATTTAAGTTGTCTCCAGACTTTGTCATGTATTAAATAGATTAAGTGAAATAAAGGGGAATTTATTTCATTAAAGGAAGCAAAGTTAAACTCTGGCATTGGTGTATTTTCTGGCCATCTTATGGTCTCATTAACAATGTAATCTTTGAACTATACTGAAGTTTGGTTTCGTCTTATAATACAATAATATAATTGTCTGTTTAGAAAGAAACTCTACTGTGTTCAGTAATAATTATTCTTATTCAAGTAAGAAAAAAGATTAACTCATTTTTCCCCAACTTAGTGTCTGCTGGATGTGTTTACATTTGGGGAGTGCTAGACTGAGGAAGGCCGGATCAATCAAAGAACATTGTTTTTGTCAATGGATTCTAAACAGAAAACAAAACAAAACATTGAAGCAGTTCTTCAGTAGATACAATCCTAACATGTAATCCTGCATTGCTCTTTATATAAACAAGTTACAAATTACAAAAACACATGAAATTTGGTGACAGCATCAAAAATTTCCCAGTCTTATTCCTTCTTACTGATTCTGGTCACAAAATGAGTCAATCCATATTATGTTCCTAAATCACTGTAATTTCTTAGAATGTTTAGATGCACAATAACTCCTGAAAACCAGATTTTCCTAGCCCCTACTCTTTTTATTCTCCTTAATGAAATCTTAATGTTAGAGCCATAGTTATGTTAGCCAAAAAAATAAACTGTACCTTAGTGTGTTCTTTTCCTCCAACCATGTCACATTCTGTAGCATTTCTTATTTGTGTGAATTCTTCAAACCAGAGAATATCTACTAACAGCTCCAGGTGTTACCAAGAAACATTGTACTAAGGAAACTGCACATGGTTAAATTAGACAATATAGTTAAGAGAATGAGACAAAACTGAATATGGTTGAGTTGAACGCAAATAATTTTCATTCTTAGAATAACTTACTAACTAAAGTGATATCTGTCATTTATAAAAGATCTTCTCTCTGTTACGTAATACATATTTTAAGTAAATTACCCTTAGAACAGAGGAACACCATAGCAATAATAAGTTTCCATTTTGCTGTAAAACATTGAATATCTGCAAATCTTAAGGCTGCCCAAATTTAAAATTATTTTCTTAAAACAATTTCCCTCTGAGAGGTTGTGGAAAAGCTGAGGAAGGAGTAGAAAAGAGAATAGACCTAATCAAGAGACAGCAAGCGAGTCAGGTGAAAACTTTTAAATGGAGAGAAACCCAGAAGCATTTCAAATCATTCAAAGAGACTCTGCTGTATTAACTCACTATAAATCAGTGTTTTTCAAATGTGACAACTTTAAGATGTGGAGACTTCAACTCCCAGAATTCCCCAGCCACATTATAAATGAGGTTGGGAAATTCCTTCATTTCCAAGATTCTGTATTTATCCCAGTCACATATTTAAATCTGTGTAGTTCTTGCTTCCTTTATCTTGCCTAGCTACTTTATGTGGGCCATGACAGTTTCCACCAGGTACTAAATGTGACAGCACTGACCAAAAAAAAAAAAAGACCTCTACTTCAATCAAATAAAATATTCCATGGTGAACCCTGATAACAGTGCTGTAAACTGAAATATGTAGTGCTCTGATTTCATAGTCTCAATTAAGTCACTGATCTGAACACAAATGTATTTCCTGACATGAGCAAATTTTTGCATAAAGGGTTTTCTTTAACATTTTAGGTGAAAGGTCCTCCAGCTGCAGGAGCATTTAAAGAAAGACCAACGAAGCCCACAGCATTTCGCAAGTTTTATGAACGAGGTGACTTCCCAATTGCCCTTGAGCATGATACAAGAGGAAACAAAATAGCCTGGAAGGTAGGTCAGGGCACAGCTGTGACAGGCAGCTGCACTTATTGAAGTGACATCTCTCATTGCCAAAACCCGTTGGCTTATAAGTAAATAAAGTGGAGTAATTTCTTAGCAAATAGAAGATGGTGGGGGAAGAAGTCAGAGACTGGCCTCCTGAGCCAGCCACCTACCTTGGTGAACAATTAAATTATATGCTGCAAAAAGGAAGATGACAGAGTTGCTTTGCCTTAGAGAACTGTCTCCTGCTCAATTCATCTCTATTTTTATGAGGACCTGGCAACCCAGCCTATTCCAGGCAGTCCATCAAATGATGGAAGTGGCTGGATACAGTGAGCAGCAGCCATTTATCTCCCCCCAAATTTCACCTTCCTGCAGGACAGTTCCAAATGGAAGCTTTAATTACCTAAATGGATAGGTCAAGATTGCCTGCTCCTTTGAAATGCAGAGCAGAATACTAACGAAGGCAGATTCTCATTCCACGGCTGCACTCCCAGTCTGCAGCATATGTCAGACAGCGTAATCACTGTCATACATGCCCCTGTTAGAGGCTGACCTCCACTGCTGAAACCATTATGGCTCTGACATCTCTGACAAAAGGTTAATTGGCTTCAAAATAAATGTATTGCCTAATGACTTCATTCAAATGCAGCCGTTTCTCTCTCCGAAAGTCTCAGTGATGTTATTTGTAAAACTTGCCAATCTTTTAAGTAACTAGAGCAGGCTTTTAAATTTAATTTGAAAAATGAATGCTGATCTTTAACCTGCTCTTTCTATTTAATTATTTTTGTTATCAAAGAATGAATTTCTCTCTTTTGTTTGTGTAATTTATTGGCTGGACTAAGTTTTCTCTTCAAATAGGACAAGGATAGCCTGTAGTCAAATACTGAGTATTGGGAGTAGTAAAAAAGAAGCACATAACCCATTCTTAGAACATTGGAGTAGCTCATGTTGAAAATCATCTTGATTTATACTACCATAATTTTGGTAATTAAAATAAAAAAATAAGAGGCTCTTATACATGACAATAACAATAACAATAATTCTCTATAATTTATGACATTATTAAACAATTTGGCACCCTGTAAAACGTACTAAGCAAGATTACATCCAAATTTAATGGATATATTTAACTCATATTTTGGCCAATCACTTTGGGCATGACATTTTCTAATCTCATTGAATATTATTACTGATATTTATATATGAATTTTTATGTAGACTTTATGATATTTATATAAGGATGTTTATATAAACTTTATATGAAACTTGTTATATTCATTATTCTTTTTTGATTTTCCTCAAGGTTGTAATGCTTAAGCCAATAATATATTTGATTTGAATTAGCAAACAGGAAAGAAATTACAAAGCAGAACTGATGGGGCAAGATCCATCAATTACAAAATGACTTACAGGCTAACTTAAACAGATTTAAGTTGAATTATATTTGTTTTTTTAAAAGGTGGCATGATCTGATATCGCTTACTTGTAAATTTTAGTGGTAAAGATTTAGAAGAGTAAAAGAGGGAAATGCACAGAAGTGTAATAAATATTTTACTATTTTCAGTCCCTGTTTTGTTGCTTATATTTATAGTATATAGCAGATGGTTTTACCAAGTTCCAAAATTCCTGCATGGTATCAAGCAAACATGAAAATTAAGAACTCCTGTAATTCCAGCCATTGTTTTATCTTTAGGTCAGCTAATGGCTGATACCACCATAGGCACCAGTCTAAAGCCACATGTCACCATTGCTTTGCTATACTTTCCTCCTATCCTGGAGCCAGCAGGAAATCATATCACTGTATATCTTGCTGGTTGTACAGTGTGTCCTTCCTGTGCAGCTGGAAGAGGTCTGTATTGTGCTGATTTGATGTGCAACATTCAAAGAACCATGGCTGGTGGTTCTCTGGGCTGAAATCCCAGCCTTGCCCAATATCATTCAGCTTATAAAAAGCCTCCTCTAATTGGCATGCACAAAACTCTGCATGCACTGTGTTATTTTCCTTTTTCTTTCACATTGTATATAGACTGAATGAACTTTTTTTAATCTTTGAAACTATGGGCCCACCAGATGATTGTTCAACTTAATGATCCCTAGCTGGCAGCAAAGAGTTTGAGGGTTTTTTTAATCACTTGGCTGCCATCTAGTGGTCATCTAGATTTGTGCAGCTGAGATGCAGTTGTTGAATCAGTTTTGAAGAGCTGGAGTTAAAGGAAGTTTAGCTGTAAGGATTGATGTGGAAACTGCAAGCTGTCTAAGGAGAGGAAATGAGGAATCAGGACTTATCTGGAAGCAACAACTATTGGAAAGGGTTCTCCCAGCAGGCAGTCTACCAAAATACAAGTTTTGAGTCCTTTCAGTTATATGAATTAAGTCAGGCAAAGTGTGGTCAGTTTCAAAGCTCTGCACTCAGTAGGTTGACCAGTGGACTAGCCCTTTTAAAAAAGGAGGAAAAATGGTTGTGGAAGCCAGAATTCTGGACTCTCCTTGCAGCTAGAAGAGGACTGATGGCTGAACAAAGAGATCAGGGATCAGTTTGAAAGGGGGGATCCCATAGGAAACAGGCAGAACCAATTGAAAGTCAAGAGAGAGATAAATATCTCTTAGCAGTATCAGGTAGTGACAGCATTATCTTTTAGACACATATATCCTGATTCAGCTCCTCTCCTAAGGAGAAGGAAGTCATATGAGTGTCAAACTATGTAGGGCATAGCCCAGCATTTTGAACTGGGCCTAGAGATTTATTTGTAGGCATGACAGAAATACTTCTGTTATGCTGCTGAAATGATTAACACTAAACATTGCCATTTAATGTTTCTTGTTACCACTTAATTATTGTTTTACCATTGAGCCTTTCTGCTATTTATTCAAAACCATGATGAGCAAAATGGTTGGTTGGGATGTTAGATGAGAATTAAATTGGAATTCTTGGTTTTCAACCATGAAACTCTCACTGTCTCTTTCAAATTGCTTTCATAGCCTTGGTGAATAGAATGGGGATGGGGAGAGAACTTGTGCTGCCTTAGGCTTCCTAGAAGAAAGGGGAATATCATTGTGTTAAATAAATAGAGTGGTTTACATACCAGTGTAATATCTACCTAGTTGTAACTAGCCTGTTATAAGGTATTATTATAGCAGTAAGGCTACAGAAGCTTTTTATTTATTTATTTATTTATTTATCAAATTTTATCACCACCCATCTCCCCCCCAAAGGAGGGACTCTGGGCGGTTTACAAAAAACAAAATTTAAAATTCAATACCATTGTAAAACAATAAATATAAATATAGATAAGTAAAAGATATAAAATATGATAGGATCTGTCCTAACAGCCAGGAAACACGCTGAGACAAGGAACTGGTCTCTAATATTTATTGCTAGTACTTAACAGGAATCCTAACAAACTGAAGAAGCGTGGGAAAACCCAGACAAATAAACCCCAAAGGTTAAGGTGGTCCCGATCTGTGTCTCTTTGAATGGCTGACCAATTCCTCAGTGCTATGCATGCGCTTGACAGTCTGGATGGGAGCCCCCTGCTCGCCATCCTTACTCATGACAGGATCCAGATGGCTAAGATTCTATCTCAGTGAGTATAACGGGCCATTCTAAGGCGCTAGCCATCCCCACGACTGACTATACCTCTCCCTGCTGCAGACATTCTGACACAACCAGGTTTTTAGTTTTTTGCGGAAGTCCAGGAGCGAGGGGGCTTGTCTCACCTCTGGGGGAAGAATGTTCCAGAGGGCGGGAGCTACTACAGAGAAGGCCCGTTTCCTGGACCCTACCAGATAAATTTCCCTTACAGACAGGATCCGTAACATGCCCTCTCTGCATGACCTGGTGGGACGGGTCGATGTAATGGGGATGAGGCGGTCCTTCAGGTAACCTGGCCCTATGCCATGTAGGGCTTTAAAGGTGATAACCAACACCTTGAATTGGACCCAGAAGCAAACTGGGAGCCAGTGCAGTTCGCATAGCAAAGGTGTTATATGGGCCACCCTTGGGGCACCTAAAATTGCTCACACAGCTGCGATTTAGATAGTGTAGGGTTGGGGGCAATATGACCCAATCTATGAAAAAAGGCTGTATATGCATGCAAAAATTCCTCCCATATTTACTATCTATTCTGTGTTGATTCAGTGAGCTGAAGGTGGAGAAATTTGTTCCATCCCTCATTCTTGGCAAGCTATGATGCAAGAGCCAGAATTTATTTTCATGTCACTTATTTCATTTAGTCCAAAGTATTATGTTTCTGATCATTTTTTTTAGAAAATGTATGAAGTGCTTTTATACGTGATCAGTTAAATCTCTGTCTCATGATTCTTAGATAATCAGTGTATGATTCTATTCAACTATCTCGCTGAATGATTTATGTGCTGCTTGGTTGATTGACTGAGTTAATAGTTCCTTGATTAGGGTATTGTGTACTGTTTGATTGGTCTGAGGTGTTCTGGTCTTTTAGCTTTTCTATTGTCTCTTTTGAATGGCATGTAAATGTTGTTTACCTCTATGTGCCTGTTGATGGCTGACTTGTCTGAGTGCCAAGCTTCCAGGAATTCCCTGGCGTTTTTGGATTTGGCTTGGTCTAGGATGCTTACAGTTCCCCAGCTGAAACTATGGTTGAGTCTGTCCATGTGTTGTGAGATTAAGGAGTTTTCATTGTGTCTTCTACTGCTAGTTGGTGTTCATGGATGCGCTCTGCTAGTCTTCTGCCTGTCTGCCTTCATAGTGGCTCTTACATTACAAAGTATGGATCCAGTATGTAGATGACACCTTCGTCATAATAAAAAAGGAACAACTGGAGGAGACACATGTAACCATCAACAACATCTTCAAAGGAATAAAACTCACAAGGGAAGAAGAAAACAACACACTACCCTTCTTGGACATCCTCATCAGTAGAGGAAATAATGGCAAACTAGAAACCACAAGTCTACCAGAAATCAACCCTTCCTAACCAAGTCTTCCATTACCAAAGTAACAACCCAACCTCCCACAAGGGGAACTGTGTAGGAACATTATTCAGACAAGCACAAACACACTGCAGCAACCCAGAACACCAGGAAAAGAAAACAAGACCACCTATACAGCATTTTTCAGCAAAATGGATACTCATGCAACTTTATCAAAAAGGGCCTGACCACTACTGCACAACTAACACAAGCTATGAAAAGGATAACACTGCCATACATCAGAAACATACTGGAAACTACCAACAGACTGTTACAACCACATGGCACCACTGTAGCACACAAACCAACCAAAGCCCTCCAAAACATCTTAAGCAAACCAAAAGACCCAGTAGCCCAAGAATTAAAAACAGGAGTCATCTACAACATGCAGTGTAAGGACTATAGCAGCCACTATGTAGGACAGACAGGCAGAAGACTAGCAGACCACATCCACGAACACCAACTAGCAGTCAGAAGACACAGTGAGAACTCCTTAATCTCACAACACACAGACAGACTCAACCATACTTTCAACTGGGAAACTGTGAGCATCCTAGACCAAGCCAAATTTAAAAATGCTAGAGAATTCCTGGAAGCCTGGCACTCAGACAGAGCAGCCATCAACAGACACACAGAGGTAAACAACATTTACATGCCATTCAAAAGAAACAGTAGAAAAGCCAAAAGACCAGTACACTCCCTTGCCAGCAATCAGCACCCAGATATGCAAAGATTAACACCAGGATTAACATCAGGATTAGCATTTTAAACTAATTGCAGTTTCCAAATGGTCTTCAAAGGCAGCCCTGTATTTGGTGTGTTCCAGTAGTCTAATCATGACATACTGTAACTAGTTCACAAGTCACTGTCACAAGAGCTTCACAATCAAACAGTACACAGTACCCTAATCAAGGAACTATTAACTCAGTCAGTCAACCAAGCAGCAAACAGCCTAATCAAGGAACTCCCAAGGAGAGAACAACACCCCCACCAACACAAGCAGGGCAAGCCACTGTATATAAACAGAGAGCAAGGCCCTCTCCCTTTTCACACTGAAGATGTTGCCTAGTCTGGCAATGAAATGTCTGAAGAAAACAACAAGGCTCAGAGAGCACCAAGGACTCCACAGTTCAACCCTGAACTACAAATATTCTCTTCAATTGGTGAATGATTTATTGCATGTCTTGTTTTCAAAATGAAATAATTTGAAAGGCATTAATATGAATATTTAGTAGAATACAATCTATAGTCTTAAACTACCATGAAGGCTGGCAATTCTTTTTTTCTATTATGGCTCTCTTTCTGGAATATGAATTAGGTATTAATTAGCTTGCTTTTAAATAAATCCTACTGTGAGAGTACAAATTTATTCACTGTATCATAATTGTAATATGCAATTGTAATATAAAAAAAGTTAACTTCATTTTCTAACAGTGATTTTTTTCAAAATCCATTTATTTGATGCCTTTGGTTTAACCCCTTATTTTTTCATTGAAATAGAGCTTAAACATGCATAATTCTACTTGAACAGCTTCATTCGGTTACTAATTTATGTCTATAATTTATTTATTACAAAAATGTGTATACTACCTTAGCACAGAAAGATTCCAGTCTATTTACAACAATGTAACAAACCTCAAAAATTCCTACATCCCTTGCCCAATACATAAAATCCAGATAAGTAACAACAACCCAATTAAAACAGTACAAACACCCCAACTTGATCACTAGCATCTGTAGGTCCGCCAGAACAAGAACATTTTAATAGGTTTGCAAGAACTGAGTAGGTTGGTGACCAAATGAATCTTAGAAGTACATGGGGAATACCACCAAAAAGGACTGCCTCTCAGCCCCCATCTCCTTAACCGCATGTGTGGTAGGGACCTAAGCATCCTCTCAGGATGAATGCATAGGACAGAGCAATTCTAATTGAAGGAGATGATCATGCAGGTACATGAGTGTGAAACCATGTAGGGTGTAATAGGTTCAAACCAGCATGTTGAATTAGACCTACAGATTTATTTGTAGGTATGAAAGAAATACTTGTGTTATGCTGCTGAAATGACTAACTCCTGCTAGCAGCCATGCCACTGCATTTTAAACTAATTGCAGTTTCCAAATGGTCTTCAAAGGCAGCCCTGTATTTGGTATGTTCCAGTAGTCTAATCATGACATACTGTAACTAGTTCACAAGTCACTGTCACAAGAGCTTCACAATTCAAGCAAGGCCACAGCTGGTGCACCAGTGAAAGCAAGCAAAGACTTCCTTGGCCATGACCACCACCTGCTGCTCAAGCAGAAACCATGAATCCAAGAGAATGCCCAAGTCACGTATCAATCACATCCTGAATTAATCTAGGCTGGAGCTAATGAAAAAAGCTCTGGCTTGTTTTTTCCAATCCAGTTCCTCAGCCTTCACACACCAAGTAAAAATTCCTTTGCATCTCCAGCCTCATGTAGTTTGGCACTATGTGACTGAGCATCATGAGCATACTAACAGTACCTCAGCAGTACTTCACATTGGAGAAACCACAGTCTTGACTGTTCCTTATCCATAACAACTGACTGCAACCATACACTTAGAAAGGATTGGAGATACCATAAAATGATGCCTCTAGCCCTTGCAAGTGGTCTAGAAGGATACCATGGTAAATGGTATTACATGCCACAAGAGGCCTACTAGAACCAAGAAGAGTGCAGGGTTCTGATGTGGACCATTAGCCAGAGTAACCATTACCATTCTTAGTCCCATCTCATATCTGAACTCAGACTGAAAGGGATAATCCACTTATTTATAATTCTTTGTAGTTGAAGCTCCACTATCTTCTCCATGATCTTCACCAAAAGGAAGATTGGAGGCTGGGCAAAAGTTGTCCAAAATGCTAGATTGAGATATAGCCTCTTAGGAATGGATCCAGCACCACCTCTTTGAAGGCAGATGGTACCCACACTTCCCAGGCTTCCAAAGGAGGGACACTGGACTTGGATTCAGTCTGCAGGTGGCAAATATTATGCGACAGGGGACCCTAGCCAGTTTCTCAGAGTCTACAAACTTAAAAGAATTTCAGATGATGCTGCACAGTGTTGGCCCAGTTATTTCTCTAGGTTCTGCCCAAGTGGCATTCAACCTGGAGCTAATATGAGCCAATGTATCTAAAAGAACCTTGCAAACATGACATAGCAGCCTACAGGATAATTATCTTCCTCAAAGTGTATGGGTAACCTTGTACAATGAGAATCTGCAGACACAATAAAAACGGAGTTTGTTTCACTGCTCTAATTGTCATGGTATGCTCATGAACATAGCACTCAGCCACATTCAGTAACATTCTCTCTTCATTCTGTATCATCATTCTAGACATCTCTTTTGTTGCTTCAGTTCCTTGGACCCGCCTAGGAGAGAAGCTGCTCAGGAACAAATTCATCAATTTTCAGACCTCAATAGCATGTGGCAGAACTGCCTCACAGATCACTGGGAAAATCACCAAGTGCCCTCAGAAAGTTTAAAGAATGTACAAAGTGCCGTATCTTTGCCCTTTCCATCAACCCTCTGTATTCTTTGCCAGTCTAAATGTGGCAATTTTCTCTGGCCAAATGTATACTTTATATAGACGGTAATCATATAGATAATTAATTTTCAAGATTAAGAGAAAGGGAACAAGAATGATGGACTGGAAACTCTTACACAGTCTCCTGGGAACTTCCATGCCTCTTCTCTCTCCCCACACCACTGGATCATACGCTTTTAGACTGGGCATGGAGAGGCCAAGAGGAGGTTCCACTTCTCTGAGGCTGTGAGTGGCAGAGCTTCCACTGCATCCAGGGGAAAATGAATTACATGCCAGGCATGTCCAGCCTCATCCAAGATATTAACAAGAAGCAATTGTCCTTCTTCAAGATGGCAGAACACTGATTGGGTATTTATGTAGCAGCAATTGGTTTGCAGAGCCAGTTTGGTGTAATGGTTAAGGCATCAGGCTAGAAACTGGGAGACTGTATGTTCTAGTCCTGCCTTGGGCAGAAAGCCAGCTGGGTGACCTTTGGCCAGTCACTTTCTCTCAGCTCTAGGAAGAAGGCAGTGGCAAACCACTTCTGAAAAAACCTTGCCAAGAAAACTGCAGGGACTTGTCCAGGCAGTCTCTGAGAATTGGACACAATTGAACAGATTTTTTTTAAAATCAGTTTGCAAATTTGGTTTTACAGCGGAGTGCATTTGTGTGGGCAAAAAATACGGTGATATCCCATGGAGAAGGTATCTTCATAGCGAGAGGCGAGAATGTTGTACTTTCAGGAGAAACTGACCTAGATAAAGAAAGTGATACCCTTTGCAGCAACTATCCATAGAGGAGACCTTGGAAATACAGTGGGTGGAGCAGCAATCTAAGCAGGAGCTGAAGAAGTTAAAAATGCAAGCACTGAAGGAGTGAGGTCTCTTTTTCACAAGGACTGATATACTAGATGAATACAAAGTGTTTGCTTAAACTATCTCCCATGTTGAAGAGATTGTGTACTAAGGTCCCTGTATGCAGAAAACAGTTTAATTTCCTCCCATTTTACAAAATAATTACTCCTGAACACCTCAAAAATACTAGTACTTTCATATAATCCAACATGATGGAGCAACAGTAAAGAGTGCTGGCTTGTGACATTTTTAAAGCTTTTTTTCCCCCTAGTGGTTATAATTTCCAGAGGAGGTAGGGAAGTAACCCACCCTGAACTATAAATAAAAGGTGTTTCTGAACAATGAAAAGAAAAAGGAACTGTCACACAAAGAGAGAATGAGGAAACTAAGAATGTTAGCTTAGAAAAGGGGAAACCAAGGGGATATAATAATAATATTATATTATAATAATATTAATATTAATAATAATATAATAGTACTTTTCAAGCACTTGCAAGGGTGTCACACATAAGGCAGCAATAGTTTTTTCTATATTTATCCCAAACAGCTTAAAATAGAATAATAGATTTAAGATACAGGAAGTAAGATGTTGATTCAATGTTAGGAGTAACTTCCCAGTTAGAGCAGTTTGATAGCAGAACCAATTACAGAGGGAGGCAGTGAACTTCCTTTTACTAGATATGTTCAAGAGAGGATAGACGGGAATGGTATTGTTGTTCATCCATCGACGTTGATTAAGACCTCAACACCATGTTTTGTTCTGTCTTTTTAATAATCACTTAAGACTAGATGTGGTGTGTCCAAAGATGACTGATCAGGCCAATTCAGGCACAGAATGTTCTTGTATATGTTGGACAGACAGGTTGTGCTTCAATAGTGTGCCTTGCTTCGTAAGCTTGACAGCCCTTGTGGATGAGACCACACCAAATAGGGTGGTTTTCTGCCAGCATTTACCAGGTGGTCATGTCTATATCAGGCAACTTCAGGGAGGCCTTTGGTATGTGTTTGAAATATTTCTTCTGCCCTCCATGCAAGTGTCTTCCAGCAGAGAGTTCCCCAAAAAGGAGATGCTTGGATATGTGCTCATCCAGCATACGAATGACATGACCTGCCCACGAGGTCTGTGCTCTCATCAACAGTGTGTGGGTTGATGGTAGATATGCTCTAGATAAAACTTCAGTGTCTGGTACTTGGTCTTGCCATCTGGTGCCTGATATCTTGTGATGACAAGTCATGTGGAAATGGTCGAGCTGTCTTGCATGCCTTCAATACACAGTACACATTTCATAGGCATACAGAAAGATAGTAAGTACCATGGCTCTGTACACCTTCAGTTTTGTTACTGAGCTGATTCCTCAACATTCCCACACAGTGGAGCACAATCTACTGAAAGCAGAACTTGTCTTTGCTATTCTGCAGTTAACGCTGGGGGGAGATGGGCGGTGGTAAAATTTGATGTCTAAATAAACAAACAAACAAACTTCTGCATCAATAGTCTCTGCTCAGAGGAGGGTACTGCCAGGGTAATTAAACTGGTCCACTGCCTGTGGTTTCTGCCTTTTGATTGTGATTTCGGGTTCTGTGTATGGTGCACGAGGAGTAGGCTGGTGCATGACTTCAGTCTTTTGGATGTTGATGGCAAGTCCAAAGTTGTCACAAGCTGTGGAGAATGTATCCATAATGACTTGCATTTCCAGCTTTGAGCCAGCATTCAAAGGGCAGTCATCAGCAAAGGGTAAGTCTCTCAGAACAGTTTCCTTCACCTTGGTGATAGCTTGAAGTCTCCTCCAGTTGAAGAGCTTCTCATCCACTCTGTATTTGAGGCTGATTCCAGCATCACTATCCTTGAAGGCATCATTCAACATGGCATAAACATCATGCTGAACAGTGTGGGTGCAAGCACACAACCCTGTTTGATGCCAATAGTGACTGGAAATGGCTTGGAGGATTCCCCACCATCCAGTACTCTGGCCATCATGCCATCATGGAACTGGCTTACCATCTGAATGAATTTGGGGCAGCCGAACTTCAACATGATCCTCCACTGGCCTTGTCAGCTAACAGTGTTGATGTTCTGGTTCATTAATGCTTGACACACGAAAAGGTGGTTTTATATTCTTTATTACAATATTTACAGATATTTACAGATATTTACACAGTATAGACTGCAATCATCAAGGATCTTGGATTCTGAATTTGATGACTCAGGTCTTACAATTCCAAAAGGCACTAGAACGAGTGGCTACTGGATGACAGCAATTAGTAGGTTCTCAGACAAGCAGATTAAGACTTAGCAAGACAAGGCAAGTCAAACAAGACATGCAAGGCAAGGCAAAGCAAAACAAGGCAAGGTTAGGCAAGCAAGACAAGGCGAAGCAAGACAGGGCAAGGAAAGTCAAAACAAGACAAGACAAAGCAAGGCTAGGCAAATTTATTTATTTATTTATTTTCCATCACTGCCCATCTCCCCCCAAAAGAGGGACTTTGGGTGGTTTACAATAAAATCAGCAATTATAAAAAATATAAGTTACAATATAAACAACCAATAAATAAGAAAAAAATAGATACAAACTCCAAGAAGCAAAGATCTCATTCATTGGGGAGGGATCTATGGTGCCAGGCCACCCCCAGGAGGAACTATTGCCCCTCCCACCCCAGGCGAGGCAGCTGAACCAGGTCTTCAAATTCTTCCGGAAGTCTGGGAGTGAAGGGACCTGCTTCACCTCCAGGGGCAGAATGTTCCAAATCAAGACAAGATGAAGTAAAACAAGGCAAGGCTAGGCTAGGCTAGGCAAGTAAGGTGAATAGGAATTCACAGTTGAAGGCAGATCACATCAAGGCAAGGGCTCAGTGGTGACTTGGAAACATGCAACAGTAAAGACCTCTGTAGAAGATGATAGAAAGAAGAAGAGATGGAAAGATGACTCGGTCGGTTGTGAGGGAGAAGTGACCTGACAGGACTCACACGGCTGGGGTTGAGAGGTGACCAGATAGAACTTTGGAAGACGTCTGTGAATGAGTGGTGAGGCAGGATACAAGCTGCAATGCAGAAGGAACGGTGAGGCGAACTTAAGCGGCGGTGGCAAAGAGAAGGCGGCAAGGCAAAATGCGAGTGGGTTTGGAGGAGGTTCAACGGAGCAGGATTCAGGCAACGGCTGAGGAAAAATGACAGGATAAGATGCAAGCGGCAGTGGAGAAGATTCAGAGAGACAAGATTCAGGCAACAATGGAGGAGATTCAATGAGGCAGGACCCTGATGACAACGAAGAAGAATTGACAAGGCAAGGATTGTAAATCAGAGGAAGGGGAGCAACAGGATCAGGTTCAAGCAAGGGTGGCAGCTCCAACGACAGACCAGGCTAGGAGGGCAATTCTGATGAACGGTTGTCTCCAGCAACCCATTCTTTCTCAGAGTGTCCTTTTATACTTCTCCCGCTGTTTTCTGGTGGGATTCAATCGGGCCGCTTTTTGCTGAGTGCACTTTTCCACCCTTCTTTCTCTGGTGCTGATAGGTGGAGGTGAGTCTTCCCTGTGCCTATCACCAATCAGCTCAAATTTCCCACCTTCAGCACTGAGCTCCCCTGTCTCCGATTCCACATCAGACTCAATTCTGACAGTTGAAGGCTTTCATAAGATCAACAAAGGTTGTATAAAGTTCACAATTCTGCTCCTGACACTTCTCCTGAAATTGGTTCATGGCAAAAATCTTTTTTTTTTCCTTTGCGGAAGCTGCACTGTGACTCAGGCAGCAAGCTCAGCTCCAGATGAGTGACCAGATGATTTACTGTAGCAGAACTCTTGCAAGGGTTTTTCCTGCAATGGAGAGCAGCGAGATTCCTCAGTAGTTGTTGCATACTTGTTGATTACCCTTCTTCTTGTAGAGGTGTACGATAGATGCATCTTTAAGTTCCTGAGGAATGGATCCTTGCTTTCAGAAGGACTGGAACATCTTGGTGAGTTTTTCTATAAGTACAGGACCACCAGCTTTGTAGATCTCTGCTGGTAAGGCATCTGCCCTGGAACTTTGCCACTGGATAGCTAGCTGACAGCCTTCATGACTTCAGCTACTACCAAAGGGTCATCCATGGTGCTGTTGATGTTGACCTGGGGAATCCTGTCTATCACCTTATTGTTAATAGATGACGGTTGGTTGAGGATGGCTTCAAGATGTTCAGCCCATCTCTGCAGGATCTGAGCCTTCTTACTAGATTCGTTCAAGAGAGGATGGTCAGGAATACCTGCAAGGAGAAGGGAGATGGAGTCATTGGCCAAAACAGATTTGCAGGTCTGTGACAAGATCATGGATAACATTCCACTTCTTGCTATTATACTACTACATGGATATCCTACCTTTTGTCTAGAAGCTCAAGGTAGAAATACAGAAGGCTTTTCTGATACAATCTTTCACACAACCCTCTCATCTAAAATACCAGGTCTGAAAGGCAAAGCCAGTTAGCTGTGAACATGATTACAAGGACCTGCCATTGGAAAGAGAAGTTAACTTCTCCTTTATGCAGAAATGTACAGGATTTGTTACTACTTTGATGACGAAACTGCCATTCATATATTTATTTAACATCATTGTTTAGAAACGACATTGAAGGAGCGGTGGCGCTGCGGGTTAAACCGCTGAGCTGTCGATCGGAAGGTCGGCGGTTCGAAACCGCGCGGCGGGGTGAGCTCCCGTTGTTAATCCCAGCTCCTGCTCACCTAGCAGTTCGAAAACATGCAAATGTGAGTAGATCAATAGGTACCGCTTCGGCGGGAAGGTAACGGCGTTCCGAGTCGTCATGCTGGCCACATGACCCGGAAGTGTCTATGACAACGCCGGCTCCAAGGCTTAGAAACGGAGATGAGCACCGCCCCCTAGAGTCGGATTCGACTGGACTTTACGTCAAGGGAAACCTTTACCTTTACCTATCATTTTTTAGCACACTGATGTGGTTGTACTGAATGCAAAATTGCCAAATGCCTTAAGCAAAGGAACAATATTACAGGTAGTCCTCGACTTATGTCCACAGTTGTGACCAGAATTTCCATCATAAGTTGTTGTGGTCATAAGTCAAGTCACCACATGACTGGACCCGATTTTATGACCATTTTCATGGCAGTTGTTAAGCAAATCACAGGTCATTAAGCAAGTTCATTAGAAAATGTTTAAAATGACCATTTGACCATCTTTTTGTTGGTTTTAATTCAATATTCCTTAAAATATTATAAATTGGTGTTTCTCATCTTGTATTATACAGTATATGCCATTGGTAGAATACAGAGGTAGCCTAGATGGGATATGACTGTCCTTTCCACATCTCAAGGTGAATGAATGAATGAGTGAATGAATGAATAAGTGAATGAATGAATGAATGAATGAATAGCTGTATTATAGTTCACAGGCTCACCAAGCATACCACAATTAAAAAATAATAATATAATAAAATGAGACAAGAGCAATATAATATTCAGGCATAAGTTCTATAAACTACACATGCGAACTTAGTGACAGTTTAAATACTGTTTTTGTCTTCCCAAAGGAATTTATAAATAAATAAATTTATGAATTTATGAATAAATAAACAAATTTCACATAAAATTTATCTATTTGTGTGGGAATGGCCTAATGAGGGGTATTAGCAACTCACTGTGAGGATCTTTATAGAAATCACAAAAGAGTAAAACAAGGCTCAATGATTTAGTACTTCCAGACTGACAGGGCAAATATTTTCTGCGTAATGGTTTTTTTTAAAACTTGCCCTCCAATACACTGATTGTAAGATGACAAAGCGCAGTAGTGTTAAAGGCCCTACTGAATGTATTAACTACATGCTGATCCATTTATACAGCTGGTTGAAACAGACTTTAATTTGTCTCAAGTTATATTTCAGCTGGTATTTTGCTATATGCAGTTTGCAATTCTGTATCAAGGATTTTTTGAGTAAGAACTACCACAGCCAGTTCTTGTCCAAGTTTCAGCAACACTTCTGGCACAAATGCCAATTTCTGAAGTTTGTCTCCAATTCATTATCTCCAGAAGAACATGGCTTGGCCAGCAAGATAAGAGATGCCCACGCTCGGGGTTGAAAATTTAGCTAGTATTGAAAAAGACTTAGCCATGCCCTTGTTTCAACCCTCGGCAGCTCTGTGTCCTATCACAGGGCTGCATTAAGAACACGTTAAACAGCTTTTATAAGAAATTTGTTTACACTCTTTCTGGTTTAGCATTAATGATACCTAGATTTAACTGAGCCTCGTGCAGGAGCTGGGCCAAGAGTTTGGCCTCAAATTTTTGCATAGCAGCTGAAATATGCTATGTATCACACAAGAAAAGAAAGAAAGAAAGAAATGCTGTAGAGATGGTCTGGACAGTACGGGCATTTCACTTTATTCAAACAATTTATATAATTGCTCAGTCAACATGCAGCTCAGGGTGGTGTACACAGAATAATGATAAAACAATGAAAAATGCCTCCTGTATATTGTATCACAAATCCCAAATATGAATCAAGCTACCTTTTCCATGGGCTTCACATCCAGGGTAGTTTTTTTTTTATAACCCCTCACAAGCTGCATGAGATTAGTTGTCTCGTTATTAATTGCAATAGCTGATCCTTGGAAAAGTGAGGAAGCGCTGTCTTGTCCTTTTTTAGTCTGTCTGTGATAGAATTACCGTATTATCTGCATAGTGCAGTATAGATATGGCACTGTTTGTCAATTTCAAAGGATGATGTTCTTTATTTAAATACCCCACTATTGCACGGATGTACTAATGGAATAAGAATGGAGGCAGGATGCACCTTGGTTAGCTCCATTGGTAGTTGGCACAACGTCTGAGAGATGGCCTGCTCTATTGCACCTCCCTCTCAGTCCAGTGCTCATATGAAGTGCATATAAGAGAGAAGCCATCTATCAACTGGAGATTTAAATTTGTGCCAAAGGATTTCCCTGGAAATGGAATCAAAGATTGGATTAAGGTCTACAAATAAAGCAAACAAAGCTGACTTAGGAGTCTGAGTCTATTTTTCAGTGAGGAGAAAAGTATCAAACCCTAGACTAGCACAGAGCAACCCACCCTAAATCCTGCCTGTGCATTGGCCTCCAAATCACAAAAGAGCTCTCAGGAGAAAAGGGAGAAGAGACGGGGGGGGGGGGGGGTTACAGCAGCTACATAGTCTCCAGTTGAATGTGTTGAGGGAACCAAGCATCTCAGCTCTTTGTTTCCTGAAGTCTCTGGAAACCAAAATCATGGTTTCCATTAATGTTTTCCATTAGTTGGTGTTTCTCTCTGTCACACACACACACACACACACACACACACACACATTATTTAAACATCTTTCATGATTTGCTCTTAGGGGAAATCTGCTTTCACAGTGGCAAATGCTGTTTCAGCTCCGGTCAGCTCTCACTTGTTTTGCAATTGCAACAGTAAGAATTAATGTCAACAGCATTACTACAATGCTTCTTTGTCCTTAAAACCTACTGTAACTGATACATATAATAATAGAATATATATCTCATGTTTGGAAAAAGTGGGGGGTTTGTTTCAATTTGGTGGAGGTTCTTTGATATGATGGTTGGTGACACCCAGAATATGAAAGGTTAAGAACCCTGGATCTGAATGACTTGCACAATATTGCATATTGCAATGTCCTTCTAAAGCCCATAAAGCAATGCTGTCATGTAGTCCCATATGCAGCTTCAGGAGTAAGACCCATTGAATCTAACTGATTTATGTATATGTAAAAACAGGACTGTGCTGTTATTTTTAAGCCATGCACTTTCAACAGGATTATCTCAGTAAAAATAGTTTGTGAATCATCCTCCTTGTGACCTAAGCTATGGAGAGTCAAAACACAAGTGTATATGATTAGGCAGAACAACTGCCATGTTAAGATGAAATGATGTCTGGAGGATTGCATACCATTCTGATTACCTTGTTACTGTGAATACATTTTTGTTGGTGTATGTTTGAAACATTGTTAGGAGCTAGCTTTTTTCAACAGACCATTTTGCAGAAAGGATCATCCCAACATAGTTCAGTGAAAATTGTGTCATAGCTAGGACCAGTTCAATTTATTTGCTGCCCTAACAAAACTTCTGAAGGGAGGGGACTCAAAGTAAGTCTGGAGCACAGCCAGGTTGATTTAGGATATGTTATTTATACTTACATCCTACTGCTTGGCTTTCTATAGGCATGTGGTTGACTGATTTGGGAAGAAAAATTTGGGTTAGGTAGGGTTTTGGTTTGATCTAGCATGGTGTGGTAAAGCTAAGCAAGTGTTGACATGGTCTGTAATCTGGAAGGGAGATTATTATACCCTCTTGCCCATGGATTTCCTGGCCAACTAAATAAACTATTATCCTTTTATTATTTCTGAAAGACTTTATTTTACAGCCAGGAAGAGCAATAGTGTAAAACAAAACATTTTTTATCAGATAATAGATACATAGTATGTTACTCCTAAAATAAAGTCTGATGTTTTTCAAGGCTTAACCTGTGGTTTATCTGGCACATATGAATAATAAATGAAAACACCTTTAAGCAACTACCCGTGCATTTCCTGTACTACTGAGTAACTAAATGAGATCCCAGACTTTACAAGATAAGGTGTCAAATGGCTTACAGACAGCAAGGAGTGTTTCCATGACAGGAAGGAACAGTACAGAATATACATAGAAGCCAAGTGCTGCACATAGGTGGAGTACTTCAGGCATGATGAAGGCTGATTCCAGGACTATGAACTATAGGGACAGAGATACAAGACTTAAAATGTAATAAACATGAAAACAGTTCAATAAATACAACTTTTTAATCTTGAAATTTGTTGTTGTTGTTTATTCGTTTAGTCGCTTCCGACTCTTCGTGACTTCATGGACCAGCCCACGCCAGAGCTTCCTGTCGGTCGTCAACACCCCCAGCTCCCCCAGGGACGAGTCCGTCACCTCTAGAATATCATCCATCCATCTTGCCCTTGGTCGGCCCCTCTTCCTTTTGCCTTCCACTCTCCCTACCATCAGCATCTTCTCCAGGGTGTCCTGTCTTCTCATTATGTGGCCAAAGTATTTCAGTTTTGCCTTTAATATCATTCCCTCAAGTGAGCAGTCTGGCTTTATTTCCTGGAGGATGGACTGGTTGGATCTTCTTGCAGTCCAAGGCACTCTCAGAATTTTCCTCCAACACCACAGTTCAAAAGCATCGATCTTCCTTCGCTCAGCCTTCCTTATGGTCCAGCTCTCGCAGCCATATGTTACTACAGGGAACACCATTGCTTTAACTATGCGGGCCTTTGTTGTCAGTGTGATGTCTCTGCTCTTAACTATTTTATCGAGATTTGTCATTGCTCTTCTCCCAAGGATTAAGCGTCTTCTGATTTCCTGACTGCAGTCAGCATCTGCAGTAATCTTTGCACCTAGGAATACAAAGTCTTTCACTGCTTCTACATTTTCTCCCTCTATTTGCCAGTTATCAATCAAGCTGGTTGCCATAATCTTGGTTTTTTTGAGGTTTAGCTGCAAACCAGCTTTTGCACTTTCTTCTTTCACCTTCATCATAAGGCTCCTCAGTTCCTCTTCACTTTCAGCCATCAAGGTGGTATCATCTGCATATCTGAGATTGTTAATGTTTCTTCCAGAGATTTTAACTCCAGCCTTGGATTCCTCAAGGCCAGCTTGTCGCATGATGTGTTCTGCATACAAGTTGAATAGGTAGGGTGAGAGTATACAGCCCTGCCGTACTCCTTTCCCAATCTTAAACCAGTCTGTTGTTCCGTGGTCTGTTCTTACTGTTGCTACTTGGTCGTTATACAGATTCTTCAGGAGGCATACAAGATGACTTGGTATCCCCATACCACTAAGAACTTGCCACAATTTGTTATGGTCCACACAGTCAAAGGCTTTAGAATAGTCAATAAAACAGAAATAGATGTTTTTCTGAAACTCCCTGGCTTTTTCCATTATCCAGCGGATATTGGCAATTTGGTCTCTAGTTCCTCTGCCTTTTCTAAACCCAGCTTGTACATCTGGCAATTCTCGCTCCATGAACTGCTGAAGTCTACCTTGCAGGATCTTGAGCATTACCTTACTGGCATGTGAAATGAGTGCCACTGTTCGATAGTTTGAACATTCTTTAGTGTTTCCCTTTTTTGGTATGGCGATATAAGTTGATTTTTTCCAGTCTGATGGCCATTCTTGTGTTTTCCAAATTTGCTGGCATATAGCATGCATTACCTTGACAGCATCATCTTGCAAGATTTTGAACAGTTCAGCTGGGATGCCGTCGTCTCCTGTTGCCTTGTTATTAGCAATGCTTCTTAAGGCCCACTCAACCTCACTCTTCAGGATGTCTGGCTCTAGCTCACCGACCACACCGTCAAAGCTATCCCCGATATTGTTATCCTTCCTATACAGGTTTTCTGTATATTCTTGCCACCTTTTCTTGATCTCTTCTTCTTCTGTTAGGTCCTTGCCATCTTTGTTTTTGATCATACCCATTTTTGCCTGGAATTTACCTCCAATGTTTCTAATTTTCTGGAAGAGGTCTCTTGTCCTTCCTATTCTACTGTCTTCTTCCACTTCCGCGCATTGCTTGTTTAAAAATAATTCCTTATCTCTTCTGGCTAACCTCTGGAATTTTGCATTTAATTGGGCATATCTCCCCCTATCACTGTTGCCTTTTGCTTTCCTTCTTTCTTGGGCTACTTCTAGTGTCTCAGCAGACAGCCATTTTGCCTTCTTGGTTTTCTCTTTCTTTGGGATGTATTTTGTTGCCGCCTCCTGAACAATGCTGCCAACTTCTGTCCAGAGTTCTTCCGGGACCCTCTCTACTAAGTCCAGTCCCTTAAATCTGTTCTTCACCTCCACTGCATATTCCTTAGGAATATTAGTGAGCTCATATCTAGCTGATCTGTGGGTCTTCCCTAATCTCTTTAGTCTGATCCTAAATTGTGCAAGAAGAAGTTCGTGATCTGAACTACAGTCAGCTCCAGGCCTTGTTTTTACCGACTGTACAGATGTCCGCCACCTTTGGCTGCAAAGGATGTAATCAATCTGATTTCGGTGTTGTCCATCTGGTGAAGTCCATGTATAAAGCCGTCTCTTAGGTTGTTGGAAGAGAGTGTTTGTTATGCAGAGTGAATTGTCTTGGCAAAATTCTATCAGCCTGTGTCCTGCTTCGTTTTGTTCTCCCAGGCCATACTTACCTGTAATTCCAGGTGTCATTTGACTGCCCACCTTAGCATTCCAGTCTCCTGTGATGAAAATAACATCTCTTTTAGGCGTGTTGTCCAGTAGGTGCTGCAGATCCTCATAGAACTGCTCTACTTCAGCTTCTTCAGCATTTGTGGTTGGGGCGTATATTTGGATCACTGTGATGTTAGATGGCTTGCCCTGAATTCGAATTGAGATCATTCTGTCGTTTTTTGGGTTGTATCCAAGCACTGCTTTAGCCACTTTACTATTAATTATGAAGGCTACTCCATTTCTTCTGTGGTCCTCTTGTCCGCAGTAGTAGATCTGGTGGTCATTTGATGTGAAGTGGCCCATTCCAGTCCATTTCAGTTCACTGATGCCCAGAATGTCTATCTTTAATCTTGACATCTCACCAATAACCACATCCAATTTGCCCTGGCTCATAGATCTTACATTCCAGGTTCCGATGGTGTGTTGATCCTTAGAACATCGGATTCGCCGTTCACCACCAGCACCGTCGGCCGCTAGCCGTCCTTCCGGCTTTGAGCTAGCTGCGTCATCACGTCTGGGGCTAGTTGAGCTCATCCTCTGTTCCTCCCCAGTAGCATTTTGACCATCTTCCGACCTGGGGGTCTCATCTTCCGATGGTATACCGACATATCTCTGGTTGTACTGATCCATTTAGTTTTCACGGCAAGAATACTGAGGTGGGTTGCCATTACCTTCCCCAGGGATCGCATTTAGTCTGACCTCTCTGTCATGACCTTCCCGTCTTGGGTGGCCCTTCACGGTTTAGCTCATGGCATCATTGAGGTGCTCAAGCTCCAGCACCACGACAAGGTAACGATCCTTTGCTGAAGAATCTTGAAATATAAAGCGTAATTTCTTTTTTGTAGTTGGTAATTCCTCATATTCAATCTGTTCATTATTTGGTGTTCTGTGAACCCTAGTTTGTCTCTTCTCTCTTTTTTATTTATTTGAATGTTTGTATAATAAGATTATTTTATCAGAAACAGAAAGTAAATCTGATTTCTGAAAATAATCAGAAACCCATAATCAGCATTTATCATATAGCACAGAAAAATTATCAATTCAGATAAAAGAGTTCTTCAACCCACAGTTGTGGAAAAACCATCTCTGCTCTTGGAGATACCTCCAGCCTTCTCACACTACTGCCTGCAGCTGGTGGAGCATCAGGAAGGGGGGGGGAACAAACTGTTTAAGGTTTTTTTTTTTTCTTTTTAACTCTTTGCATTCTGGCTTCATGAAAAATGGGCATTTGTGCCCATGTCTTTGCTTTTGGGCTGGAGAGGCTGACACCTTATCACATTCTCCACATCCCAGTCCTTGCAGTACAAACTGTAGTAGTGAGAACAATGCAAAGGATCAGTGAGCCAGATTTGCTCTTTAATGAGGTTGATTTGTGAACCCAGTGGTTTGTGGTAAGGCAGGACTCAAGTTCTGAGAGAAAACTAGACATTAGGAATCTCATCAGTTTTAAAAATAAGAGCAGATTCAGGGAAATTTGGTTTTTGACTGGGACCATCCTATGTATGAGAAGATTTTAACCAACTTAACCTAAGTCCAAATCCTGCTCCACTGTTTGCAACTCCAATTATAGCTTTTCAGGGGTGGGGGGAAGCTTAATGGGAAGGGGATTTTTGTCAGAAGTATTATACAGAAGGAAAGAGTTGAACTTGCCCTCAGGGTGTGATCCTGATTACATTCTTCATATCCACTGTTGGGGGGAAGGGGGAAGCAGGACATGCCTAACACACACTTAGGCTAATACTGTAACTTCATACACATTTAGGATTCAAGATGGCCACACATGGGCAGAAAAGTGGCCCTAATAAAATTAAAACTGTTCAGGGTATAAGATGATATTTTTTTCTAGAATGCATGTGTATAGTGCATAGAATCAGCAATAGCAATAGTTCCTACTGACAATCTGTGCATTTATAGATACAATTCTTACATTCTTTATATCTGTCTTGTCAGTTGGGTACCCTCAAACAATTACAGTAGTTAGGGGTGAGAGGATTTGTAGTCCAGCACACGGATTGAGTACTGTATTAGGTGCTCTAGATTTTTATGTTGCCTTATCTCCATCTTCTACAGCTCAACTTGCAGATTTAGGGATTGGCAAAGTTTGGTGCTCAAATGAGCTACTTTACTGGGATCAATTCTCACCAAATATGCTGCCATCTGGATGATTTTGGTAATACATGTCATGAATTCAGGCCATAATTCAGTGGATTTATAGGGTCTAAACAGTATATAGATTCCTTACATTTAAAGTTACGTTTACATTTCCAATAAAATCCCTTCCAATTTACTGAATCAGAAAATAAACAGTTAATTCATCCACTGGCAAAAGACAGTGACTATATTAATCCTTATTTCTTCGTATTGATTCATTCATGTTTAATGGATAAAAACAATTCAGCTTTTTTATTTTCTTCAGATTATCATTATCATCTTCATCTTCATGAGAGAATGTTGTTTATTCGTTTAGTCGCTTCCGACTCTTCGTGACTTCATGGACCAGCCCACACCAGAGCTTCCTGTCGGTCGTCAACACCCCCAGCTCCCCCAGGGACGAGTCCATCACCTCTAGAATATCATCCATCCACCTTGCCCTTGGTCGGCCCCTCTTCCTTTTGCCCTCCACTCTCCCTAGCATCAGCATCTTCTCCAGGGTGTCCTGTCTTCTCATTATGTGGCCAAAGTATTTCAGTTTGGCCTTTAATATCATTCCCTCAAGTGAGCAGTCTGGCTTTATTTCCTGGAGTATGGACTGGTTTGATCTTCTTGCAGTCCAAGGCACTCTCAGAATTTTCCTCCAACACCACAGTTCAAAAGCATCGATCTTCCTTCTCTCAGCCTTCCTTATGGTCCAGCTCTCGCAGCCATATGTTACTATGGGGAACACCATTGCTTTAACTATGTGGACCTTTGTTGTCAGTGTGATGTCTCTGCTCTTAACTATTTTATCGAGATTTGTCATTGCTCTTCTCCCAAGGATTAAGCGTCTTCTGATTTCCTGACTGCAGTCAGCATCTGCAGTAATCTTTGTACCTAGAAATACAAAGTCTTTCGCTGCCTCTATGTTTTCTTCCTCTATTTGCCAGTTATCGATCAAGCTGGTTGCCATAATCTTGGTTTTTTTCAGGTTTAGCTGCAAGCCAGCTTTTGCACTTTCTTCCTTCACCTTCATCATAAGGCTCCTCAGTTCCTCTTCGCTTTCAGCCATCAAAGTGATATCATCTGCATATCTGAGATGGTTAATGTTTCTTCCAGCGATTTTAACTCCAGCCTTGGATTCCTCAAGCCCAGCATGTCGCATGATGTGTTCTGCGTACAAGTTGAATAGGTAGGGTGAGAGTATACAGCCCTGCCGTACTCCTTTCCCAATCTTAAACCAGTCCGTTGTTCCGTGGTCTGTTCTTACTGTTGCTACTTGGTCGTTATACAGATTCTTCAGAGGCAGACAAGATGACTTGGTATCCTCATATCGCTGAGGACTTGCCACAATTTGTTATAGTCCACACAGTCAAAGGCTTTAGAATAGTCAATAAAACAGAAATAGATGTTTTTCTGAAACTCCCTGGCTTTTTCCATTATCCAGCGGATATTGGCAATTTGGTCTCTAGTTCCTCTGCCTTTTCTAAACCCAGCTTGTACCTCTGGCAATTCTTGCTCCATGAATTGCTGAAGTCTACCTTGCAGGATCTTGAGCATTACCTTACTGGTATGTGAAATGAGTGCCACTGTTCGATAGTTTGAACATTCTTTAGTGTTTCCCTTATTTGGTATGGGGATATAAGTTGATTTTTTCATCTGATGGCCATTCTTGTGTTTTCCAAATTTGCTGGCATATAGCATGCATTACCTTGACAGCATCATCTTGCAAGATTTTGAACAGTTCTGCTGGGATGCCGTCATCTCCTGCTGCCTTGTTATTAGCAATGCTTCTTAAGGCCCATTCAACCTCACTCTTCAGGATGTCTGCCCTTTGACTGTGTGGACCATAACAAATTGTGGCAAGTCCTTAGCGATATGGGGATACCAAGTCATCTTGTATGCCTCCTGAAGAATCTGTATAACGACCAAGTAGCAACAGTAAGAACATCATGAGAGAATGCCTTTCCATAACTTGGCAGTATTATAATTTATGGAATGAAAGGTAGAATAATCCATCCAAATAAGAAATATTTCTGTCAAAGCTGAAATATTACTGTGATAACCACAGAATTGCAAGTAATTATTTAGCTACCTATGGTTGGCAGTAATGATCATAGCAGATTTTCAAAATCATTCACTGTATCATCATAATTTCTTCTGTTCAAAGATCATAGAATTTTCTCTTTAAATGGTTTCAGCTGTTTGCAACATAACTGTTTTTTCTTTCCATTGTTTTCATATTTATAATTCAGTATTTTAATGAAATGGCTGTCCTACTTCCTTAGGTAAAATATATTTATTAAAATACCAATGTGTATATTGATTTAACAGCTGGATAATTTGTTTCTTCTAAAGAATAAAAGATGCTGCTCTGGAAATGCCCTAAATCTCTTTTTCTTTTAATAACAGATTTTGCTAGAATTTGAATTCCAGCCATTACAAAGAGTTAAAAACAAAAACAAAAAAACAGGCCTCCAAAGAAAAGCAATAGTTTATCTGATTTGGGGAGTACAGAACCTCTAAGATTTCAGTTATTAATTTTTCTATGTTAATTAATTAGGCTTACTATATTTCAGTAAAGAATAAAAAGTAATGTATGAAGCCATCTTATGGATGTGAGTGGAACAAAGCTTGGTTGGAAAGGATAGAAAGGAATGCCATGATAGAGTAAATGTTGGTGTAAAGTAGATTAGCTAAATTGGTTTTTCTTATCTGAGGTTTATTTAGTATAATTTTTATATAGGTTTATGTAGTATGTATGTATGTATATATGAATAAATAAATGCTTACTCCTTTTCTGTGTTCTGCATAACACTGCTTACCTGAAAGGAAACAGCATGATTGATAAATCTGTATGTACCATATTTCACGTTTAAAAAAGAAAGGGAAAGGGGGTTGTTTATGCTTATTATTTTTGCTTTTCTCCTACCATAAAACTGTGAATGTCCCTTTATCACTTAGGAAGTATTATTTCTTAGGAAATCAAAAGTCTCTGCCATTTATGATCTAACTTTGATTACACAGTCAAAAGCACCTACCACTTATAAATGGTTACTTGTTGTGACCTGCTGTGCATGCTTAAATACACATGGTATTGTGTGCAAATGGTTTGACAGAATGAAAGTCAATGCTACCTTCCCCCAATTATCTCATAGATCCTGCCTTAATCTCAGTTGGAGGAGGAGGATTGTACAATTTCTAATAGTTCTAAGTGATATCCAGTGTTTATGAAGTTCTCAAAAGTATTTGGTGATCAATTGCCCCTCCCCCCAGCTATCAGATATTTGACAGGATTTGCTATAATGCCTATTAAATGTCCTACTCAAGGCAGTCCACTTGAAGCAAGAGAAGTTCTCTAAGAAACTCACATTGACTTTTCCAGATAGTTTAAGCATGTGGTGTACAGGAAGTATACTTCAGCACTGAATTACTCACAAGTCCTTCTATGCCTTTTGTGCTAGTAGCTGCTTAACTTTCAGGGATGAGGTTTTGAGTCGTACATGCTGTCAGCCTTACCAGGTGGACCAGACAGGAAACACGAACAGATCAGCTAATTCTACTTTATTGTAAGGCTACATTAACAGAATCTTGCAAGTCTGAACATACAATCCCGTCTCCTTTATACCCTGAGAAATTAGGGTGGGTCCCTTCTGAGACTCTTGCCACACCCACTATCCAGCTATGGACTATGCTGTGTAGCAGGTTGCTTATGTAGCAGAAGTAAGAAAGAATGAGAGACCAGGCATTTCTTTATAAAAGATTGTATTAAATAAAAACATTACTTAGAAGTAAAACAACATAGTATAAACAGATTAACCATCTAGCTAGCTAACAACTACAGAGACTGCCTAGCAAGAATCTGGTGTACATCATTAATATATTCTGTCCTATGTACATCAGCAGATCAGGAGCTTCTTGACCTTATAAGGATATAACCTTTGGTTCCTGAGAATATGACCCAGACAGCCAGGCACCAAAGGTCCACTCAGAAAAGCAGCCCCCACATTTTTTCCCTTGAGGTGTCTTTAAAAACTCAAGCCTCTGAAATTCTTCTATGATTAAAAAATATTCAATGTGCTGTCTCTTATCTGACTTCCCTAGGCAGCATCTCTGGGCCCACATACCATTGCACATTCAGAAAGAATAGCATGAACTGAAGTTTTTCACCATTTCCAAAGAGTTGTTTTCCCTTTAAATTTTTTCAGTGTATGATTGATGCCCACCCATGAATGAATGAACCTCACTAAATGCATGTTGAAATAATTGTCTTGATCACAATGGGCAGTTTGAAGTGTGACAGAAAGAACAGTTTCAAGATTGAAGCTGATATGAGAAATCAGCCTTTTAATTCAGTATCAACAAGCTCACAGTACTGATTCAGGTGCTCAGTTCATCAGTATAGATAGGAAAATATTGGTAAATTTTAATTTTGCATGCACATTCTTTCCTTCTTGATCAAGCCAGTCTTCTGAACCTTGCATTGCAATTGTCACCCATAAACACTATGCATTATGCAGACAGTCCCTTCATTTCAAGACTTTATCCATTGAGAAACTGAATAGTTGCATTGTGAGTATTTTCAACTTTTTAATTGCAAACTACTATTCTTCCAGTCATAATTCTGAATAACTTAGTATAAATAAATGTGATTGCTTCCATTTGTAAAACTCTTTAGTAAGTTGTTGATTTGCTTCAAATGCTTTTAGAGCAGTATCAACAGAATATAATATAAATAGAGAATCAACAGTTACTTCTTTCTTGGTTGAAGCACCTGAAAAGATTTGGACTAACTTAAAATCAGGGAGTGCCTCCTTCAGCAATAAAGATGTGCAATCCATTCATTTACAACCACTGTGATCTTAACAGCATTACGTGCAAAAGTACACTCTACTTCAATAATAGCATCCTTTGAGTTATTGGCTGCTTTCATCAAACCGTTTATCCGTTTCCCTGATGAATTCGTTCTCAAACTACTTTCTTATACTTTTTCTATGTCTACATGAGATTGTAAATCAATAGGACCTTTCTTTGTCATGGACATGTACATACCAGGTCTTCATACCAAGCACCTAGCTCCCCATTTTTCTCAGCCATTGTGGATACATGGGTATTAGGTCTTTAGCTTTACAATGAATTTTGGCACTATTGGATGTGATGTTGATAAAATATGTTTCAAATTGACAATTATACCAAAATATTATTTGCTACTAATTGTAAACCCAAAATTATACCCCAATAATAAGATAGAGCTAAATGTGGCTGAAGTATGTGTCAAAATCAAAAGGGTCTCTTCACTGGAGTTAGTAAGAAATTAAACAAATCTCTGCCTCTGAAACTAGTATATCTTAAATACACTCTCTCACTTACTTACTTACATCCTCAACAGTGCCTTTTGTTGCTTCAAGACTAGTAGCATCTCTATTTATGCACCTGTTGGCCACTCCCTTTCTCCTTTCACTCATCAATCAGAAGTTGACTTTCCAAAGGTTACAGCTGGGAATCACTAAACCTCTTCCCCCTGAGTGCCATGTGTGCTGATTTTACAGCTCAAATCCTGAACTTTTGAGGATGTATTTTCTTTCTGTCCAGATAAAGAATGACTGCAGTTAAACAAGGACATGTCTGGGTAAAACTAGTCATTTTGTTCCTGCCTTCCAAAGCAACAGAAAACAAATCCAATATTCAGAATTTTGACTGGAAGAATGGTAGTTTGCAATTAAAAGATTGAAAGCAAACAGAAAACATTATATAGTTATGACACCAGGCCTGGGGGTCCCAGGAAACCAGAGATGTTCTTAGATGGCTCCATTGTGGTTGACCTTTTTACTCTCTTCATGTGGTTTGTATATTTTAAATTTTTATAGTGTTTTTTTCATTTTAATAATGACTTTTTATATTTTTGTAATGATTGTTTTTTATATATTTGTTGTTTTATTGGTTGTTGTATGCTGCCCAGAGTAACTTCTTGTTAGATGGACGGCCATATAAATGTGATTAATAAATAAAATAGTTTTCCTAGAATTCTAGAGAACATGTATTTTCAAACAGGTAATTCTAACATTCCTTTTCTTTGTAACAAATTAAATGCAATGTTTTATTTCATGCAAATTGTTATTTATTAAAGCTCTAGATTGAAAACTTCCTTGAGTTCTAGAAATAACTTTGATTTAAATTTGAAGATGACCTCTGAAAACTAAATGAATATTTTTTCTGCTGAATGGACTGGTGCTTTCTTCTTCTATAATTTATGGGAGAAATTAGTGTGAATGGTTTGCTTTTATGGAGCTCTGCCTCTTGTAGCAAGCCTGCAGAAACAATTTTCCCCCAAGCCTCCATCTGTTCTTCAAACCAGGGCATATGCCATCTCATCGAGCTTGAAAGTCAACTGATTTATAACTCCTGAAAAGTGCATAGATTGAAAAGAAAGGTCGTATGCTGCTCTGTGACAATGATTTGTTAGGCACTTGGATAAAGACAATTCATATTACTATGGACCTAAGGGGAAACACACAGTGTTATAAGCTTAAAGACATGGTAGATTGGCAGCCAGGAGGAAAACAAATGCCCCTCCTTATTCAGCTGAAACAGCTACCTTTCTCCAAAAACAGAACATGCATAGCAGGTAAGCAGTGGCACTGGGGAGACATCTTGTTATCACAGCGTGCTTCAGATCTGATAGCCTTTTCTCCCCCAGGTACAAAGGTTGCCATCCAGAAATGTCTGAGTTGGCTTCATTTTTATCTTTAAATTGCACACAGAAGAATCAGCCTGAAAAGAACTGGCTGCTTCTTTCTAGAGTTAAGTTTCTTCGTCAGTGCCACTATGGAGCTTTGTTGGTTTGTTTGTTTTCCTTGAGGTGAGTCCAAAGCCTTGTCCCAGTTAGAAGTGTAATGAAGGATTCAGTCTTGGTCCTATTTGTGATCATTCTTATGCCCCCCCCCTTTAAAAAAAACTAAACTAAACTAAAAGGTTACAGAGAAAGCAGTTTGGCAGGTAACAAACCAAAACAAATTGACAATGTGACTATCAGGAAAATCAATGTGTCTTTTGTTGTTTTCATTTGTGCTTTTGGAATACTGTGTTTCTTCTGATGGTACACTATTATCATGAAAATAAATCCCCTGATCCTTTTAATCCTGTTTAGACTTATGTCTTTCGGGGAGAGAGAAAGAGAGGGGGAGAGAGGGAGAGATCATCTTCTAGGTGTTCCCAAAGCAATAAAAAATATTAAGCAGAAGTGACTCACCAAAAAATCTTGTATACAGAAAATATTCAGGCCCTGTTTGGACAACATGCTGGGTCATGGAGATAACTCCAGAGCTAATTGACTCAGCCAGTTAAACCACAGGTATATGGTCAAAGTATTATTCCTTCAATAAATTTGGATGATCAGTCCAGCTTTTCTGCTAGTGTGTGGGTGTGGTCTTGTCATATATTATATGTGTTGGCTTACAGGAGACCATGGGCTATTGTGTTGTCTATGTCTATGAGCATTCCCACATTTAATAAAGAAGATTGTGTTCCACCTACTGCTTATGTTAGTCATAAAGAGTCCTAATGAAAATCGGACTTTTCTAGATACTCAGTCTCTGTGGTCAGTTTGACTTTTCAGCTAGCTTAGTCATTCTTTCCTAGATATGGTTCAGATAGATTTGGTAGGCAAATATTTTACAAGTCTTGATGTAGAAATGTGTTCCTTATTTGATTATGTGGATACTATGCCATGCTAAAGTGAATACAGGTAGTCCTCATTTAACAACCATTCCTTTAGTGATGGGTTGGACTTGTGATGGTGCTGAGAAAACCAACTTATGACCTGTCCTCATACAACCATCACAACATCCCCACAGTCACATGATCACAATTTGGGCGCTTGGCAGACAGTTCACATTTATGACCATCACAGCATCCCATGGTCATGTGATTGCCATTTTTTACCTTCCCAGCTGGCTTCTGGCAAGCAAAGTCAATGGGGAACCATGTGATTTGCTTAACGACCACATGGTTCACTTAATGCCCATGGTGATTTGCTTAACGACTGCTGCAAAAATCATAAAATTGGGTCAGATTCACTGAATGACTACTTCACTTAGTAACTGAAATTCCAGTCCCAATTGTGGTCATTAAGTGAGGACTACCTGTAATCTTTTGATACTATTTTTTCCTGATTTAATCTATAATAGAATTTGGTTTCAATGAAACATAAGACACTTTTTTGCCTCAGAGAATGATTTAAAGATAAATACTGTGTGTTTAAGACCTCAAAAGATTAACCTCAAATAAAATTTTACACTCTACTTGAAAACGTTCCATATCTGTGAATCTTAAGTTAATGGATTAACTAAAACAGTGACATTTTTTAAATATAAAACAGTCAATCATATAACCTTTTGTACTGAGAATTCCTATTTGCACTGTTTAGGTACACATATACAGTGCTAAACCTCAAATAGAGATCTGAAGGCTCAGGGAAAAAACCCAAAAAAAGCAGAAAAATTCAGGAAAAACCTTTTCTTCAGTTTCTCTCCCCAAGCCTTTTCTTTGTTTTTGTTTTCCCCCAAAATTAGAAAAATGGAACAATTTTGGAAAGAATTTTTTTTTAAATAAAAAGATCCTTTCCAAATAATAAATGTGATAGACATGATGCTCATATATTGAATCATGTAAAACCTGGTAGGTTAAAAATACATACATACATACATAATGATCTCCATCTTTGTCCAAAATGTTTTCTATTATCTTGAAATAGTAAGACTTCTGGCATATAAGAGTACTGCAGTCCCTATACATAGAGGACAAGCAGTATAGTATAACTCCCCAACACAACAGCAGGATACATTTCTGTCCCTCCCTCCAGGGGCACTGCCATTTTCATCAAAAAAGTATGTGATTTATTTGTAGGCTTGTTCACTGATTTTTTTTTAATCTGGAAGTCAGTGGCTACCTTCTTGACTAGGCCTCAAAGGTCAGAAAAACCACAAAGAACAGTGAAACATGTTATACAGTGAATTAGATTAGTAAAGTTAACTGTTGTCAGACTAAGTTATATTTTTACATTTAATAAATGTACCAAAACACTTATGACTAAACCACAATATAATGATTGCAGTAGGTATTCTTCAAATAGCAAAGTCAACTTGGTTCAGTAAAAGGTGGAAGGAAACCACTTTTTCTCCAAGGAGTCAGAATTTCAAGACATTTTGCATCTTTTGCCATTACCCATGATGTACAAACCAGAATGTTTTGTCAACCATTATTTGTAAACGAAATTAACATTTATGTGTGTTATGTGTGAACTCAACAGTTGCATTCAATATCTCTTTTCAATGTATATTTGAAGGAAACTGTCTTCACATGTATTAAGTGACATCTTTTGTGAGCTTGTGCCGCTGTACCAGATGAGATATACCTTAGAAGCTCTTCATAATCTGTTCAGGATGTTATTGTTTTCTACTTTAACAGCTTCAGTGATCATTCCTTAATTTAGCTCTGTTAGCTAGCATTATAGATACTGTACATAATTAATCTACCATAAAAATTGAGTATTTTATTCCTATTCTCTGTTTTCTATTTTTAGGGTTTTTTCCCCTAATATTAGTCCCATCAGTGATAGGTTTTACTAAAAACACAAGTGGAAGAAAACGTAAATGTAGGTAAAGCATCTCCTAATTTCAACTAAGTTTTTCCTCCTTTTCAATCCCCCATGGTACAATCCATGCTTCTGGAGCAGGTTTTCCCAAACTCTAAGGTGTACCTCCCTTGGGGAGGTACAGACAGAATCCAGTGGAGGTGTGAAGAACCTTTTAGTTACATTGTTACAATAAATCCACCTTTCTCAAAGTTTCATTGTATTGTTTTCCTTGTTCATTTGTGTTAGTATAATTTTTTTGGATTTTTAGGGGAGGTGTGTACATTTAGATTACATTAAAGGGAGGTTTGAATGTAAAAAGTTTAGGAACCCCTGTAGAAATCAGGGGTCTGTGAGTTCTAGTCCCTCCTTAGGCATGAAAGCCAGCTGGGTGACCTTGGGCCAGTCACACACTCTCAGCCCAACTCACCTCACAGGATTGTTGTTGTTGTGGGGAAAATAGGAGGAGGAAGGAGTATTAGGTATGTTCGCTGCCTTGAGTTATTTATTAAAATAATAAAGGTGGGATAGAAAATAAATAAATAATCAATCAATCAATCAATCTCCTGATCCTCAGAAATGGGTTTTGAGAGGGCACATGTAGCTTCGGTAAAGCAATGGGAGCATGATTGTGTGAATATATTTGGTCTCATTGTTTTCATTCAAGCAAATATCTGTAAGATTGATCCCGTATTTATATTTATCAACACCTCAATTAATTAAAACAATAAGTGAGACTAGTTTTCTGTTTACAAAATCTACTTTTGAATTTTCCTCAGTTAAATTGGTTTCATAATAATTCTTACTTTTACACAACTCTAGGGAGATGGAAGAAATTTATGATGAGGTATTTAGATGCTGGCACTCTTTCAATTTAGCTGCATATCTGCCTGAGCTTGGAAATAGTTTTGAAGGCATGCTAGAATGAATAGTAACAGATTAGAATGACACGTGAGACTGACATCATCCAAAAATGTTGCATTATTCCTGTGAAGGGAGCCAGTCAGCCATTTCTCCTTACCTAATATTATATCCTTTCCTCAAATTAGTCTCATTGATCATTGTCCATGGATCATGGTCAGGCTATTTTGTTGTCACCTCTTAAAGAGTTTGGGTGGTTAAGATACCTCTCTTAGGTGATGTTGAAATTTGGAGAACATATTCATTTCTAGTGTATAGGATGATGATGGAATTTGGGGAATGTATTCATTTCTAGAACATAAGATATATTATAATAAGATATTATATAATAAATATCACAACTACTCAGTTCAGAGTGAGGTATCATCAATATGCAAATGATACCCAGTTATGCATCTCCACCCAGGCTCCAATGGGAGATGCAATAGGAGCTCTGATTTGGTGCCCAGAGGCAGTCAGGATAGACAGAATAGGCTCAACTCAAGAAGATTCAGAAGCTTGCTGATGCCAGGACAATATGAACTTTGATGTTTGCTCCCTCAGAGAGAGCAGCTTGCACTCTGGAGATCCTTCTGGATTCATAGCTCCTTCTGGAAAAGCTAGTGGAAGTTATGGCCAGCAGTGTCTTTGCCCAGTTCTGGCTGTTTAACCAGTTGTGTCCTTGACTAGAATAGGATACACTTAGGACTGTTATTCATGCCCTTGTTGGCTCTGAATTTTATCCATGTAATTTGTTTTATATCCATTAAGTGCCCCATAGGATGCAGCAGCTTTTGTACTGTACATCCTGGGCAGTCATGATACTGCCATATTACACCATTGCAGTGAGAGTTGCAGTGGTGCAATTGAAGGTGGTAGTCATTAAGTCCTCTGAGGCTTAGGGCCTGGGTATCTAAAAGACCACCTTTCCCAGATACACTGTACCTATCAGGCAGGTAGATAATGTTGGCAGAATGCTGGGAAAGCCTTTAGCCCAGGAGAGATCAGAAAAGTCACACACCAGGCATTTCTATAAAAATAATTTATTTACAAAAAGCAAAACATATTTAAAGGACTTAGCTCTCATTGAGAGCAAGCCTGGCTTGCTACATATCGGCAGAGAGAAAAAAAAAGAGGAAGAAAGAAACAAGTCTGGGCAGGATCCTCCCCCCAGGCGATTTGCATGAAGCACGTGAAAGGAGACAATCAAATACAACCTCTTCACCTGGCCAAAATGATTAGGTACAATAGCAGTTTTAATCGTTAGTAGGAAAACCTCAACACTCCCCTTTTTATACTACAGATTAAGATGCAAACCAATCTTCTCTGACAACTTTATATGTCTTTCCATTCACATTACTTTACCATTATCTCCCCTTTGGTTTAACAGAAAGCTACCATTCTTCTTCCTGTGTTTTTCCAAACCTAGGTTGTTATAATTCCAAGGCTTTTTAATGTGAAATGCCTTTTCATGCAGGCTTCAAAATCAAGCCTTTGTTTTTCTGTTGATGTGAACAGCAGCAAATCATCAACATAAATGCACAGATACATACAGCCTTGTTTGTCCTTCTTCATATATACACAGGGATCTGCTTTTCCTTTTTCAAAACCAAAGTTCTGCAGTTTTTCATCTACTTTTTGGTTCCAGGATCTAGCAGCTTGTTTTAACCCATAGATTGACTTCTGCAGTTCACAGACTAGATTCTCCCCTTTTTCATAGCCAGGGGGTTGCTGCATGTATAATCTGTGGTCTAAATCACCATAGAGAAATGCAGTTTGAATGTCATAGTGGTTAACTGACATTCCCTTGAGTGCAGCAACTTTTAACAGTAATCTAATTGATTCACCTTTAGTAACTGGTGCAAAAGTCTTGTCAAAGTCTAAATCTTTCCTTTGAGTGAACCCTTTTGCAACCAACCTTGCTTTATATTTTTGGATTTTGCCATCAGCATCCCTTTTCAGTTTGAAAACCCACCTACAACCCAGACAGCATTCATTGGGAGGTAGATTTACCAGTTTCCATGTTTTATTTTCTTTCAAGGATGCTAATTCCTGTTGCATGGCAGAATGCCAATTTTGTGCAATCTCAGGTGGTAAAGCATTCACTTGTTCTAAAGACTCAGGTTCTGTGAATATGTGAAAAGCCTTTACTGTTTCAGCCTGAAAACGTGATGGAGGAACGCCTTTATTACTCCTCTGAGATCTGCGAGGTAATACAGGGCTTAAATTTTGACTCCTATCACTTTCCTGAGAAGCATCTGTCTCAGACAGATCTTCAGTTTGCTTTTCTGGTTTAATGTCCTCATCAGGCAAAAGGTCACCATCAGCAAGTCCTTGCTGTTCTCGTGTGGTGGTCAGATCAACTGGAGAGCTAGAATTTAATCTCCCCCAGTTTTTTTTCAGCAAAAGAAGCGCTTTTGCTAATTATTAATTTCTCTCCCATTATGAACCTGTAGCTCCTTTGGCTTTGTTCATAGCCAACAAAGATGGCTTTCTTTGTTGTGGGGCCTCCTTTCCTTCTCTGCTGTTTTGGAATGTGAACCCATGCAGTGCTACCAAACACTCTAAGATGGTTTACCTTTGGTTTCACACCATAAAACAAATGGAATGGAGTGTCCTGAATCACAGAGTTATACAATCTGTTTTGTACATAAGTGGCAGTAGATATGGCCTCTCCCCAGTACTTAAAAGATAATTGTGAATCTTTAATCATGCATTCCATCGCATTTTGCAAGGTTCTGCCCTTTCTTTCAGCAACACCATTTTGCTGAGGGGTGTAAGGGTTAGAAAGAATTTGTTCTATCCCCTTTTCCACTAGGAACCTTCTGAATTTGTGAGAAAGGTATTCTCCTCCTCTATCACATTGGAGTGCAGATACAGGCCTAGGGAATTTTCCATTTGCCCATGTCACAAAACTTTTAAATTTCTCAAATGCCTCATCTTTATGTTTTAAGATGTAGATAAATGTGTATCTTGAGAAATCATCAATGATGGTCATTGCATACCTTGCTTGTCCAAGACTTGGAGCAAAAGGACCAATAATGTCAGAGTGTACAATTTCCAAAGGTCTAGTTGTAACTCTGTCACTGTGCTTACTCACAGGAGCTTTTAGTGTTTTGCATTCTTTGCAAACTACACAATCTAAGTATTTGTCACAGGGTTTTATCTTTAGGTCAGCACACAGCTGTGGCATTTGTGCTATATATTTGAAATTAGCATGACCAAATCTCCTGTGCATCAGGTGTACACATTGGTCATGATATGGAGTGTTGCCAACTGCAGCCTTGCAGCTTGGCTTCCTTGCATTTTGCACAATGTACAAGGAGTCTTTTAACATACCAGTAGCACACAAATTTCCATTTTTACGTATCTCACAACCATTTTTCTTAAATGTTATGATATACCCTGTTGCAGCCAATTGTGCCACAGATAAAAGGTTTGATTGTAAATTTGGCACATACAACACACCTTTTACAGTTTCTCCTAAGCAGGATAAATACAAGTCACCTTGTCCCATAATTTTGGTCACAGACCCATCAGCCAAAGATACACTTTGTCTTTCAGTTTTAGACAGTGACACAAACGAGCTTTTACAATTACATAAATGACAACTGGCCCCAGAATCTAATACCCATACATCAGAATTACCCTTCTCAGCAACCTGTGCAATTTGGCTTGTCTGAAGAGCCTTCTTCTGTGTTGCCCTTGTGTTCTTCTTCTCTGTCTTTCTAGTCTTGGGTCTCATGGCACAGTCTCTTTGCAAATGTCCAGCTGAACCACAAGTGAAGCATCGCTGGCTGGCTAGTGCTGTGGCCTCAGGTTCCTTTCCCTTCTTTTCCCTCATTTTCTGGTATTGCAGCTTTCCAGAAGAGATGGGGGGGGATCTTTCCTCTCTCTTCTCCCATTCAGCGAGTAAGCGCTGTGTAACATACGATGGGGTGAGGTCTGCTTCAGGCATAGCCTCCAGGGTACAAATCAGCGTGTCCCACGTTGCATTTAGTGAGGACAGGAGGATATAGGATTTTGTGAGAGGTGTAAATTCCTTTCCTCTCTCCTGCAACTCAACAAACAGCTGCTGAATATAATGCAGGTGCTCAGGAAGGCTATCTCCTTCTGCAAGGTAGGCTCTGTACAGCTTTTTCATCAGAGTAACTTTACTCCCTGCTGTTGCCTTTACATATAAGTCTCTCAAAGCGTCCCAAAGTTGCTTTGCAGACTGCATGCCTCACACGTGGACTAGCTGATTGTCCTCAACTCCCAAGATAATGGTGGCTCTAGCCCACTCATCCTGTCTCAGCCATTCAGCACTGGGATTTTGGGGGGTTTGCTCACCAATTGGCAGCCAAAGATTCTCTCTGCGAAGATACATCTCCATCTTCAGGGCCCAATTCAAATAGTTGGTCTCTGATAGGTGCTCCAGAGGCATTGCTGAGGGCTGGGAGGTAGCCATGGCTTTTTCTTTCTTTTGCAAGTCACCTCAGCTGGCTTCTTTGTCCTGTAGACCAGCAGTTGCTGGAAAATCTCCAGGTGGCTCCAAAGAAAATCTTCACAGGTCTTTGCTACCTGCCTTTAAATTGTGCATGAGGTGTGGAGCTGATCTCTCTTTTCTCTCTGGGTTTTACTGGGCTTACTGGGTTGCTCACTGGGCACATAACCTGTTGGCAGAATGCTGGGAAAGCCTTTAGCCCAGGAGAGATCAGAAAAGTCACACACCAGGCATTTCTATAAAAATAATTTATTTACAAAAAGCAAAACATATTTAAAGGACTTAGCTCTCATTGAGAGCAAGCCTGGCTTGCTACATATCGGCAGAGAGAAAAAAAAAGAAGTAAGAAACAGTCTGGGCAGGATCCTCCCCCCAGGCGATTTGCATGAAGCACGTGAAAGGAGACAATCAAATACAACCTCTTCACCCGGCCAAAATGATTAGGTACAATAGCAGTCTTAATTGTTAGTAGGAAAACCTCAACAGATAATGCCTACTATCCCCTCTCTCAGGAGGTGTCGCAAGAAGGGGCGTGATGGTTTTTTGGGCGGGCTCCCACCCTCTGGAAGAGCGTTTCTCAAGGTGAGAATAGCTCCCATTCTTGTGGCCTTCTCAAACCCTGTAAAATATTGGCTGTTTCTAGACAGTCTTTGTGAATCGATTAGTGTAGAACAATTCACTCCCAAGATTATTTATTTTCTGTATTACAAATATTCTTACCTGCTCTTGTTTTCATTTATTATTATCCTGGCTCATATTCTCTAGGATTAAGGTGGTGGATAAATTGCATAAAAAAATCAATAAATATTGCAGCAGAGACTACAATATTGTACACTCCCCCCTCCAAGTATTTAAGTTGTACATTGAAATACCTTTGAACATTTGCTTGAGAAAAAACTAGCCATACCCATATTTTTATATGTTAACATGCTCCTTAAATAGTAATCTATCTGGAATCTTGGGGCAAGGGGTGAGAGGTTCCCTTCTGATTAGCTTTGCAGCAATTTTAAGACATAATCACCAAAATGGCTTTTGAGTAATGAAATAAATTATATGCTAGAGGACATTTTAAATGTTTGAAAATTGGTATCACAGTTATAACCCAAGGCTAATAAATTAACAAGTTCTATTTTAATTAAGTACATATTCAAATTAAATGCTGTAATTAAAGACTCATGAGCCAGCCCTGTTTCAGTATGTGATTTTTTAAATCATTATTTACACAGCATACCTTACTTAAGTATTTTGAAAGGGAGTAGGGATAAAAATGTAAAATGCCAGAAGACTTGATTGGAGATTAGAGTATTCATTTCTCTTGATGTATTTCCTGATACCTACTAAATCAAGGATGCCAATAGCATATCTCCACTATGATGATTTTTTTGGGGGGTCTGGCTAACAGCATAGAAGAACCTATTTAGGTGGTAGAGAATACAGAACCACCAACAGGCAGTTGGCTTTTCTTGAGTGATTTTCTATGAATTATAACATGGTTATCTGTTTATTTATATTCAGTTTGGTGGTTATATCATTAAAAGCTTATGTATCTGAGATGCAGACAATAAGAGAAATGTAAATATGCTGGATTTCACATACCTTGGCATCAAATTAAAAACAGATCACCCCCCCCCCGAAAAAAAAATCCCATCCAGTACATCAAAAAAAAATCCCATCCAGTACATAGGGTAGATTTCATGCTGCAAGGAACGTGCAATCAATAAAAGGTTGCAATATATAGATAAACCACATGTTAAAAGAATAACCAATCCATGTGATATCTTGGATGGCAAAAATGAACAAGTTCAACCAAAATGCATCTAGAACTGGTTTGTTCTAAGATGGTAACTATCTGTTCAATTGCCACTTATTAATCATTTATGAAAATTATTCAACATATAACCAATCTTTCTAATTCCTATACAAATCTCTAAAATACTCCTTCTAGCATCCCCACTTAAGCTGCTTTTTAAGTAATTTCATCACTTTTCTTTTTAATTCCATTCCCTCTGCAGGAAGCTCCTTTTTTAACCCTTTTCTCTTATTTCTAAAGCAATTTTATACCCATCAAAATTAATCTGCATTTTCTCTGCCTCTTTTAATCTTAACTGTTTTTGCTCTTTTTGACAATATTGTTTGCAACAATCTTTTTCTCTATATAAACATTATATAATACCTTTCTCTCTTTTTTTCCAGAAATCATTCTCTTCTATGCAACTTTTTGCATTCACAGCCACTTTCACTTTATTATGTGCACCAAGAATCTGTTTCCATACGTCCCATTAGCACTTTTATAACAAACAGTAACATACTGTTTTCACTCTGTTTTTTAGTATTTCTAAGTCTGTCCCTCATTCAGAACCTCTCATGGCACTTGTATCCTTCATTAATTCTCTCATTTTTTCATAATGAAATCAATCATGCTTTTAAGATTTACATTCCCTTACTTTGCCATGTGCGTATACAAATAGAATTCTACTTAAGTTGAAGCAACAGATCTTCTAAGCATAAATTCATCAGTCACTCTTCTCATGGGTCTCAAAAAGGCTCAGTTACTTTTTCTGTATTCTCTTATCTTGTTCCTATCCATCCATTCACATCATCTAGCACAGTATTTTTTCCCCTTGGATTGCTTTCATTCAGAATGTTGCACAATTTTTCCTTCAGCTCATCTTTCTGGTCTTTTGCTATTGCTGTACACCAAAGTATAACATTAAATGTCACCAACTTAATGGTTCCTACTTTCATACATATCTGGAACATTCTAGATGACACCAATTTATATTTTTCAAAATACATTTACATTTACAATATACCCTTTCATTCATAATTAAACTTACACCATTTCCCAGTCTTCGTCGTACCTGTGTTGGATGCAGTTTCCCTGTATAACTGTACCTGTTAACACTGATTAGTTTTAGCACATTTTGGCCAGAATGTCACAAGTACAAACAAGGCCCAGTTTTAGACTAAATGTATTCACATGACTATGTAGGCTATGATATTTAATGAGATTCTTTTGCCCAAATCACCCACTTATTGTAGTTAGCATACTGACACATACTCAGGATATTTTTCCTGCCTAGTTGTGATGCATTGATTATGAGAAGAATGGTAGCTGTCATTCTCAAAATACATTAAGCAAAACAAAACAAAAAACCCTCCAAAAGTTCAAAAATTGAATTGTGCCATCATCATACTTTCATTCAAGGAAAGGAACAAAAGTCACTTTCAGAACTTTAGATCAATAAGTCATTTACCAGTTATATATAAGATTTTCACAAAAATACTAACCAGCACACTTCAAGCAATTCAGATACAATTCACTAAGGGAAAAGCAGGCTTAGAAGCAATTACAGAATTCTGATCCATTTACAAGATGCCCATTCATTACTCCCAGATTCAGTAAAAATATATTATGATTAAAGCACCATTATATTTACAGTTCTTCTATTATGATGCAGTGAATGCAGTGCATGATATTTATAGGGAAAAGGAAATTGAAGGAACCTACTTTAGTATTATTTATGACACAAACCAGACTACAACATAAAAACACAAAGAAAATACCATTAAATGAGAATTATTTAAAAAGGATAACATACCTCAATATTCTAAATTAACAGTACTGAAAGGAGGTAAATTGCTCCATTTTCATGAAACTAAACCCTTCCCTTATTAATCAGTTTAGTCCTTGAGAATGCTGCAGTTTATGGATGCATATTTCTATAACCTGAAAGTTGTATATGAGTGTAAAATGTTTCATTAGTTAGTTATTAGAAAATAGAAAGACATGTAGGACTGATGTTACCACTCTGATGAACACAGGATGATTCCACAGTTGAAAATCAATTTATATAGCTAAACTAGTGGTGAAGTAAACACATGCAATGAGAACTGTTGACATTTATAGCATCTCACATTGCCCTAAATATTTAAAATCCAAATTTAAAACTAATTTTTAAAATTCAGATCAACTAATTTAGTGGTACTTTTAAGCAGTTTGATTTCTAAAAATGTAGATTGTAAAGTATTATATGTGTTGAGGAATTAAATGATGTCGAATCCCATTAAAGTTTAACTTAACTAAGCAGAACCACTTTACTTGGCTTGCTTATAAATATCTGCAATTGTGCCTGAAAAAAAAACCTCACAAAAAATAACTATTTGGGCTAATGTTGGCAATAGAGAAAAAGGTAATTGAAACAAATACCAAAACTGAAGATAGAGATTAATTTAAATGTATATGAACTGGACGAGCAAATCTGACTTCCTGGCAACCTCCTGATGGGTTAGCCCTCCAAATCCTGGAAAGGCCTATCTGAGGTTTGGGTATCTCTGATGAATTGTATGGACCTGTGGCAGGAAAGGAAAATCAGTTATGAAAGGAGAATATGTAAAAATAAAAAGTATAGTCCATACCCACAAGCATGAGCTCCAAGCAACCTTCATCCTGTTTTCATATAGCCATCCTAACCCCTTCAACTCTGACATCAGAGTCCATCCCACTCAACAAAATCCCTTCATCCTTAGGGAAAACTTTGAAATGTAATACTGTTTAATTAATACTGTTCACTAACACTCTTTTAGTACATTTTGTTTTTTGTCAATTAGTTTAGCAAAATATAACAACAACAATAATGAATGCTTATTGGTGGGGGAAGAGAGTTCAACTTCTGCATGCTCTGCTACAATGCAATATTTTATCTGAATTCAGCTCTAACAACTTCAGTTTGTTTGAAAAACAGAATACAAAACCACTTGACAGTTATGGAGCATCAAAATTTCAGATACTCCAATGCAGCACACGAAGATTTGAAAAGATGCTTAGATATTTAAATGTAAACATGTAAATAATTTAAACAAATCATGTTCAAGACCAATGCATGTAATATTACTCTAAGGAGGATGGTGCTGAAATGGTAGAGCATGAATCATTAGCTAGGGAGCAGGTTCAGTGGTGTGTAAACCTATTGAAGCCTATTGAAGCTCTCCATAGGATGAAAATCAGGGCTATCTGCCAGGGGAGGGGGGAGTGTTTAAAAAAGTTAAGATGGCAGCCACAACTGTGTGAATGAAGCCCTTTTTACATGCATCCAACAAGAAAATTGTTGGAAACTTTCATGCGTAAGTATAAATTTACTCCCTTTGGCCCCATCTCTCTTCCTCAACTAGCTCTAAGTGAATATGCAGAATTTGGCTGTAGGGAAGAGAAAAGAATTGGATATATCTTGTGCATGTATATCAGAAGTCATCAGAGGAGGAGCTATTTTAACTTCAGGCCATTATCTTCCTGTTTAAGCAGCTGTACCTATGCTGGTATAAATCGTGGTTTTAAGTATGACCACAAAAATAAAAATACATTGCTGAGCAGCAGTGTTGAATTACAGGCAGATTCAATCAACTTGTGTTCAAAATTCTTTAGCATCTTTTGCTTATAGGTATAAAAGCATAGTTGCAGGCAAGAATAATGGAAACATTGCCACTTTATATATCACACTGTTAAATATTTCATCTTGTTTTGCCAACCTTAAGTGGTGAAAATATTGTACTATAAGGCATGGACAAATATGCTCAGTATAAGGTAACAGAAACATAAATGTAGTAATATAGCAGCTAACAAGAAGTGCTAGCTGACCAAGAGATGGGTAAATCTGTCTAGAAATCTTTCAGCCAATTTACCTTGGACTATGCTCAGTTATAGTCATTAAGTTTTGCTTTTGAGAAGACATATAAAGGATTGTATACCATAATACATCTAGCCACCACTGAATTCAGTGGGATTTGTTTTTGGTAACTGAGTTATCAGTTTTGCAGTCTTAATGCCATTTGTAAATAGGGATTTTTTTTTTCATTAAAAAGACTATAATGTTATATTAAAACAAATATAATGCTAATTTTTAAAACTTACCTGATTATTTGGTATACGCTTTCTGTATTTTAGTATTTGCGACATTTCTGAGTAATGCCTTTTTTCTTTTTAAAAAGAGCTGTAGTCCATGTTCAGTTCAAATACATTTCTTTGTAACAAAAAACTAGAAATCTTAATATTCACTGTTTCATTTTTCTGTTAAGATACGTAATAGCTTTTCCCGCTATATCTGATTTAATATTACATTGAGGTTTATTGTTTATTCCTAATCCAAACTAACAGTCTGATACTTAACTGGGATGCAGTGCCAACCATGTTCTTCAAAATCATTTTTTTCGTGGTGGTGTTCTGGTTTGGCCTGAGCTGTACCCGGATTCCTTCCAGCACTTAGTCTTAGGGCTTGCCTGGCAGGGCTTTCATTGGAGATGAAAAGGGTGGGGAGAGAAACTTTGCCACCATTAGATGGCTCACTATGAATGTGCTTCTGAAGGCAGCAGGAATGTTACCCCTCCTCCCCTTTGCTCTTGCTTTGAAGTATTGGATGCACAAGTTATTCAGAGAAAGAATGCCCGTTTTCTACAATACTGAGCGACCCAGTCCAGCTCCCGGGACAGCGTTCCCAAAACGCAGCCGAAGCAGAGAGTTCTCTTGGCCTCCAGTCCCTGCTGGCTCCTTTGTTTCCTGTGTCCTTGGCAGAGGCTGAAAGAACTAGGCTTGTAAGACTTGGGTCCTGTTGTGCCACTTAAAGAAATAATAAGCCATTGTCCTCATTAAGCAACCCTTGTTTTTAGCAAACAGAATCCAAGTGCTTGAAATGAGAACTTTTTTTTATTTTTTAGGGGGGGGGGTGTTGTTAAGCAGGGTTGCTTTGCAAAATTCCCTGGAGAAATCGCTTTTTGTTTCCCTTTCTTAAATTGCCGCTTAGTGAGAAGATTCATATTCAAATAGGATGGGGTTGTGAATTGGTCGTTTGCACATTCTCATGCACCCAGGAAGTCTATGATTATGGCTAATTACAATGACGAATGAAATACTAAAAAGAGCGCTCAATCAAATTGCTGTTCATGCATGAGGTAGCTCAGGCCAACCAATGGAGGTGCAATGTGGGGTAATTACAAACAGTGTGGCGAGTTGAAAATAGCTGAGTAAATCTATTCAAGACAGAATGAGGCCTAATTAATCACTCTCAGTTCTGAATTCTGCAGATGATCAGCAGGCTGTATTCATTTTGGTGCTCTTTTAACCGACTCTAGTGAGGAGATACCAATCCCTCCCCCCCCCCCCCTGTTCCTGCCTATACTCTTGCTGGCTACGGCAATGCAACTGTTTCAAAGCGCCCATAATTTTCATTTGTACTGCAAACAGTTTTTACACCTAGTAGATAGACTGTTAGAAAAATAAACACTGCAATGTTTGCTGTGGTTTGGAGGTAAGGTTATTGCTGAATGTTATCTGATGTTACCTTCAACAGGAGCCAGAGGAAGTTTTTGATAGGATAGGATTCTTGTTCAGTCATTGCTGAATCTTCTTTTTCTCTTTCAACAATGCCAGGTCATTGGCATCCCCCTCCTGAAATAATTACAGCCAAAGGAAACATTACAGATTGCCTTACAATGTGCTGAAAGAGTGCAGGCAAGTTACCCAATTAATCCCCAACTAATATTTATCTGTAATTTTTTTTTTAATGAAATGAAAACAACAGTCACTTACTAGTTTTTAAAATGAAGGTAACCTGGTGGATACAGGATAAAAAGATGTAATTCAATTTAATAGTAAGGGAAGAAGGGGAGAATGAATAGAAATACATGAAACCTTTCAATATCCCTGTACTGGAATCCCATGATAAAGTTATACAGTGTTTTTGGTTTTGTTTTGTTTTGTTTTTCTTGCTGTGGAAATGGCTTTCAAATTTTCTTCCTCACAGTCAGAATTCTTATATCTATATGAGGTGTGGGAAGGTACATGTGTGAATGTGTGTGTGTGTGGATGTGGATGAAAGTATGTTATATTTCATAAGCTGCATATCCATTTTGAATAATTAATATCTAATGGACAAAGCTGTTTTAAGATGCATTTTAAAATAAAAGCTATAACATTCTGAAACCTATATTACTCTCTCTCCTGTTCCTCTTCCTCCTCTGTGTATTCTCTTCTCTTATGTGACAGAAGACTTGTAATTACTATCTCCCAAAAAATGTAGGTACTAAAGTTTCATGCAGTTCCCTCAGCTACTGAATCAGATTTTTCCTTATCTTCAGCCAACAAAGCTTCTTGCTTCTCCTGAGTTATGCCGTAGTAGCTTTCCTGTGAGCTGTGATTACTCAGTTTCTGGGGGAAACCTAGAGGAATGTTATGTGAACAAGGCCAAAGCTCACCAACTAATCCAGAGCAAATATGGTATCTGAGCTCCAGTCCATCACTGGACATCATAGCATGAATGCTCTAAATTGCTTTTCTTTTTTATGCTCACTGCAGAATTCCCAAATCTGCAAAGAGAAAAGAAAACAAATAGAGGCATTTTAGAAAGCAGTGTTGCACCTATTATTTTAATGTAATACATAGTGAGCTTGTAGAATTCACTGCCTCAAATTAACCTTTTAAAAATGAATTAGGTATCAGAGGAAGGAAGGAAGGAAGGGAGGGAGGGAGGGAGGGAGGGAGGGAGGGAGGAAGGAAGGAAGGAAGGAAGGAAGGAAGGAAGGAAGGAAGGAAGGAAGGAAGGAAGGTCCCCAAGTCATTTTCTGACTCCTTGGGGGATGCCGCTTTCGTGATGTTTTCTTAGCAGATTACAGAATGGGGTGGTTTGCCATTGCCTTCCCCAGTCGTAATTACCTTTCCCCCAGCAAGCTGGGTACTCATTTTCGATCAAATCAAATTATCCATTCAGTTGTATCTAATCCTTGATGATTCCATAAGCCAGCTCTCTCCATGTTTTCTGATCTTGTACAGCTTCTTTCAGTTGCTTTATATTTTGGCCTGTGTCTGCTTTGATTGCATCCAACCAGCGCGTTCTTTGGCATCCTTGTCATCTTTTGCTCATTTTACCGACCTCGGAAGGATGGAAGGCTGAGTCGACCTGAGCCGGTTACCTGAGAAATCAACTTCCACTGGGATCAAACTCAGGTCATGGGGAGAGTTTTGGTTGCAATACTGCCACGTACCACTCAGTGCCACATAAGGCTCAGTGAAAGACAGGTCTTTTAATAGCCACAGTATGTTAACTCCATGTTCAAAATCAGTACATGTTGAAATAACAGACAGTGATTGAAGACCTTCATACCTGATTTAAGAACTTCCAAAGGCATCTTGCAGCACATTGCTGGAAAAAAGAATTCTGGATTAGATGATTTCAAGCAACATGACACCCAATTAACTTTCCTGTGTCTCAAATGTATGCTATTGACTATTTCCTTTATTAGCAAATTAATTTATGTCCCAGATTCCCCAAACTCATCCTCTATCCAGATGTTCCTCAGCTATTTTCCCCTTCCAAGAAAAGGTTTCCCTCAAAATTCACTCCCCACAAATTCTTCTTTCAAAAATTCAGTTCACTCCCCTGCTTACAGCATGCATTCCCTTTTTAAACTAAATCAAGTAGAAACAAATAAAACCCACAAATGTTTCCCATACATTTCTCTTTAAAGTCAATGCATTTCTTAGAAATGGATTTCTCTAAAAAATTCATTCCACTTTTCCATTTCTCCCAAATTAATACTTCTTTCTCCCTTCCCTCTACATTTGTCCCTAAAGTTAGTTACTTAGGTCCATTTGTCCCTCTTTTGCTCTCTAAACCTTTCCTTCAGTGTAAACTGTTGTGCAATATTTTTGTTGTCCCCTCTTAGTTTCAGAAACAAGATAGCTACTGTCCAGGTCACAACCATCTCCTGAGGTTAGTTGGCTTCCACAATACTACCAGTGCGGGAGCATTAGGTGATGCTTAGACTTCATCCTTCAGATCATGCTCGGAGTGAATATTTCTTGCACAGTGTTCCTACCTATTTGTATCACCTCTGCCTTGAGTTAAATAAACAAACAAAAAAACCTGCCTTTTTAGATTTCCCATATATGCAATACCTTACATGGGCCACTAATTTATAACATGCACAGGTTAATTTTTACTGAACATTTTGCTCATTTTTATTTTATTTATTTATTTATTTATTTTATTAATCCAATTTATCACCACCCATCTCCCAAAAGGGACTCTGGGCGGTTTACAATAAAACATAAATAAAAATATAAAACTGTAAACATTATAATACATAATACAATAAATATAATAAAAACCTCAATGGCTGGAAGTTCTTTATGATTTGCAGGCAGACCTGGGTCCTTCTAAGAAACTAACCATCCCCAGAAATGGCTACTCTCTCTCCCGCCCCAGGCATAATTACAGAACCAGGTCTTTAGCTGTTTCCTAAAGTCCAGGAGGGAGGGAGCCAATCTCACTTCCGGGGGAAGGATATTCCAAAGGGCAGGAGCTATTGCAGAGAAGGCCCACCTCCTGGACCCCACCAGATAGAATTCTCTTGCAGACGGGGTCTGTAGCATGCCCTCTCTACACGACCGGGTGGGATGGGTTGATGTGATGGGGAGGAGACGGTCCCTTAGGTAACCTGGACCAGTGCCATGTAGGGCTTTAAAGGTGATAACCAACACCTTGAATTGGACCCAGAAGCATACTGGCAACCAATGCAGCTCGCGGAGCAAAGGGGTGACATGTGCTGATCTTGGGAAACCCAAGATCGCCCGCGCTGCTGCATTTTGCACCAGCTGTAGCTTCCGGATACTCTTCAAGGGTAGCCCCATGTAGAGCGCATTGCAGTAGTCTATATGGGAGATAACCAGGGCGTGAGTGACCGTTCTCGCTCCAGGAAGGGGCATAACTGGCGCACAACACGAAGTTGCACAAAGGCACTCCTAGCCATGGCTGCCACCTGCTCTTCGAGCTCATTTTAAAGATGTCGTTACAGCAATTTATGATGCTGGATACAATCCAGGGAATATGCAAGAATGGTTCTTATTTTGAGAATTATTTAGAATGTAGACATAATTTTATCAACATGGTGGCAGACTCTAGCTCTTTTATTTATATTTATAACATGATTATAAGCTCTCCAGGACGAATGTGTCTGCATTGTTGTACATGCAGTGCTAAGCCAGCAATCTTAATTACAATATTAATTACCAAATACAACATATACAAAATGAATCAGAGAGTCTACATTTCTGTCAGTGATGATGTTAATAAGTAGCGGAATAATTAGCAATAATATTTTATTCTGTAACTGACATTGATCAATTGAAACTAAAATAATCCATTACTTTCAGTCCAGCTGAATGATACGTAACGCTATGAAAGATGTATAGAGACACAGGCGAATGGTTAAACAATAATTCACATGTCTACACAATTTCATTAAGAACTAGATTAGATAAGGTCAGAAGCCAAGAGACTGCAACAAACCCAGTCTGTTTCAGCAACAACAGATACTTTTAGTCTTGTAAGATTGATGTTAGCCCTTCAAGGTAGTCAGACAGGAATCACGATTATTGTAAGGTTACATTAAACAATCTTGCAAGGCTGAAAGTATTTCTCCTTTCCTTTCCTTTTACTCTCCGTAAAACTGGGGAGGGTCCCTTCTGAAATGCTTCCCATGCCCCCTCCCCACTCGTTCTGTGGACTGAGATATCTTTTACATGCTGGTTGTCCAGTCTGTGGCTCTTCCTCCTGTCTCCCAAGGTCATTCCCACACACCATTACAGATGTCAACCACTCCTCCCATCCAAAAGTGAAAAGTGCCCAACCAGTTGCACCACGCAGAGATGTAAAGTTTGAATTTAGATTTTGCTCGCTATATGGTTTCATCTTACCCTCTGCAGTTGCTGGATTTCTTCATTAATTTTGTTTTTAATCCTTGTAATGAAAACTGGCTTATCAAGAGCAGTGTCCTTGCATCACTGCCTGGGAGGCTTCTAACTCCAGTATCAGTTCAAGAGAAGCCTGACAGTTTCCATGCCCAGGTTAAAGGTTGATACTATTGCTATTTGTACCTAAGAAGCTGGAAGTAAGAGTAGAGAACTATATGATGCAGTCTACGATAGAACAAGATGCTTGCTATCTGAGGAAAAAAGATAAAGCATTGACAATTACGTTGTTCCAGAATCTACTGCCTGTTGCAGCTGCTTCACCTATTCCAATAATAGGACTGATCTGCAGCCTAGAGAAGGTAAAAAGAATAATAGTATGATTATTTAAAATGGCACTGAAACACATAAACAGATTTTTTTTTCCTGATGTCATTTGAATTTCTTACCCAAACTATTTAGCAGGGAAAAGCTTACATCTGTCAGCTGACAGGTTTCTTTGGAATGCGGATACTATTCATCAGGGCGGCACATGCTTCAAAAGTCATTCAGAATAGATGCATTAGAATTCATGGGAGTGCAACACCTATTTAATCAGTTGACTTATTAAAGCAGCTGTCTTTTACTCATTTAATTTAATGAACTGACTCATTAAATCAGCCTGAAAAAGAAACATGGCTGCTTTAAAAAGGTGCTATGCTCATACTCTCATGCATTCTGAAAAACTCCAAAATGATTTTCAGAGGATGAAGAGGCCTGTTATTAATAAGCTTGCTAACTAAGCCCCTGATAGGAAAAGTACAGAATAGTCTGACTGAATTTCCTAGAGAAAATACATTAAAGTATTAACTAAATTCTTAGAATCTGCAATTAATTAATATGTTTGGTTTTGCCATTCTGAAGAGAAAACCAAATCTTGAACCTAAACATAGTTTTATATTACTCACAATTATAGACATTAAACTTGGAAAATATGTTTATATTGGAGTATTTTGTAAGTATGCCACTTTTAGAATAAGCAGCTTTCTGTCCAGCCGTGTAAGCCATTGTAAACAAATTCCATTTATTTTCCACCTTTGCACCAGTAATCCATCCACTAATCACCACTGGGACTACTTCTAGCTTGTCAGCAGTTTCACTCAAATCTCTGCCATCCCACAAGGAAAAAAAAAAACCAGACTAATATCTAGATCAGATTAAAAAATGAATTGAAAATGTATACATTTGCTATCTTTTCATTCAGTAAGAAGTTTTCTGTTTTTTTTTTCAAATCTCTTCTATCTTGTGAACTGTCAGAGCCAGAAATGAGAAGGTTATAGGTTCTGCAAATACAGTGATAAATAAAAAGTGCAGTACTCTGTGTGTATGTGAATATGTGTTTGTGGTTGTATGTGTCTCTGTGTTCTCCATGTTTACTTTTCTTCAACATAATGTATAACCTATACAACCTACTTATAATCTTGCTGTTGTGAAGCTGTTGCCTCAGTAATTTTCCCAACGGAAAAAAGACCAAATAAAATGTTTCCTGCTGTTTTTTCTTAATGATGAAGCCTTATTGAGGCTTCACAGTGTAATTTATAGCCATTCCATAACTACAATTTGAAATAATGAAATTGCCTGGAATGTATGTGGAGCAGTATATTGTAAATTCAATGCTCACTTAGTATGAACAGAGTGATTTTTTTTTTCTTGGTCAGTTATTTATGTGGAATCGTGGTCTCTTAGATGGTTGCTGCTAATAAATTATGGAGGGACAGAATGATACAGTTGGTGGAAGTGTTATTTCATGGCTGTTTTATAGAACACCTGCCACTCTGATTGACAGGCTGCCTGACCAAACGCTGCTTTATTCAGTATGTTATGACCCTGCATAAATAAAGAAGAGGAGGAAAGGCCATAGCTCAATGGTAGAATGTGAACCTGGCATGCAAGTAATCCAAACTGCAAATCCAACCCTAAGACTGGAAGTGGCTTTTCTTGCAAGACTTGATACAACAGTTTTGGTTAGTAAGTGTAATGGTTGCCTATCCTAAAATACTCTCAGACTTCCAAGCAAGAGCTGAATAAAATCTGGTTTATTAAAGAATAGTATGCAAGTACAAAGAAAGCTGAGAATGAGAAAAACGCACCAATTACAAACTAAAAACCCTTCGGTACAAACGAGATCCCTCCCCCCGTAGAATCTTCCCAGGCTCTCAATCCCAGGTGCTCCTAACGGTTCTTGACGTTGCGGTGGAAAAGTCCTTGAGCCGAGCACATAACCCAAACACATTCCATTACCATGAACATAGATACAGAGCTTGGCACAAGGTCAGCGACATGGCATGTGAAACGTTACGATGTACAGTGCACATTGGAACAGTGAACATGACAGTAAGTGGGTTAGCATAGACAATAAATACTGAATTGGATAGATCAATGCAAGGCACTGATTTCTATGGAAATGATTAGTTCAAGTGTATCAGAACACTGGCTGCCTTTAAGAAGATAAAAGAAAAATTTCTGAGCCTAAGTTCTCAACCATAGAGTATGATGTCCTAGGAACATACCTAATATTTTCTGAATAACATATATTCTTGATAGAATCATTTAATTGTTTTGCTTTACTATACCAAAAAAAGAAAGAGAATAAATAATAGGTTTTATAATATTTTAGGAGTCTTAGACGTTGATTACACTGGGACAAATTACAAAATGAAGAATAGTTTGTGATGTGCTACTGTTTCACAGTTGTAGGCAATCCTGAAATATCTTAAATGGTTTGAAGAGTTGATTGGCGATAAGTTGATCTAAGTATTAATATTCCTAACTTCCATAACTTCCATAACTTCCAAAAAGAAAAAAAATCTGAGAAAGGAATTACCTCATTGATAGAATACATTCTTTGATTGCATAGGATCCAGGGTTCAAACCTTAGCATCTCCAGGGAATGCTAGCAATGTCTTTGTCTTGAATCTAGAGAACAATTGCTGATGAAAGGTGAGAGGCTGAGCTAAGAAGACCAGTTGTAGGGCAGCTTTCTAACAATGTTGGATACCTGATCCCCATCCACCAAACTGTTTCATTCGTGATGCAGAATAGAGGATGGATAACCTGGTGTCCTATTTTCTACCTCTGTTCCACTACTATTATGTGCAGCATTGCTTCCAGTGGCTCTGGAAAGTTCTGTGTCCTTTTGATATATAGATATAGATAATAATATAGATTGTTGATATTAAGCTCTCAGCCCCTTTTTTTTATTCCCATCTCTCTGTCTCCTTGCTTTTATCTGACCTTTGTCCTGTTTTGCCAGTTACTGTTTTTGATATTTGCTGGTGTTTAACAAATAAACATTGAGCTATATATTTTTTCATAGCTAAACTAGTAGCGTCTGTGCTTGCTCTGATCTGGATACAGGGATTGACTGAGATGTGCTGGATACAAACTAAACTGGAAATTACCCACCATACTTTTCCAACAAAAATAAAGCCTTACTCAGCAGCATCTACAAAACTTACAGTATACAGAGGAAGATATGAGACATGCTTTTACTGTATCTTAGAAGAATGTGTCAGTTTTGCTTTGTGTCATGGTGCTGTTTTCTGGAGCCTCTGAAATGGAACTCCTTTATTTCATATGGGATGCCTTTATTTCATATATTTGTATGTATGTGTTAGCAGCAATTCTTAGATAGAGAATGACATGCCATTGCTTTTGAACTGATCTAGAATCAGAGAGAAAATTGGAATTGTCATCTCTCTTTACTAAGATTGTCTTTTATCTGGTGCCAACATCATGTATCATCAAAAACTGAGGGTGGCTATATTGCTCATGTAAGTAGACCACTTAGCTTCTGTGGGAAGGTTTCATAACATTGACCCTTTGGCTCAGTCAAGCTTGATAGTACAAAAATGGTTGTGATTTTGATTTTAAAATCAAAAATTAGCATTTAGATCAAACTACCACCTTCATCACAGGTAAAAATGTCATGTAGAGAAGCAGTTTGCAGTGGATTTCTATTTTAGTGTCAATGATGGGATTGAACCCTCCATCACGTCTAAGGGGAGCAGATAAGATTAGAAGGTGCAAGACAGACTGGTTTACACACCTGACTCTGACCTTCAGCAGAGAAGAATGGAGTTGCCTTACTCTGACTAATGGTATAGCCAGTTCCACAAATCTTAATAGAGGGTATTTCTTAAGTTTTACTTGAGAAATACCCTTAGTTTATCACACTACTAAAAACTGCTTATGATTGTTTTTAATCTCATAGCTATCTTTGTCTCGTATGTCACATCATAGGTGCCCACAGGGGTGGGACAATGACAGAATGTGCATGGTGACATTGTGATGCAGGTCATGTCACTTCTGTACTTGCATCCAACAGTGGGACACAAGTGCAAAGTGCTGGAAATTGTGGTGTGACATTGCAATGCATATTTGTTTCATTATTTCTTTTGTCATTTCAGTTTGTACCGGACATCTGTGCCTCACACCTTTTGTTACAGGTTGAGCTTGCTTTTGAAGGTACACATTGCAGAATATTAGATATTTGTGTCTGTACTTTCCATGAATTTGAAAAGTGTTTGTAAAAGTTGCTTTTACTTTTAACTTTTCACTTTGAACTCCACCCTTCCCACTGGCTTAAATAAATAAATCACTCTTCCTCCAAAATCTCCCTGCACAATGTTTTAAAGTTTGAGTACTACTTATAGTAGAGTCCTGCAGTTGGGAAGTGCTGAGAATAAGTAATTGAAGATTTCTATTTTGATAGCCTATTCTGGAATGCCATATCCCGCTGTTATACGGGCTTCCTGCAAAAATAAGGCAGCCTCTGACAACCCAAGCACGGTTAAGTAGAAAATTCCGTAGCATTTTAGAAAATAGGTAGCAATAGCATCCTGGTGGCAGTGAAATGACTGGGTCAGTATCATGTAATACCATATCACAGTTCCTGGCTAAACTGTAGTCCCACGGTGCTATGTTTAAAACTATATGACTAAATGTTCTGGGCTCTCTTCCCCCTGTGTTGCTACTATCAGTGGCAGCCTCTTTTTGTGGTTATTTCTTTGTAAAGTCTATTAGAAACAAGATTAACAGAATTTTAATGATGGTACAGCTGAAATAGAACACGTTTGTTTCCAGTATGAACAGCGTTGGCACATACACACAAACACCATGCAGTCATGGTGTCTCTCCCTGCAGGATATTAGAGTTCTAAGAACTTCTGATGTTGGGGCACTGAGACCAAGCGTAAGATTTTCTAACCCACACATTGGAATCATTTTTTTTCACTTCTGTGAGTTTACACTAATATTAGAACCCTATTATCAGAGGGGGAAATCCTTCATGTCTAGGGCATAGATCACAGAGTAAGTCTCTACTGCTATTTTCATTTGTTCCCATGGAACAGAATACAGTATTCTGAATATAACATTGCATTACAATTCTAGAACAGCAAATCAGTTATCTATAGCAGTGTTCCTTAAGCTCAGCAGTTTTAAGATGTGTGGATTTCACCTCCCAGAATTCCCCAGCCAGTCCACATATTTATAGTGTCCTGCTTTTGAAAAACAAGACCAAAGGATTTGGAGCATATTTATCACAAACAGTAATTTCCTAGTCCTTTTCTTGCCTGATGGGAAATTCAAGATTTTAATCCTGAAGTTATGACAGTTGCTTCTGCAAATCACTGAATGCCACATTTATGTAATAATCTTTTTGTTGAAAGATGTATCTATTGTAGTAGATAACATTAAATACAAATAAAAAGTCTGCTTTCTGATACTGTAACTTACGGGAAGAAAGAGTTCTTTATCATTCCACAAAAATTCTGCTTTCTCAAAGTTAATTTGGTGGCTTTAATTCAAATCTGGTATAATAACAAAACTGGATTACTTCAGGAGATAGTAGCATGGAATGAAGAAATTTGTGAGATGGGTCTTTAATCATTACTGACCCATTGGTTTTCTATTTTAACTTTTTTCCAACTGTGACTCCACCCATGGCTTTCCAGATAAATTTGCACTGACAAACAAATGTGAAAACTGACTAGGGAGGAATTTGGTAGAGAAAAACAAAAACAGTAGTTATGGAAAAAGTGCAGCACTCTCACATTTCTGTGTTGCAAATCACCCCTTCAAAGTAGGTTTTTTCTAAGTAATGTAGCTGTCTAAATTTTGTGCTTTGATTCCTTAAAAAGAAAACCACAGGATTCTATGGTATGGATTATAGTTGTTTCTGACCTTAAATTTCGCTTAAATAAATTTGCTGTATTACATATGCTTTGGACTACAAATTCCATAAATCCTATTATTATGGCAATCGGGGCTCAGTGAGTCTGTTTCAGAAGATTAATAGCCTGCTTCAGTTAAGCACATGCAGTACAAGGAATATATAAAGAGTGTTGAATCTGTGGGTGAGTATTGCCTCTTCAAAAACCAGCAATATCCCTGTCTAGCTGTAGCTAACCTCCCACTTCTTAGGGTTAATCCCCTTCTTTCTAGCAAACCACTCAAAAGCAGAATTCCTATATATTTGTTGGGCTACATGTGTGCAGGCCTGGCAGCCATAAATTCATCCATTTCCTTCATAGCCTTCTGGTTTTCCATTTCTGCTCTCTCACCTGAAATTGTGTGGTTCATACATATAAGAGTTGGTTGTTGGCATCTGAACAGCCTTGGTTCACGGGGTGCTAATGGGAAAGGGCATATTCACTTCCAGTTTTGACTGCAAAGGTTCCACTTTTTGAATATTTTTTTCTTAACTTTTAAAGAGGTTGCCCTATCCTTTCCATAAAGATTATATCAGATTTATATTACACTTTTTCTTCTTTGTTTCCATAACAACCTCCATGCTTGAATGTCATTTTGCTGTTCTGTTAGATTAAATTGTGAGCTACTGTATAACTGTGATAAGATTGTTATATTTAGGGATATTGTTGATTTATTGAGGTTTAATTTATTCACTTTCATTTACTGTTTACCATAAACATTTATATTTACTGTGAATGTTTTATCATTTTATACTGATATCTATTGTGGACTTTTATTTTAATAGCTGTTAGCCCCCATGAGTTGTAAAGAAATTGACAACATATACTGTAAATCGGATGGATGGATGGATGGATGGATGGATTGATGGATTGATGGATTGATGGAAACAAAGAGACACAAAAGACACACAGACATTCAGAGCTGTTATAATTCCTGTGATCTTAAACCATCATAGGTAGTTTAGCTGATTTAATTCTGGCTCAGCTGGGGCTCATTACACATTGCCAATTGCTTGACTTTCAGGTTGAGATGCTGGGATTTTTCAGAGTTTGAGGATAGGCTATATTTCTATCTGTAGAAACCCTTGCCTTGCAGCTCCTGGGCAGTTCCCTACCCACCAGCTTTTCAAGTTCTTTTAGTATTTTGCAGTGAGTGGGGGAATGGAGTTCATCAAACTGAGTGGGGGAATTTTTAAACAAAACATCAAACAAATGCAGTGTGAAAGGAGCAGGGTACAGGTTCAGTGCTGTTGTCTGCAATCTCCAGATGATCATCAAGAGGTTCTCGCTACTTCAAGAGGCTGCAATGAGGAAATATGTGGGACAGTCCTCAGATTTAGGGGAATGAAAATTGTGGTGGGTCGAAGTGCCCTGGTCACTCTTCTGCTGCTTCAGTAACAGCTGCTGAATTTCTTGCTTCGGTGCAGTAGGATTTATTCTGTTCTCTTCAGGTTTGCTCATTGTCTACTCCGTACATGTTTATATCCTTTTGCTTCATCTGCCTTGCTCTGAAATCTTGTTTCTACCTCCATTGGAAATACTTGTCTTTTTAAATCTTCAATATTATCCTCATCTAATCACTCTGCATTTATGGAGGCTAACTGTATGTGGAAGAAATCTTCCTATATCCATGGTGGCATACAGTATCAAGCAATAATTTTCCATGGTTCTAAATCAGGTAGACAGTGTCTACATTAAAGGAGCATTCTCACTCTAGACTATTATCTTCAATAAACATGAGGTGACAAGGACGTGTTACAGAAAAGGCAGTGCTAGTGCACTCAAAGCCACACTCTCAATTTTCCTATGGAAGAAATACACCTCTAGAATAATTGTTTAGGGTTAAAGCATGTATAGTATTTGCTGTACACATCATATTAATCTTTTGGCATTTCTGTTACTGAAACTACACAACTCTGGCCCCTATAGGTTGTCTAAATGGAAGTCATATATATTCTTGGATACTATATACAGTATAACTCTTTGAAGGTGTGGATTGTAAGTGTGATCAATCATTTTGTTTGAAATAATAGAATGATGGATTTCATAGTGCTGCTTTTGCCTTTCTCATTTATAGTACTGTATATTTGGCAACTTTAGTCTGATTCAAAATCAGTGCATACTTTTTTTAAAAAATGCTGAATTAAATTTAGTTTTTGTAATATGTTAAATTAAGATGCATTTAGTTTTGAAGAAATACATTTGATAAATTGTTTAACTCACATATTTTTTAACATGGGGCTCCTAGCAAATTCCTGAATGGTGAGGCTGGCTACCCTAGAAGCATGGAATGTTGCAAATCAGGTGCTCACTTCAGTATCACTCTCATTCCTCAATTTATGCTTTAGATAAGCTTCCCAAATAATGTTTTCATTCATCATCATCTTACCAAATAAAGTACACATTTTTAAAATGTAGAATTGGTCCAGTGTTCAGAGATTTGCTGGCATTAACAAAGTAGATCACAGTTAATGTTAATCTGTTTCTTACTAATCTAATTTTTTCTAGATTATATGGGAAAGTGTGTAATTAAGTTGCCACCAGTGATGGCAGTATATACCAGTATCTATTTAGTCATTCATTTTAGTTGAAAGTTTTTAGATTACAGAAAAAAATTATGCAACTACTGTTGGTAATTAATACTAGTATGCTGTATTGCCTGTTTTCTCCCCAAGACATATAAAATGGCACATAACAATAGCTTTTGTTGCTTACTATCTGATTTACTACAGCAGACGAATGGAAAACTAAAGACCACCTTTATTTGGATCAATGGTATTTAAATGTGTCACAAAAAGCCATGAGCCAAAAATTAAGACATTAGAAAAGAGTCTTGAAAGATTATTTAATTAAGGATTGTTTTACTCACAGTACCCACCCCCCCTGCCCTGCCACATTTGCGGTGGGCCACAATACCCACCTGCATGCCTGCCCACACTCTGCAGCAAACCTCTGCCTGCCTGCCCTTGCGCCATGCCACAGCACCCAACCCCTGCCTGGCTACACTCACACTGTAGCACCAACCCCCCCACCCGCCTGCACTCTGTAGCACTCACCTGCCCACCAGCCTGTTTGCAAGCCACCTAAGGAAAGGCTTGTCATGGCCGGGACTTGCAACTTCCTGTTGGCTTCCCAATTGACTTTGCTTGTTGGAAGCCCACAGGAAGTCATAAGTCACAGTTGCATGAGGTCTTTGCAGTCCTCACTTAACAACAGCAACAGGGACTGCTGGGATTGCCATTGCTAAGCGATGTGGTCATGTGACATCATGCTTTACAACTACATCACTTAGCGATGGAAATTCCAGTCTCAATTACCATAGTTAAGCAAGCACTACCTGTATTAAACATGTACTTTAATTTAATTTATTCAATTTAATATGGCCGTCCACTCCAAAAGACTCTGGGCAGCTTACAAATCCATTAAAAAGAAGAAAACAGTTAAAACAATTAACAGTCTAAGTTCTGTCTCTGATGATCTTCCAAAAGAAACCGAGTTTATGAGCCTTTAGAAGGCTATGAGAGTGATAGCTCAGAGAATGGCCATTTCTACAATCCCACCTCCCCACCACACTTCATGATAGATGGGGACTTTCAGTAGGCTTTCTCTATTTGCTAGGTTTGGGCAGGCAGGCAGACTATCCAGGAAACATGCCTCATAGATATCCCAGCTGTGAGCCATAATGGGACTTTATAAGTTACGATCAGCACATTAAATTACACTTGGAAATATAATGACAGCCAAGGCAGCTCATATAGTGGAGACATTACATGGCAGTAGTGAAGCTGCCCCATAAACATTTGGGTGTAATGGGAAGAAGGAATAACCTTGAGGAACAGGAGGAAGAGACGCAGCCAAGACAATGGTTAGATAAAAGAAATCTGAGTACAGGACAAAAATGTAATTTGAGAAGCATCTCCGACATGACCCTCCGTAGTTCTCACTAAGATAAAGGGAAGGAGGGGGTGAAAGCATATGCAGACTTGCAATATTCTGTTACTGTTACCTTATAATAAAAGTCATATCAGATCTTCAAAGGCATCCTCATGTAATGTGAATTACAGTCAGTTTGGTCCAGTGGTTAAGGTGCTGGGCTAGAAATCAGGAGTCTGTGAGTTCTAGTCCTGCCTTAGGCATGAAAGCCAGCTGGGTGACCTTGGGCCAATCACTCTCTCTCAGCCCAACTCACTTGACAGGGTTGTAGTTGTGGGGAAAGGAGGAAGGAGTATTAGGTATGTTCACCGCCTTGAGTTATTTATAAAAAATAAATAAATAAAGGTGGGATAATAAATAAATCTAGCTGCAAGATGGCAAAGGCATGAGTGACATCTTCAGTGCTCCCTGTTCTAAGTAAAACCACAACTGGGACACCTGCTAGAGATGGGCAAAGGCCTGCTGGCCCTATCTTCTACTTGCCCTTCTAGCAGTAACTATGAATCCAGGAGGATCCCCAAGTTATGAGCAATCTCTCCATGGGGAAGCACAACCTATTGAGAGCCAAAGTTTGTACTAGAATCAGCAAGCCTCTGTATGAATAAACATTCTGCCTTGAGTCTGAACCCGTTTCTCTCCTGCAGATCCTGACAGCCTCTAGACACCAGTTTAGAACTTCCACTGCATTCTGTATTTGGCCCAGGGTGGAATACATCATTGAGTATCATCAGCATGTTGATGGTACCTCATCCTGAACCAGTGGAAGTACTCTCCTAGTAACTTCATGTAAATGTTAGACAGGTTAGATGAAAGAACTGAGCACTGTGGCCCCATATACTAATGTGTGCAAGAATTCAAATTCTTTCCCCTGCAAGTCTGAAACCTGACTGCCATGCGTCCAGATACAGATTATCACAAAATACTGTATTACTTCTATCCATACAAATGTCTTTTTTAGGCAGAAATATTTAATATGGATCAGTAATACGGCAAACCACCCTCTATAGTCTGCCAAGAAAACATCGTGAAAGCAGCGTCCCCCCAAAGGGTCAGACATGACTCAGTGCTTGCACAGGGGACCTTTCACCATCACAATGTGTGTGTGTGTGTGTGTGTGTACACCTAATGATGTCCTTTTTTAAGCTATTACTGGACAATATATGGAGCTTAATGTATAATTGACTACTTTCCTCTGTTGTGGCTCTGGGTGTGCGCTCCTGCTCAGGCATGCTCTTTTCCACAATATTCAGTTTTAGCCTCCTTTACCGGTCAGCATTTCAGGTCCTCTGGGCCTGTTTCATTCTCATTGAGCTGTTTTGGTTTGACTTCTTTAGGATGATTTTTTTTTTTAATGGTAGTTCTGCAGAATTGGGCAGGAAATATTTGGAAGCTGTTATTACTGCCAAAGGAGGTGTTACTAAGACCTCACAAAAAGGCTTCCCAAACCTCTGCACCTGCCATATTCCCTGTCTTCTTATTCTGAATCTGTAAACAACTGCACTCAAATAGTAACACTGCTTTCATCTTTGCCAAAAGACCTTATGTTTAACTTGGTGCCATGTAGAGGCTTTGTACGCTTCTGTTTACTTAGGAATCTATTGAAACAAGCCATTTGCTCAGGAGTGCCTAAACGTTTGCATATAACTACACTTCGCTACTCTCACAATTGTTGCGGGGGGAGTTCTTGCTTTTCATCTGTTTCGCTTCTCTTTGTGTGCAAAGGCTGAAAATGCAGCATTGTAAATTGTGCCAATAATTAAAAATAGGAGTCTGTTACATCAACTGATCTCAGCTGCTACTTTAAGCAATAGAAATATGATTTATTGCTTGTAAACTTGGGCTTCATGGATATCCTTTCAGTAATAATGTATGTAGACTGTTTACTTTTTAAATCAGGCTTGTCAGAGAAATATTCTCTGGTGATTTTTAAATGTCGGACTAAAGTGATGCATTCTGCTATGTTGTCTGATTAGACACTGTTAAATGATTATTTCTCTTTGTAAAGCTGAATATTGAATGGGAACAGTAAAGCGTACACTAAGAAGAGCTTTTATGAAAGATTTACTGTATTTTGTTCTTATGTCTATCAGCATATAGTATGTCAGATATATTGATGAAGTCATATTGGCTTTGTTTTTCCAAAGTTATCTTGATATTTTATTATATAGTGAAATGCTGCATGTGCTAACATAAACTGTTCAACTAGTGTGTTTGTGTGTGTGATAAAAACAAACTGCATCAATAAAGAACAGCGGCAGAGTATTTTATGGCAGCAAATAAAAGTTATAAAATCCTATTAAAGACACCACAATAAATTTTACAGAATTTTTAGGAGAAAATTACTTGGAACAATTGTGCTGATATTCAGCTAAATTAAAATGTATATGACTTTGAAGAATTGCCATAAACATCAAATAGAAGATGTTAGGAAGAATGCAAAGATTAAATTATTTTTGTTAAAACCTAAATGAATAGTGCTGCTTCCTCTCCTATCTAGTTCCAAGGCACAGTGCCAGCCTTTCAGTTCTTGTTAAAATTCCTTTCTTTTGATTAATGCTGTTCTATTTATCTAACTAAACAGCAAATAGCAACAAGGTCAAATGCAAATGTATATACACACAGAGAGACAGACAGAGATGGGCACAGAAATGTCATTAAAGACACTCAAAGTAAGAAGGAAATAAATATGCCAGGGTTTTGTTCACTCTGAAATGCATTACCTGCAACATTGAAAAAGAAGAAATATATGAAACATCAAAGTAAAAAAAAAGAAACACGCATTACTAAAAAATGTTTTATATGGGGGGGGGCATATTGTCAAAAGGAAAAATATGCTTTGAAATTACATTTACTGAGAAGATACAAAGCTACAGCTACCAAAACAATTAGAAGGTAGAATTCAGCAGATGGAAAAGATGATAAGCTCACTGTTTCTGGTTTTACCTAAGTTACCTTTCATTTTTTTAATCCATGGGAAAAAAAATACTATACTGAATCTTTCCTTTCTTGTGCATTTGATTCAATGCAGCAAAGCAGTGCTTGGCATGCAAGAAATGGCCACTTATTTCCTAGTCAGCAATGGAATGTTTAACACACTGAGAAAGTCTGAATACATTAATATAGCTGGCTAAACATGTTGATAAAAATATTGTGATGTTTAAAAGATTGAAATCTTGTTTAAATGGAAAAAATTAAAGAATTAATGAAGATATAATAGGTTACAAAAAGTAAAATAAATATACTGTAATTCCTGTGCTAGTGTTACCCTGAAAATGGTGTTCATTCTGTGTAAGGCCATAGTTTCTTAAGACTTTATACAAACCCCACTCCTTATATAGTTATTACTGGGAATTTGAGAATATGAATTAATATGCTTGTCTAGTCCAGTGATGGTGAACCTATGACATATGTGTCAAAAGGTGACATGCCACGATGTTTTGGGTGACACGCCAAATTTGATCTTACTGTAGCCATCTCCAAGTTTCCTGTGTTGATGAAAGAGGTCTTCAGAGAAACTGCCACCACATTCAACTGAACATGGCTGCAGTTAGGTTCTTGATTATGTGATGCAGAATTCCATTATTGATTTATTTCATTTGATTTGATTTATTGGATTTAACAGCCAATTTCCAAACTACTCTGGGTGGCTTACAACTAGAAACCTATTTATTTACAAATGATCGAAAGAACATAATATTCAAAAAGTCATGCCAATTACTGTTCAGGTCGCTGCATTCTGGACCAGTTGAAGCTTCTGGGTGGTCTTCAAGGGCAGCCCCATGCAGAGCATATTGCAGTAGTCAAGCTGCAAGGTGACTAGGGCATGAGTGACTGTCTGAAGGGCCTGCTGATCTAGGAAAGGAAATAATTCTTGGAGATCTTTATTGTTAATATGGAGACTCCATCTATGGGAAAAGGCAAGTCTAATTTCTATTTCCCTTCACAAGTTCTTTCTCAGAATGCCCAAGAAAAATCCCAAAGAAAGCATTCTAAAGGTTCTTAAATGTTGTTTCTCTATGTACCAAGTATACAGGAAGAATTGAATATGGGGAATGCAGAAAAATGCTATGGAGTTAGCTACAGTTCAGTTTTTCTTTCTATGATTTCTTTCTGAATAGTCTATGAATTTAAATCTTTTAAAAACATATTTAAAGGAGATCCTGAGTGTTTAGAAATGGCCTCAGATCCATCACCTCCAAATGAAATGGAAGATGAGAAAGTTACCTCTAGTTTTTCTACAGTTTGTTATTAGCAGCAGCTGCTGAGAGTAATTCAAGTCATAAGAGTTCAAGTCCCTGAGCCTCCAGCAGATGAGACTGATTCAGTTTCCTAAGCCCAGGCTTCTGCGGGAGTCAGTCACAGAATTTTCTGATAACAGCATCAAAAATTCAAGTTAAGCACATGATTTTAGAAATGAGCATTTTGTAGTTTTTCATTTTGACAGTGCTGGTGATGGGATTGTTACAAGTGATCATTGTTATTCATGAACGTTAGCATTCAATGAAGCAAATCCTTGTTTTTTAAAAAAAAAAACACTAGTGTTCACATGCATTATTTAGGTTGTTGTAACTATCTTTTCTGATTATTTTGAGATATGAACACAACAGCATTCTGTCATGAATCTCATATTGGTGTGCGTACATAAACCAGTTATCTGCCCCAATAATATTCTGCATGCCAGATGCAACCAGCTGATGTGTAATATGGTTGTGAGTTAATATAATTGTTTTTCTTCACTGCTTTTGTTGCAACACTTTCTGAGTTATTTCTAGTCATTTCCACTCTATTCATTAGGTTTAATCTGTGCACTTTAATACACCCAATCCTTGATTAATTTTGGTGGGCTGTTCTACTGTTTTAGGCCTTTGGACAGTTGTTTGTATCTTTGAGCCTGCATTTGATTTTGGTATTATAGCTTTTTATATCATACAGGGCAAAGGAGAACATGAAGGGTTTGGCTTTGCAGTAGCATCCTGTCACTTCACTTGATATTGAATTATTTATTGTATTATATCAAGGTACTGGAGATGCAGCACTCACCATTACAGACCTGGTTGAACTCTGTGGCCATTGGGGGAGGTTCTCCTATGTCCTGTATGTCAAGAATTGCAAAATGCCAACTTTAAGTCACTTGTGAATGGACTTTCTTGTTAAGGCTCCTACACTCTGAATTCCATGAGGCTCCTCCTGTTTTATCTCTCAGGTACTTGCTGATGATATCTCTCTTCCTCCAGTCCTACCAGGATGAATGTTGCATCAGTGTGTCTTTTTTTCTTCCCTTTTAATATATATTGTTTTGATGTTAATTTATTCTTACTGTCTATTTTAAGTTTGTAAGCCAGTTTGAGACACTTCTATATAAGAAATGCTATAAAATAGGTTAAGTAATGATAATGTTAACTTGCATTTAGGACGCAGACTTATGCCAGATGATCAGCAGAGCTCTGGCCCTGCCTTCTGTCAAGAGGACCTTGATGGCCTGGCTGTTTCTAGAGGTGCTAGTCCAGTATATTTTGTGAGCCCACTACTGAGTATGAGTTGTTTGTTGTTAATTTTTGTGGGTTGCCCCCCACAAGCCCCACCAAAGCTGTTTCTATACTTGTTTTGTTTCTGTTGTTGTTTTTAAGCCTCGTAAACTGCTTAAGTAATGCACAAGTGGCAGCTGAACTGAAATAATGAACAAACAAATTCAGTATCCTGGCCAGTTTTACTTATAAAACAGATTCTGAAATCTAATAAAATTGCCATTTCAGAGATAATTTATTCATTTGGGACAGGGGGCTCAAATAGCTAGTTAACATTAGGGCATTATCTTTCATGTATGAAAACTATATATAATAGGATATGCTTAAAGAAAGGATGTCAAGTAAGAGAAGTTCTCTTAAACAATTATATGCAATTATATAGAATGGTTGCTTTTAGACACTAATGGATCTTCATGGTATTTTATTTTATTCCTTCTGTCATACTTTAGCATGCTGAAAAAAACCTGATGAATGTGAAGAATATGATAAATTTGATACGTTGTGAGGTTTGCTACAAAATCTTCTTTGACAAATTAATGGACACATTCATACTGTTTTGTTGCTGTTGCCTTCTTTCATGATAGTGTTTTTCCGTTTCCCAGTTTAGCCTACCGGCCTGGAATTCTTTGGCAGTCTTCCACTCAAATGCTATCCAGGCCTGATCCTGCTTAGTTTGGTTAAGCTGTAGGATTTAATTTGTTCTGTACACAGAACAGTCATCTATGGTCTATGAAGCTTTTCATTTATAACATGCTATGTGATTTGTGGAATATGACTCACAACTGTTCTATTACATTGTCAGTGGGATGTTGGTTAGATTTGGGAAGTTGGCACAAATGTAACCAAATTTTAAATTAAACTTAAATTTCTTTATCAGTGAGATGGGAAAAATGTAATGTGAGAGAATGTGAAGCTGACACGTTTGACCATCTGGTCCAAAAGTCTTGATGCTCTTAGTTCTTAAAAGTCCATGTATGAGTCCCTTAGTATTTAGCCATGTTATGGTGCTGAGTTAGAGGCTTTTTAAAAAAGGAGCCTGGCTTTAACAGTTGTATGGTTCTCTCCATCCTGAGAATTGCTGTACTTTTTGAATTTGGCCTGTCTAGAATAGTGAGCATCTTGTTCAGTCAGTTTTCAATAAGAAGTGATTTAAAATTGCATATGTTTGCATAAATAGAAGAGAAGGAAATTAAGGACTGAAGGTATATAACAAGCGAGAAAGCAGAACCGGACCTTAGTTTGCGTGTTCCATGAAAGAGTTTTGTGGAACTCAGTAAAATTATTTGTGACTGTCTGCAGTCTGTGATTCAGATAATTATGAGAAACACCCACTGTTCCCAGGGTTAACACCAGTTAGAACAGTAGCGGGAGGGGGAAAAAAGGCTGAAATCACTTTCATTTTATAAGTAAAATAATTATCTTACCCTGTTATGTTCCTGCTGATACTAGAATTTGTTTATTAATCTTTCTATCTCAGAACAACTTTGAACAGATTGGGTGTTCTTCCATGTGACATTCAAAGATGACATAATGTTGAGTATATTCATTTTTAAAATCAGAGTAGCTTTGAAATTAAATTTACTTGATGATGGAAAGTATGGGGCTACAGCACAAAGTGAGTAGGAGTGAAATAATTAAATAAAACCTAATTGCTCGTGCACATGTGCGCGTGCACACACACACACACACGGTGTGTTGTAATTCTTTGTTCTGTTGATATTTCATTGGGACCAAAACAAGTAAATCAATTATACTTGTGCATGTCAATCTCTGTTTTATAATATAGTTTTCTGTTACAAGTTCCTTGAAATGGATGTTGAACTTAAAGAAGTTATCTTACTTGTTTCAACTCACCTAGAATAATGTTAGCTTCCCACACAATCTTTTCTGCCAAGATTGCTCTTGAGTGACAAATTATAGTTTCATCCCACACACCAAGTATTTTTGAATGGTGAAAGGCATGCAGGAAAGTATGAAGGAGGCTACATAGTTAAACCACTACTGAGGCTATACTGTACTTCCTAAATCCACAAGGGTGAATGTTGCAAAGAACCTTAGTGGTACAGTTTAGGAAGTGTATTTTAATTTAGACTGTTATTAATTCTGTTTATTTTAGTATCAAAATGTTGTTTTCAATTACAACATAGTTATAATTTAAATAACTGCTTCGTTGGTATGGACATGTCCTTAGAGCGGAACCTTCCATTGTCACCAAAATAGTTTACCATCTTAAAATTGATGGCCGGCAGCCACGTGGGCAACCAAAACAGAGAAGGCAAGACACCATCAATAAGGACATGCAAATCAAGGACCTGCGCCCTGAGGATGTGGACGATCAGGCAAAGTGGCGTTTCAGGATCTGAAAAGCAGACCCCGCGATAGCAGGAAAATGCTAGGAAGAAGAAGAAGGTAGTTGTAATTTAAATATCAGATGTAGGTTAAGAATATTCCCATTTGGAGACTTGATAGCCATATTTGCTTTCATTTTCTGGGGTTGATTTATCGTCATTATTTTGATTATAAATGGGTATAGCTTAGATTTGCCAAAGCCCTTCACACCACCATTACTGCTCCATGTATCTGTGTAAAGTTTAATTCTTGCCATCCCCACAGAAGGTGGGGGAGGGAGATAAACAGTTGCAAGTGTTATCACGTTCTGTCTATGCCAAAATAACAAACCTAAGGGAAATATTTAGGAAAAAAAGTGGGAACATTTAATCCCATCCTGTTGAAGCATTAAAAAATTACATCCATTTGTGTTCTTTCCATGCTGAACTACTGTAGTTCTTTTAAACTTTGAAATTAGACACTCAGTCAGTCTTGGGAGCCATAAAAACAGACATGGGCTTTGGGGGTGGAGGTCTTCTGTTTGGGCCATCAACATAGTTTCATCAGTTTATTTTGGCCCATGATTCCTAGTTGCTCAGCTTGCTTCTGAACAAATGAGTTCCTGTTCATACTGGTGCTCCTTCAGTGGCAAATGTCTCTCCTTTTTTGTGCCTACTAGAATTTGGATGCTGTCTACTAAACTACAGAGCAGAATAGGTGCCTAAGGAGAACCCTTCCTGTTACAGATGATTCTGAAGTCTAAACATTTATTTGACATTAATCTACTGTTGTTTAAAAAAAAAGTGAAAATACCATAAATGAATTGCAGGAACACAAGTCAGATTTGGGAAAAAGGAAATTGGGATAGTGGAAGAATCCCCTCTCCTTTTTTTAAAAAAAAGACTAATACAAGTAGATGAACTTTATTTCATATTCCTTGTCAACCATTTTTATACTCTCTACAAAGACATGCCCCTGATGTTATCCATCAGTTTTGCTCTTTAAAAAAAAATTATTATAAGACATACATAATGCATATTATATTAGTTTGATACAGTTTTATTTATACAGTATTGGCTAAAGATCATTAACACTCTAATGTTTATATAAACTAGACCTTTAAAGATAGGAAAGATATTTCAGCGTTAACTATGATTTAAAATGCCAATTTTAATAAATTTCAGATTGTTTATGTTTTATATCCAAAGCTGAATATAACTAATAAAAACTGCAAATTACATCAAAATGTTTATTCTACAATAAAGGTTTCTGTCTTAAGCTGAATACTTAATATTAAGGCACTACATACTTAATACTAAGGTCTCCAATATATTGTTACTTATTATTGTTTGTGCATGTTGAGAAAAAGAAAAAATACAGTAGACCAAGCAAAATGGGCAACAACAACTAAAAGAAAAAAAGAAAAGGAAAAAAAGGCTATTTAGCTTCTAACTTTCCCCCCTTTTTGTGCTTCTGCTAATTTGCAATGTTTATAAACATCAGTTTTGCTTTTTGAAAGGTGGTTGTTTAGTCCTGTGAAAGGCTGGGGGGGGCATATTATAGTTGTTGTTCTAACATACAAATACATACAAATACATCTATATGACCTAGAATAATACATCTGATTAGTAAATAATTCTCCTCTTTTATATCCACAAGCTCCCTACAAAGTTACTTACAGTAGGAGATAGTGAGTGTTGTCATTCAGGAAACTTCATTAAACACAGCCTTGAAAACAGATTATTTTATCCTCACCTCCAGGCAGATCCAACACTTCATCTACTACCAATTTCCATAAATTAGATTAGCTCCACTTCATACTGGGAAGAAAGAAAGAAATATTGTACAATGATACATGTATAATACAGCAGTCTGATGGAACAGAAGTAGTATTTATTATTCTATCTTATTTATATAATATAGCTCAGTGTCTGGTTAATTGCAGGACTGCATCTCTCCATTGGAGTTGTCCCAACTGATTCAATCATGCTGGGAGAAGCAGCTATTTGTCCTCCATTTTCAGGAGCTCAAAGGGGCCATAGTAGGATTGCTTCTCTGGAATGGCGTCATTGTTGGAGGTACAATTAGCTCCAACATTATCTACCTTCCAGAAGAAGTTGAAAATGGAACTGTTCCAAAAGGGCGTTTGGGATGTGTGCCTCAATTTTTGTCAGAGGATTTTTTAAAGTATTTCGATGTATTATTATTATTATTATTATTATTATTATTATTATTATTATTATTATTCTTTTCTTTTCTTTTCTTTTCTTTTCTTTTCTTTTCTTTTCTTTTCTTTTCTTTTCTTTTCTTTTCTTGTGTGATTTAGAGCCCACTTTTCAGTGGCTTATGCATTAAAACAAAAAGCAATAAAATTGTAAAAAACACAAACCATTTGAGTCTGTTAGGTATTTTGTCTTTTGTTTTTTTGTTGTAAGCTGCAATGAGTCAGGGCAGGCAGGCAGGCAGGCAGGCCTTGTTAAGCAGAACTATGCAAGTTTATTGGAGTCTGGCTGATTATTTTGGGATTCCCCCCAAAACATCACTTGGGTGAAAGCCAGTTATATGCAAATGCTGTGTAATTTCTCTGTGTTTCCCCTGAATCTGTTTCAGAGTTTCTCCAAACACTTTGGAGCAAATTCTGAAGGTGTACTGGGAGCTGTAGAAAAACTGCTTCTGTTGATAGAAGCCATTTCCTTAATGGGAGGAGCTACTTGTATACTATTCATTATATACCTCTGTCCTTCTTCTTTTCTTAAGCAGTAGGGATTTGCAAAAACAGAGAGCAGAGAATAATAATACTAATACTACTACTACTACTAATAAAACAAATTGTATAGGTAGCAGTTTCAGAAATAGTGAAAAAGACTTATATGTACTGTTTATACTATTAAACATGCAATTATTATTTAATTGATGGCAACCAGGAATGAGTTTTCCATTTCTGTTAGATCTCTGTTTTTAATACAGTGAAGCCAAATTATGCTTTGAATACCTTCAGTAAAATTTAGATTACAACCACACAAATAAGGCAATTTTAATTAAAATGTTCTGGAAGTGTTTATGTATATACTTCAAATGTAAGAATTGCTTCTATTTAATACAGTTTTCTGGATCATTTCTGTATAACCTAAAGAAGGATAAAGAAATATTCTGTCTGCTAACTTCTGTGAATCGGTTTCTCATTGCCTCTTCTTTATGAGAACTGTTTGCCTGAAATCCCTGGCATGGCAGCATACTTAAGAGATTTCTCCTCTGCTGAGTCTCCCAGAATCTAATTACAATTAAAGGTAATTCAGCTTACACTATTAATCCTCTGAGAGATGGAATGTTTCCAGTTTCTTTACTTTTCACTCCATCCTGATTAAGTGCCAATTCACATGAACTTTGTGCTTATGCTGCTGCTGGTTTTCAGTTCTGGCTTCAAAATATGTTTACTGTGAAGAAGACTTCTGAGTTGTTTCATTAAGGCTAATTATCACAGTTTTGCTCCCAAGTTTATGATGTTGGTGAACTTGCTTTTTAATGTGAGTATAATATTGTGGTTTTGACATGTGTTCAGTCTGTTCATATGACCAGTTCACCACAGGCATGTTTCCAGCCTGAATTGAAAATCTTTATGAAATGGCATGGGTTTAATCTTACCTTTAAAACCTAGAAGATAATAATTGCTCCCCACAACCACCAAACTTCTACTTTTGCCACAAAACAGAGGGAATAGCATGCAGGGCTGGCCCTATCCTTAGGCAGAGTGAGGAAGCTGTTTGAGGCAGATGTTTCTAGGGTCACCAGCTAACAGTTGGAGTACAGAATTCAGTGTGCCACACAATCTTCACTACATACCTAAGCTAGTTTGCCATACTTAAATGTGGTAGAGGATATTATCCTTATTGGGCACTTAATAAACTCTCAGCCTCTACATATTTTAGCTCCTTCGCTGGATCATTATCTGCTCCTAAATAAGATGGCTCATGTTACAGATGCTTGGCACTGCCATCCTCCCCTGAAGGCATATCAGTATTGCTGGTCCACAGTATTGCTGGTCCACAGTGTTTTCACTAGGAAGAGCCATCTTGGCCAGGGTTTTCTGGTTAGTGCAGCTATGTCTGGCTTTTCAAGAAGGCTGTATGTAAACATTAAGACACTAGTTTCCTCCTCCTCTTTAACCAACCTCATCTAGCCATGTGCCTGATAACCCTAGAATTCTTGGTCAGCAGTATGACTACTGAGAGTTGCTATCCCAATACATTAAAGGCATAATCAAGTGGAGGAAAGCTACCTAAAAACACCGAGTTCATATATCAGGCAGTTCATTACCTTTGGTATTCTAACACTCTGACTACAAGATCTCTCACAACCCAGCAAGTTCAAATTAAAAACAAAAACAAAATCAAAAACCTATGTTGAAGCATACAACAGTTCAAACACTTCAGCTTTATGCTGATTTTAACTTGCTCGTAAGAGTGTTGTGCTTTACATAAATAGAGGTTTGTCAAAGAGAGGTAATATTTTTAATGACAAGCCATAGTGCTGATAATAGCAAGAGAATAGTGTGAGTGGAAATTTGTATCTGCTCGAACACTTCCTATATGACTTTTGCTTAAATTAAGTCTGTGTCTAGGATTATATGGGTCCCTAATATTGCTGAAGTTAAGGATACATTATTTCTGATAAGGTGTTTTGAATGATAGGTCATTAACAGCTTGCACACACATTCTGAAATGATCTGAAGTGGATCTGTTACAAATAGAGGATGATAAATTATTGTAATGGGTAGACAATTATAGTGGATGTTGAGCTGGCCTTTTCTTCTCTTTATAGGCAGGATGTTCTGACTGCAGTTTTTGGGTTGTCAATTCTTTTGAGAGCCAGTTTGGTGTAGTGGTTAAGGCATCAGGCTGGAAACCAGGAGACCATGAGTTCTAATCCTGCCTTAGGCACAAAGTGAGCTGGGTAATCTTGGGCCAGTCATTCTCTCTCAGCCCTAGGAAGGAGGCAATGGCAAGCCGCTTCCAAAAGCTTGCCAAGAAAACTGCAGGGACTTGTCCAGGCAGTTGCCAGGAGTCAACACTGACTCGAAGGCACCAAAAAAACCCACACCCTTTTTTAAGGTACTGCTTTATGATGCAGATTGAGGAACAAATTTCTTTTTTAATTCTTTTTTAATTTTTCAAGATATAATTAAAAGACATAATGCAGACTATAAGACCAATAGAATACAAGTCTAAAAAAGAAACAAGAAAAACTAAAACGGTGTAGGAATAAACAGAAAAGCATATCAGACAAGTGACTTCTGACCTTCTCCAGCACAGATATAAAAGTACATAAAAGTTAATCTCTTACTACTAATTAAACATTTAGTAACCATTCCTAAAATCAAACCATTCAATCATCAAAACCCCAAATCAAGACTTCATTCTTTTGAATTACAAGGAAATAGTCCAAAAGCATATTTGAGCATATAAGAGCCTTGCTGCTGTTATCATATATAAGAACAGAGTTCCATGTTGCTTTTCAAGCTGTTGGTCCATCAAACAGAATAGAAACAGCTCCAGTTTCAATTGTACGTCCACTTTGAGAATCTTTTGAATATTTGGTTCCAGAATTTCTTAGCTTTTCTACAAGTCCACTATAAATGATAGAAAGTTCTTTCCCCCTGTAAATATTTCCAACAAACATTTGATACCCCATTATACATTTGAGACAGCTTATCAGGAGTTAAATACCAACTGTACATCATTTTATAAAAAATCTTTCAAATTATAATTCAAAGTAAATTTCATACCTTTGTTCCACATATTTTCCCATTGTTCTATCATAATATTGTACCCAAAATTCTTAGCCCATTTAATCATACAATCTTTAACATATTCATCTTCTAAGTTCAATTGCAACAACATTTTATACATTTTCTTAATAAGATGATCATCATTTGTACAAATTTCCATTTCAAATTGTGTTTTTTCATGAACAAAATTAAGTACTTCTTATCCAAATTAAACCGTTCTTACAATTGTGCATAATTAAACCAGTGACAAATATAACGTTCCAATTCTAGTTGTTGCCTTGTTTTAAGTTTAGGTATCCCTTCTTCAAAGTTCAGCAAATCTTCATATCTTAACCAGCTTGGTTTACCTGTCATCTCTCTTTTAAAAAAAAGCTTCTTGAGGTGACAACCACATAGGTACTTTAGGAAACAATATTGGTTTATATTTATTCCAAACCCCCAGTATGGCATGTCTAACAAAATGATTTTTAAAATCTTTATTAGCTTTATCATACCACAATTAGACAAGACAAGAACAAATAAAGGGTTTGAAGATAAAGAAGGAGGCCTTCAAACTGAGGGCCTTTGCTGATAATTTAGTTTTAATACTATAAGACCCTTTGAATGTTGTTGAACATCTGATGAAGAAATTAAAGGAATTTGGATCATTAGCTGGATTTAAAGTAAATAAAAAACGATGATGTTGATCAAGAATGTGACTACACACAATCAAGAAATGTTGATGGGTAAGACTGATTTTATAATTGAAAAAAAGGTCAGATATTTGGGGGTGACATTATCAAACACAAATAGTATGTTGTTTCACAATAATTATGTTAAATTGTGGGGTGATGTTAAGAAAGACTTGTTAAGGTGGGAAAAAGTACAGCTGTCAATGATGGGTTGAATCTCTGTGATTAAGATGAATGTTTTGCCGAGAATGTTGTTTTTGTTCCGGACAATACCAATTTTGACAACAGATCTACCATTTGAACAATGGCAGAAAGGTACCTCTAAGTTCATTTGGCAAGGGAAGAAACCAAGAATCAAGTATAAATTGTTATAAGATGCCAAAGAACAAGGAAGTCTAGATTTGCCTGATTTGAAATTGTATTTTACTGCCTGTTGTTTGCTATGGATGAAGGATTGAGTGACCTTGAAGGACACAAAATTATTGGAATTAGAAGGACATGATCCCTAATTTGGAGGAACAAATTTCTAAGGTTTCTAACTATGGAATAGGAATAAGAGAATTAGTCAGGATCAAACAATATATTAGAGTCAAATGACAAATCAGGAGTAAGTAGAGTAAAAAAAGCCAGCCAAAAGCCAGAATCAAAGAGCAAGCCAGAATCAAAGAAAAACTGAGGTACAAGAGATCAGAAAACTGTTGTTCAACTGGAATAGGAAACCCTTCTATATTTCTTAATCTCAAGAAGGATCCAGTGGATAGCTTGATGATGGATTCAGTCTGTGCCCAAGAATGTTTTACTGAGAAACACCCACCTGAAGTTTAGTGACTCATCACATGACACGGCCATTCTGCATCTTCATTATAAGCTGATGTGAATAGTAAGTAATAAATAAATCTATATATTTTCCCTTGACTTTCCATAAACAGAAACGATGTTCCCAGATGAATCTCATAGAGACATTCCTCTTGTAAATTACACTATCTTATAATGCATAGCAGAAATAGCTTCAAATGAGGAAGGAAACTTTACACTATCACATCATATCCTTCAAGCAACTTTGAAACATTAAGACAACAAAAGGGATTTGGAGATCAGATTAAGACCAAATATTGGACAGCTCTTCATTAACAGTTGTAGTTCAGAGCTAGCCTACATGTTACAGTCATCATGGGTAGAATTCCGAAGACTGCCTCACCAACTTAACTGAGTAGGAATAACTACAGACTGATTTTGTCTGTCCTCTACTAATCTCAATTTACTATTTTGGCAATAGGCATGCTTTTGTGCTTCTTTCCTTTCCAACTCCCAAGGAAAATTGGCTGTTAAGAAGTGACATAAGAAGAGATAAACAGATGACTAAAGAACCTGGCTAGCATTCTTCTGTTCAGCTTTCTCTGCTGTCATCTTTGGGGACCTTCACATGGCAGATTTTCACTCTCTAATCCTTCCAAAGCTTTTTGAGCCAGCTGTGCAATCATCTCCACTTTTGCCAGTCATGGAACACTGATAATGAGGTAATCGGTGCTCTCTCCAGCTGACCAATAGAAAAATTCAAGGATCATAATTCAATCAGCTTCCTGCCCTCTGAGCTACATCAGTTCCTGGAGTAACAAAAATCTCATTCCTGCTCCTTAAAGAAGAGAAAAAAGTAAATTGCTAATCCCCTTCTTCCTTTGTGTATTTGTCTGTAGTTTTGCCAAAAGTCTGAGCTGTTATTACAAGAAGAAACTTGTCTGGCTATTGAAAGTTGTGATCATGACATGACATCATATGTTTGCAGCCCATTGGTTTTCCCAACAAATCCAATGATATTTGTAGGTTGAAATGTAGAGCTTCTTTCTTCATATGGAAGAAAGGAGAACAGAGTAATAACTTATCTGAGTCCAGAGTCTTGGTAGCAGAGTAAGATTGGAGTTTGATGCATATTGCTTAGATAACGAGGGCTGCAACACGTTGTGTAGGACTTGTGAAATTGATTAGTTCACTGAGAAGATTGCTAGTGAATATTCTGAGTCCATCCTGTGGGAGGCAGGCTGAGGCAAGAATTTCCACAAACAAGAACTCCTTAGACATTTAATTTTGCAAACTACAAAATAAGTGTTTTGCATTTTGAGCTGTGTCACAGTTGAGCTGGAACAAAATAGGCTTGACTGACTGAGACTGACCTTGTGGAAGCACAATAATGTGAAGTAGATGCCAGAGAGATTCAAATGCTACATGTAAAGAGGCCTTGTGTGTATTTATGTACTTTAGTATTCTTTACTGGTTATTGGTGAGATGTCAAGATTAAAGATAGACATTTTGGGCATCAGTGAACTGAAATGGACTGGAATGGGCCACTTCACATCAAATGACCACCAGATCTACTACTGTGGACAAGAGAACCACAGAAGAAATGGAGTAGCCTTCATAATTAATAGTAAAGTGACTAAAGCAGTGCTTGGATATAATCCGAAAAACGATAGAATGATCTCAATTTGAATTCAGGGCAAGCCACCTAATATCACAGTGATCCAAATATACGCCCCAACCACAGATGCTGAAGAAGCTGAAGTAGATCAGTTCTATGAGGATCTGCAGCACCTACTGGACAACACACCTAAAAGAGATGTTATTTTCATCACAGGAGACTGGAATGCTAAGGTGGGCAGTCAAATGACACCTGGAATTACAGGTAAGCATGGCCTGTAGAACAAAACAAAGCAGGACATAGGCTGATAGAATTTTGCCAAGATAACTCACTCTGCATAACAAACACTCTCTTCCAACAACCTAAGAGACGGCTTTATACATGGACTTCACCAGATGGACAACACCGAAATCAGATTGACTACATCCTTTGCAGCCAAGGGTGGCGGACATCTATACAGTCGGTAAAAACAAGACCTGGAGCTGACTATAGTTCAGATCACGAACTTCTTATTGCACAATTTAGGATCAGAATAAAGAGATTAGGGAAGACCCACAGATCAGCTAGATATGAGCTCACTAATATTCCTAAGGAATATGCAGTGGAGGTGAAGAATCGATTTCAGGGACTGGACTTAGTAGATAGGGTCCCAGAAGAACTATGGACAGAAGTTCGCAACATTGTTCAGGAGGCAGCAACAAAATACATCCCAAAGAAAGAGAAAACCAAGAAGGCAAAATGGCTGTCTGCTGAGACACTAGAAGTAGCCCAAGAAGGAAGGAAAGCAAAAGGCAACAGTGATAGGGGGAGATATGCCCAATTAAATGCAAAATTCCAGAGGTTAGCCAGAAGAGATAAGGAATTATTTTTAAACAAGCAATGCATGGAAGTGGAAGAAGACAATAGAATAGGAAGGACAAGAGACCTCTCCCAGAAAATCAGAAACATTGGAGGTAAATTCCAGGCCAAAATGGGTATGATCAAAAACAAAGATGGCAAGGACCTAACAGAAGAAGAAGAGATCAAGAAAAGGTGGCAAGAATATACAGAAAATCTGTATAGGAAGGATAATAATATCGGGGATAGCTTTGACAGTGTGGTCAGTGAGCTAGAGCCACACATCGTAAAGAGTGAGGTTGAATGGGCCTTAAGAAGCATTGCTAATAACAAGGCAGCAGGAGACGGTATCCCAGCTGAACTGTTCAAAATCTTGCAAGATGATGCTGTCTGTAATGGTTGCCTAGTCCAAATACTCAGACTCACAAGAGGTTGCTAAATGAAATCTGATTTATTAGGAAACTTATGACAAGTACAGAGAAAGCTGAGAATGACAGAAAGTGCACCAAATACAAACTAAAAACCCTCGCTGCAAACGTAACCCCGCCCCCCTACCAGCCGAGCCACCCGTCCCAGGTGCTGGCAACCGTCAGCTCTTCTAGCCTGGGACAGCAACCTTGAACACATGAGATAACCCAAATACATTCCGAGCTCAGAGCCAAGAGATAAACATACTCCCAACAGGAACCGTCCTCCCTGCAAAGATGAAACACGCATCAAGCTAATGACATGCGAAACGTTACGATGTACCAAGCACATTGAAACGGTGAACATGACATAGTCAAGGTAATGCATGCTATATGCCAGCAAATTTGGAAAACACAAGAATGGCCATCCGATTGGAAAAAATCAACTTATATCCCCATACCAAAAAAGGGAAACACTAAAGAATGTTCAAACTATCGAACAGTGGCACACATTTCACATGCCAGTAAGGTAATGCTCAAGATCTGCAAGGTAGACTTCAGCAATTCATGGAGCGAGAATTGCCAGATGCACAAGCTGGGTTTAGAAAAGGCAGAGGAACTAGGGACCAAATTGCCAATATCCGCTGGATAATGGAAAAAGCCAGGGAGTTTCAGAAAAACATCTATTTCTGTTTTATTGACTTACTTTATTTAGTGGTATGGGGATACCAAGTCATCTTGTCTGCCTCCTGAAGAATCTGTATAATGACCAAGTAGCAACAGTAAGAACAGACCATAGAACAACGGACTGGTTTAAGATTGAGAAAGGAGTACGGTAGGGCTGTATACTCCCACCCTACCTATTCAACTTGTACGCAGAACACATCATGCAACATGCTGGGCTTCAGGAATCCAAGGCTGGAGTTAAAATCGTTGGAAGAAACATTAACCATCTCAGATATGTAGATGATACCACTATGATGGCTGAAAGCGAAGAGGAACTGAGGAGCCTTATGATGAAGGTGAAAGAAGAAAGTGCAAAAGCTGGCTTGCAGCTAAACCTAAAAAAAAAACCAAGATTATGGCAACCAGTTTGATTGATAACTGGCAAATAGAGGGAGAAAATGTAGAGGCAGTGAAAGACTTTGTATTTCTAGGTGCAAAGATTACTGCAGATGCTGACTGCAGTCAGGAAATCAGAAGATGTTTAATCCTTGGGAGAAGAGCAATGACAAAATCTCAATAAAATAGTTAAGAGCAGAGACATCACACTGACAACAAAGGTCCGCATAGTTAAAGCAATGGTATTCCCAGTAATAACTTATGGCTGAGAGAGCTGGACCATAAGGAAGGCTGAGCGAAGGAAGATCGATGCTTTTGAACTGTGGTGTTGGAGGAAAATTCTGAGAGTGCCTTGGACTGCAAGAAGATCAAACCAGTCCATCCTCCAGGAAATAAAACCAGACTGCTCACTTGAGGAAATGGTATTAAGGTAAAAACTGAAATCCTTTGGCCACATAATGAGAAGACAGGACACCCTGGAGAAGATGCTGATGCTAGGGAGAGTGGAAGGCAAGAGGAAGAGGGGCCGACCAAGGGCAAGGTGGATGGATGATGTTTTAGAGGTGACGGACTCATCCCTGGGGGAGCTGGGGGTGTTGACGACCGACAGGAAGCTCTGGCGTGGGCTGGTCCATGAAGTCACGAAGAGTCGGAAGCGACTGAATGAATAAACAACAAAATTCTTTACAGGCACAGTTGGTGTGTTTTCATTTGGCAAGCATAATCTTTATTTTGCTTCTCAGTCCTGAGAAAGGAATCAGTGCATGTAGATTGCACATTGAATTTATTAGCTATTTATATCTGGGTTCTGCTACTTCTAAACAGCAAACTATGATTCATTGGGCTCAAACTGCTTAGGATTGTCTCATCTGTCTGTCTTTATATGTATGATAGGGATGTGCAAAGTGTTTCAACTTCAAAATATCTTGACCTCAAAATTGCCATTGTGAATGTTCCAAGCATGAAACATAATACATGTTTTGAGAGTCTTCTTTCAAGCATGAAATAATACATACCGTTTTATTCTGAGCATGAAACCAAATCTGGCTCTTTCATGGGACACAGTACTGAGTTCTCTGACTGTTCTAAGCACTGCAGTTGGGCTGTTGTTTGGTCTTTGTGCTTTGGCTTTTTTTCCCCCAAGTTTTGCACAGCCAACTGATATGGCAGAAGGGTCAGTCATATTTCTGCCGTGATGGGTTTAGAACAGATGGGGGGATATGAGAGTGGAGTGTTGAGAGGAAAGACACACATGGCCTGGCAGAAGAAGGCTGTTCTTTTGCATATCTGCAGCCAGTGGCATCGCAAGCAAGCCAAGTGCAATCAAAATGACAAAATGTGAGCTGTGAGGGTAGAATATAAACTCTGTCCCTTACGTACTTGTGTGCAACTTTACAGTGCAAGTGCGCAAGGGGCAAAGTTGGAATTGTGATGTCAAAACGTATTATCTTGTCATTTGCTCCCCTCTGGACATGCATGTCTGCAACCTGGCAAGTTACTCGTTATGGAAGTTCATGTAGATGAATGGGTGGGTTTTATTAGTTTTCTAAATACACATGCCAGTTTGGTTCACAAACAAACGTTGCTGAAGTTGTATGAATGTAAAGACTTTCTCCAATAGTCTGTTGGCTGATTTACCCTGAAGTTACTTTTAAAGAAATTAAAGACTTCTGTCTCTTTTTTAAATAACAGATGCCAATCAAAACTTATTTTTTAATAGGTAAGAGCCAAGCTGTGTTCTTATTGTATTTTATGGGGATTTATTTAAATGTTTTCTTTAAATTGTTTTTTAGAATTACGCTGTGAGCCAAATTTTCTGCAACATGAGTGGCAGGTAGCATTAAACATGGACCATGATCCCATGTATATTTATGGCCCTGAGGTAAAAGCAAGGAGGTAACACCTGGTCCTGAGTTCCAGTTGTTTCGTATGGACAGAGCACAGGAAACATTTCAATTTCTGTTCCAGCAGTCCAAATACTCAAGCTATTTTGAGTTTTGTTCTTTTGAAACATATCCAGTTTATTGGAAAATAATCAAGTTTTATTGCCCATTGTCTTGTCTAGTAGTTAATATTGAGTTACTTATTCGTAGCCTTCAGGGATGTTTTATGAGAAAAATTTCTTTTTACATTGCCCAAACAACAAAACCATTGTGAAATTCTTTTTTATTTTTCTTGAGTACTTGCAGTTCTGTAATAATAAACCTTACTTAAAAGAATGTTTGGGGTAAATATTAAATGATTTCTCAGAAATCAATATGTCCTTTCTCCATAAATAGGTATAATAATTAACCCATTAACTATTTATTTTGAATGAAATATCCTCTAAAGTCTGATTGTATTCTGATTTTATAACATTTCAGAGTAAGTATTCATTAAGTAAAGCTTTACTGAGGTGCTAATTCTTACCCATTATGGTAAAATTAAATTACTGACTTCAAAAAGTATCTTCCTTTGTCTAAAATGGAGGGATTTCAAACAATGGCAAAACCTATCAACAGTCCGTACAGTTTGAGAATAGTTTTTACATTTAAACTGACCATTTTACCATTTAAATTGACCTTGTGATATTATCACACAATCAAATTAGCTATATGATATTTTGAAGTCACCACACCTACAGAATAATTAATATTCCCAGAATTAAGGTTATATGAACTTTTAAAAAATGGTTTAGTTACTGAAATCAAATATAATTGTGAGCACCAGTAAATATGTATACTTGAAATGCCCAGAATCCTCCTTTCCACGCTGAAAGTGAAGATTCTCTTGTCTGAGTGCATATTAATGCTAAGTTGTTAATGTGCACACAAAAGAAACAGATGACAGGTTTGCAGGTAGAGTATTCTGTTCCACACAGTAACTAACTAGCCTGCAAGCAGCACACCTTGTTGTATTTCCTAGCTTGCTGCCTCTGATATTGAGCTAATATTTAAGCATCATGACTGGTTGCAATTTATACTGCCATAAGGAATACTAAATACGTTTCTAAGTTACACTGAAATTACATATTCTCATCAGCTGTAAGAACAAATGTCAGGTTTCTTTTTCCATTGGGAACATCTCTGCCCTCAGATTCTGGTAGTCTGCAGATGTACATGTACATGATGACAAGAAATGAACATGTACAAGCCCTAAATGTCTCACCCAGCAACCTATCAAATTTCAGGGGGGAATTCTTCATGGAACGTAACTGGCCTATCAGAAGAGTAGAAAGAGCAGTTGCAGATGAAATGAGTGTCCCTCAGAGACTAAGGAATGTGTCTTACGAATGATTTAACTATGAGCCATCCTGTTTGTTGTCTGGAGTGGTACAGTCCAGTTTAATTCTCATATAAATCTGTGCCTGGACACACTTGTGGAACATTGTGGACATTCTGCCCAGAAATGTCCTTTCATGTTCTTTAGACAGCCACCAAAAACATGCCTCTCTCCATGTGTATCTACATATTCATATGTGAAGGGGGGGGGGGGAGAGAATCAAAATTCAATTGTTGGAATTGAGACAGGTAAGAGGGTTAAGTTAGAATTCTGAAGTTCTTGGGCCCTGAAAAAGTTTTACAGCCATTTCTCTCAATTTCATCTCCTCTTGTAGCTGTAACTTTAAGGAAGAGAATAGGGCCTTGGCCACAGGTCTGCAATGGGAGATTTAGTTTCAGTTGTGTCAGAACAATTGCGGAATACTTTCCTTGAGCTTGTCTCTCTTGCTTTCTGTAAGATGTACAGTACAAAGACTTCTTTGTTTAGACATGCATTTAAGAATCAAGCCTTTCTTCTCTTGCTCTGTTATAATGTTCTTGCTGATTTATAGTATGCTTCTTTGTTATAGATTTGAAGATGCCTGGCATATTTGTGTTTTCACTATTTTGGGCTTACCTTTGGATGGAAATATTATCTATAAATTCAGTAATAAAATACATGGTAAAATTATATACCGAGCTCACCAAAATAGGAAATTCGTTTGCTCTTAATTTAATCGGTCAGTTTAGTTCCATGAGACAAACTACAGATATCTGCCAACAAATGAAGCTGAGAGTCTCAGAGGGTTTTCATTTTTGAAATGTTATATGGCTGAATTGTAGATATGGAGACAGACAGACAGTCGTGTGTATAAGAAGACAGAACATTTCCTGTCTGCCACTAAAATAGCCAATCTTTTGGTATACTTGTAATGTATTCCCTGTCCATGACATTTGATTTCAATAACAATGTTAGTCCAGAGCAGTGGTCAGAGCCTCCACTTACTGGCTCAAGAAAACCAATAATTAAATATTCTGGAGTTTTGTGAGCTGGTTGAGAATAGGAATGAACCACAGCAGCTGGCATGCTGATCAGTTTGGTGGCTAGTGGTGCAGTGCAGTGGCAGTGGTGGCAATGGAGTCAGCAGAGCCGGTTGTTAAACATTTACAAGCACTCCAATGGTCCAGAGCAAGTTTACACAGTAAGATGGTTTGTACTGCTTGTAAAGAGACCAAGAGAAATCTACAGCGCTTGGGTCTTAGAAAAGAACTATTAAAATGCCTAGTTCTTAAAGGGTGAGCAAATGCTATTGAAATCTTTTTTGTATAATACATTTTATGGGCTTGGCCATCTGCAAGACAGCAACCACCAGCACCACCCAAAAAAGAAGGTAATTGCAACAAAGAGGCAACAGCTAAGCAACATATTTGGCATGAGCTTTTGAAGAGATGTTGTCAACCATTTTGCCAGTTTATGGGGCTCGAGGAAAATCTACTGAAAAGGGAGAAGAAAGGCAGTTGGGTACTAATAATTTGATTGTGTTGACATTATTCATTAACCTGCTGTAAACTGATACAACATTTGCTCAATTAACAGCATGTTGTATAAACTCAGCTTTTTCCTTCACCAGTCCCCACAGGATTCAGTTAGTTCCCCCTTTACCCACAGAGGTTCCAAGTTTTGGCCAATGCTGGAAAGTTGTCTTTGATGCCCTTTCCATGCTGTTTTCTTTCTTACAGCTGAAATCCACGCAGCCACCCATTTACTTGTTGATAACCACACTTCCTGGCTGTCTAGCTTCCACAGCAACTGTGCTGACTGAAGCTTAAGGGCCACACACTTGAATGTTCTATTAGTGATCAACAAGAATTGGATGGCCAACCTTGCAGTGCAGACAAGCTGTACCCAGTGACATTGTTAGATTGATCATTCAATCATTATTGACCATCAACCAACTAGCAATAAAAGTTGCAGCTGCCATTCACCACCAGGACCATTTGCAACAGTAATTCTGGCAGCTACACATACATATCACTTTATACAGTCTTCGGATGAAGCTTACTTCAGACCATGGGCTGTAGATTAATGAGACTGCTACATTGTAGGTCTTACTTAGAAGTTCGTCACTGTGTATTCTGGTGACTTTCTAGCATTTTTTTTTTAGTTTGCAGGAAATGCCTGAAGTTCACATGGATATTCTGTATACAATAATTCCTAAAATATATGCATTAAAATAAAAGGTAAAATATTGGGTTAGAAGGTGTAGACATAAATTAGATAGCAGTGATATGACAGCCAGTACTACACCTCATTCTAAGCTGTTCAACAAAGTCCTTGCAGTCTGGATGTTTAACCTGTCTCAGAAGGTAAAAGATGCAGGGAAATGGACTTAACACTGAATTTAAATAAGCTTAAATGTTGGTATAGTGTCTCAGGAGATTTCTGAAGTAATGCAAATCAATGGCCATTGGATGCACCTAGATTTCTTATTACATGAAGATGTCCAGCCAGCAGTTGATGGCCAGTGATACTTTTCATTATTTCTGTCAGCAAGGAAAGTTGCAGCTTAATACCTAGCAACAACACTATATGTTTTCTCATCCTATAAATGCAAGAGTACTGTAATACATTCAACATAGATATCATGGATAAATATTTAGAAGGGTACACTGAGGCAGAATGTGGAAGCCTTCTTTCAGATATGGTGGCCAATAGAAGCCAATAATACCACTGCAATGGTCTGTTGGTGTCTTTCAGCATTAGAGTTGTAATGTTAAAAGGAGCTATTGATAAAAAAAAAAAAGACTGGTGTCTTCCTAATGTCTTATGTCATGAAATCAGATCAGCCAGGTATAATCTCATTAAAATGTCAACTGTACATCTAGTATATAATTACCTGCAGTATAACCCAAATTTGCTCTTTTTAAGGCAAAGATTTGCTCATATTTTCCCCTAATATTGTTCTTACACATTTATAGTAAATGTAGCACAACCTGTTTAAGTAGTTGAATAACAGAATATTTTTTCATAAAAATATGCTTGGAGTTCAAGAAAAAATAGGAAGAGAAAGAGAAAATACTCCATTTTAAATATTTGGAGTTTTTGTTGACATCTTAAACTAAATTGTAGGCCTGTGACAATCATCACTGAATTGATTTGGAGATCTGAGATCTGAAGAAGGTTTTGATGTGAGGTTTTGATTCAAGACTTGACTGGAAAAAATATTTGTCCAAAGGCTGCATTGGGAGGTATCAACATATCTTCAGCTGCTTCATTTAAAAAAAAAATCAGATGACAAAAATTTGGATTGCACATTTTTAAAAAAAAATTAAATGCAGTTGTTATTAGCATACCTTAATACAAATTTTTTATCAAAATAGCTTTTGGCTCAATTTTAGACTTGAGAGCAGTCAGGCATGGGAAACTGTTGGAGAAGACTGGAGGTAAATGTAACATTTACATTGGTGAAAGCTCATCTACATTTTTTTTTAAGTTTAAAGGTATTTACTGTAGATTGTATATTTTTATTAAAGAAATCATATCACTTTAATTACCATGGTTTCAAAACTTCTTAGTATAGAATTTGGTTAAACTCCCTATCCAGATCTTTAGCAATTAAGTTGCCACAAGTGCTTTTATTTTCAAGCTAATGTCATATTCCACATTGTTGGTGCAGGGGTGAGCTGCCACATGAATTCCATATATTTGTTAGTATTGAGTGTCCTAAGGAAATCGAAATGATTGTATGCATTTCGATTAATTATGTTTTCCCGAGTCAAGCAACCTTTGCAGGCTTTAGAGTCTATGAACAAACAATGTTTGGGCAACAGTATTTCAGTGCTTCACTCGGAGGAGATGTGACTACTTCAGCCGACTTGACTACTTCATTTACACACAGGAAAGTTACTTTTTCCTCCCCAAAAGTTACTTTTTCCTCCCCAAATAATTACTTGTGAACTGGGGGAAAGAAAGATAATCTTACTTTCAATAGGAATAGCTTAAGATGGTGTTCAAAACAAACAAATATGAGGGAGATGCAAATGACTTCAGGTATCTTTGAAGATTGCATAATGAACATTGGGCTTCAAATGAAATGCTTGTCTATTGAATTGCAACCCTTTAGTAGTGTCTAAACAGGGTTTCTCTCTTCCTGTTTACTTACCTTTTCCCCATATCTCATATAAATCCATTTTTCTCCCCCTTCCCTTTCCTTCCCTTCCCTCTCCATCACCTTCCTGTTTTTCTTCCTCTTTTTTCTATTTCCACTGGAAAGAGGGGTGTGTATATACATATGTAAGTGGTTTGTTTGTCAGACCTGAATATTGGTTTATGCACATGGAGATCAGGTAAATATGGTAGTTTATATTATCAGCAACTAATTTTATTCAGCATATTAATTCACTTAATATTGCCTGTTGTTTGCCCCAGCTCTACTCTCTTTTAGAGCATTTTTTCTGGCAGATACATTTTAATGGAAAATGAAATATAGTTAAATGTATTTTGTGAACTTCAAAGAAAGCACATGTTGATAAAATCAAAACAATGAGATGGAAGAGTCTATGGCAGGAGAAGCTAATCGGCAAGGAAACTCAAGTTGTATAGAAGTTCTTTAAAACAGAGATGCTAAAACACAATTGCAAACAAGTCCAGTAACTTGTAGCTAAACAAAAAAAAAACCCACTATGCAACATCTGAAAACAAAAAAGGACACATGCTGGAGGTGGAAAGAGGGAAAGTCATGAAGGAAGAGTACCTACAAATAGCCTAGAAGTATAGAGGACAGCTAAAGCTGAAAAAGAGCTGAGGATGGCAAAGGATGCTAAGAACAAAAAGGGCTTCTTTAGATACCTAAATATATAAATAAAACATGCTACTGACATGATGATTAATAACTATAAGAGATAAGGTGGTTGTCAGAAAGATATAATCTTCAAGGACTGCTTTTGAAGTTTCTCCATATCAACAACTAATAAGAAGCTCTCTTTGATATGTTATTTTCAATGTACATAAATTCTACTGTTATGCTTGATTTTTGTCTAGAAGATGCCATTGTCTTTCTACTGTAAAATCAGTTATCTAAGTGAAGCTTTGTTAGTTTCCTTATATGTTTTCCCAAGTGGGATTCTCGGTTCAGGGATAATTCAACATCTTGCCATGTAGAAGATGACAGGAACTCTGCATTAAAAGTAATCAATTCTGAATGGAATTGCAGTTTAGTTTGATTTGATAGCTAGATATTTGGTTTGATAGCTAAATATTTTCTGAGCATATTTATTGAGATGCATCAAATATTTCATTTTACAATCAATTAAGTGTTAGTTTTATATACAAATGAACTTTGAGATACGGCTTTTACCTAACTATGCAAATGCATTAGGTCAGTGATTATGGTATCAGTAGACTTAACACCCTGGAGAAGATGCTGATGCTAGGGAGAGTGGAAGGCAAAAGGAAGAGGGGCCGACCAAGGGCAAGGTGGATGGATGATATTCTAGAGGTGACAGACTCATCCCTGGGGGAGCTGGGGGTGTTGACCAACAGGAAGCTCTGGCGTGGGCTGGTCCATGAAGTCACAAAGAGTCGGAAGCGACTAAATGAATAAACAACAACAAACTTAACAAATCAGAACAACGAAATAACATTGTAACCTCTTTTTCATAGCAATGGTAAAGTTGACTTAATTTGTAGTGTGGCTGAATTTCATTCTTGGATCCCAAATTTCACCTTGGCAATTGACAAACGGCTGACATAAATCCATTCATCCTAATATAACAGAAAAATGTGGGGAATGTTTCCACCCTATTGCTACTTACTTACATGTACAATGAAAATTGATAAATTATTTTGAATATTTTTCAGATTGCTTTCCTGTGTTAAGTGAATTTAACATTCCTTTCCACTACGTAGTAAAAGGAACATGCCAGGGAACTTGATAGAATGACTCTTTTAGTTTGAATTAAAGTTGTGGGTTGAAATATGTTAACTGGACACATAGAAGGGGATGAGATCATGTTAATCACTTCAGAAGCAGATTGTTTGGCAAATACAGTGACCTTTAATTTATTTACTTTGTATATCACTCAATCCCAGTATATTCATGGTAGCTTTCAGAAAGGCTATAGGTAGAACATCCATAGTAGCAGCAGGGCCTTTGACTATGTACTTGGTCATAGAAGTGCTTGGATCCCTTTAAATATATTAAAGCAATGGAGAAAAAGGAAAAGGCTTCATTTCCATGATTTGGTCCTTATGTTTGTTTATAACTTTTAGATCTTACCTTAACAGAAATTTCAATATGGCTAAAGAAAAGATGCAATATATTGAGCTATTAAAGTATGTTGCATTTAATATAAAGAAAATAGAATAAAAAAAGAAAAAAGTCCTTTGGTATGTTGGCAAGCCAAAGGTGCCTGAGATGCAGGGTAGTATTTAGGCTACACACTCCTATTGTGGTTGAAAATCACAACCTTTGTGTCCTATATCCTAATTATAGTAAGAGAAGTTTCCTTCTTCAGTGTACAAAACTTGAAAGCTTTGACATATGCAAATGCTATGCTAAGTGCTAGGTTACTGTCCTAAATAAGCTACACCTAAGTAGTAGGCTATGCACACTTCAACATCATTTCAGAAGAACTGCTTTGGATATTTCATGAGCATGCCATATCTCTGCTACACTCTTCAGGCTTCCACACCTATGAAGAAAAGGTTCCACACTTATGAAGAAAAGGTCTCCCTACTTTAATGAACTTTAATGAGCAGATTCATGAAAGCATCCTCATCTTTTTTCTAGGCTTGCAGAGAAGCCCCTGTTCTGCCAGGTGTCCAAACAGTGATCAGGTGCTCAGACAATTGGTTTTCTTAGATCCAGAGACAATAAGTACACCAGTGGATAAAGAGATTTTCAGCTTTATTATTAAGCAAAGAGATTTAAACAGAAACATAGTTTAGGCAGATTAAAAAGAAGCATACACAGCATAACATAAAGGAAGAAAAAACATAACATACCAAGCAAGTTGAAACCCAATCTCCCATAGGCTGCCAGGAAACCCTTAATAAAGAGCGTGGCAATACCCCAGGGTGGCTCCATTTCCACAGCACCCAGCGCTCAGGTCTGTGCAGAAGCTCCCAGCAAACACACCCCAGGGCAGCTCCATTTCCAACATACTCAGCCCTAAGTCTGAGGGGATGCTTCCTAAACCCATTTTGCATGCAGCACCCAGTATCAAAGTCTGTGGCCAAGCTCCCAAACTCAAAAGGCAATCCTAAGTTGTTTTTTTTAATCAAAGTTTGGCCCTAAAACCTGGTGACCCTGTTTCCATGGTACAGAAGCTACAGAATCTGACCTTGATTGGATAGTTCCCCGGGTCTGGAGCACCTGTTTATGACATAATCCAAGAGCCTGGGAAGCTATACAGATAAGCTAGTGCTTAACAAAAACTATCTTGGGGTTTTCTCCCCCCCCCCCCCATTTCAAACAGAAATAAAAAACAAGCCAGCGAAACATTAGCATAACGCAAACTCTAAGCTTCTTCACGTGAAGGAGAAAATCAAAATATGTCGCTTAAACTCCTCAAAATAACAATGGTCTTCCCCATTGCCACTACAGCCCCTGACAGCCCCACTAGGTAGATCAGACCAGGAAATTGACTCCACGGGAAGATTAGAACTACCTTTATTGAGACTGGCTGTACTTACAATCTTGCAAGTCTGATTGGGCTATACCTCCCCACCCCCACCCCTCATATACTTCAGTGAATCAGGGGGATGTTTGCCTGAGTCACTTCTGAGTATTATCTTGTTTCTCGGAACATAAAAAATGTTTCAGCCCCCTTTTGCCTAGGCAATATTACTTGCATATTTCTATCAAGGTCATCTTCCTTATTTTCTACAGCCCCAAAAGGTTGGGTTCCTTTAATATATAACACTTTGTTCATACTTGCATGAGGTCCAAAACATTTCTTCTGAATAATTTTTGAGCCATGCAAAGTAGTGCACCAAAGGCTGTGGAAATGTCCCTACAGAATCTAGGTATTTTGTGCTTTGAACAGGGAGAGTGAATAACTGTCTTCCACTTTTGATCCATACCACATCCTAAATCACAAGGAGCGCAATTTAGCCATCCAGATTACTAGCTATTGATAGCCTGATCCTTCAGTCCCCCTCTAAAATCAGCTAAATTAATGACCATCATCCTATCTGATAGCAGCATATTCCTCAGTTTAACTGTGGGTTGCATAAAAGTAATATTAGCTTTTATCAGTCCTGTATCTTCCTGTATTTAGTATTAGCGGATATCCCCAATTCTAACATTGTGTGAGAGTAAAAAACTTAACTTTACTCATACCTTCTATGTGATGCATGATTTTTTGCACTCTTAAATATCTCCCCATTCCTACCCTTTTTGCAGACTGAAAAGCTTTAAACACTATTGTCTTAGCTCTAGCTTGCTTTGATTGCCCTATTTGCTTGTTTGTTTTCCAGTTCTACAATACCCTATCTCAGGTACTCCAAGTGCAATCTTATCATAGTTGTATAAAGGCATATACTAAATTAGCTGTTTTGTTATCAGTTACTTTTGTAATGGAAATTTGGGGGGAAGGCGGTTCTTAACAGCAATTACACATTTGGTTAACTCCTGTGTTTTGATCCTGTTCCTGGTTAATCACTACTGGCTCAGCCACTATTAATGAATAATATTCAAAGTCAAAGTATCAGTATGTTTTGGATCACAGTAGTCTACGTGCTTGTGGACACTTCCACTCCACAGAGGGCTAGAAGCCTACTAACCCATGACATAAATAAAACAAATAGATTCCTTTTCAGCAAAATTCATTCTTCTATATATTTGATTATATTTTGCTTTTTCTGCCATTTTATCCAGGACAGACATTAAACTGGCCTGTTAAATTTCCTGTTTCTCCTCTTAATTCCTTTTGAAAAATTAGTCACATTAGCTATTTTCTAGTCCTTGGGAAGACAAGCTGAAACTACAACATGCGTTGATTGTCTTGGATGATGAGGCAAATAAAGTTGGGGCTTCACGGCCCCAGTACGGGGAATTGTACTTGGACTGCAGCAGTTAGAGGAAGTGGAGAGGTTCACCTAACTTGGTAGTGTGATCGCCTGCAATGGAGATGCAGAGGTGGACGTTAAGTGCAATATTGGGAAGGCAATAGCTGTTTTTTGGAGGATGAATAAGTTCAGGTCCTCGCAGTCCATATCGCTGAAGATTAAGCTTTGTCTGTTCACTTCTATTGTGATCCCGACAGCTATTTATGCCAGCAAGACTTGGAAGGCATCAGCAAATATCAACAAGAGGCTTGACGTCTTCCAAGAGATGCCTCCGCCGAATTCTAAAGATCTGATATTTTGATCACATCACTAACGAGGAGGTGCTCCAAAGGAGTAGCTCATGTAAACTTCATAACATTGTCACACATAGAAGACTTCAACTGGCTGGTCACATCTTCTTCATGGAGAACAACCAAATCCCTAAAGTGACAATGAGTTGGACTCCTCCTGACACTAAACAACAACAAGGACACCCTTAAATAACACGGCAAAGAACACTGACAGAAGACCTGAAGGCATTGCATAGCACATGGAAGGATGCCGAAACACTCACCCAAGACCAAAAAAGCTGGAGAATCCTTGCTGCCTGATATGCCACGTAGCATGGACCCAGGAGAGAGAGTGAGTCCTTGGGAACAGATATCAACTTTAAACAGAAGGGGGTTTTTTTCCCCCAGAAGATCAGCAACTTACTGTTACAGTTCTTAATGAACACTCAGGTGGATACCTTTTTGATAAGGGGATTTATTTATTTTTAGTTATCAATTAGGCTTACAAGCTCATCTTGTTACTTTGTTTCCATTCATCTAACTCCCTTCCTGAAAAAGCCAGGTTAGGCACTGGCATCTATCCTACAACTTCAGTAATGCAGAAAGAAGCAGAAAATTGAGTTTCTCTTTCATCCAACAATTCACCTGTTTCTAGGCTGATTTATTGTTACAAGTTGCTCCCTCCCTCCCTCCCTCCCTCCCTCCCTCCCACAGTTTCTCTAATTCTTTTCCTTAGCCACACTGACATCCTCTTAGACTTCATGGCACCTTTCCTAGACTAAGGTATACCTTATACTTGAGCATTATTGTAGTGTCAAATAATCTCCAACAACTCTGAAGAGACTTGAACCTCTTGACTTTCCCTTCCAATTTTCTTTCTACTGCTTCTTTACCCTGATGGCCTGTGGTTTTCATGTTCAATTGTGTTCCTGTCTTAAATGTAACTGTCCTCCTCTTGGAAAATCTGGTTTCACCATCCTATCCAGCAATCAAAATTTAGCTTTCAGGTTACGCAATTATCTTTCCTCCCATGATTAGTCCTGTTATATATCACTGCCACTGGAGTAGATGCTTACAATATCTTCATTCTTCTTACCAGGTAGGGAATTCACCATGACCATCACATTCCTATTTCTCTATCCCTGTAATAAGTGAATCCACCCACTATCTGGAACTTCCCTAATCTAACAGATTTATGCAGTGCACATGCAAAGGTAGAAAATGCAAGTGCTCCTGAATAAACTACATTATTCTAGCTAATTAATTGTTATCAAGGTCTATTTAAATGCATACTATATTTATAGCTACAGGAGAAGAATATGATTTCAAATTATTTCCTCTATTTTCCTGCAAATGAATAATGACCTCCTGATATCCCCCACAGCATCAAAGAAAAAGAGCAATGAATTTATAGTTGTTTAAATATATCTTCTTTGTAATGTTCTGCTAGGTATGTGAGAATGTATATATTTGTGTTTATATTTAGAAATTGTGTTTTATATTTTCTTTATCCTTTTTTTTGTTACAGCATAAAAGACTCCAGTAACTCCATACTCCCTAGTCCAGGGTATGCGTGTATGTATGTGTGAGAGAGAGGAGACAAAGAGAGAGACGGGGACTATATATAAACTAATTATAGATACTTGCAATGATAATATGTGTATGTGTGTGTCTGAGTGTATGGATATAGATATATAGCATTGCACAACTGTTAGTTCACTTGCTGCAAGATCACATGAATATACAGTGATGTTTTCTGTAGCAAACTGAGTTTGTAATGCTCTTGAATAGAGTTTTTCAAATGTATTTGATAAATTAATTTTAAAAACAAAAATGTTCCGTGTTCTCCTTTAATCCAAGTGGCATTTCTATACTTCAGTAACACAGCATGATGTGGTGATTGAAGTTGGTATACATGATGTGCTTCTACGGTTTGTAATTTTATTTATTTTCTTCAATAGATTGTGTCAATTTTTCAACATCATCAAAGTCCATTTTCAACTATAATACCAATATTACCAAACCAATTAGTTTGAAGTAATAGTGGTAATTAGTAGGGAACATTTGTAGTTGTAGCAAATCTGTTTCCAGAGAGGGGCCAACTGGTCTAAGAATACAGAATTTATGAAACTGGAGGTATTTTGTCACTATTGTACCTACACTGTCATTATGTAAGCATTGTTCATATGTTATTTTGACAAGTATTTCCTATACAATATGTTTACATAAAACAGTATGAAAGGAGCAAAAAAAGCAATCTCTTTACTGAAAATACGCATTTAGCTTCATGTTTAATACACATTCAGTTAAATATAATATGGTATATATAATATGATATGGGAAATCAAATACATTTTAAAGGATTCTGTAGTTAAGCTATATACAGGTAGTCCCTTGTAATTGGGACCAGGAACTCGGCTGCTAAGTGATGTAGTTGTAAGGTGCGATGTCACATGACTGTGCTGACTTACAACGGCAGTTCCAGCAGTCCCAGTTGCTGACATTAGGCGAATCCTGCACAGTCACAGTCCCATGGTCATGTGATCACCATTTACGACCTCCTGCTGGCTTCCCCACTGACTTTGCTTGTTGGAAGCCAACAGCGAAGGTCAGAAATGATGATTACATGACCTCAGGATGCTGCAACATCGTAATTGTGAACTGGACACTGAGCACCAGAATCACAATCACGTGACCACAGGGATGCTGTGACAGCCACAATTACGAGAACCCTTCGTAAGTACCCCTCGTTCAGCAACGTTGTAACTTTGAATGGTCATTGAACAAATGTATGTTAAGTGAGGACTACATGTATTCATTCATTCCTTTGAATTGTTCTACACTTCATTTCACAATAACCTCAAATAAACTTACTGTAGAATAAATAAAAGATCAGAATAGTGCAGGCAATGGTATTTCCTGTGACACTCTATGAAAGCAAAAGTTAGACTTTGAAGAAGCAGGATAGAAGGAGTATTGAATTTCTGTGTTGGAGAAGACTCCTGAGAATACCATGGACAGCCAAGAAGACAAACAAATGGATCATTGAACAAATCAATCCAGAGTTCTCACTCAAGACACAAATGACCAGACTGAAATTATACTACTTTGGACACATTATGTGAAGACCCATCTCTCTGGAAAGGGCTCTAATGCTGGTAAAAGTGGAAGGAAAGTGAGGAAGAGGAAGACCAACAGCAAAGTGCATGGGTTCAGTTATAGTGGCAATGGATGCACAATTGGAAGACCTGAAGGCACAGTTTAGATTGTCATGGAGAAAATCTATCTATGTGGTTGCTAAGAGTCAACACCAGCTAGATGACACATAATCAGAGTTTTAAAAAATTGCAAACAAAATATCAAATAAAAATATCTAAAGGTCAAGTAATTCAAATTAAACTGCTTAACAGGCCAATTAAAAGGAGACAATCATCATGAAACATCACTGAATTCTGAGAAAATATAATTCCAAGCCCTTGAAAGATAATTTTAAAAAATCCAGGCCAATATGCTTAGGAAAGCAGAGCTGTGGTTTGTGTACCAACATAGAGAAGTCCCATTCCCAATTGAAGGCATCTACCTAACCTCCATATAGCCCCCACCAACCCAGTAAGATTTCTCACAGATACATTTCAGTGATACATCTGCTGTTGTTTTATAGTTATTAAATTAATTACGTTTGTCATTACTGCTTTATGAATTAAATAGATTGACCAATCCAGATTCATTAAGTTTCATTAATAAATAAGGATATGAATACAGATTCTCTATGACCCTAACTCATGAGTTGTTCTCATGCCGAAGATCATATTATGTAGTGCTGCTCTTTAAACACTTCTAAATTATAATGGTTAAGCTCTTGAATTATTTTTGAGGAGTTCCTACAAAGTAACTGGATATTTGAGGCATTTTCTATGTCTTTGGATCCACTCAGAGGATCCAAAAGCCATGACTCAAGATAGATGAAGAGAAAACAAAAAGTAGGATAACATTTATATTGGTCACTGAGATGAGTCATACTTACTATTAGCATGAAGCTTCTAATGGAGAGTATAAAGGGCATAACATTTTAACAGCATGTGTGCTACTGGGGAAAAGGCAGATCATATGTTGCCCATGCCTTTCATTTGTAACATGCCATCCTAGCCTCCACAGTAAACACAACAGGTGTGCAACATATTATTCATTTTCGATGACAGACAGAACTAGATCATGTTAAAACAGAATTCTCTTTTAAAAATTGATATATAAGAAGAAGGCAAAGCAGTATCTATCCAGAGCATGCAAATGAACTGAAATGAATGTTCTGGCATTTTATTTACAAAGTGTTCCAAAGAAAATGCCCATCTACTGAGCAATGCCTAAAATAAAAGTTTGGAAAATCGCTTGCTTGCCATTCTTCCATCACTTCATCTCTCTTTCCTAATTCAAAAGGTAGCATTTGCAATCTCTTCCCTTTTCTTAACTGGACTCTTCCCTGATTTGGTTACTGGTCAGGATACTTGCTGTTCAGAAAGTAAAGTTTACTTGACTGTGGAGAAGAAATGGGATCATACTTGTCCACCAAAGACTGCTAGATTGACTCTGAATGGCCCAAGACTCTGTTTTTCTAACACAACAGGTACAGTATGGCTCCAGAGGGTGGTGCTGCTGAGTAAGGTTCCTGGCCCAACAGCACCATTAGTTCACCCTGCAATGAGCGCTCAAGAAAGACCAAAGGGAGTGGGAGGGGACTGCAATATGCAAATCCTATCTCTTCTGAAATCAAGAGGAACATTAAACATTAAATTGCTCAAAGATCCCCCAAACTTTGGAGCATACATTTTAAGACAGAAGTATTGGAAAGGTCTGGCAGCCACTTGTAAATATATTTTAACAATGCAAGCTAACACTATAAAACTATAGCTTCAAAATCATGTACAGTATTATGTCACTATCTCAGAATGTAATGGAACTGTTTACCAGATACCCCTCCCTGCTTCAAAGGTGTGATCAGCTGATCCTGGTATTGTTTGTTCGTTTCTTTGATGTGTGTCAAAAAATAAGTGGACTGGGCCAAGACTTTTTATGTGTCAGTGTGAATGAATAATAACGGAAATATGCAGATTACTGATTTTGGTACAGTTGCTTTCTTTCAGTGTGTGATTAACTGACATCTTGCTTCTGCAGCTTTCTCTTTGGACATATTACTGATTTTCGGCAAAATATACTGGTTCAGAAGTTTTACCCTGGTAGTCAATTTTCTTCTATGTTATAGCTGACAATTCAAAGGGTTTAGTATATTTGGTGCTGCTGCTTCTAGAGCGGCCATTGCATGTAAACACAGGGCTCCCAAACTAAGCAGCATGCATGTATGACTTTGACAGAGAACTAAAGTGGTTGCGTCCTTCTCCTCTCTCCTCCTCTTCGCTGTCCCAGTAGACTTTCCTGTTTTTTTCCTGCTTGTTCTTGTTGTTTTCTCTCCCTTCCAGTTGTTAACATTAACATATTTTATCTCTTTCCTTCTAGAAAAGGAAAGGGAGAGGGAACAGAACAAAGGCAGAAGTTGAAAGAAAGTTAAGAGAGGGTAAGAGAGAAAGAATGCAAAGAAGAAGCAACTATGGAGAATGGGGAGAATAGTTAGTTCTTCTTATGTTTCTTTTCCCACAGCGTTTATCCTGAAAAGCAAAGAAGATAGCAAGCATCAGAGGAGATGATGTCAGTTACCAAAACATCTCTCTCTAAGCAAAGTAAAGCAAATATGAAATGTCATTCCTTGGCAATGTATGCTAATCTGATGGCCTGTTCCCAAACTCAGCTGAAGACTTTGTAAAGAGAATAAGAATTCTGTTGTGTGCTCTTCTAATATTTTTTTTTTCAGAATTTCAGTAACACATTTAGGAATATTTACTTCCTTAAGAATTAGGATGGGTTCTTAAACTAGCCATCAAACAAATCCAAACAAAACAAACAGCAACACAACTGTTCCAGCATACTAAAAATGATCTATGGAACAAGAAAAAAACATATTATGCAATAGCTTCCAGTTCACATGAGGAATTTGAAAAACGCTTAAAGCCTTCACAGTAGTAGTTGTAGGTCAAAGGCTATTAGACTCTTGCTCACTTTAGATACAACGTGATAAAGGGGAAAACTTCTGCAAGACCATCACTGTGTATTTGTATTATGAATATTTTACAAGAAGCACATTGACCATCTACACTGCTGTACTTTAGCACTTTCTCTTTTTTAAAAAAATGTGAATTTTTTTTCTTGAAAAGCAACAGAAAACAGGAGAATTTCTCCATCCACTCTTTTTGCAGCTCTTAGAGATGAGAAAAGAAACTGACCGAAAGCTGAATTTTCAGCCTTACCACTTTGAAATGCTGGTGGAGGGATCCTGTTTTTAAATGTCACATATAATAAACCCAAGAAATTAGCAGATCAAGCAAATGACAATATGAAACCTTTCATTTACTCATCCTACTTTAATACATTTAGAGAACTTGTGTATATAGGGAATAGGAAATCTAAAAATGTAATGTCCCATCAGTAGTTTAGGTGGTTATCAGAATTCCACTATTTCACTCTGTAAAATATGTGCATTAGATAAGTATGCAAGAATTTTTACATAAGTGTGTATTATAACATATTTGGCATGTTCAGAAATGACATTGATTGCTCTTTGTATGATATCCAATGGGACCTGGTTGATGGCAGTGCAGTTCTGGTCAGATCAGGGCTCAGTATCATTTGGCATGGTACCCTTCTGGACAGCCTGCAAGAGTTGGGGTGTGGAGTCATTGTTCTACAGTAATTCCATCCTTACTAAGTGGGCCAGCATTAGCAGCTTATGCCCTTACTATTTCAAAACTGGACTACTGCAATGACCTCTATTTGAGTCTGCCTTTGAAGACTACCCAGAAATTTAAAGGAATACAAAATGCAGCCACTTAAAATGCTAGCATATAAAAGCCAATATTAAAAATGCTGCATACGAAGAAAATACATACAAGGCATTAGAAATATAAAAGAAATCTGACAAAAAATGGTTTTAGACTGAAATGTCATGATCCACCACTATAGCTTCTGTTGCAGCATGACTGGCAGCTATAAACAGAGTCTGTGATCTGTTCTTCATAGCCCAAACTTGTGTACAGTGGGATATATCTGAGAAAAAATATTGACAAAAAAGGGCATATTCACTCTGCATGTGAAGACTTCCTTGCATAGAGACATTGTTGCTAAAAATGGAAATCCTTTTGAAGGTTAAGTGTCATACCAGCATACCTGAGCAGGTTCACGTTCATCCCCTCCTGTATACAGAGTGACCTTTAACCATGTTTGCAATGTCTGAACAGGATTACATCCTTCGTACTTTACAGAATGCATACAGTTCACAAAAAAGCATTTTTATATTGCTATATCCACACTAGAAATATTGATGATAGGCAGTATGAAATATATGCATCAAGAAGCCACATATGAAGAGCAGCAATTTGGCATTCACTGAAGTATTGTTTCAGTAGGACTTAAGTGCAATAAAGGAGAAAAGTGCAATTCAGGAGAATGAGACCAGATTATTCTGGACATAGTAGTCAAACTGTGGTATAATTCTCTTTAATCTGCAGAGGCAGGGGGAACAATCTGGTTTCTGAAAATTAAAATGTATTTTCATTGTATTCCCCACTTTGAAATGTATTTCTGTCTGTTAGAAACTTTATGCTAGGGTTCCCCAATCTTTGGATTTAAAAGTATGTTACAAGCATTCTCACAACAAGGTTACCACAGGTGTGCATGCTTGTGTGTATGTGTGAGAGATGAATCACAAAATAATCCATTTACCAGAAGACAGACAACTTTGCTGGTTCTCCATTACCTGTTCTAGCATCCATGGATGCTCTCTACTACTTCAGCTTACCTTTATTTCTTTTTTTTCCTGAACATGTAGACATACTATATTTCCAAATGCAACCTTCCACCTTTTCATTCTCTAAGGGTGCTCTGGAGTTTTTATGGGCCCCAGTGGTATTAGAGGGCATACAAACTGTGCTTGGGGCTCATGCTTTAAAATAATCCTTACAAGATCAGGTGAGTCAGGCAACTGGCAGGTGCCAAAAGAGGTATCATTAGCCAAATTGGCACCTGCAGCTGATATGTTATAGGCCTTAAGCCAACACTAAACCATGCATTTCATTTTATATTCTTATTCTGTGGGATGGACAATCTTTTTCCTTCCTTCCTTCCTTGTCAATGACACACTGATTTGTGAATGCTGATAATGTTTTGGTTTTGAATTCTATTTTATTGTAAACCTCCCAGAGTCCTTCCTTGGGAGGGAGATGGGTGGTGATAAAATTTGATTGATTGATTGATAAATAAATAAATAAATGATTCAGTTTATTGGAAAACTGCCAGTCGGTGGACAGTTTCACCTAGTTCTTTGGGAAGAATGGATAAAATAGAACAAAAAGAATTTGGCAGCATAAGAGATTGGAAAGGAAGTCCTTATGAATCCCAGAATTCAAAGTTATGAAAAAAAACTGGGGTTCCCAATTTTTCTCATAAGTGCCAGAAAGCATATTTGCAGGCAGGCATTAAACAATTCCTCCACATGCTAATTCTTACCTACAAATATCCTCTCGTTCATTATAAATGTTTTTCCTCCTAGCTTATGAAATACAGTCTTCTGAAATGAAGAGTTTAAAAAAAATCTCTTTTCTAAAACTTTTTTTTTTAAAAAATTGTCTTATCAGGAACCTTACTATAATTCCTCCATCCTTCATGTATCTCAAGAATCTGAGTCTTTCCTTGCTCTAGCATTTAGTGATGAAAGAAACCTAATTTTGCCATACAGTTAAGATTAGTGGGGGATTGCACTGTGTTAAACATATTCAACCAAACTTTACCCATCAAACAACAAAACCAGCACCAATAATCAAAGCTCCAACATTTATAAGTCTTAGTTTGGAATGAAAGTGTTACATACATTAGTTATTTCATACTAATGTAAAAGGGAGCAAGAAAATGTATTCAAACCTGACATTGACTGAAACCTATATTATCAGAATCTGCTTAGACTCTTCCTCTCCTGGCCCCCAAGTTGATCTTGCCCCATCGCAACTACAGTGAAACCAGTATAGAATTCACCTAGCTAACAAATTTTTAATAGGATGTACTTATTGTGTAGCAAATCTAAGAATTCAGTTTTCCTTGACCTGAAGCCATTTATACATTCTTAAGCAGAATCTTTAGAAGAAACTTGAACCAGCTCTCTTCTTAGGTAGTTACTTCACTTTGTCCTACTTACATCTAACCACTGCCAGCTTCTCCATTTGGAAATGTATGAGAGGCAGAAGGCAAGTGAGACACTGGTCTTGGCCTGGCAGGACTTTTTGGGAAATTCTGCATTTCTTAGGCCAATCAGTATTTATACAAGCCTATTCTGGAAGTTTGCATAGCAGCAGATTACAAACATATTTAAATTAATACAGTTTAATATACTTCTTTAGTAGAGACAGAGCAAACACCCCCACAATTGGACTGAATTTCCCATTGTTTGGATGAAAAATAATAAAGTATTTAAAATGACAGCCAGATAGGCTTTGTGAGCAATAAACTAGCATGTAAAAGCTACAACATCTGAAATAGATTCAAATTTATTTGCTCTATGGTTGATGTTAAAACAAGATTTAGCCCTGGAGGAATGGAAGGGGGAACAGGAATTAAATAGTACAGCAGTTTACTGCATTAAATCAATGTAAGAAGGCCATCTGAATTAATACATAGCTTCAGGCAATAGGATATTTTTGTCTGATTTGTACATCTGTGTTTTCACCATCCAACCATGAAACTGTGCAAAATAGGATTGTTTTGTCTCCCAGAGGGAAGAAAAATCCATCCCTTGTTCATTTAATATAATTCATTTAAATGTATATACTTTTAAAATAATATAATTAGCATTAACTAGCATCAAAGGGCTAGGGAGAGAGAAAGATTGATAGCTATACAGGTGGCAGTTTGATTGCATCCTGAACTTTAAATGTTTAGATGGTAATGCTAGTTGAGCTAGCAGAATATATGATAAAATTTCCTCATGTTGTGTATTTTACTTCGAATGAAATGGTCACTTTGTGAAAGACTGCTCATATTACTGAAGCATACTCTAAAGCAAAGTTTCTTAAGAGGAAATTCTAAGAAGGAACCAGAACATTTGAGTCATCTAAAGTAATGATGTTTCACTCACTGTTTAATCCTGATAATATTTATGTAGAGAAATCTTAGTGAAAAGTTCACAGAATACTGCTGTTCTTCTTAAAAAAACAAAAGGATCTATTAAATATTTGGCCAGGTCAAAATACTGCAGCAATACTAAAATAAAAAAAAAAGTGATAACTGAAAGTTACTATGGTTTTGAATAAATTATGGTGCATTGTTCCTTATTTAATAAGTTAATAGATATGGTAAGCAGAAGAGTTGTGAAAGCTACAAAACTGTGGTCTCAGGAAAAGTATCATAATATAATGATTAATGGATGGAAAAATAATTAAGAATTGTAAGGTTTCTGAGATTAAATCTGGTTCCTAGTTTCATTATTTCCTCCCTTTCTTTTGTTGCATGATGTTTTACGGATGGCCACTAGCTTAGAATCATTTTTCTTGTAAACCTTGGCATAACAGAGGAAAAATTAAAATCAGTAAAAACCATTACAATTCTATTATTCATTTTCTCTCAAATAACCTGAAAATATTCCCTTGCTTTGGTCAATTCTTCTTTTAAAGCATATTTTAGTGGAAGCTATTACATTCAGTTAGTGAAAATAAGCAGGATAATTTAAATAGAAGTAGTAAATTCGACGGTACAGGATCAGTCTATTCTGCTAACAAAATAAAGTTATTTCTCAATCACTTGAGCCAGTCTAATTACCATGTTAATTGTTCATTGATTGGATTAATGCTTGAGCTGGTCACTAAGTGCTACCTATGGTTTAGTACAGTGTATAAATTCCATCAGGGATATGACCACCTCAGATACTTGCATAAATATTTTATGTAGCCTTATTTGAAGTCTGTAGCCAAAGATTAAACTTGGAGATGTATTTTCTGTGCCTTTATATTAAATAAATCATCTACGTAGGCCATTTATACAATTGGGAGCTGTGACATGAGCTACTGTATGTGGCCGGAGGAGGTATTTGTAAACATCTCCTACATCCTCCTTCCTACTTCCCTGAAATCACACAATCCAAATATCTCTATCTGTTCTTGCCAGTCCTTCTTCCAATCTTGTTCCTTCTTTCAAAGCTAACAGAAAGCAGCAGGGCTGGCTCTATCATTAGATATAATGACATGTACCAAGGACTTTTACTGTAAAAGAAGGAAAACAGGATAATTTGCATTAGAAAAACTTTACTAAATTACACCTATAAAAGGTGGGAAGGGATACACAATACTCTGTATTTCAGGAGACATCAATTTGATGTATTTCCAATATTGTATTTACCTAAAAAGGTGATCTTGGATTTAATGTGAACCCCATAAACCAAGAAAACAGTAAGTAAAGAGTCTATAAACATAGATACAATTCAGCTTTCCCATCTTGTCAAATTAGGTTTGCTAATTCTAGCTGAAACCAGTCCTGGAGAATCCCCCCTCCCGCTCATAAGTGTGGGTGACACATTTCTTTTTGTACGTGCATATACTTGTGTGTATCCACTGGAAGCCTCATTTTAAAGAAGGGCAGGGCCAGGATACATTAGGACAGTACAGCACTTTGGATTCAAAAGCAGAAAGAGTATGCAGAAATACTCACAGAGCACTGATCTGCAACTCTTTCAAGTAGCATCTTTTTTTGAGATCACGCAGCTGATCTCTGCAACAGCAGCACAATGCCAGGAAAAATATGATTTAGTTTAAGGAGTTGCAGACAGGCGCTGTGTGAGCAGCCTGTGCACTCCAAAGGACTTTTTTGGCCTTTGAATTCAAAGAGCCGCACAGTCCCAAGAGAGAGAGCCAAGTGATATTAAATTAAAACTAATTGCCTGTAAAATAAGTTACCCCATTTATAAAATTAATTGATCCCATTATCAACTTATGACAACCATTCTCTCTCACACACAGAATGACAACATGCATCCACACACAATCCCTTTTCTCCTTTCAGTAGAAACAGAAAAAGAAACATGATGGTGATGGAATGAGGTAAAGGAAATGGAAAGGGAAGGAAAAGGGAAAGGAGAAAGGGCAGAAACCAGATGAAAAAGAGTCAAGGGGAAGAGGTAAGTATACAGGGAAAAAAGAAAAGTCCAATTTAGCATCTCAGAAAAGGGTCAAATTCACCAAACAAGCAGCTTTTCCCAAGCAACAGCTAATATTTAGCATCTATTAAGCAGCAGGGTTTAGAATCATATGGACCTTTGCTTATTAACATAGCTTTTCTGTTCCTCTGAGCAATTATAAGAGAACACCATCTTCCAAGTAGTTATTTGGAGGACAAGTTATGTTTGTGTCAGATAAATACAATATATATTCTAAGTTAGACTCCAAGTGTGAAGCATGGTCTGTGGAGATACCAAGGGAGCATTCTTACCTAGTTATTTGGGAACAGTTTGATCCTGTTGGACCCGAGGAAGTGGATACGATTTTCCAGGCTGAATGCCACCACTTGTCATCTAGTCCCATGTCCTTCCTGGCTGGTGAAAGCAGCTCAGGAGGTGACATGTGGTTGGATCCAGGTGATGGTTAATACATCCTTGAGAGAGGGGTGTTTCTGGCTGCCTTCAAGGAGGTGCTGGTATACCCCATCCTCAGGAAACCATAGCTGGACCCTACCATACTAGACAATTGTCATCCAGTCTCCCACCTCCACTTTTTGAGGAAAGTGGTTGAGAAAGTGGTAGTGTTGCAGCTCCAGAGGGTTCTGAATGAAATGGATTATCTAGACCCTTTTCAGTCAGGTTTCAGGCCCGGATATGGGATGGAATCAGCATTGGTTGCACTTATGGATGACCTCTGGCAGGAGTGGGATGGTGGCAGTGCATCCATCCTTGCTGTTCTTGACCTCTTGGCAGCTTTCGATACCCTTGACCATGGTATCCTTTTGGAGTGGCTCAGGGAGTTGGGGGTGGATGGCATGGTTTTGCGCTGGTTCACCACCTTCCTTCAGGGCCAGTCCCAATCGGTGGTGATAAGGAGCGAGAGGTCCAACCCTCGGCCCCTCCTTTGTGGAGTGCCGCAGAGTTCGGTTCTCTCTCTGCTCCCTTTTAATATCTACATGAAACTGCTGGGTGAGATCATCCATCATCATGGGATGAGGTATCATCAATATGCAGATGATACTCAATTGTATATCTCCATCCTGGGTGACATAAGTGATGCTGTGACTGCCCTCTTTCAGTGCCTGGGGGCTGTAGGGGTCTGGATGGGGAACAACAGGCTTCAGCTGAACCCTGGTAAGACGGAGTGGCTGTGGGTTAATGGCTCTTCCATATCTGGGACTTTGTCATCTTTAGTTCTGGATGGGGTTGCACTGCCCCAGACAGATCCAATGTGTAATCTGGGGGTCCTCCTGGACTCACAGCTCCTGCTCAAAGAGCAGGTGGCAGCTGTAGCCAGGAGGGCCTTTGTGCAACTTCATGTTGTGCACCAGTTACGCCCCTTCCTGGATCAGGAGGCCTTCGAATGGTCACTCATGCCCTTGTTATCTCCCTTATAAACGATTGCAATGCGCTCTACATGGGGCTACCCTTGAAGAGTATCCGGAAGCTACAGCTGGCCCAGAATGCAGCTGCGTGGGCTACCTTTGGTGCCCCTAGAAGGGCACATGTAACACCTTTGCTGCGCAAGCTGCACTGGATACCAGTTTGCTTCCAGGTCCAATTCAAGGTGTTGCTTATCAATTTTAAACCCCTACATGGCATGAGGCCAGGCTACCTGAGGGACCGCTTCTTCCCGTGACGTAAACCTGTCCCAGCTGATCATGCAGAGGGGGCATGTTGCGAGCCCCATCGGTAAGAGAATTCCATCCGGTGGGATCCAGGAGGTGGGTCTTCTCTGCAGTAGCTCCCACCCTCTGGAACATCTTGCCCCCGGAGGTGAGGCTAGCCCCATCGCTCCTGGCCTTCTGGAGGTATTTGAAGACCTGGCTCTGCCACCTGGCTTGGGGCAGGGAGGGGAGTCATCATATTTGGGAACGGCTAGTGCCCTAGAGTGCTCGTCGCATACAAGGACTGAGTTATTTCTGCCATTTGGATATTTTTCTATATTGTGTACTTGTAACTGTTTTTAGATAATTGTATTTTTAGATATTGTAATTTTATTGTAGATTTATTGTTTTATTGATTATTGTTGCAAACTGCCCAGAGTCCCCCTGGTGGGAGATGGGCAGTGACAAATTTGATAAATAAATAAATAAATAAATATAAGTGACCCCTATTAAATTGGGTAAAGTGAATCAGATTTTTACAGCTCCTCATGTTCCTATTGCCAGTTTGATCTGCCTCCATTTGAGGTTGCTGTCTTTTTCTTTTCTTCAGGCAGCAGAATGACTTGGGCTAGTTTTCTCTGGTAGGATCTCAAGATATATTTATTCATATTTCTATATTTATTTATTTGCTTTTGTCTTTTCCCAGGGGTGAAATTCAAACCCATTACTCTTGCTCCCATCATATTTGTTTCCCAGGCAGATTACTGCTGCATCTTGGGTGAGCTAGCATAGACTGTGTTCTTCCTTTTTTTCAGCTCTAAACCTGGTTGATGTGGGATCTTTAACACACTTAAGGGATTTGAGAAGCCTTTAGGTAAGGGGCAATTGCATTTAATTTGCACATAGATGCTTCCAGAATATAGCATTATGAGAATCTGCATTAAGGACAGATAATATGCCTCTTCTGTTTAGGGTATGCTTATGAATTGTACGTGAGAGAGATGCGGAATACATTGGGACATTCCTGTTATCTCCGTATGTTGATGTATGCTTTCCTTTAATGAATAATATCAATTGGAAACAACTGTTGTCATCACAGAATCTTTGGTAGTTTCTGGTGTTACTATGTCTGCACTGTATGCTATATAAATTTGATGAATAAATTAAAAATCCACTCTTTATATAGGATACTATGCAGATAATAAGAATGAGGAAAGATACAAGGATTCTTAATGAAATCCACAGTAGTTTCCCACTCCTGGAAGTTTCCCAAGTGTTAGCTGAGCCATGACCTCAGTAATTCACTGAAAATACTATCACAGGAGTCTGTTATCTCTCTCTCTCTCTCGCTCTCATTCTCACACACAGACACACACTCATTCACTCACTCTCACACATACCAGTTGGTTCTTGCTGCTCTATCCTCTAATTTAAGCATTGCTTAGGATAAGTGTTATATGTGTTGTGAAAGGTGTCAGGTATGCACTTCTGCAACCTCTTTTTAGAATGTACGCTGGCAGCCAAAACAGTTTTTGGCGTTTCCTTTTCAGACTCATCAACAATAGTTTTTTTCCCCCCCCCTCTCCCCTGTATGTGTCTTTATCTCTTTACATAAACCATACTCTGTTCCTAGTTTTTAATGGGATCCTCAAGGGGTTTTAAAGAAAATGTTGAGGGTGAAAATGGCACTCTTTCTTAAGGCAGTGACATATATGATACAGATTAACATATGAATATGTATTCTCATAGATTATAACAGAAGGTCTCTGCCAAGATGAACAAATGTTGAACAGTACAATCTATATGTATCAGAAGCAAGTCCCATTAAATTCAGTGGGGCTCAAATAATGGGATTAAGTTTGCAGCCTGTCTTCCTTTGGATAAATGTAGTTGTGTAATATTTTTATGCAGTCTGTGCCTGTATCACTATGGCTTTAAAAAGATCTGGAACCCAGGACAAAATGAGTTTGCCTTCTTTGTTCCAGTATTTATACCAAGACAAAAAGCCATGTTTAATGTAGCAATTGCATCCTGGAGTGATTCCCATGAATGCATCAGTGTGAAGACAAATAGGCTATTCATCTAGTTGGACTTCAGACAGTTACATCAACGACAATTAGCCAGGAAATCACCTCCAGGAAGTTGCATGAAAGATCCATGCCAATGAACAGCTTTCAGATGTACGGACCTGGAAGAATAATTTTGGGAGCCATCCTGTGGATGCAAAATGCTGAATTAGAATTCTATTGTTGCTTTGGCATTATTATTGTATGCTCAGTTATAAAAGCTACATAAACTCAAATATTTAAAACCAGTATTCTTGAACATATTAAGAGTAAGCAAGGATGCGCTTCCCAAAGAGAACAGATAAAGTATTGTGCAACTGTTTCAAGAAGTATGTTCCTAAATTTTCTCAGATAATAGCCACTGTTTCTTGCCAAATAATTTCAGAATTGTAACATATTTAGTATAACAGAAAAAGCCTTCTGAGTTTTGTAAGTTTTGATGGCCCATTCTCTTATAACCTTTTAAAGTGGTTTAGCTTAATTATTACAAGCATTTGTCAAATGTTTCTCCCCAACCAGCCTTACATAACCAGGCTGTACAGTAGCCTGTAAATTATTTGAATGTCCTTTATGTACTTTCCTGAGCTTTCTTCCATTTCCTGTTTTCTTTCTGAAATGTCACATTGTTTTTCATTCGGTTCCTACCTCACTGAGCTTTATTAGAATTTTATTTCATTTTCACTTACTGAACTAATTAGCCCTGGAAGATTTTGTTGCTGGATTTCCTTCTTTCTTGTATTCAATAGATCTTCAGCTCAGTAGAAATAAAGCATAAGTGCTTATACTAGCAGAGATGTTGCCTTTTCATTACTTATTTATTTATGTATTTAATCAATGTACACAGGTGCCCATCTCACCAACGTGACTCTAGATCAGTGCTTCCCAAACTTTTTCCTTCATTATCCAAAGCCAGTTATCAGAAAGTCTTTTTTACCCAATGTAGGTAAAACACTTAAAGTCAATTTAAATGGCCCTGTTGTGATTGGGTAATGGGTTTGTGCATTGTTAGCCAAAGAAAAACCACTTTTACCCAATTCTGGGTTAGTTAGTTAGTTAGTTAGTTAGTTTATATCACCACCCATCTCCCCCAATGGGGGACTCTAGGTTTAAGAAGCACTGCTCAATTTACCTAGGTTTGAGAAGCACTGCTCTAGACAGTGTACAAAAATTAAAAATTATAACATAAATCACAACATCAATTAAAAAACAGCATACTGTATCACTGGGTCCAAAAGCCATACCACTTCAGATCCCTAAAACAATAATGGATGGATGGATGGATGGATGGATGGATGGATGGATGGAAGGAAGGAAGGAAGGAAGGAAGGAAGGAAGGAAGGAACTCAGCCAAAAATTTCTTAACTTAACCTCCCAGCCCAAATGCTGGTGGGAATATCCAAGGGTTTAATGACTTATGAAAGGCCAACAGAGTCAGGGCCATCCAGATCTCTGGCGGATGCTGTTCCACAGGGCAGGTACAGCAATAGAGAAGACATGGCTCCTAGGCACAAGGTGGTATTGTCTAATAGACAGGACTTGGTGCATGCCAACTTTGCCAGTTCTAGTGGGGCAAGGAGAGACAGGCACTCCCACAAGTAACCTGACCCTGGCTCATGTAGGGCTTTATAGGTGAAACCCAGCACATTCAATTGTCCACAGAAGCCTACTGAGAGCCAGTGCAGTTTACCAAGCAGAAGTGTTACATAGGCACATCATGGCAGCAATCCAAGTGGGAGGTGATTAAGACATAAGTTACTGTGAGTAAGGCCACCCAATCCAGAAACAGGTGCAATTGGTGTACAACGGAGCCTGTCCAAAGGCCTTCCTAGCCACGACTGCCACCTGCAGGAGAACAGCCTGCCTCCTGGAGTTGTGGGTGCTCCATCATTGGAGGTTTTCAAGCACAAGTTGAAAAGTTGAAAAGTTTCTCTGTGATACTATAAGGATTGCTATCCTGGACAGAGGGCTGGACTTACTTCACTTCCAACCTTTGATTCTACAAGTGTGGAATCTCCAAATTTTAACAATAGGATTCTGACATCGCACAGGAAGTATTATTTGCCTTCCAGTATCCCCTCTTCTATATCATTTTTCAGTCTGGCAGTACAGGTTGTCCTCAATGACACTAATAGGGACTGGAAACTCCATTGTTAACAATGCAGTCATAAGTTGAAAAAGCCATGTGACTGCACCACTTAACAATGGCAGTTCCAGCAATTCTGGTTACCATCATTAAGTGAGGACCACACGGGTCATTAAGCAAGGAACTCACATGACCATGACTTGCAACTTCCTGCCAGCTTCTCCATTGACTTTGCTTGTCAGAAACTGGCAGTGAAGGTCACAAATTGCTTGATTACTTTTAGAAGGGATACAGATTTTAGCATGGCTTACTAGCCAGCCATTATTTATGGTCAGTGCTGTACTACGAATACTTTGAGGAATGATAGGTTGGAGGAGACTGGAAAAGCTCAGAGATTTTCTGGAGGCCTCCCATCTGAATCCTAACCAGGCATGGACATCCACAAGGGACAAATTATGAAGCATATGATGTGGTACAAATTCTGCCCCTTGTGTACCAGCGTATGATGGCATGGCATAAGTACAAAATGTCGGAGCTTGTTTTGTGACGACATGATGCACATTTCATTGTTTTGGTGTCACTGTAGCTAGCTGGAGAGGCCTTTGCAATCAGGTCCAACTTTGCTTAGGTTTCTGAGATCAGCCAAGCTTGGCTAGGTGGGGCCGTCCTAGATGTTAGTCAACGTGCAATTACCATGTGTATCAGGTTCCTTTGTTGGTTAAATGCCTAATTGGACTTCCTTTCCTAAATAGAATAAAGACAAACATGGGCTGGTAATTTTTTTTTTTTTAAATAATGACTTTATAGCAAAGACAGCAGATTTGGAAGAGAAGGATCATGTTTCACCCAGGAAGCATTTGGGAGGAGACAAAAATTAACCTGAGTTTTTCTTGTCTCTCCCTCTTTCACAATGCCCATGAATAAGGTGAAGAGACTCAATTAATGAGCGTACCTGAATGAAATCACAAGCCATTTATAGAAAGTGGCATGGCAAGATGCTCCATCTGATTGGCTGATGTAGGGGGTTGTTTTATTCAACTACTGCTGCATAAAGAAGGTTGTAGGACCCATGAGAAATATGTATCACTTACTCTTGCTTGATCTGAATTTGTCGTTTCTTACTGCTTGCTCTTGCCTTCCCCAGTTTTTCTCTATCTTCGTAAGAAGCAGGTCCATTGCGGTACTTTCTTCATGTTACTTCAGTTGTATCAATAGTTGTAAGGAATGCCTAAGACTAAATAAAAGACTCAGACTCTAAAGCAAGTTTAAGCTCTGGCTTTTATTTAGAATAGAATGCACACCAGTAGAAAGCTGAGAGTGAGGGAAGCGCGCCAAAAGTTGAATTAAATAGTCTCGCGCCAAACAGCGCTCCACCCCCACACTGCCCAGGTGTGCCCCACGAGTTCCCTGGAATGACAGGCCATCAATACTTGATAGGTGAGAGGTTGTCCAGCCCCATTCGCCCCGGGCATCGCCCCGTTTGTCTTCCTGCGAAGTAATGGTCCATTACTGGGCGATTAGACTTCGATATTTCTCGAAAGTGCCTGGACGTGCCCTTCCGAACCTTGCCCTGATCATTTCTTTGACAATGGTGTCAATGGTTGATTACCGGGCGATGAGACCTTGTAGATCTCCCAAACCCATTACCTTCTTTGTCCGGTTTATGGCCCGCACCTCTCCAGTCATTGACACGCCTCCGCGCTTTGTCATGTGAGCCGTTACGATGTCGCAAACATCGCAACGGCGATCATGACAATAGTATTCAATAGGTTGAAAATCTTTTTCTGTTATTTTATTTTTTAATATGTGATTTGATGTGTTCTGTGGGCATAATTAGCAGAAATAGCTGCTGAAGTAATGAAACATTTACTGGATTGTACAGCCTCAGACTGCAGATAGAGAGGCAGGAAGCACCGAATGTTTCTGTGCGAAATCCCTGTGCTTAGATAGCATGTTAAGGAAGGCCTGTAAGAATCTCCAAATGTGCAACTTCCTGCCTAATTTCTGAACTACTGCTGTACAGAAATAATTGTATAATGAAACTATTCTTTACACAGGCTACTTGTTAGACTTTATAAATAAGTTTAGTAGGTTACTCGAGTGAAAAAGTAAACCATAGTTATCAGATTAACTGTAAGGTTCTACCACAGCTTTTGTGTATCTTCAGATACTTGACCATCCATGGTGTTAAAAGCAAGCTCCCTCACTCTCCCATCCCCAGGAACAGCTATACAACAGTTTTCTAGTTATCAGCTGGGGAAAAAATCAAATTTGCAAGTTTGAAATTTGGGGAACAAAGAGAAATGTGAAAATTCAACTTTGCCCAATTGTTATCTGTGGAATCAGTATGATCCTGCATTTCAGTATCCTTAACCATTGACTGAAACCCTTTATATATAGATACCAGCTATCTGGAGAAAGAACCTCCTTAATTCTTGCTGTGCCAGTGGAGAGGCGGTTTATTGTCTCATAGAAAAAATAAATCAAGAGAACTGCTATTTTAATCTTTGGATAAATTATGTGTCCAAAAAGTAAAAAACAGCAACAAAGACATGCCTTCCTCTAAACTTAGGTCTTAGTTCATTTGATTCTCCTGCTGTTAGTAAAATGTTTTAGAAATTCCCTGCCAACTCATTCTATTTATACATATTATACCTCTGCTCCACATGCTGCATTGGTTGCCAGTTTGCTTCCAGGTGCAATTCAAGGTGCTGGCTTTGACCTTTAAAGCCTTACATGGCATGGGACCAGGTTATTTGAGGGACTGTCTCTTCCTGGTTACATATACCTGTCCCATCAGGTCCAGCAGAAGAGGTATGCTCTGGGTCCCATCTGCTGGCAGGACTCAGAAGACACACCTTTTCTGCTTGTAGCCCCTGCCCTCTGGAACTTCATTCACCCTGAGGTGAGGTTAGCCCCATCTCCGTTAGCCTTCTGGAAAGCCTTGAAAACATGGTTCTTCCATCAACCCTGGGGATCCCACGGCAAGCCTGCAAAGTGGTTGTATGAGGCTAAATAATGGTTGTCCTTCTGCTGTCTTGGGATTCTTTTATGTTTTTATTCCTTTATGTTTTTAACTTTTATTTTTTTTATTATTTAAGTCTGGTGTTTTTTTAAAATATTGTGATATAGTTTTAACTGTTTGTAAGCCTCCCAGAGTCACTTTTTGTGAGATGGGCAGCTATATAAATTTGCTAAATAAATAAATAAACTGTCAATCCTGCAAATTTGTCTTGTGTTTTTCAATACATTTTGGTGTTCTTGTTGTTCATGGAAATGCAATATTGAAGCAGTATGGAAGGAGTGTAAATATTTTAGTGCTAGAAAAGGTGAGTGTAGTTGGATAAGGCCAGGTCTGCTCAGCCTGGTTCATTGATACTTAGGTCTGGTTGTCCTTCCATCACTAGTTCATCCAGGGATGGAACAGTTGAAGGTCCAATTCCAATGGCACTACCTATAGATTCTCATCACCTACTGAGGGGCAGTGGGATCTCCATAGAAAGTTACAGTATGAATTCTATTACTCTGCCTGTTCTTAGTCTCAGAGATTGCTAATTTGAGGTCCCTTTCTTCTGCCTTTCTTCCCAGACTCATAGAGCATATGCTCTTTGAATCTCCTGGTAGGCTTTGCCTATTCCTGTAATGTATTTCCTGTAAATAAATATGTTTTCTGTTGTAATTACAAAATCTGCTTCACAAATCATTGCTTAGGTCAGATTCCTACTCTCTGGAACACTCACACAGAACACTTCAGCATATTTATACAGACATGGAATTGGGGGAGGAGGAGGTGCTAATTTGTTATTTTAAACCTGGGGTAGATACTTAGTACATTTGGAATATCAACAGTATGAGCCATCTGAGATGTATCTTCTTGAGTAAAATTCCACTTTGTGTGTGTATGCACACATCTAGCTATAGCAATAGCAATAGCTATATCTGTATATCTGTATCTATACATCTCAACAGTATGACCTAGCTGAGATGTACCTTCTTCTTGAGTAAAATTCCATCATGTGTGTGTGCGTGTCTCTGCCTGTCTATTGACACACACATAGAGAGATGTAGTTATATAGATAGGGCTCCTCTCACTGGAAAAATATCTGCAGATGCCTATGTTTAAGCATTAAATAATACAAATAAACTGGAATATTCCATCTGTTTCAGTTTGTGAGGATATTTCTTTCAGATTCCCGTCTTGAGTTGCTGCAAAATAGCTGCATTTACTTGATATAATTTTAGCCCTGAATAATATGTGTATTAAAGATAGTGATAAACAGCATACCTGGTGTCCGTAAGTCTCTTGAAGTAGTCCACAAAGCAACTCATAATATAGTTTAATTTCCTGCATGATCTTGAGCAATAAAGAAAGCAAGAAAGTTCAGTGCAGCTGTTCCAAAACCATTATCATCTGGTACTTTCATTGTATTATATTAATAATCTGAGTATTTTAGCAGCTGTTTGATCAGGTGTTCACAATATGTTATATAGGATCATTCCTAGACAGTGTGAAAGGTCATTGTGTTTTAAATCTAGCATACTCAGGGAAACTTCAAAGTGAGTTGTCTGTTTCCTTATTTAAACAAAAAAAGTAAAGGGCAGAATGACTAGATAATAGCATACTGTCCTATAGGAGACATTTGTGCAATTGTACTAAAATAATGCATTTTCCATTGGAGTAATAATAGTATCTTGATGTGTTGAAAAAAAATCAGAAAAAGGAATGATCAATTCTCTATTACCCTTTTGATCTTTAGGTCATACAGTGTTGCATATGTTTGGTTCATTGTTACTCTTTCGATATTTTTTGGAGGAAAAAAGAAAAATACACATCTGTTACCAATGTCTCAGTAAATTCAGTTAAGTGCGACCAAAGATTTTTAGTTTTGATTCAGAAAACTTTTGTGGGAGGAACTGAAATATTTAGAAGCATGTTTTGGGTATAAACAACAAAACTCATATTTGTCTTGGCCTCTTTGCATAATAGTTACTGTTCAGAGCTAAATCATAAACAGAGAACTAAAGGTTTCACACTGTGAAATGTAATGGTAAAATATTTCTGGATTCCATGTGTGGGAGGACATTTAACATTGCAAGATCAGTTGGTTTCACACCCTCCCAGCAGATTCTTCAAGAAAACCAATATCTTTTAAGCTCCTTCCAAAGTAGTTTGAGTTGCCAATCACTGCAAGTTTTTGAAACAGCTGTGCTTTAGAAACACAATTTTTAACATGCTTTTGTCAATCTATTCTAAAGTTAAAGATATTGCAAGAAAACTTAGGTTAGTGTTCTGTAAATTAAACTTTATAGAACAGAAATGTATTATAAACTCCATTAATGAAAGTTATCTAGGCAATGAGAAATACAAAGTAATAGCTGTAAACCAACGTGGTCTACTTTAATTATATGAAGCAAAATCAAACTTCACTTCAGAGTTGTATAAAATGAGCTTTGTTGTCTCAAATCAAAATTAATTAACCTAAAGGGAATATTCTTACCCATCAGAATTCTTTAAAATATGTTTTGCAATAAGATGGAATAAATACTAGGAGGAAGATATTCCTCATGATTGAAATGCTTAAACTATAATTAATAGGCCAAGAAAGTTCAATAAGAGTAGAAAGTTTTTTCTCAATTTTTGCACTCATCACTTCAAAATAAACAAATTGACTTTGTCTCATCACTATCACACAGTCTGTTTTCTCCTGTAGAGTGTTATAAAATGCATTTTGATCATAATTTTATCACACAATTCCTTTGATTGGATAATTTCCTTGATATATCACATCAAAGTGCACCCATTCAGATATATGTGATTGATGTTGCTTTCATAACTATTTGAATGAATCCAGTTTAATCTTATGTTTTTATTAACATAAGAAGTTTTTTATTGTGGTTATATATAACTAGGACAATTATAAGTTTTCCACTAACATAAATGCCAGTTTTATTATTGGAGGTATATAAAGTTGGAAACCACTTCCATTTTCAGTTTCAACTTTACGGTATAAAAGTTGACAGTCTTGCATAATAAGTTGCTTGTTGGACAACTTTATTTCTCACCATTCAGAATGAGTGGATGTAGCACATCAAATAATATTTGGAAATACAAGCATCAAAAATCAATTTTCTTTATATTTTCAATTTTGATTCAAATGGAAAAGAGAATAGCCACCATCATGTGATATCCTAATGGATGCTAACATTTGTCTTGTTCAATGGGACATTGCTATGAAACTTTTAGATTACTGTAATAGGACATCATAGTGGTTGAATTTAGATTTACTTCTTCTCTGTATGAATTTCCAGGTGGAGATTGAGAAATTGGACTACCATCACTATTTGCCACTGTTTTTCGATGGATTATGTGAAATGCAATTTCCCTATGAGTTTTTTGCTCGGCAAGGCATCCATGATATGTTGGAGCATGGTGGGAACAAGATCCTTCCTGTCATTCCTCAGCTCATCATTCCAATAAAAAGTAAGTTTGAAGAATGAAATAAGATCTAGGGTTCTGAGGGCTTTTTGACAAGTTGCTAATTAAGCAATAAAACACGACAGGCCTTGTATTTCTAGTAGGTGATAAACCTGAGTCAGTTGGGCCCTTAGAACTGTGCTGCCTGACTTGTTATCTTCTTACTCTAATGTTAATTATGGTATACAGGAAGTTAAAGTTGTTTTCATTCTTCTTTTTATACTCCTCAAACTACAATATGAGAATAACAGAAAACTGTAAAAGAAATAGCAAAATAGTTCAACTCAACTTTTTTTTATTTTGCTATTTTGAGTAGCTTGGTTTTTTTCTTTCTTTCTAAGTCAAGCCTTCCCTCATCAGCATAATAGCCTTTGGGTTATAGATAATAGCCATTTGGGGGATAGTGAAACACCCTGCCTTTTGACCTATGCCAGGATTTTGATTCAATAAAACCTCAATGTTCATTGAACATTTTAAAATATTTTGGCTGGTCTAAAAAGAAATGTATTATTCTGCTGATGTCTGCACAGATTTTGTAACTTGGTTCCTTTAAAGGCTAATGGATCTGCTGTTTTCACTGTAAAATTCCAGACCCTCTCTTCAAAGACAGTTTCTCAATCTCATACTTGAGATAGACAAGTATAGAGTCTTACCTAGCTGGTTTGGTCTGCCTTTTGTGAACAAGTTATTAACATGTTCCGCTATGCCTTTGACAATAGCCAGGGCTGCTGTTAGAGAAAGAAATGTATGGCCAGTTAAAGGGGCACCTGGAATGCTAGGGCTCTGAGCGGGGAAGGCACTTCCTGACCCAAGTGGACACCTTTCCTGAAGGCCTAGTCTGAGAAGGGGAAGCCATGGCACACACCGTTCTTTCTAACAAGGGCAACTTCCTCGTGCCTCTTGGTGGAATGGTATGGAGGAGAGTGGGACCGTGTCCAGCAGGAATCCATAGGAATTCCAGATTAGTCTCCACTACTGCAGCCATGGCAGTGAGCTTAGGAGTGGCTAACCAGGCTGGGATGGGACTGCAGTGGCTACAATGGGAGCTGCCTAATCCTGTTTGCCAGTTGTGGGAGGGCAGAGGTGGTGACGCTCCTGTTTCAGGACAGCACAGCCCCATCCATCCCCTGTCTCTATTGAGAGAGCTACCATGCCCATATGTGGGTGTTAAGGCCAAAAAATCTGCAGCTTAGGATCACAGTGAGGCAGACACAGCAGGGAGCCTCTGCCAGGACAATGCTGGTACTCAGATTGCGGGTGGAAGAGTTATTAAGAGAGTGGTGCTTCTGAGTAGGTTTTCCCCAAAATACTGAACATCTATTGGCACTTCAGAAGCAGCACTCAAGAAACGTTTGCAATTGTCCTGGCTGCCAGGAGAGCTCAACTTCCTCAGGCCGGGGCCTCTAGACATCTTTAACAATAAGACCCATTGTCTCAGCCAGCGTGACCATAATTTCTCCCTAGCACGGCCCTTTTATGATTCTATTGACATGACAAATTATTGTCAGAACTGCATGTTATTTAGATAACATGCCTGATAAATAACTTGGTGATTTAATTAGGCAGATTATCAGCCCCATAGCAGAGTATCTGGAGTTTTTGATAAGTGCTAGTTTGCACAAACTACAACCCTTTGCCTTGGATTCTTTTTTTTTTTTTTTTTAAACATATTATAACATATCCCTGATTTGGAAAAAAAATATTTTGAAACTGATGATGCTAATGGTAATATTTTCAAAGTGTAGCGCATTGGGTAGTTATCATTATTATTGGTTAATTAAGCATGACAGTAATCTAGTTTTGTTGCTCATTTATCTTGGGCTGCCTGTACATGCTGGAATTACTGCAGGCTTACTGGAGTTAGTTCTTCTGAAAGTCTCAGTCAAATAAGTGGCAGAAAAACCTACTCCTGACTCTAGTGTCTTTGCTGTTGGGTATAAGTCACACAACATAAAACATATGGCTTACCTTCATCGAATTCTCTGTATTTAATTTGTTTTCATCTTCTTTTGGTTCATCTGCTTCCTTAACGCATTTTCAGTATATTGCAAATCAACAATTGACCAATATTTCATATTAATCTACCTGGCAGGAAAATACTCTATTTTCCTGAAAGGCAAACTATTTGTTCCCTTTTTTAGATTTTAGGGCCATTTTTTGATTCTGTAAATAGAACCAAATTTGGGATTCAGTTAGAGAATTTGGTCCTGATGGGTGTCTTATGTATGTAATGTAAACTTTATACCAAGACAGTATAATGCATGTGAGATGTATCAGAAAAGGTTTACTTATAGGCAAGGTAACAATGAATAACGGTGTAAGACAAGGTTGTAGATTCCCCCACGCTGTCTAATATCTGTGTTAATGATTTGAAGACTTCATTATTTCAGGTTGATAGCCATTGCCCATGTTTAGGCAACAGCAAAATTTGTGCTTTACTATATGTAGATGATACTGTCCTTTCTTCCATGTACCACATAAGGTTTGAAATGCCAACCTGAGGCATTAGCCAAGTATTGTCATGGTAACCAACTGCAAATCAACTGTGATAAAACTAAAATTTTGGCTTTTGAAGAAAAAAGAAGCATAGCTGGAAAATTCAAGATCATATGAGAACTCAAGTTGAGAATTTTAATTACCTGGCATTTTCATTGCAAGGCAATTCTTTTAAAAGCAAAAGTGACTATGGCTTTGATATTTGTATTCAAAAGAAGGGAGATTTGTCCCAGTCCCTTTCCTCTCAAGGGGATGTGCTGATCTCCATTGCTCAGCCCTCTGTCACTGATCATGTGTTTTAGAGCTTGGCGCTCCCCCAAGTTTAGGCTCTGGATTGGTATCACCTGTGCTAGGTTTGAGCTATTCTCAGGTAGCAGACAGCTTGTTGGCTTTCCAGCTACAGGCTCACAGTCTGTCAGGTTGCTCCTTTTCATCCGCAAAATCAGAGGAGTCCACATCAAGTTGCTGCCTTACAGGGAGGTGGGCTTTTGGCTATTGGAGGCGGATAAGGGAAGCATGGAGGTAAGGGCACATCCAGGGAAGGTAAGAGGAGAGGAGCAGAGAGTATGAAGGATCCCTGTCTCCCTAGATTTTTCTCCTCTCTAGCGCTTGTAGGAATAGCAACCTTGTGGAATATCATCCAGTTGGTTAGAATGAAAAAAGCCAAGAAAGATACTTTTTTTTAAAAAAAGCAATAGTTTTTGGTATTTAAAACTTGATAGTACCATTAAATAACCCTCAATTTATTTATTTTATTTAAAAAATTTGTACAGCTGCCCATCTTAAAACACAACTCTGGCTGGATCACAACAACAATAAAACCCCAAACTATAAAAACCATAAACCGTAAAATGCAACCAAAAACCTGGTGCCTCAGCCATCCCTTTGGATGCAATGCATTTAGTGTCACGTAATTGGCTGTTATTATTTTGTGGTTTGTTAAGACACTACTGTCTGACTGGCCTTTCCAAATGCCTTATAACAGTGTATTTAGAACAGAGTGTGGTGCACAGGAGCAGGAAAATAGTTCAGGACAAATGTATTGAAGGCATCTAGGGACTGATCTATCAGAACATATTAAAATATATTGATTAGAGGGCAGATGTTAGCAGTTTGTAAATGGATTATCTAGAAAGGTATTCAACATTATCTTAACCATTTAAATCAAAGACAGATGCCTTTTGAAAAATAGATCTGAGAGTTTCTTGATATTCAGACATGTTTGCCTTTGTGCACTTGCTGTTAAATATTTTACTACCCAAGCTGGGCTGGTTCAAGCAATATTAATGGTGTCGCCCTTCTATATCTTCTTGGCTATGGTAGAGATAGCATTATGGGTTTTGTCCTCCCCATCTACATGAAGCCCTTTCCCATTTGAGTGGAACAAAGTGAAAGATGGTTGTCAGAGGTGGTTTCTATCTACTAGCCTAATGAGTGTTGGAATACAAGTTAAGTCAATTCAGTCGCAATAATTCAGTTTTGGAGCATACAACAGTAACAAGGCCTTATAAAGAACAAAATAACAATAACTGACAAAAAAATAGCATTTCTTACCTATTGCTCCATTTAAAGGAATATAGTATATATAGGTTATTGGTGAGCTTTTGCACTTACTTTAATACAAAAAACTCTTTAGACTAAATTACATGAGTTTACATAACTTCTCAGGCTTGTAACTAATATTAATGTGGTTTTCTGTTTTGATAATTTATTGAAAGAGGGGATTAAAATATTATACATACTTGTCTCTATATTATAAAATATTAAGCACCTCTTCAATTACGGAATTGGATTGAGGAACACCAACTAGGATGCATAAAAGAGGTACATTCAAATTCTAAGGGTAGTATAAGAGTAAAGTTCATGCAAATGTTAAAGGTGCCATAAAAAAGGTGGGGTTGTTCCAAATGTTAGCACTGAAGTGGAAAGGTCTTTCTCACCCCTCTATGAGGACATGTTTTTTTGGCTCCTCTTCCAGATTAATTAGTCAGGTTTATTACTGTACTGCTTTGGTTTCAACCCTAAGCTACAAATTTTAATGACCTGGCACCTACAACAGTGGTTTCCAGCTTGCTGATGAGCATAATATCAAATATATGCCCATCAATGATGCAGATTTGACCTTGCTGCTTGACCAGCATAAGGAACCAGATGGACTCATTCTCTGATCATTAGCTGAAATTAAGCTACAGTCAGGTTGTTGGGATTTTCCAAAATGGCCATTTCCTGGGAGTGTCAAAAATCAGCTCTCAAGTTCTATGTAAGAATAGTTTATTTGTGACAATATATTATATTTTCAATATCTGGGAAATGTTTATCTTCTTTTTCTGCCCAACAACTGCCTGTAAAGTATCTGGCAAAACAATTCACAGAGTAAATTTAAGATGCAAACAAAATGGTATCTGATGAATCCCCTGGCTAGGACAGCTATATCACTTGTCTTCATATATTAATGCTGCTGCTTGATTAACTGATGCTCCTTAGAGATTCTGAATCTGCATCAACCATGGGAGAAATTCTAAGCCCATCTTGGAAGAATGCTATACAGCAATCTGGCCAGATAAAACTAGTATCCTACAAATACAGGGGGGTAGGTATGCTTCTTACACATGTAGCTAGATATTCTGTTGGGTTCCTTTCCCTGCCTATCAGTAACACTGGGAGGCCATGATTTAAAATTGCGTGCTTCTCTAGCCCATAGATGGCATTGCTTTTTTTTTTTAAAGGAAAACATAACAAAATGCACATTTCATTCATTTTCAGTGTTGCTGGAAAAATCGAACTAGTCACAGTAATACAGGGTATTACACCGCAATATAATATTGTCTAAGAAAACAGAGCTTCATCACAATTTCAACTAGTGCACTATTAGGAAATATCACTTTATCACATTTTCAACTAGCACAATACTTATTTATTGAGTTAGAAATGAACCAACTTTATTGCAAATAGCTGAATTTTAGCCTGAGCCATGTCTTGAAATATTTCTGCTGCAATGGGGTAAAAAATCAGTTAAACTCAAAGGGGAAAAAAAAAAGCTGTTGTTTTTAAGAGATTAGATATAAAGAAACTGATGAGCGAAAGAATCTGATGTGTTTTAAAATATTTTCTTAATGTTTCTGAATTAATTTAATGCAGCAGTACACAATTTTGTTTGGGCCAAAGGCTATGTTACCTTTCAATACTATGCTGGGGGCAACACTCTGGAAAAGATTTCACATCACGTATCTGAATTAAGTATTGTGGCCACCAAAGTGTTTAGAGCTCCGTAGTTTTCCATAATGGCGATCTAGAAGTTTGCTATTGGAACCACTGGTAAGAAGCATAATCCAGTTCCTTCCACTAGTGATCTCTAGCCATTCTTCTCCTGAAAATAATGGGTTTGAATTAAATCATTGCAATCCATAATTCAAAGGAAATCAGGTAAAGGGCAACTGTTCTACCCTGCCTTCTTGGAAACCATAGCATGTTGTCCAATGGGGAAAGCTGCATGTATACTATTTTAAAGGAAGGTGTAATTGAGAAGTTGCCAGTCCTACGTGCTCCCAATAGGAAGGAGACTTTCTTGCTGAACTAACAGGGAGAAAGCACTCAGAAATCATCAAATATATACAAATACACAGGGTGCTTATAGTAGGATAGGGATTAAATAATCAGAAGAGAACTCCTACAGTTGCAGCTTTGTTGAGATTTTGTCAGCCCACTTGAGTGATCACTGAATTTGGAGAATGGAGAATCTGGCAGAGGAAAAAACTCTGGCAAGTGAACTCATTGTGCAGGGAAAGTGATTGCTCAGCTGGGCTTGCTACTGTTTTGGGTGTCCATGAGAAGAGCAAGAGAAGAAAAGGTAAAAAGGCAGAAGGATGAGAGTGAAGGACAAAGGAAAGCAGAGCCTGGGAGCTGGAGGAAATAGGCTGAGATTTGAAAAGAAAGAACAGTCTGATTACTGTTCATTGCTCAAATTTGGCAATCCTTCCCTTCCTTCCCATTCTACATTCACAATATTCATGCGCATGACCATTTGTGCATCACTTATCCCTTCTAGTCTCCTTTTGGAACTTGACATCTGTAATAAGTAGAATGGGATGAAAGAGTGTATGTTGGTTGGTTGGGGGCTTTACACTTTGCCACTGTGCAACTGTGTAATGGAGCTTTATAATTCTGCCATGTGAATTATTTCACTTCTGGTCGCCTTTACATTCAAATAGCCGCTGTGTGGTGACATACAGTTTGTGGCATATGCTCCCAAGTATATAATTTTGGAGTGGGAGGCAGTAGCATGAAGAAATTTGAATGTAAATTCACATTTGAAAATATAATTTTGAAATACAAAGGAGTATACAATATTATTATTTTGTTTTGTATGAAATCTGAAATGGTACAGGACAAAAAGTATTATTGATGTCAGCAGCAAAATCCAGCTGCCTGACACCACACAAAAAAATCCTCAAGTAGGCAGGATAGAATCCTTATTTATCAGTTAGTCTGTGATTTTTAAAGAAGCCTACAAGCTTTGCTTTGTAAACATTTCTATCATTGTTCTTTTCTCCAAATAGTACCAATTGTTAATTGAAATGAATAAAATAATTGCTAAGCAAGCAAAAATAAACAGGCTAATTGTTACAGTAGAATGTCTTGTCAACCTTCATGGTTTGGCTTTTAAATTCCATTTGTCCCAGTAGTACTTGCTGATGGCTCCCCCCCCCCCCCATATTCTTTCTTCCCTTTTTGTGGGGGTGGGGGTGGGGGTGGCAGGAACCAGTAAGATGGGCAGCAAGAAGGAATAATAAGCTGCCTTCTTGGGGTTACTGAGGAGTCAGCACAAATTGTAGGAACAAATAACATTCAGACAAGGCAGTGTTTTATAACACTGGGGCTGCAATCCATCTCTGAGTTCCTTCAAAGCCAGGGCAATAAAGGCCCACTTACAATCCCCAGCAGAGTACAGTTTAATTAAATTTGTCCATTAGAGGATATCTCCCCTCCCTTCTACATTCTTGAAATTAATTCTTCTGTTTTCTGCTTGTCTCTTTTCATTCATCAAAGATGCGCTGAACCTTCGAAACCGACAGGTCATCTGCATCACGCTCAAAGTCCTCCAGCACCTGGTGGTGTCAGCTGATATGGTGGGGGAAGCTTTAGTGCCCTATTATCGTCAGATTCTCCCTATTTTAAACATCTTTAAGAATAAGAATGGTGAGTGATCCTAGCAGTACCTTCATGTCTTCAAACCCTTCAGAATAGAGGGGCTCAAGGCAAGGCTGATTAACAACATCGTAAGAATTTACTATAGTGTATAAACTAAGCCATATATTGCACCTTCTCCTCTCTTATTCTCCAGGGATGCTGTGAAAGTAACAACTTCATTTATTATTCCTTACGTGCAAAGCTTATTTAACACATTACAGAACCACTGGAGCAGTTCTATGATCTTCCAGTAATTAAAATTTATACAGTTTTGTAGCATTTTTAAATGCATTGATAGACTGTGTTTTTCCCTTTTTAGTAAACACATTAAGCAGCCACCTCTTAATTTGGCTCTGAACATCGGGTACCTCCACGCAAGGATTCTGTGTGGTTCAAATGCAACTCTAGATGTCAGTCTTGTTTGAGCTCTGAACTGATTTATTTCCAGCTCACCTTTACTATAGCTTTACTATAGCTAAGCTGTTATCAAACTAGTCTGAAAAGCTTCTCATTGGAGGGAACTTGTGTTTCAGCCCCTTCTTCCAGTGGGCTAATATCACTAGCAGAACTTTTAAGAGGAAAAGTGCCTTGTTCGGTTTGCTGCTCCCTATATGAAATTAGCAAGGCTGAAATGAACAGTTTTCTGCTCTTTTCCCCCCAGTGGGCGATATTCATTTCCCTTTGTTACTGCCTGGAATGAAAGACTTCGGGTTGCAATAGTTTGGGGCAGGGCAGCGATTTTCAGCTTTGTTCAGTGTTCTCAGCATTTCTGAGTCAAATCATTTTCAAGCTGCTTTTGTGGGTTTGGAGTGGACAGAACTTCGATGTAATGCCATTACTTGCAATTGGTTAATTCAGTTTTGAGGGGAACTTAGTGTTAAGGTATTTGCTCACTTAAAATTTCATTATAAAATGGTCAAGCAGTTTGGTGATGTGGTTAAACAGTTAGAAGAGTTCAGTAAAACAAGGAACTCCTGTTTATCAGACTCCAAGTGTGCATCTTTTAAACTGCGTGACTTCTTTAAAATGACGGAAATTTTATATGCATGGACCTAGCTGTTTGCTTTTTATCGTTCTTGTAAAAACATTTACAGTATATTGTTACAGTATATGGCATATAATCTGAATGTTTTTTTAAGTTGAAAAATTATGCTGTGATTCTCTTTATATATTTAAGCACATTAACATACCACGATTACAAAGCATGCTAATGAATTATATGATTTGACAGCTGTCCATAAAATCTCTAGTGTTTCATTAACATGTTTAGAAGCATTAATAGTAACTGCCTTGCTAATCATCCTTTAAAACTCATATTGCCACAGTATACATTACTTCTTTGGTTCAAACTTACTTCACAGATTATAAAAAATGGTTGATGCACTAGCAGTAGTTGTGAAGAAAAAGCTTCTTAATGAAGCAGAAACTTCAGATTTGTGCAACTTGTTCATTAGAGAATAGTATCTGATTTAGCTAAAAACATGTGCATTTTTTGTTCTTTGTTCTAGACCATACACAGAATGACTACACAAACAAGTTTTCCTATTCCCTCGAACAAATGTGACAGTTTAGTGTGTTCATTTCTTATTACATTTGTGGATTTGGTTTTTTTTTTCTGAATATGTATTTATTTATTCAAATTATTAGTGCTTATATACTGGATCTTACAGTGCACAATACTAGCATTTTTTAGGTCTTGGACTACCTTCTGGATTTTATGAATCAAACATCAAATCCTAACTGGCTTTACTATAACTTTTAACCACTAAAGTTTATGCTTAGAATTAATATTTCAGCTTATAGTAATTTTTGCACCAATCAAATAATTATAATTATGCAAAAAAGGCAGTATGTTTTCATTGTAAATATATCTCTGTTGTATTGTTTTACATTCTGCTTTATTCACTTACCCAGTGAAAGCACAATAGCTACCCTTCCTGGTTTAACATTTCATTTTCATAGGTTTGTGCCTGAGGCATGAATTAAACCTGTTGTCAACAGTATGATACCTTTCAGTGCTTTCTTGAAATTAATACAGCACAAAATGTGGCCAGTTTTTCCTAAATTCTCTTCATATTGAACTGTATCATGACACAAGCATTTGTTACCACCTGTTGTTGGTGTTGCTAGTAACAGAGTCTTGTGGTGTCGTTCATATTTTAAATGTATCTTAATGAAGGTGCCTAGATTAAGTAAATATTTGAAAAAATCAAAATATGCTTTACTGCTTTGTATGCAGAAAACAGAAGATGAAGAGAGATCAAACAATATCTTCAAAGCTTAACATAAAACTCCATCAAGCCTTATGTTGAATGAATATTAACATCAGCATAGGGAGTAGAAATTCCTTAGATAAGTGTTAGATAACTGTACCAAACTATTTTTTTTTTAAATATAATGTTGTCAGATGAATGAAAATATCAGCATTGTCCTTTAGCGACTATTATATGCTGTCAAATGAAAGCACTCATAATGTCTTTATGAGCATTTAGAAAGCAGAAACGTTTCATGTCATCAGTGTATTTTATTCAGAAGTGATCAATAATAGCTTGTGAAGTGCTGTGCAGATTAAATATTGCAGAATTTTTAAAACAAAGCGCTATAAACCTCAACTGTAGGCAAAAAACACCACAGATGAAAAAGGAATAAATTTCATCATTTTGTTCTGTTTTCTTCTTGATCTCCTAAAACAGACACTATAGTTGGTCAATAAAATGATGGCTCATCCAATAAAGGTTGAATGTCAACAAGGTAAGGCCCACTGGAGACAGACAATATGAAATAGGCAAGTGGGAGGATACAATACATGCCAAATTTTATAATATATACATGTCTTCCACAAAGAAATCTCTAAAATCTTTACTATGAAAGTGTGCAGTAATACCAGGCATTTCATTTGTCAGGTTATGGGAGAGAGAATGACCACAGAGTGACCATAGTTCGCACACAAACTAAGTATAAAATGGTTTGACTTAGTAGATCCTCTGAACACGTGCTATTGTAGAGCACCTTAATTGTTGTTGTTGTTTATTCATTTAGTCGCTTCCGACTCTTCGTGACTTCATGGACCAGCCCAGCCAGAGCTTCCTGTCAGTCGTCAACACCCCCAGCTCCCCCAGGGACGAGTCCGTCACCTCTAGAATATCATCCATCCACCTTGCCCTTGGTCGGACCCTCTTCCTTTTGCCTTACACTCTCCCTAGCATCAGCATCTTCTCCAGGGTGTCCTGTCTTCTCATTATGTGGCCAAAGTATTTCAGTTTTGCCTTTAATACCATTCCCTCAAGTGAGCAGTCTGGCTTTATTTCCTGGAGGATGGACTGGTTTGATCTTCTTGCAGTCCAAGGCACTCTCAGAATTTTCCTCCAACACCACAGTTCAAAAGCATCGATCTTCCTTCTCTCAGCCTTCCTTATGGTCCAGCTCTCGCAGCCATATGTTACTACGGGGAACACCATTGCTTTAACTATGTGGACCTTTGTTGTCAGTGTGATGTCTCTGCTCTTAACTATTTTATTGAGATTTGTCATTGCTCTTCTCCCAAGGATTAAGCGTCTTCTGATTTCCTGACTGCAGTCAGCATCCGCAGTAATCTTCGCACCTAGAAATACAAAGTCTTTCACTGCTTCTACATTTTCTCCCTCTATTTGCCAGTTATCAATCAAGCTGGTTGCCATAATCTTGGTTTTTTTGAGGTTTAGCTGCAAGCCAGCTTTTGCACTTTCTTCTTTCACCTTGATCATAAGGCTCCTCAGTTCCTCTTCACTTTCAGCCATCAAAGTGGCATCATCTGCATATCTGAGATTGTTAATGTTTCTTCCAGAGATTTTAACTCCAGCCTTGGATTCCTCAAGCCCAGCATGTCGCATGATGTGTTCTGTGTACAAGTTGCATAGGTAGGGTGAGAGTATACAGCCCCGCCATACTCCTTCCCAATCTTAAACCATCCGTTGTTCCGTGGTCTGTTCTTATTGTTGCTACTTGGTCGTTATACAGATTCTTCAGGAGGCATACAAGATGACTTGGTATCCCCATACCACTAAGAACTTGCCACAATTTGTTATGGTCCACACAGTCAAAGGCTTTAGAATAGTCAATAAAACAGAAATAGATGTTTTTCTGAAACTCCCTGGCTTTTTCCATTATCCAGTGGATATTGGCAATTTCGTCCCTAGTTCCTCTGCCTTTTCTAAACTCAGCTTGTACATCTGGCAATTCTCACTCCATGAACTGCTGAAGTCTACCTTGCAGGATCTTGAGCATTACCTTACTGGCATGTGAAATAAGTGCCACTGTTCGATAGTTTGAACATTCTTTAGTGTTTCCCTTTTTTGGTATGGGGATATAAGTTGATTTTGTCCAATCTGATGGCCATTCTTGTGTTTTCCAAATTTGCTGGCATATAGCATGCATTACCTTGACAGCATCATCTTGCACGATTTTGAACAGTTCAGCTGGGATGCCGTCATCTCCTGCTGCCTTGTTATTAGCAATGCTTCTTAAGGCCCATTCAACCTCACTCTTCAGGATATCTCGCTCTAGCTCACTGACAGCACCGTCAAAGCTATCCCCGATATTGTTATTCTTCCTATACAGGTCTTCCGTATATTCTTGCCACTTTTTCTTGATCTCTTCTTCTTGTGTTAGTTCCTTGCCATCTTTGTTTTGATCATACCCATTTTTGCCTGGAATTTACCTCCGATGGTTCTAATTTTCTGGAAGAGGTCTCTTGTCCTTCCTATTCTATTGTCTTCTTCCACTTCCGCGCATTGCTTGTTTAAAAATAATTCCTTAACCTTAATTGTATCATAGACTATAAGCACAACTTATGTAAACTCCACTCTAATGTGTTGCTTAAACTTGTATGAGATCTCAATCTATGGTCAAGCTGGCAGGTGCTGATATGAAGCAGATTCTCCCTTCAGGTATCTCTGCTCTTCAACTTTGTTTTTACTCCTTACAGATATGTGTGAAGTAAGTGCAAGATTCAAAAAGTTAAGGGGGAGGGACTTAGTCTTCCTTCACTTCTTGTGGTGGCTCTGACCCTAATCAGGCAATCACATGTCTTTTTTGTTTATGTTGCCCCAAACTTAAAAAAAATAAAAATTGGCAGAACAGACAGGGAAATGGCAAATTGTCAATTAAGTTTGCTGCATCATCTTGCATGCATTTCCTGGATAAATACCTGAAGTCATGCTGAGTGGGTCATGTGGACACGGTCAGAGACTTCCATTGGGGTTATAGAAAAATTACAATCCCAGTGATATAGTGCAGACTTAATTTGACTACCAAGCATTAAATTGGAACACACTGATCTGCCCAAGTAACACTCTGGTGTTGAACACATCATATTAAAATAAGTTATATTGAATTTAAATCCATTGAGCTCATTAATAAGTTCATTAAGACTATCTGCCTCCTTAATTTCTGATCTTTCTTATAACATTTCCACATACTTTTTGTTACATTCCTATGTGGACAGCAAGGAAAACATATAATTTGCTGTAGTGCTAATAAAGGTGTTACCTGCCTTATTAGGGAAAAAAAAGTCTCAGGATTAATTCCTTGCATTTTCAGCTCATGTTAGATTTAGGAATGTTCCCTACTCTATGGAGATCTTTTACCAAATCAGAGTAGGGGATATTGGGCTAGATGGATAAATGTCCAAACAGCAAAAGTTGGTTTCCTATGTACTGAATAGAAGTCATATGAAAGAAATCATTATTAATTCAGATGCCGGGTCCTCTAATTAAGGTGGTCAAAGATTCTTTATTGCTCTGAATTTATTTTTTTAAAAAGCCTGGTCCATACATAGGGCATACGGCATGAGCATCTGCATAGAGATGGTAAGCTTTGCAACATTTCCTTACATGCATAGATGACCATTTACTATTTTGTAGTCACATGGGCATTTTAGAGTATGCAATCACCGCGAGCAGGTTGCTGAGAGCATGCATACAGTGGTGCTTAAAAGCACCATGGTATACTATCGCTAAAACTTAACAGCAGAGATGGCCTTTTTTTTTTAAAGTTATAGAAAACTCTCATGCAAGGGAGGGGTTCTCATATAAACTTACCAGCCTGGTAACCAAAGAAAGTCCACCTATGCAAGGAACTTTGTGTAGAGAATTATGTGCTACCTTGGGTTTATGGTGGCCTTTTAGATTTGTTTACCCACTCTAGTAGTTACAGAATAGGATAGCTTTATTTACAATCTACTCACGATTCCCACTGAATGCAATTGGACTATTATGAACTAGAACCTGCCACAACACAAATTTTGTTGCAATTTTTATGCTATTGGCTTATTAAGCAGGCTTATGCATTCTAGAAATCCAAAACTGAAATCATAATAGCAATCAAACAATGTATTAACTAGTATTTAAAGCTAATGATATAAAGATAATCAAAAACAGTTGACAATTTGGTGAGAATATAGCACAAACTATGTATAAAGTTAACATACAAAGCAATCAATAAAAAGCAGTAATAATCTGTGAGAATTAAGCACCATGTTCAGTTCCATAAGGAGCTCATAGAGTTGCATATTTGTCTCATTTGGAGAGAAACAGAATGTTCAGAGACTGATACATTTTATTCAGTGGGAGAAAGACCTGGAGTTTGGAGTGATACACTGAATACAAAGAAAGATAGAGGCAAGAAATTCAGACAGCAGTAGGGGAAATAGGGGATCTTTAAAGAAGTAGTTCACGTTGTACAGTGTTCAGCTATAGAAGAAGGCAGAAAGAGAAACAGATTCTTGGTGCAATGAAGAAAGACATAGCAAAGAGAGATGGATTTGCAAGATGTAGCTTTCAGATAGTACAGATGTGCTAAGAGATAGCATCTTAAGCCCAGGTATCACTGAATGGAGAAGTAGAATATTTTTGGATTTTTGTTGTTGTTTATTCATTCAGTCGCTTCCGACTCTTCGGGACTTCATGGACCAGCCCACGTCAGAGCTTCCTGTCAGTCGTCAACACCCCCAGCTCCCCCAGGGACGAGTCCGTCACCTCTAGAATATCATCCATCCACCTTGCCCTTGGTCGGCCCCTCTTCCTTTTGCCTTCCACTCTCCCTAGCATCAGCATCTTCTCCAGGGTGTCCTGTCTTCTCATTATGTGGCCAAAGTATTTCGGTTTTGCCTTTAATATCATTCGTTCAAGTGAGCAGTCTGGCTTTATTTCCTGGAGGATGGACTGGTTTGATCTTCTTGCAGTCCAAGCACTCTCAGAAATATCCTCCAACACCACAGTTCAAAAGCATCGATCTTCCTTCTCTCAGCCTTCCTTATGGTCCAGCTCTCGCAGCCATATGTTACTACGGGGAACACCATTGGTTTAACTATGCGGACCTTTGTTGTCAGTGTGATGTCTCTGCTCTTAACTATTTTATTGAGATTTGTCATTGCTCTTCTCCCAAGGATTAAGCATCTTCTGATTTCCTGACTGCAGTCAGCATCTGCAGTAATCTTCGCACCTAGAAATACAAAGTCTTTTGCTGCCTCTGTTTTCTCCCTCTATTTGCCAGTTATCAATCAAGCTGGTTGCCATAATTTTGGGGTTTTTTGAGGTTTAGCTGCAGGCCAGCTTTTGCACTTTCTTCTTTCACCATCATCATAAGGCTCCTCAGTTCCTCTTCACTTTCAGCCATCAAAGTGGTATCATCTGCATATCTGAGATTGTTAATGTTTCTTCCAGAGATTTTAACTCCAGCCTTGGATTCCTGAAGCCCAGCATGTTGCATGATGTGTTCTGCGTACAAGTTGAATAGGTAGGGTGAGAGTATACAGCCCTGCCATACTCCTTCCCAATCTTAAACCAGTCCATTGTTCCGTGGTCTGTTCTTACTGTTGCTACTTGGTCGTTATACAGATTCTTCAGGAGGCATACAAGATGACTTGGTATCCCCATACCACTAAGAACTTGCCACAATTTGTTATGGTCCACACAGTCAAAGGCTTTAGAATAGTCAATAAAACAGAAATAGATGTTTTTCTGAAACTCCCTGGCTATTTCCATTATCCAGTGGATATTGGTAATTTGGTCCCTAGTTCCTCTGCCTTTTCTAAACCCAACTTGTACATCTGGCAATTCTCACTCCATGAATTGCTGAAGTCTACCTTGGAGGATCTTGAGCATTACCTTACTGGCATGTGAAATAAGTGCCACTGTTCGATAGTTTGAACATTCTTTAGTGTTTCCCCTTTTTGGTATGGGGATATAAGTTGATTTTGTCCAATCTGATGGCCATTCTTGTGTTTTCCAAATTTGCTGGCATATAGTATGCATTACCTTGACAGCATTATCTCGCAAGATTTTGAACAATTCAGCTGAGAAACTGTCGTCTCCTGCTGCCTTGTTGTTAGCAATGCTTCTTAAGGCCCACTCAACCTCACTCTTCAGGTTGTCTGGCTCTAGCTCACTGAGCACACCATCAAAGCTATCCCTGATATTGTTATCCTTCTTATACAGGTCTTCTGTATATTCTTGCCACCTTTTCTTGATCTCTTCTTCTTGTGTTAGTTCCTTGCCATCTTTGTTTTGATCATACCCATTTTGGCCTGGAATTTACCTCCAATGGTTCTAATTTTCTGGAAGAGGTCTCTTGTCCTTCCTATTCTATTGTTTTCTTCCACTTCCTCACATTGCTTGTTTGAAAATAATTCCTTGTCTCTTCTGGCTAACCTCTGGAATTTTGCATTTAATTGGGCATATCTCCCCCTATCGCTGCTGCCTTTTGCTTTCCTTCTTTCTTGGGCTACTTCTAGTGTCTCAGCAGACAGCCACTCTGGCTTCTTGGTTTTCTCTTTCTTTGGGATGTATTTTGTTGCCACCTCCTGAACAATGTTCCGAACTTCTGTCCATAGTTCTTCTGGGATCCTATCTACTAAGTCTAGTCTCTTAAATCTATCCTTCACCTCCACTGCATATTCCTTAGGAATATTAGCGAGCTCATATCTGTCCATCTGGTGAAGTCCATGTATACAGCTGTCTCGTGGGTTGTTGGAAGAAAGTGTTTGCTATGCAGAGTGAGTTGTCTTGGCAAAATTCTATCAGCCTATGTCCTGCTTCGTTTTGTTCTCCCAGGCCATGCTTACCTGTAATTCGAGGTGTCATCTGACTGCCCACCTTAGCATTCCAGTCTCCTGTGATGAGAACATCTCTTATAGGCATATTGTCCAGTAGGTGCTGTAGATCCTCATAGAACTGATCTACTTCAGCTTCTTCAGTATCTGTGGTTGGGGCATATATTTGGATCACTGTGATGTTAGATGGCTTGCTCTGAATTCGAATTGAGATCATTCTATCGTTTTTTGGATTGTATCCAAGCACTGCTTTAGCCACTTTACTATTAATTATGAAGGCTACTCCATTTCTTCTGTGGTCCTCTTGTCCACAGTAGTAGATCTGGTGGTCGTCTGATGTGAAGTGGCCCATTCCAGTCCATTTCAGTTCACTGACGACCAAAATGTCTATCTATTTTTGGATTAGAGAAAGAAAAGCAGAGCTGCACAGCTTGGGCAGAGTTCTGGTCCTACAAGGTGAGTGTTAGATGCATCCATCAACAGTTGGGAGGAAAGGAAGATCTGCATTCCTCTGAGTGCCTTCATTATGAAAAGAAATGAAAAGACAAGAGCAGCAGAGCAAAGCAAGAACACGCTCAAACTCAGGGAAGTCCAAGTTAGCGAAAAAGGTGGGGGTTTCCTTCTCATTTGATAGAGGTTTTTTTCCCTGAAAAAGAATTATTACTAGCCAAGATAATTCTGCCTTAGTGGCAGGGTGGGTGGGTGTGAGTAGTGCAAAAAACAAAATAAAACAAAAGCAGGTGATCCAACTCCTGTTGGATAACAAAGAAATTTCAAAGAAGAGCAGATGAGTCATTGACAAGCTTAAGCCCTTTGCTCTAATTAACAAAAGAAATGGTCCAGGAAATGTCATGGTTCTAGCAACATTACATTGGAAAGTTAGCCTTTGTTACATCTACTATTGTTTTACCAAGACCCAGCAATCAAAGATACAAATGGAAGTCGAGGGGGGATGTCTGCCCAATCTTAGTATGGAAAGGTCATCCTTGGGTGTTTTTTTTTTTTCTTCTGTCATCTTTTCTCCCTGTGGCTGCTAGAATTGTTGTATACAGGTTATTCTAGAAGAGAATATTGAAGGCACTCTTTCTTGAAAGTGGGGCTAGACATACTTGCCAGACTCCATCCAGGGCATACAGGTATCATTTGTGATTGAAAAGTGAATTGTTCCCTGCAAACAATGTTTTTGTTTTGAGCAAACCTTGAGCCAAATTGGGAATATAATTTAGAAAGGAGGAAACCAATCATATAAAAGGATTTATTCCCATTTAAGTAGGTTTAGGATTGTAATTTTCCTCAGCTTTCATAAGTATCTGTATTTAATACATTCAAAGAGCTAAACACTTTCCATTTATTATTGCTGTATAATTTGTAATTACTGAATAATTCCTTAAATAAGAATATGGTATTAGTCTATATGAGACAGAACTGACTTAGTGGTGATTAAATTTAAAGTTAATAATACTTAACAAGTTCTTGTGATGTGTTAAAATCCCAATTAAAATGTGTTCAGCATTTTCAGTAACTGAACAAAAGAAAATAGAGGGTAAGCGGAGTCAAAGAAAGTACAACCTTTCAATAAATGCAGCTACGTACAGTTATTTAAGACAGTTCTGACAGATGAACAAGGCAGAATGATACTAGCTAGTGACTATAAAGCCCTTCATTTGTAGCCAGGAGTTGTGAAGCTGGTATTTATTAGCACACAAGCCTTTTAGACTTTGGCCAAAATAAAGTCTAGATCAGTTTATACATCTCTATAAGAAGGGTATATATACCAAGGATGTGTGAGTCAATCAAAACAACAATATTCAAAAGCAACAAATTGCAATTTGAACTAACTCAGAATTTAATTTGATGAAATCTTTGACCATAGGCTATAACCTGAAAGCATTCAAGCCCCTGCAGATGCTTTACTTTAGGGCAGTCTAGAATAAAAACAACACAAATATAAACTTTTCAAAAGGCTTTAATGTTACAAAACTTCGCCCAGATAGCTTCAAAGTTTTCCCAGCAATGCATTCTGAAATATTCCCACTGCATCTCTTTAAGACAAAGATAGCAGGCATGAAAAAAGAAAAAAATACATCAGCTTCAATACTGAAGTGTCCTACTTCAACTTAAAAATAAACATTTCCCAAAAAATGTTTAAAATCAAAGAAATCATCACTCTCTGACTACTTCTGGGTCTGCAGAGCTGTTGGCATAGTTCATTGGCTAGGTTAGTTAACCTCTTTTGAGAATGTTGCATTTTATATGCTGCTAAGAAAATGTGGGTATTATTGGACTGGACTGGACTGGACTGGACTGGACTGGACTGGATAGGATAGGATAGGATTAGATTAGGTTATATGCCATCAAGGCAGTGTTAGTGACCACATAGATAGATCTGCTCTCAGATGATCAGTTCCCAACTTGATCCTTCAGGTCTTCCAGTGGTCCCCTTCCTGCTGGTTGCCCTCTTCTTCTCTTTCCTTCCATGTTTCCCAGCATTATGGACTTCTCAAGAGAGCTGTTTTTGCCTATGTCCAAAATATGATAATTATCACCATTGTATATATAATATGGAAGGGACGCGGTGGCGCTGCAGGTTAAACCGCTGAGCTGCTGAGCTTGCTGATCGGAAGGTCGGCGGTTCAAATCCACGTGACGGGGTGAGCTCCTGTTGCTAGTCCCAGCTCCTACCAACCTAGCAGTTCAAAAACATGCAAATGTGAGTAGATTAAAAGGTACTGCTTCGGCGGGCAGGTAACGGCGTTCCGTGTAGTCATGCTGGCCACATGACCACGGAAGTGTCTACGGACAAACGCCGGCTCTTCGGCTTTGAAACAGAGATGAGCACCGCCCCCTAGAGTCGGACACGACTGGACTTAATGACAAGGGAAACCTTTATATATAATATGACATGAATCAATATTATGTATGTATTATACGTAATACTCTAATAGCAGGCACACATTCTCAGATTCATTCATGCAATGAATAAGTCTCACAGATTCAGCAGAAGACAAGTCAGAGCAATAGCAGAAAGAGAACAGGATTTTTGAAGGAAAGAAGAGACTGAAAGAACTAAATAACAACAGACAGACTGGACAGACACTAACAGGCGATGCTACAGGTCAGACAAATAAATTGAGAGGTAAGGAAGAAGGAGCAGAATAAATCTAAGCCTGCCAACCTACCATCCAATTTGCCACAGGCAGGATTTAGAGGTGTTAAAATTCATTGACTCATGCCAATATCAAAGAGCCCATTACATTACTTAACCGTTTTGCCCATATGTAGAAGGACAGCTACTCTAATACTTTGATTTTGTAAAGCTGCATAGTCCAGAAATAATCTCCAAATTGCATTCAAATCTCTCTGAACCAGTCCAGAGGTAGCTGACGCTGTCTTGAATCAATCTGATGATTCAGTTTGAAGATTCAGTTTGAAGGAGTGATTTGAGTGAATCTTTTTCAAATTGAATCGCCCCTTTGAAACTTTGCACTGCCCTAATAAATAAATAGGGGAAAATCCTCTCTTCCTTCAACCCTTCAGAGCAGATCAGCAGGCAAGCAGAGAAATTGTTTTCTGTTCTGTCACTGGAGGAAGAGGTAATTGAATACCACTTCTGCCTTTCATTGTCTAGCAATTGCACTCTTTATAGTTGGGGAAGTAGCTTAATTCCAGCTGCAGCTACACTTAGTACACTATTAATACACTGAAATTATACAGTCCAGGTAATCCAGAATTTCTTAAGGGTCCCCCAAGCCCTGAAAATGATAGCATATGTTATATGAAATGTGGAGTTATCATGAAAAAAGATAAGTGTAAGGAATGCCTAAGACTAAATAAAAGACTCAGACTCCAAAGCAAATTTAAGTTCTGGCTTTTATTTAGAATAGAATGCACACCGGTAGAAAGCTGAGAGTGAGGGAAGCGCGCCAAAAGTTGAATTAAATAGTCTCGCGCCAAACAGCGCTCCACCCTCACACTCCCCGGGTGTGCCCCACGAGTTCCCCGGAGTGACAGGCCATCAATGGGTGAGAGGTCGTCCAGCCCCATTCGCCTCGGGCATTTCCCCGTTTATCCTTTTGCGGAGTAATGGTTCATTACCGGGCGATTTAGGCTTCGGTATTCCTCGAAAGCGCCCGGACGCGCCCTTCTGAACCTCGCCCTGCTCATTTCCTTGATAATGGTGTCAATGGTTGATTACCGGGCGATGAGAGCTTGTAGATCTCCCAAACCCATTATCTTCTTTGTCCTGTTTATTGCCCGCACCTGTCCAGTCATTGACAAGCCTCTGCGCTTTGTCATGCGAGCCATTGCGATGTCGCAAACATCGCAACGGCGATCATGACAATAAGCCCCAGAACAATGACTGGTTAAGTGGTGTCCAAAACGTATTACAGAAACCTGGTACACACACTATTCTAAGCCAGAAGGTTTTATGATTTTATGTAATCCAAGCCATTGTTGTTTGTAAATCATGGTTTATGACATAATGTGCTGTGTGAATATAGACAGTTGTGTTATTCAGTAAACCATGATTAAACAAACATGGCATATTATGATGTGTGAACCCAGTCATTGTATAATCCATACCTTTGGTAGTAGCTGTTGGCAGAGTTAGAAAAATACATAGCATCCTGATGTTAGGACACAAAATCAAAAGGGCCGAGAAAAAACTAGCTCCTTCACTGATAGTTAGAATTTAGAGCAGCTCCGATAAGAACTGACATGATCATCTAAGACAGTGTTAAGGTATAGGGCTAGATATTATCATTGTGTGAGTAATGCAGTGATCTTCTCTCCCCACAATTTAGACTGGGAGTCCTGTGTGGTCTTTGTTGGAGATCATATGTGGCAAGCTTCTTGGCATAGAATCTAGATTTAAGTCACAGCTGTCACCAAATTGTAGGGCACAAAAACAGGTATTTTAGATGGCAGTCCATCTCCGTGATGGCAGTGATGAAGAAAAGCATAAGAGTGTGCAGTCTTTTGGACTGCATACGCTACCTGGGCAGAATAAATAAATAAATAAAATACTATCAGAAGACTGATGCATGAGTGTCACTGTACCATAACAGCAAAAAGTATGCAATATTAGAGTTTGTATTTTTAAAAGGAGCAGGAATTGCTACTGTTATTATCTAGAATTGAATGTTTCTGTCCATGTGATTACACATAGCTGAAATTATATAAACCAGTTCAGTATTTTTTTTCTCATTTAACATGATGGACTTTGGATAGGTAGATGGAAAAGTAAATGTCCTCAGGATTGCAGCTTCAGAATATCATTTACATACCATAGGCTCTGTGCATTTTCAATCTAAAAATATTCTACATTACCATAACTTTACTGTGGTCCTATATTTGGTCATTGAGCAACCACTCTGTCCTCATGTGCAGATTTGCCAGAAGCGTCTTTTAAACATTTTCTGATTTAGAATGTGATGGAACTTTTCTTTTAGAATGCCTTCTGGAAAACAGGTTAAGTGATTTACAAGAATCTATGTTTATTTTCTGCATGGTTCTTCACTTTTTATTAATGTTTGTAAACAAATATGTTACATTTTGCAGGGACATATGGTTTCAAATTTGTTTCACTTCTTAAAGTGACATCTTTCTATGTTAAATCTGCACCGAAACGTTGTCTTCATTTAATGATTCAAATGGGTTGTATTTATTTGTCACACTTATTTTGAATTAATGTACTCAATTAAGATTTTATTCTAGGGAGAATATTCCTGTGAAAATTGCTAAGCACTGAAAAATTGGTCCTGCTACATTTGCACCTGGCTTTCAGATTTTTACAAGACAAACATGACTAGGCCAGGGAGAAGGAACTGAGGATATCCACAGTGAAATCTCATCTTATGTTCATCTTTGCTAAATTCCAGCCCAATGTTAAATCTTTAAACTTTCTTCTGGATCCCTACATTCACATCCCTTGTACAGTTTCAGAGGCTGCATATATCCCTAGATGATTTCACACTCAAACCACCTTTGCAGTCATAGCCGTTTCATGAAGTGGATACCAGTGGAACATGGAAAATTTGGATGCTTTGGTTATTTTGATAGAAATGGTGGCAAAGGACACATTGGTTCCCTTGCTTTCTAGTTGTGTGTGAAATGGGACTAATGCTGCATTTCAGTAGGATGTGACATTCATGTTTCTCCTCTGCCCCATTTCCACAAAATGTCCAAGATGTCCTTAGGACCTTGGCTAATGGACGCTTCATGGGCTGTAGCCTTTGTTTTATACAGAGTCATTATTTGGTCCAAAAAGTTCAGAGAATCCAAATGACCTTTCTGCTTGTAATTGCATTTCTATATACTGTTTTAAGCCAAAGCAATCTTTTGTTTATTTCTGTGGTTTTTAGTTATTTTGATTGATCTTTCTAGCTCATACTCAGATACTTCCCCAGCACTGAATGCTTTCCAGATTTTTTTGTTAGCCTACATTATTATTATTATTATTAATTAAATTTATATCACCACCCATCTCCCCCAATGGGGGACTCTGGGCGGTTTACAATAAAATGCTGCTACATTCATACAGCAGCTTCTGAGGCAAGCTCTTGTAGCTTCTAAAAATAGTTGTCATTTAAAGTAACATTAGAATGCTGCATTACTGGAAAGGAATTGTGTTTTTCCTTTTATGTTTTGTTTTATTTTTTCTTTAAAACTTTCCATTTTTACTTAAGATCTTGATTAGTCTTTCAGCTACAACAAGTAGTCCTAATTACATCCAAACCCTCCGTATGTATAGGCTCTCCAAATCAGAGAGAAAATTATATGTATTCAGATTTATATTATGGTAGATATTTTGCTGAGACTATTGGCAGTCTTTGGGAGCTGGTGAAAATAGAGTCAATGGTTGAAACTGATTTTGCCTTCCAGCCCCTAGTGTTCAACCCCAGTGTCAGGTCACCAGATCTTCAGTGGTTGTGATCTCCAGTTGTTACTGCTAAATGCCAGAGTGTCTACCTTCATTCTCAATGATGGTGCTGACCCCGCCTGTATAATTGAGACCTGGATGGGGCTAGAGGGGGATGGAGATATGCCCTCCCAGATTTAGGCTATGGCATTAGCTACAGAGCTAGGGCAGGGGAGGGGGAGTAGCTTTTGTAATCTGGGAAGTCTTAATGGCTTTCAGAGGTGCTGTGCCACAAGTAACTGGATGTGAGGCCCTTTGATTAAAGTTGGGCTTCAGGGATCAGCTGGGTTTGTTGCTGCTATATGGGCCTTCCTGCTGCACAGTGACATTTCTGCCTGAGCTGCTTGACTCTGTCACTGGGTTGGCAGTGGTATCTCCAAGATTACTTGTTCTTGGAGACTTTTATCTGTCGTACTGGATTTTGTTTTTAACCTCAGCACTGTCCAGAGTTGTTGTGAGTTGAACAGTCTTATAAATTTGACAAAAATTAAATAGTTGGAAATTTGAGAGCATTTCAAATGCATTCTCATAAAATGGCTTCCATGGTGGGCAGAAGAAGGCAAACTGGTAAGGAAACAAGACACTGGAGCAGAAAGTCTGCAACTTATGAATATTCCCTGTATCTCTTCCATTTGCATCTGTAAATTGAAAAAGAATGCTTTAGACATTTCATTTTTCTGCCATATAAAGAGGGCATACTTGTGACAACCAGTTCCTTTAAGAGGTTTAAGTTGACTTCAACCATGTTTTAATAAAGAGAGATGGGATGAGTATTCTTGAGTGTCACAGTCTTGTTCCCAGGGCTCCATGCTCCCTTTACACTCTTTCTCTGGGTCCTGTCCTATGAAGGAATAAATGCAAATGCTGAAGGAGTTGATTAATAAAATACCTTCTGCTGAATTAAGGGGAATTTGTCATACTTAAAAAACATCAGTTGTGCTTCTTTCTTGAATTGATTAACATTTGTTCAACATCCTTATTTCTAATTCTAGATTTCAAGCTGTGTTACAGCTTAACAACAGTGTATACAATACAAGTGTGGCCTTACTTAAGAAGATCCGCACAACATAAACAGAAGTTCTGACTATACCCAAGTAGTCAAAATCATTTTATTTCAGAAGTTTGCTAACTATAGTATTTAAGATCTATGTGGAATGAATCTTGGCTGCCTGTCCTTTCCTCATATAATTCTATCTGGGAGGAAAGTTTTTTTTTCTTTTTTATGCCAAAAGATAGGAATATTATCCCTGTTTATAAATAAATGTCTTTCTGAGAGCCTTGTATGAAATTGTTTTATTTAAATAAGTTTTAATATATTCCTTATGTGATGGTCTTTGCATTATATTCTGAATCTTTGAAAGTCATTCTACAGCAGTCATTCTACAACATTGCATATACACCTAATTAATGAATTAAAATAAGAAAAAATAATGTATTATGAAAAAGATGCTACTATAATTGTATGAATTCATGTCATACCTATCTTCACCAGCATTACTTTACTTCCTCTATATTGTCTATTTAAATTAAATGATGGTTTACATAAAAAGAACACCTGGCTATTGTTTGGCTTTCAGAAAGATTAACATAGAACAGTCTTTGCCTGCACAGCAGGTCATGTCTAGTTTTGTTAGGGATCTAATACATCTCTTTATTCCCATCTGTTGTAGTCCTCTGCTCCAAAATTAACCTGATCATAAAATAGCTATTCAATAGCTCCTGAAATCTTTACATGCTTCCAACCATTCATTAGTACTTCTCAAGGTATCCCACATCATCCTTGACCCTAAGCTTAAGGTGTTCTTTGTATATTTTATACAGACTCTTATTTGGGGGGATAGTGGGGTTCTTTGTGATGTTTTGTTCTTTGTTAGCTGCTTTATGACATATCAAATGGTATTCCTTCGGGAATGTAACAATTTTAATTTTTCTGAGGAAAAGCCCAGTCTCCCTCGCTCTCTCCCTCCCTCCCTCCATCTATCTCTTGTAGTACTTATTCTCATGGTGCTTCATAAAATTCCAATAGAAAAGAATAAATGTAGCCCAGGATTGAACAGTTGGGTTTGTGGTGTTCTCTGCATTTGGTTGTTTTCCTGCAGACAATTTCTTTACCAGGCTAGGTAATATCATCAGTGCATGGGAGGGTGGAGTTTGCCAAATTAATAATGCAAATCACCCATCAACAGGCCCATAGAGATAAACCATTTAAAAGAAGCAGCCCAAAGTCAAGGAAGGAAACAAACAGCCCAGAGTTCGTCCTCCTGAGCAGCCAACATCTAGAGAAGCAAGAAAGAGCACCAGATAAACCACCAAAGAAGAAACAGTATCCTAACCAAGGAAGCATTAAGGAAGAAACCATGTCCCAATCAAGAATAACAGGGCAAGGTCCTGTATATAAGTAACCAGCAAACTCCACTTTCCCATGTACTGATGATGTTATCTAGCCTGGTAATGAAACATCTGCAGGAAAACAACCAAGTGCAAAGAACACCAAGAGTCCTAGAATCAAGGGAGTGCTGGAGCCAGCTTGTACAAGCTCACAAAAGCTGATTGTTAAGTTTTCTGGAATTGTGTAAGCCAGTTGAGAGCTGAGTTGAACCACTAGGGCTGATGCAGCAGTCACCTGTTCAGCAGCTAGTGGCATGACATGGCAGCAGCAATGGAGACATTGGATGTTGTTGTTGTTTTTCTGAACAGCCAGTTGTGAAACATGTACTAGCATACTACTGTCTAGAACCCAACATGTCATATAATCTTTCTTATTTAATATCCAAAATCAGTTATTTCCTGTTTCTACTACATCTAAGAACTGATAGGTACATGCTCAAAAATGACTTCTGCCTTTGTAATCTTTTAGTATACCTTTTTTTTTGGTTAGTTGTACTGTATATACAAGTAAGATTAATTGATGCATTCTTATAATATTTTATTTATATCAATGTTGCAGTTTTGATTCATCATAAGACATCTATAATACGGAGGGATCCATATTGGTGGTGAGGGATTTTAATTATACTTAAGTATGCTGAGAAAAAAAGAGAAAAATAATTGAGAAAACAATCCCTAATTTGTTTGCTTGTTGGCATATGATAACAGGCATGTGCTTTGATGACTATGAGGCTTTTAGTTCAGTTTGGCATCTTTAAGAGTTTATCGTTAACTGGATAGAATTTTTAAATGAATTACATCAACAGAGGTACCCTTCAAATCGCAAACTATCTATAGGATTCAACAGTAATAGGCTTCTAGATGTTTGCCATGTTGTATAAAGTGCTTCTGGAAAAAAGTAAATCTAAAAAAAGTGTCATTGCCATCATCGAAAAGCATTCTTATGGTCTAGAAACCAGAAGACTGAGAGTTCTAGTCCCGCCTTAGGCATGAAAGCCGGCTGAGTGACTTGGGCCAGTCACTGTCTCTCAGCCCAACTCACCTCACAGGGTGGTTGTTGTGGGGAAAATAGGAGGAGGAAACAGGTATGTTCGCCGCCTTGAGTTATTTATGAAAATAATAAAGGCAGAATAGAAGATAGATAGATAGATAGATAGATAGATAGATAGATAGATAGATAGATAGATAGATAGATAAAAGAACCATTCTAACATTTTCTATCAAATAATGCTAAAAGAGATTTAAAGAGATCCAACTGAAGGTTACAGAGTCTTACTGATTCGTAGTTCTTTACTGGCACAGATATAAACTCTGCTGGTTTAGGAATTTGATCCTCTGATCTTATTTGTTGTAAAATTCCTTTTCATTTAGAAAACAAGAGAATCACACAAATGCAGACACTGTAAAAAGAGACATCTTTTAAACAGGTCTGCTCTAATAAATATATTGTGGCAGGCCCGATACAGTTACAGGAAATGAAATTCTATCTTCAAAGATAGTGTTTTCAAAAATAGTAACCCATTTCTAACTCCTTCATTTTCTTTGCACTTTCTTAAACTTCAATTGTAATAGACCATTGTGCATGATTTATTACAGTGCCTTTGAGAAGGAGAGCGAGATTGAAATACTAAAAATGAATGCTCGTATTTTAGCTTTGCTTAGTACATAATGCAGAAATGAATCACCTTCACTTTTCAATAACTAACAGAAAAGGACCTTCCTGATTCCTCCTCCACAGCTCAAATTATTGTAAGACTTGATTATTTAGATAAAAGGACATCTTTTTTATTTAGTTTTTAACTCTTACACTTTATCATATGGAAGAAAAAAATGGTCCACATTTGAAATCAGAATGTGAAGATTTTTCAGAAAATAGGTTTGGAGGAATTTGCATATATAATGTACATATAGGGTCCACTCAGTTTTATTTCAAATAATATATTAGAGAGTATATCTGGTTTAATTTAAAAAAAGCTATGAAGATAAATTTGCTTTTGATATCCATGTGTGTATTTACTTTAAAAATTCTCCTTTCTGCATTCTTTTGATATCGGTAAGAAATTTAGGGACAATGAATATTATTTCAATATACTAAACTGGACCAATTTGAAAAACTGAAAATTATCTGATCTTGAGCTGTAACATAAACCTCCTTTTGGGTGATGGGGCAGTTCACATGCTAAATCTGATTTCCTGAAAAATATATATCCTAAAATGATCCCACTGAAAAATATATAACATCCACATTTTTCAATGAGATTTTTGTTTTTATTTCTGTAATAGTGTCTTAGAAATGTGTAAAATGAATAAATAGCATAAATGTATATTGAGAATGTACAGATTTGTTTCCCAGTGGTGAACAAAATATTCCCTTTATGCTATTTAAAATTTTATGAATTTATTTTTTGAATTTATATCCTGCTGCTATCTCACAACTATCAGCAGCATAAAGTCATGGTCCCTGCTCCAATGTTCCTGGAAAACATCGTAACGGGTTCCCATGCCATGGTGCTGACATGAGTTGCTGTACGGGAGGGGGCTGCTCCTGTTCCTTGTACCAAGCTGCGATGCGAGGAGTGAAGATTGAGGAATGCATGTTTGGGTTATCTCGCCTGGTCAAGGACTTTTCCCGCAGACCGGCAGGAACCGTTAGGGGCACCAGTGGGCATGGAATTGTGCTGACTTTGGGGGGAGGGACTGGGAGTTCCTTCGGGTTGTATTGGGAGACATCCCATGCTTTTACTATTCTCAGCTTTGCTTGTGATCCGGCATACTATTCATTATTAAATCAGATATCCATAAGACCCTTATGTGAGTCTGATAGTGATTTTGAATAGGCAATCATTACATAAAGCTGAGAATAGTAAAACCATTAGCTCCTACCAAGAACCACTTCTTGTGAGGGATTATAGTTAATGATGGCTATCATTACACGTACAAGATATGAAAAGAAAAAAATTAAAAGATCCACAGTGAAATTAAAATACAACAGAATAAAGAATAAAAAATGAACAACCACCTATACTATAAAAGTAAAACTGAAAAGAAAAAACAGCTTGATCCCTTGAGTTGTTGACTAGAAAGAGCTAAACAACTTTGCCATCTGGGAGTTTGAAGAAATGCTTCTCCCTATGTCACTAGATGGGCGGGGGGGGGGGGCAAGGCTTTCTCATAATCCCATAATTACAGGAAGTACATTGATGACATCTATTATGGCATTCCAATATAGGCTACTTTCCACCAAGAAGCAGGTCTTAACGCCAATTTATTCCAGTATTGCTGGAAAGTATCTGCTATCTACGTTTCTCAAAATTCTCCTTTACAAATGTTTATATTTGAATATTCCACAGTTATTGGATATGTTTATTTAATATCTAGTGATGTTTAGCATGAACATTTCATAATAATTGACCATTTGATAGTAACTTTGATAATAAATTTGGTAGTAATCTTGATAGTAATTGACAATTGGCAGATAGCGGTATATGATTTTTGGCAATTCTTGTTATCTATTATATCACCTTATTCAAACTTCTGACCTTCAGGGGAAACTTTCTGATTCAGCATCCAATAAGGAATTATTGCTATGTATATTACAGAGGATTTGAAGACATATTTTCTGTATACCAACAGTTCACAAGGGGCTTTCCACAATAGAAAACTGACATTTTTGGCCTAACAGTCCTTCAATCTGAAGTTAATATGAGTAGTAGAATACATTCATCATTCTACTATGGTTGCACATTACAAAAGCCAGTAGAAGCTTTTGCAACTGTTTTTTTTTAATTAGAGTAATTTGTGAAAAGTTCCAGGGTAATCGATGATGCTCCAAAAAATCAGAGTACATTAGATATTAATATAAAAATCACAGGTATAATATATTCAGTAATACTTGATGGTTACCATATGTTAATAGTTAATACTTAACAAAAAAACAGTATATGGCAATGGATACTGGGCACTGAACAGCAAGCAAATACCATCCAAAATATATAATATACCAGTTATGAATTTCATATTTGTGATTTTTCAAAACAATAAAAAAAAAATGAAGTAAATCCCCAAGACTCAAGCTTGTGCTCCAGTTTTGAGTCGAAAGTTTCTTAGGCTTTTATATGTTGCAAAAAAACAACAAAATGTTCAAAAATTTTAAATATTATTTTTGCTGTAATGCATACTCAGTAAGCAATATAATTATATACACAAAAGCATAGTTGAAAGTAGAATGGACTATTCCATAATATACAGTCATGTAATAAAATATAGAAATCCTTATTATAAACGTCAAAATATCCTCCCCACCCCCAAAAGTAAAGAGTTATCTTTCTGCTGAGAATCACATCACATGTTTTGTATACTATATGTCCAAAGCTCTCACTAATTGACCTTGGTAGCATTAATCCAAACAACAACAGAAGTCATTTGCTTTTCCACACAGATGTTGATCGCCTCAGAACTATTGCTGCAAGCGGGAAGTCAAAAGCTATTTTTAAAAAATCAGCATATCTCTCGATGTATGCTCTAGTGCTCCATTAAGAGTACTGTGTTCCAATGGGAGCACACACTAGTGAAGAAAGGTGCTTGGGGCACAGTCAGGGTTATGCAGCCTGCTGCACTAATTATAGATACTCGATGAGACTGCCAGAGGACAATAATGAAAAATGAGAGCAGTTTGCAATATGCGGGGACAAATTAACCGCTTTGTATTTAATTAATTAATATTGCAAGTAAAAATTTGTGCAATAATAATAATAAAATTTATTAAACTTGTACACCACCTGACTTTCAATTACTCTGGGCAGCTCACAGCAAAGAAATCACAATAAAATCAATAATAGATGAACGATAAAAATAAAAGATGGCAAGCATGACAGACCAGATGGAATGAAGCAAGGGGTCTCACTCTCCCTCACCAAAGGCCTGAGTGAAGAGCAGAGTGGGGACCATCCAGATCTCGGGGAGATATGGGGCAACAAAATATTCAAAGTTTTCCTAATACTTTCCCAGAGTTTTGTCAAAATAATATGTGCAATAATTTCAAATGATAAAAAAATAATTATTTTAAAAAATCAAGTGTTATGGTTATTCTTTTTCTTACTTTGTTTAATGTGAATTGGAAATGTGTCAGAAAAATACTTCGTGTCAGAAAAAAAGAAGATAAAGTTGGTAATTCATAACTCATTTATTTATTTATTTATTTATTATTCAAATTTTGCTACCGCCCATCTCCTCCAAAAGAGGGACTCTGGGCGGTTTCCAATAAAATTAAGGCTATAATAATAAACAATTAAGAACTTATAAAAACAATTTACAAATATAAAATACAATATAAATAAGTATAAAATCCAAGAGGTTAAAAATTCTGATCAGGTGGGAGCTGCTCTAAGGCACGAGCCAACCCCATTAATGGTTGCCCACTTTCTCACCCCACGCCAGACAACAGAACCAGGTTTTCAGGGCCCTCCTGAAGGTTGGAAGTGAAGGCACCTGCCTCACCTCTGGGGCAAGGTGTTCCAAAGGGTGGGGGCAACTGCAGAGAAGGCCCGCTTCCTGGACCCTACCAGATGGAATTCTCTTATCGACAGGGTCCATAACATGCCCTCTCTACCTGACCAGGTGGGGCAGATCGATGTGGGGATGAGACAGTCCCTCAGGTAGCCTGGCCCCATGCCATGTAGGGCTTTAAAGGTCATAACCAAGTCCTTGAATTGGACCCGGAAGCAAACTGGCACCCAGTACAGCTCGTGCAGTAAAGGTGTTGTATGTGCCAATCTGGGGGCATCAAAAATAACCCACGCGGCTGCATTCTGGACCAGCTGAAGCTTCCGGATACTCTTCAAGGGTAGCCTCATGTAGAGCACATTGCAATAGTCGATATGGGAGATGACGAGGGCGTGAGTGACTGTTCGGAGGGCCTCTCGCTCCAGGAACGGGCGTAACTGGCGCACAACCTGAAGGTGAACAAAGGCCCTCCTGACCATGGCTGCCACCTGATCTACGAGCAAGAGTCATGAGTCCAGAAGAACCCCCAGATTAAGCACCAGGTCTGTCTGGGGCAGTGCCACCCCATCCAGATCTAAAGATGACAATTTCCCAGAAACCGAGGAGCCATCAACACACAGCCACTCCATCTTACCAGGGTTCAGCTGAAGCCTGTTGTTCCCCATCCAGGCCCTCACAGCCCCCAGGCACTGAGACAGGGCAGTCACCGCATCACTTACTTCACCCAGGATGGAGATGTATAATTGGGTATCATCAGCATACTGATGATACCTCATCCCATGGTGACAGATGATCTCACCCAGTGGTTTCATGTAGATGTTAAATAAGAGAGGAGAGAGAACCGAACCCTGCGGCACCCCACAACGGAGGGGCTGCGGGTCGGACCTCTCGCTCCTAATCACCACCAATTGGGAACGGCCCTGGAGGAAGGAGGTGAACCAGTGCAGAACCACGCTGCCCACCTCCAACTCCCTTGAGCCATCCCAAAAGGATACCATGGTCGAGGGTATCAAAAGCCGCTGAGAGGTTAAGGAGAGCAAGGATGGATGCACTGCCTCCATCCCGCTCCCGCCAGAGATCATCCATAAGTGCGACCAATGCAGTTTCTGTCCCATATCCTGGCCTGAAACCTGACTGAAAGGGATCCAGATAATCCGTTCCATCCAGAATCCTCTGGAGTTGCAACGCCATCACCTTCCCTAAAAAGGGTAGGTGGGAGACTGGACGAAAATTGTCCAACACAGTAGGGTCCAGCGATGGCTTCTTGAGGAGGGGATGCACCAGCGCCTCCTTAAAGGCAGCAGGAAACACCCCCTCTCCCAAAGATGTATTAACCATCGCTTGGACCCAAACACATGTCACCTCCCGGGCTGCCTTCACCAGCCAGGAGGGACATGGATCTAAATGACAGGTGGTGGCATTCGCAATCCAGAGGATCCTGTCCACTTCCTCAGGTCCAACAGGATCAAACTGTTCCCAGATAACTGGGCAAGAACGTTCCCTCAACATCTCCACAGACCCTGCTTCACAAACTTAATGGGTTTTTTTTTAATGCTTTTCTCTCTTTCAGTTTGGAGTTGTAGTTAGAAATTATCTTTCCTGTATCTTGAATATTCTTAATGGATAATTAGTCTCCTCTGCCTAACATAGCATCAAAATCTAAAGTAACATGGTGGTTCTCAAACTTTTCAGCACTGCAGTCCGTAAAATGATAAACAAATGTGCGCAATGCCACCTCCTGAATAAAGCTAATGATTTATAGGTTGGGCAAGAAATAACCATTCCACTTATAATAATTAAATGTTTGTTTATATATGACAGGGGTTTTTAGACTTTGCAGTATAGCAGCTACCCACTGTGGACATGATCAGGCAAAACGAGGAGCAAACCCCAGAACAACTTTTTATAATATTCCCACTTTGCTTGTACAATTCTGTCGCATCACAGAATTGAGAACCATAAGCTAACATATAAAATCAGTACTACATAAACTATTTCACTAATTTGATACATTAGAAAATTCTTCTAAAGAAGTTGTTAACTCTGAAATTAGATGTGCACAATTATGTAATCACCAAGAGATTAAATGTGGGGACAGATGGGGGAGATCCTTGTCACGTATTTTCTGCAGTCAATTTCTAGCAGAGAACAACTGATTGGTTCACAGTGGTGGCTAGATACTAAGGGTGGCCCAGGGAACGCTTCCCTCTATGCTGAGTTTTCTATTTCTGTGTCGAGCATGATGCATGAATGCTACTGCATCTGTTCAGACCCGTACAGCAGTGACTTGTAACTAAGAGACATGAACTGACCGAATGAAGTTAAAAACAGATCCAGAGAGGCATGTGTGTTCCCAGGAATAGAAACAGATTCTCTCTTCTGTGAGATCGATCCAGAAGAAGAAAGCACAGTAGAACATTACTTGTTGCCACCTACAGCTCCAAGTTAAAATCCCTCAGATTTACAGCCCACCTTGCCTTAAACTGAAATCTATGATCTCAAGTCCATCTTGCACAATGACACTTCCATTTCACAGACATTGGAAGGTAGGCCTAGGTTGACTCCCCAATTGCTACATAACTTAAAAGAGCTACTAACCAGCACTTGCACATCACAGCATCTTGATGCATACGTATGGAACCAACTCCTCCTACAGACCCAGATGCTAATTATTCACTCTGATCGATGCTGCCCTATTTAGAGAATTTCACAATATCTCTCACAACATCAGGGGAACAGACATTTTCTCAACTTCCACTGTGGTATATGCCTGCTTTGTCAGCAGACTAGATATATCATTGAACAAGTTAGTTCATCACTATGCAAAATTAGGCCTAATGCATGTAAACCTTGTACATGAGGACATGACATAATGTAACATCCATATCTCTCTGCTCTGGCAGTTTAAGGGAAGGTGGGCTGTATATACATTTCTAAGTACAGACTTTATGCAAAGTGAGTGTTTGATAAATAGATACAAATCAAAGATCAGGAATGGTAATATCCAGAAACAATTTGGGGAGCATTGTAGTTCTCTAGGACACTGTCTCTGACTTGACAAGAAGGAATTACTCTTGCTGGCTTCATTGCAAAATGGTGGAATTGGAAATCATTAGATGATTTAACACCATTTCTCCCAAATTTAATAAAAAATTAAATTTCTTATCTAACTATTCAATATAAGAAACTGTTTTGCTCATAGTCACTTTAGGTAATTTCTACTACCTCTTTCCTAAACCTCTACTCCTTCAACAAAATCTATATGTATATATAATACTCTCTTCTCTGAACCATATTCCAGGGTATTTGATGAATTGGACTTCGATCCATGGAAACTTATGCAGTAACGACTTTCTTAGCCTTTTTTGCTGCTCCAAGGCTCTTTTTGTGGGTTTTGCTGCAAAAATAAAATAGCTACCTATTTGGAAAGTAAAATAGCTACCTATTTGGAAACTGTTACCTCTCATAGTAACATAATTTCCTCTGTTTAATACATTATTGCCATGATAGCATGGCTGCATTTTTAAAGCTGACAAAATAGCATGCCTATATTAGCATGGTAATCATTGCTAATGTTCTTTCTTCACAGTGGTTTGGAGTGACTGAGGGCTTTACATTCTACAGTTCTACATTTATGTATCAATCCTGGCTTAGACTGAAATGGGATGAATGTTTTTGAATCTTTGTCAGTATACTGAAGTTCTTTTACATGAGCACAAATGTAGGGACAAAATTACACATATATCCAGAAAACAAGCTGAATAAATTATTAGTCATATAGTGAACAACCATTTGAACAAATAGTAAATTCTGGTTTTCTTCTTGTTAAAATGAAGTAACTTTTCAAAGCCCACATCTTTACTGCCATTTTCTCTTAAAATATATGAAAGTTTCAGCTAAATTACATGCCTGTGGTTGAGAAGTTCACAAGGAATGATAAAGAGCCTTGAGCTACAGTTATATGAGTTTTTCCTGAAACTTTTTTTATATTTCATTTCATTCTTATTTGGTACTCCTTTCCCCCATTATCTGTTTGACTGCATCACAGCAATTCTATTATAAAACACACTAGAGTAAAATCCCACACCCCTTTTTAAAAACATTTGGTCAGACTAATATGGACTAATTCTGAGTCTTCATTAAATTGGAGGGGAGAACATATATGATTAAACATTGATAAGTTAACTAAAATAACTCCCCAGGTGTGGCTAAGCTGTGTATGATACTTAAATCACCAATCAATATTAATAATGAAAGAGTTTGCAAAAACTTGGCAAAATCATTTGGGGAAATTGGATGCTAGGATGAAGCATCCTAGTTCATGAGTTAATTAAAAATATTTTTATGTCATTGTTTACAATAATATGTCTAAATATCAAGATCAGAATCTAAAACAGAATGAGAAAATGTAATAACAGTAATACATATAATCAAATCAAAACTATGACTCATAGGTAAAATATAAGAAAATATGTCAAGGTTACCAATTTTCCCCCTTGGCAGCTGATTTCAAAAATATGAAGCAGGGGGCCTTCTTACTGAGCTGTGATCCATTCAGTTGACTGCAGAAGGAGGGTGATAAAACAATGAGCTGAGTATATTTATCCTTGGGAAGATGTCATTTTCAAATACTTCTAATGCTGCCACAGAAATGAGGGAGCAAACTTGTTTCTGGTCCTGGGGGCAGGGGGGGGGGCACAGGACCTGAACCTTTAGGCTCAGATTTTACAAGAAAAGCAATGTAGTGCCCAATTGTTCAACAGTGGATCAGACGGTCCTAAGTGGAAGGGCTCTTCTTCACTGGGTGCTCTTACCCAGAGGCTGATGGGCCACTTTGGGGGGATATTATAATAGCAGATTTTCTATATTGCATGGAGTTGGGCTGGATGATTTGGGGTCCCTTCCAAGACTGTAATTTTGCCATAAGCCTTTGTATCCAATTCTTACCTCATTTCAAATCATTTAGGAGGGTTGTAAATCCTGACCTGATCAAGAAATAGTTTGATATTGATTGGCAATGTAAGGACTAATGAAGCTCTTCACTGCTATTTTCAATGTCTCTTTTCCTTCAAGGTTTCCCTCTTTGTGGATGTTGAAGAGCAATGCACATTTTTCTTTAACCCACTGTTCTGTTTAATCTCATCTCTTGGGTAAGAGACAGCTCTGCTCTTGGTTTGTCAAGTGCAGTGTTTATATTGGCTTGATGCAACAGTAAAATTTGAAACATTGTTTAGGCCCATTCAAAGTGGACCTCAGCTATGGGACAGATGTTAGCAGTATAATCCCCTTTTTTTAAGTGAATGAGAAAATCTTCATTAGCTACCTTATATATAGCATCTACCTGCTTTTGCTTGTTAGCAAGACTATTCAGTTGCAGTAAGGTTCCCCAATATTAAACATCTTCCCTTGAGAAGGATGACCTTCTGGATACTGAACGTAAGATAAAGGATAATCTTTTGCTAATGAAAGTCTCCAGCTGAGTCATAGTATATTTACAAATGTCATAGTTACCATGATGGTGGAATTACTTCTGGTGGATTTGCAAAACCATTCCCCCAAAAATCCATGGAGGTAGTTGAACCACATTCTAGTTTCCTAACACTTCAGCATGTCAAATGAAACAGAACACTGGAATAAGAAACAATGGCCATGTACACCTTTTAGGGTGGCCCAGCATATTTGCTGTTCTGAACAATATATAGAAAAGCCCCACCCAAAGTGTTCAGTGATAATTGCCCTGTCATACATTTGCTTACCATTGAAGTGATGAAGTTGAATCAGTGGATTTAAAGTTTTCCTGACTTTATCAGATTTAAATGACTCATGATGCTGTGTCCAACAGTACTAACTTCATTACTGAGAACTTGAGGTGAGGCTGTATTGTATCAATAAATATTGAAAATCCATCTACCTCAGAGCTGACTCATTACCTTCACACTAAAAATATTCTGAGTCCTGTGATGTATATTGGCCTTGGGATGAGTTGTCAAGTGCATAAGAAAGTCAGGCTAATTAATTTAAAATTTGTGGCACAGAATTCATATGTGAAATATGCAGGTGGCATCAACAGTGAGATAAAGGCCACAGAAAAGCCTATGTCAGTCTAAAGTAGAAGTTGCATAGCAGACAGATTTTGATGCTAATGTTCTTATTATTTTAAAAATTGTAAATTTGTTTGGACCTACAGGAAAAGCAAAACTGAGAAATTACAATTTTTCCATTTTTTGCTGTATCAGTGATAATTTACCCCTGAAAGCATTCGGATGATTATCCTCCAGTGAATGGCTCCATGGCATTCCCTTTCCATTATTTTGCTTTCCATCTCTTGACATCAAGAGACAGGATCATAACCCAGAGATAATCTCAAACCTTTCTGTAATGATAAAACTGTCCCACTTGCATGGCTGTCCTGAGCTGTCATTTTACACTCATACACCAATTGGCAAAGTGAGGATAATTATCGGTAGCTTTGGGTTGGGACTTGAAATTTATCTTTGATTTGGAAGCATGCTAAAATCAGAATGAGAAAGTACACCAACCTGCTGGATGTTTTGTGATGGACACAGATGTGCTTTGGCTCAATCATAGCTAAGTCAAAAGCCTGGCTTTGTCTGTTTGTTTAAATAGGCATACAATTTCTAGGGGTATGGAAAAGAGAGCTGAAAGCAAATGATGGTTTCCAGGCAATGGATATATGATGCTAGACTGTCTTAAATCCCCATGGAATCAAACCTGGAAGCATAAGAAAGTGCAACCCTTATGCCCCAAATCAGGAATGAGGAGCATTTGCACTTGAAGGAAGGGATCTATTGGCAACATGCCTTCTCTGATCACTAGTTTTCCCTCTTTCTTCCCAACGAAAAGGGGAAGTAAGCTAAGTTTCAGGATCCACCATCAAGCAGCAATTACTGGATGGGGGTAGATACTTAAGTGAAACAGAGTGTGTAATGTATCAACGTCATACACATGAGCAAAATGAAAATACTGTTCGATGCCAAATGATTCCAACTGAAGAGTGTATTGTTTTGTGGGTCAGCCTCTGATAGTCAACCAGGGCTTCATTCAGGCTTTTGAATTCAGGCTCTTTTCACTGCAAGAGGGTGAAAAGTATCTGTGTACTGCCATTTCTTGCACATTGCATGTAAAGGCTCATTGTATTTGATACCACTGTGCCTGCTGAGACCTGACACCTTGGTTTTCTCTCTCCCACTCCCCTTCTCTCATTGTATTGCTTGTGCAGATTAGAAGCCATCATTTGTCTACCCAGTGGTAGAATTGTTTTATTAATTGGCACATTGATATCTGAAGAATTGCTTCTGTGCCATGTTATTAAGAACAAGTAGACAAAAAGCAATTTAAATTGGAATCACCTGTTCCTTTAGGCAAATTACATGAACCAAAATGACAGCAACCAAATGTCATAATATTTACATAACATAATACAATTTATTTATTAAAAGAAAATGGGGGAAAGCAACTGACAAAAGATGTGAATGGTTTGGATACGAATTAGAGGTTCATAGAAAAGCTCTGTTTTCTATGCTTTTCAGCATAATTAAGTTGTATGAAAAAATGTCTCACAACACAGTAAGGTGTATTTATTCCAGCCACATTCTTCCATGGCACGACAAGTCTTGAGAAACAGCATTAAGTGCTTCGTGCCAATTGCACATGTAAATATACACTTACAAGCTCTTTCACTGTAAAGTCTCCCTTTATACACTGCACGTAAACTACTAATTCCTTTCAGCATCTGAATAGTCTACAAAGACAGCCAGCCATTATTTAATCCATTTCTCAACTATAGTGGCTTTCTGAGTTAGAACTTGCTCATCATTTTATAATTTGCTCTGTAACCCAAACTGGCTGGATTCTGCAAATGTTGTTTTATCCAAGTAATGTGTGGCCTTACCTTTCTTAATGGAGAGGAAGGAAAGCTTAATAATAAGCCAAAAGTCTTTAAACAGGTCATTTCTCATGGACTCCCAAATACTGCACATGGAATCTCTGCCAAGATGGCTTTAAGGCTCGATCAGAGATTAATCTGTTGTTCATTCGTTCAGTTATTTCCAGTTTTCCATACCTAGTGGGCAACGTTTTGTCAGGATTGTCCATCAGTAACTGCTTCTTTGCAGTCTTCCAAGCTCATACTTCTGTCAGCAATGATAGTATCTAGCTACCTGGTCTTCGGTTAGCCTCTTTTTCTATTGCCTTCCATTTTTCCAGGCATCAGGGTCTTCTCTCATGAGTCTTGCCATTGCATCGTGTGTCTGAACTACAGTATCTAAGCTGCACTTTAATTATTACGGCTTCCAGTGAGCACTCAGGTTTTACTTCATCTACTTTTGAATTGTTTGTTCTTCTTGCTGTCCAAGGTATTCTCAGCATTTTTTTCCAGCACCACAAATCAAAGATATTCATTTTTCTTCATTCAGCCTTTCTGATGATCCAGCTTTCACAGCCACATGTTTGAATTGGGAAAACTATCATCTTGACAATACATGCTTTTATTCTCAGTATGATGTTTCTGCACTTGACATTATTTGAAATATTAAATTAAGCCTGATTATTTCCATCTGTCAGAATGTGTCTCTCCATCACAAAAAGGTGTGCTTGCAAGTTAGCCTTTTTTTGCACTATAGTGGTCTAAATTCCAAACATATGACACCATATGCAAAGCTGCTATTAGCATATGCAGTGATCTTGCATGGTGTATTCTAACATACTTGGAACAAACTATCTTGTCCATAAGCAATTGTCTTAATATAATGTACAAATTCATTTCTGGGCAAATTACTCTTTAGTAGTTTCAACACAGATTTAAGTGCATTTAATGCTCCATGAGATTGTAGCCTACTTTTACTATTTTTACTGAATTGTAACTACAAGCATTTGGTTTAAATTGGATGGTTGCAAGTTGTTTTGTTTATGTTGTATTTGAAGTGACTGTGTTTGTGGGTTTCTAGCTTTTCATTTTGCTAAATGAATATAAAAACAACATAGGATCAGACACGTTGTTTCGATCACAGTAATGATACAGTTAAAGGTAAATACAGTATAATCTGAAAGTTTTAGCAAAACCAGCAGAATGGAAATTCACACTGTAAATATTTTCCATTTATTATTCTTTTCAGTGTGAGTCAATTCCAATTATTTTTCTATTTTAGAAAGTGCATCCATGATCTTTCTTTTGCCATATGGTATGTCTGTTAGTTCTTTGCAAACATATAGAGATCTGGAAAGGAAAGGAAAAAAAAATGGAAAAACCAAGATATTTAGAGAAAAAAAATGAGAAAATTTATTTTCTGGGATTTTGTTTATTTAGCTTTTCATATATTTATTTCTTATTATTTCCTATTACAGTCTACATGACTATATTCAAGACTTGCTAACCACACTTCCCAATATGAAAATTGTTAAATGGCAAGAATAAACATATTCTGAACTAATAAATGGAACCCAGTTCAAAGAGATAGACTAGAAGAGGAATGAATTGCACCATTAATTAAACTGCTGCATTGCTAATGTCAGGAATCCAGTATACAATTCCTCAGGAAAATCTACACAAAGTCCTTTGAGATTTATAAAGGTATGACTATATGCCCTTTGACTTTGTATTCTGATCCAGTCATCTGTTGTTAAATACCTTCACACTGTAATTACATATTAAAAACTTAATAATGTGTTTTTTCTTGTTCTCTTCTATACCTTCATGGTTAGAGTCTCCAATGAGCTCAGCAAAATAAAAAAGAGGCAACGTTTTTCTTTCTTTTACCTCCTCTTTCAGAATGGGAAATTCTGGATCCCATTTTCATGAACAAGGAAGTCAGTGGATCCTTTAAATCCAAAGCTTTTCTCAGCACAGGCTGGAGATGCTCCTCAGCCTCTGGGTATAGAATGCGTAAAAATTCAGAATGTCTGATTAATAAAGTAGCTACCTGTTCATGAAATATTACTGTAGTCTATAATGGTATGAGATATGATTTCCCCAAAAATAACAGTTTTATGCCACAGATTGTCTTCCTTCTCTACAAAGGGGTAATGCTAAAGGAATAGACTTCAGAAGGGTAGAACCAGTAAATGTGTCAAAGAAATTGTGTTGTATGTGATAACAAAAACAAATGACAGATCAGTTCCTAGTCAATCACAGTATGACAGTCCCAGCAGCATATCTTGCAAAGATCAAAACAGACATGCTGAAGAAACAAACCAAGATAGCCGAACAATTAGGTGACTGATAGCAATTGCAACAAATTTAACCCCTCTTCTAGAAATATCTGGTAATTTGTTAGCTAAGAGGAGAAGAATTTTACTCAGCAGAGGTCTTGGCATCTGTTCTTTTATCTGCTGGCTGCCACATGGAGAGTAACACTTCCAGGTCCTGCAAAATTCATAATCTAGTGACTTCCAGATGTGTAGGCTGTAACTCCCATCCCATCACCCATTGTTTGCCATGCTGGCTGTAGTGACCAGAGCTATAAGGTAAAGGTAAAGGTTTCCCTTGACGTAAAGTCCAGTCGAATCCGACTCTAGGGGGCGGTGCTCATCTCCGTTTCTAAGCCTTGGAGCCGGCGTTGTCATAGACACTTCCGGGTCATGTGGCCAGCATGATGACTCGGAACGCCGTTACCTTCCCGCCGAAGCGGTACCTATTGATCTACTCACATTTGCATGTTTTCGAACTGCTAGGTGAGCAGGAGCTGGGATTAACAACGGGAGCTCACCCCGCCGCGCAGTTTCGAACCGCCGACCTTCCGATCGACAGCTCAGCGGTTTAACCCGCAGCGCCACCGCGTCCCTGACCAGAGCTATAGTCTTATAGTTATGGGAAAATATGACATATGAAGGCCATACTGTCAGGATTCTTTGTTGAAGAGCCTACATACTCCAACTCCCAGTGCCTTACACAAGGAGAGCAAGAGAGAGAGAGAGTAATATAAATAGACCTGGGCACTGTCCTTCCTGCCTGCACAGCACTGTGAACCAGGGGAGGAGCTGCAGTTTAGTAACAGAGCACAAGGTTTACATATAGAAAGTCCATGGTTCAGTTCCGACATGATCTCACCATGTGGGAGCAAGACTCTTGTGGAGCTGCTGTTAGTCACTGTCAACTATTCTGGCTTAGATAGACCACTTTTCTGACTTAGTAGTAGCTGCTCCATTCCTTGAGCCACACCTAAAATTCCTTCAACTCTATATAACTTTATTGGATTACCAATAAAGATGAGGATGGAAGGTAATAGGGTTAAAATCTTATTATATGAATATATATTGTCCCTCTCACTGAAGTCAGTTCCAAATTTAAGTCAAAGCTTTTAAGATTATTAGAACTGAGAAGAACGAAAGGTAATAAATTCCTGACTACATTATATGGGTTTATAGGAAGGTATATTAAATTAAAGAATTATAATTTGGCTTCCTCATAATCAAAACACATGTTACTTTTTATACTGAGTTTCTCTTCTTCCTTAATTGTGTGACAGTGAAATTAAAAATTGAGCTGAAAAAGAAATCAATGTTGAAGAGAGAGACAATATAGTAAGGAATTACTCCCATGTGTAAGATACAGATTCATAAACTGATTTATTTTGTATCTCAGAATTGTTTTATCTAATGGGTCAAATAAAATGTGCATCCCTGAAAAAGTATTTCTTAATATGCAGGTTTAATTTTCTCTGCTTTTTTCTTATCCAGCATATCTGAGAGCCACAGCATTTCATTTTTTTAGATCTTGAACAATCTCCAGGCTGTGTGTTACAGTAGGTTATCTTTCACATTGAACTCTCATTTGTGTTCAAACATAGGAACAGCTGTGATGGGGTTAGAGGCTAAGAAGGAAGGAGACATCAGATCCACAATCTAAATTAATACCAAGTGCAGTTTCACTGCTGCATACAGTTTCACAGAAACAAAGCATCATCCTGTAGACAGAGATCCAGTTTCTAGCAAGCTGACTGTTGTCAGAAAACTTGGCTAACCTTCCAGTTGAATTACACTGAGAAAGTGGAAGAAGGTCAGAACTGCCAACAGCTTATGCTATGCCTAGGACTATTACACCAACAACAAGTGTATAGCAGTGGTGCCATTACTTCAGCTTTACAATGTTTTAAGGGACTCTTTCTCTATATCATCTCGACTGAAGAGAATCCTGCCTAATGTCTTCACACCCTTTACAGTTTACATGACATAACATTGTGAGAAAGAAATAATAGCAGCTCTGGAGAGGAATTGCTGTGTGGAAGACAAATACTGTAGGCCACCACAATCAGTTGTGAGCCCCAGCCTCAGATATCGTGGCAGCTACATGTTCTTCTTTCACAGTAGCCAACTCACTTGGAACAGTGTGACAACTACAAGAGAGCAAAGAAGGGGGTGGCCATTGTTAAATACACAGTACTAGCAATGTTCCTGGAGGCCCTGCCTCTCTCTCCTTTATCTGAATCAGAGGGAACAAATCATTCCTGAGTTCTTCCCAGGAAAGCGCCTTTTCTCCCAGCCATTTTCTAGTTGTCTGGAAGAAGGTAGATTGAATTATCTTGGGCCATTCTAGGCAATATTCCTTGCCCCATTTGGTTCTTTTCCCATTTCCAAACATGATACATTACTAATAAGAACAGTCCTTAAAGAGAGATACTCTTAAAAAACTAGCATGTATTTTGATTTAAGAACTATCATTGAATAACCAAGGTCATGCTTTGTTCCATCAGGTCTAGTTCATCTAGTTCAGTTCCATTGTTTCAGCTACAATTATATGAGCACAATAGGAAGGGATGTTTTACAGGGTATAGATTTTTAAGGTTTCACAGCTTGGTTCTTTTCTTGCATTTCATTAACTCCTTTTTAGGCACTTCAGTCTGAACTGAATTTCATCCATTGTTAGGGTCATCCTACTAATCATATGAAGCTGAAAGTTTGCTTTTCATTATTTTCTATTGTTATTTAGTGTACCTCCATCTTCAGCCTTTTAAAATACTTAAAAAGTTTTGCAGTGAAAATTGTAATCTTGGCAGCTGAAAAATTCTTTCGAATGGAACTTTACCAGTTGTAACACTTATATAAACAGAATAGCTACAAATGTTAATACAGAAGTATAATGTGGAATTCCGAAAGAATAAACATGTTATATATTTTTCAGTAAGTAGTTTTTTTAATATAGAAATTTTATTGCATGAATTCTGAAAAAGACACTGCCATTGTGAAAATGTATATTGAGTATAAGGAGATTCTCTTTTTTCAAAAGATATTTTATGTAAGTTGCATCTTATTAGAGTTGCCCCACATATGGTACAATGCAGTTGCCAAATCTGATAATCACCTTGAGAGGCTAATCACACCACTACAGGTGGCCCTCATTACTTGTGGGGATCAAGTTCCAGTGTACAACTGTAGATTAATGCAACTGGAAATAACGAGATATTGAGCCAATGAGGCCCTATGTTCCAGAGCCTATGGTCATCCTTTCCCTCCCACAACACTTCCTTGATCTTTGTTCCAGACAGAGCATCTTGTTCCTGCTTGTGGGAACAGCAACAGCTATGAATGTCACTACTGTGGTTAGAAGCTTCAGAGGAAAAAGCACAACCCCAATCACAAGCACTATGTTATCTTTGAAGTATACCAAACCTGAGTGGTCTTGAGGCAGCTCCAGCACCCAGCAGTGCAATCAAGGAGCCTTCCCCCTGCAGTCATAAAAGAGGTGACCTTTAAAACCCTTAAAAATGTACTATACACACAAAGCCCATCTGCCAATTTGTGTATGCATAAGTACCTGAAGGCCAAACCTACAGATGTGAAAACCTTTATATCTATGTTGCGATCTGATGGATATCAAAAGCAGATAGACAGAACCACAGATATTAAGACTTTGCATAATAACACTTCCTGTCTTCTCCCAGAGTATCAGTCCTTTTTATTATAGACCTTTACATTCAATATTGACCTCTGAAGATAAATGAAAGCTATCTGGGATATCATTCCTTGGTGGGGCAATGACACATCTCAATGCTGCCATTTAATTCTCACCTGTAATCGATTGTTGTAAACCGCCCAGAGTCCTCCAACAGGAGGAGATGGGTGGGGATAAATTAGATAGATAGATAGACAGACAGACAGACAGACAGACAGACTTGGGGCACAAGCGTATTTCTCCAGATAGTGGCACAGCTATATGCATTCACATTGGCCCACCATATCTTCATGACTGCCTTAGAAAAATGCTTCCTGATACATCTGATGTATTCAACAGAGCCAGATTGCTACCCAGGAATAATCTACTGCATCAAAGAACCAGAACAGAAAGTACCAGAATACTACCTATTGTCATCACCTATGGTTCTCAACTAAAAAAAAAAAAATCAAATTATCTACATCCCTTTCTGGACAATAACACTTCAATTTCAAACGTCTTCTGTAGCAGAGCTGTATTTCCTTACAGATGACCAACTAAATGAAAATAGTTTAGCCACAAGAGTAAATTATGCCACACAATGATATAGACACAAAGGCTAAACTCTGTGGAGACCTAGGTTCCAACTGTATGCTAGAATCCACTGTTATAGAACTTAATAGCATCATCCACAACTGCTAAGGATCATAAACATGTTCAATTTTCATGAGCTATCATTTCTCAATTTTGTACATGGTATTATATGCAGGACAAATTAACTAATCTGTTGCAGCCAATTCTGACAATAGAAAATGATATATCTCAACCATAGTGGGAAGTACTTCAACTCTCCAGGACTCTTCATGACTGATCTCAGGATGGTTATTCTTAAGTAAAGGGACCAATTTTCACCAAAACAATATTCTTAAATCATCTCATGGATGTCTTGCAATGTCGGCCAGCCCACTAAAGTAGTCTGGAAGAATCAATGTCAGGGCCAGCCTCATTCCGAATAAGACACGGACTCACTTAATAGGGATTAAGGATTTCCGGTTTATTGAAACGGTACTGACAGAGAGAAAAACGGGAATGGGGGTGCGGTGGTGAGGTGTCCTGTTTATACCCCTCTTGCGGGGAGTTTGCAGGCTCGATAAAACCCTCGCCAAGTTCTTATCTATAAAGTCCCTTAACGCTGCCAGCTCCCTCAGGGTCATGGCGTATATTTTGGGTTTGGGTAGGGGCACCCCCGGGACCAGTTCGATGGAGCAATCTGTTTTTCTGTGAGGGGGGAGTCTGTCCGCTTCCTTCTTGCAGAAGACGTCTGCAAAGTCCGCGTAGTTTGGTGGCAGGCCGTCTGGCAACGCCGTCCCTCTGTGCTCCGAGGTAGTCGTTGCCCTTCCCATTGCTGCCCGGCGGACCCTGTCCCCTGTGGGTGCTTGGTAGCGCCCGTCAGCAAACTTGATCTCTCTGGTTTTCCAGTTGATGACTGGGTTATGCTGCATGAGCCACAGGATCCCTAGTATCAGTAGGGGTTGCCCCACCGGTGCCACGCTGAAAGCCAATTTTTCCTCGTGGCTGCTGAGCCGTAGCGCGGTTTTGCCGGTGTATTGGGTGTCCGGGCCCCCTCCCGCTGCTGATCCATCAAGCCGAGTAAACACCAAATGGTGCTGAAGTGGATAGCAGTGGAGGTTCAGCGCGGCTACCAGGTCCGGGTGCATTAAGCTTTTTGAGCAGCCTGAATCAATCAGTGCCCAGACCTTTTCAGTCTTTTCCCCATGGGTGAGGGTGACATGGACATAGAGGGTGGGGCATTCTTCACTCACCCCTCTGTCGGTGCGCCTGTTGCTCTTTTCCACCTGTCCTTTGGCGCCCATTAGGCCAGGTGGCTGGCGTTTCCCGTTGGCTCGTCGGGATTGCTTCCCTCCTCCTCTGAGATGTAGGGGAACTGTCTGGCTCGATACTCCCCCCTCGCTGCCGGTCGCTTTCTTGGCGCTGGGGTTGGTGCGGCTGGTGCCCTCCGCATGTTCTCTCTGGGTGTCTGTTTGGGGCAGGCTGCCACCTTATGGTCGTCCTTGCCGCACGTGAAACACTGCCCCTTTGTGAATCGCCGGTCCCGTTCCTCTCTCCACGGTTGGGATCTTGCCTTTTCCGGCCTTGCAACTGTCCGTGAAGGTCTCGCCGCCTCCGCCTGCTGTGCTTCCCTCTTGGCTTGGAGGAAAGTGTCGTGGGCGTCCTCTGCTTCCCCCGCCAGCCGGATCCACTCGGTCAGGGAGTTGGGGTTGTTGCGACAGAGTACCCACCTGAGCACGTTCAGGTTGAGTCCTTCTTTAAATTTCTCAATCAGGGTTGATTGAGACCAGACTTCTACTTTTCCGGCCAGGGCTTGGAACTCCATGGCATACTCTGCCATGGGGCGCTGTCCTTGCCGGAGTGTTTTCAAAGTCCGTTTTGCTCTTTCTTGCTCCAGGGGGTCCCTGAAGTGTAGTTCCATCGCCCGAAGGAACTCTGTGCTGTCCTGCAGTGCCCGGGCGCCTGATTGGCACAGTTCGATGTACCAATCAGCAGCCCGTCCTTTTAGTTTTATGGCCAGGGCATTAACTTTGCCCCTTTCAGTCCAGAAGCAGGGGCCCCACTCTTCCAGGTAGTACCTAGCGTTCGTTAAGAAGAAGGAGAGTTTCGAGGGGTCCCCATCGAACTTTATGCCAAAGTCCTTGGCTGCCGTTCTGGTCTGGCTCCAGGTCACATCTGGGCCGTGCAGCGTGCTCTGCGGGGGCTGGTGCGGGTTGATTTGTCTCCAGGTGTCTGGCAGTGTTGGTGCCCTCTCTCGCCGGGTCTCCTCGTCCGCAGGTTGTCTCCTTGACAGGGTGGGAGGGTGGGATGTCATCCATCTGGTGGGCTCCTGGAACCGGGCTCCGCCGTGGTCGCCGCCGCCTGCGGGGTCATCACTCCGTCTCTCGTCCGGGTGCGCCTCCAGTCGGGTGGGCTCCTGGAGCTGGGCCCCGCCGTGGTTGCTGCCGTCCGCTGGGCCGTTCCTCCGCCTGTCTGCCGGGTGTGCCTCCGGAGCTCCGGTGCCCTCCATGCCGTTGCCGCCGCGGGGTTCCTGCGCCGCCGTCAGCTGCTGGAGCAGTAGCCGTATCGTCTGCACCCCCTCCTCCAGCGCGTCTAGCCTTGCCGCCGTCCGCGAACACCCGCCGGTGCGCTCGGATCTCCGCTCGCTCTCGCCTCCGGTCATCGTGGATGACGGTCCGTCCCTCGGTCCCTCCGGGGTCTTGGGCGAACCTAGAGAGGGTCCCCCCATCTCGTCCGCGGTGGCCCGCGGGCCACAGGACGCCTGGGTGCTTCCCTCCCACTCCTCTTCCCCCGAGCTGGATCCCGGGCTTACCTGGGCGTTGCGCCGCCGGGACCTCAGGCACATCCTGCCCAAAGGGAGAGGGGCTTCGCCGCTGGGTGCCGAGTGGTTGCATTGCCACGCTCCGTGGGTTTTCATGCCTAGCTGGGTCCCTCACAAGCTGGTTGGATGGGTGCTAGGTAAAAAAATTTTGTCGATTCAAGTTTTTATGTCAGGGCCAGCCTCGTTCCGAATAAGACACGGACTCACTTAATAGGGATTGAGGATTTCCGGTTTATTGAAACGGTACTGACAGAGAGAAAAATGGGAATGGGGGTGTGGTGGTGAGGTGTCCTGTTTATACCCCTCTTGCAGGGTCCCGTGCTTCTCCACCCTCCATTGTCCCCATTCCCCTTAATGGGTTTCTTGATGGCTGTGTGGGTGTTTTCCCGGTTGCTGTCCTTGTCCTCTTGGTTCAGGTGTGTCCTCCAGGGCACCAGGTGCGGGTTATCGCTGCTTATCTGAAGTCCTTCTATTCATCTGCATATGAGTCCATGGGTGTGGGTGCTTTGGGTGCTTGGTTTAAGCGTTGATTTGATTATCTGCTTCCTCTCTTTCTTAATGATCATGATCCACGTTGTGAGGCTCTTTATGCCTTCCAACGGGGTCATGACAATCAACAAGTGACAGCATCTAACCATCCATGTTTGAGCATTGTCAGACATGGTTAGTAGAACATCAGGGAATCCCAGGACTGTAGGCTAAACTGAAAAGTTGAAAAAGTATACCAGAGGAAGGGAATGGCAAATCAGTGCTGTAAGACTGCCAAGTACACTAGATTGTTATACTCATACAATAGGGATCATGCTCAACAAGAAGGGACTCTTATTTTAAGAGTCAGTGTGATGTAGTACTTAAGCTGTTGGACTAGGAGCAGGAAGACCCAGGTTCAAATCCACTCTCAGCCATGATAGCTCATAGGGTGACTTTGGGACATTCCCTTTTCTCAGCTCAACCTAATATGAGGGGAAAAAATGGAAGAGGGATTGCAGTATATGCTGCCTTGAGCTCCTAGAGAAAAAATAAGATATAAATTTAACAAATCATCATCATCATGTAATCTTGCTAAAAAGTATAAAGATGTTAACAAAGTGTACTGCTCTTAAACTTACCCAGATAGAGATTGTCTACTATGGCCGCTAAATCTCAGTCCAGAAACTGACTGGACTACTCCATCCAGATACTCATGGTAGGTACCATCTACTTGATAATTTAACCTCAAAGTGGTAATTTAGAAAGCAGCTTAATGTCATTTTTATAGAAGAGTTTTCTGAGCAATTTTAGATTAAAGTCAACCTATTTTGATCAACACATTGAGGACTAGAGAAAAAATGATGATGAAGTGAGAATTGTATATATGTGTATGTGTGCCCGCGCATGTGCAGTTTCTGTTTTTTATTTTTATGATTTTGTGATGTGGTAATTTAAATATATGTGGCCTATTAGAGAGCCTTGTGGCTTGAGTACTCCTGGGTATTTTCGTGTTTTAAAGGCTGATACTGAAAGAACTAATCAGTGTGTTATGAGCATGAGAAAGCTGTTTTTCTAATAGTTCTCATTACTAAGCGAGCACTATAATTATTTTCTACAAACAAACTAATTGCAGTGTTTGCTGTTGAAACATCTCTATTTTTAAAAAAATGCCTTCCCTGTGATGTTAATAACTTGATATATGCTTGGTGGGGAGTTGGTATGAAAGGAGGACAATAAACAATCAAATATGGAATGTCACAGCCTCCTTTAGACAAAATTCAAAATAACCCCTGTAAACAGATAAAATGAGTTCTATTTTAGACAAAAAAAGTCAAGATGGCATCTGTAAATACGTAATCAAAGCCCCACTCCTTGCTAGTATAGTGGTGGAGAGGTATACTTTTTGGACATCCTTTCCCCCCTTTTTTGACATGTCTTCTCTTCCTCTCTCTTTCTGTTTCTCCCTATTCCTCCTCATAAAGTCAGCTGCTAAGAAAAAGATAATTTTGTCCAAGTTGGTTTACAGAAGGTTTTTTAAATCATTCTGAAGGCAGCAAGCAGCTCCTGGTTCTCCAGCCTATCTGAACTGAGTTAGTAAATTCAGCATGTGTTGAAGTACAAGAACTCATTGAAAATAATCATGCTGCAGAGAAGGCTGGTTTCGACCCATTCTCCTGAGCTTTTATAGCTACATGCAGATGAGAGCCCAGCTTGCACTGCTTTAGCCCAGACAAGGGATTAAGCTCTGTCCCATGCTGTTTGGGAGAAATAGTCTGTCCTCATTTATTTCTCCCTGAAAATTGCAGCAGCAGATAAACTTACTTACTTACTTACTTACTTACTTACTTACTTACTTACTTATAGGACTTATATAGCTGCCCATTTTATGTACCATAACCCTGGGTGGCTCACTGAACAGGCATAAAGGCATTGACAGGCAACTAGCCTATCCCCAAGGATTTTCCCTAGCAAGAGCCAGTTTGGTCTAGTGGTTAAGGCACCAGGCTGGAAACCAGGAGTCTGTGAGTTTTGGTCCCGCCTTAGGCGTGAAAGCTGGCTGGGTAACTTTGGGCCAGCCACTCTCTCACAGCCCAACTCCTCACAGGGTTGCTGTTGTGGGGAAAATAGGAGGAGGAGGGAGTATTAGGTATGTTCGCGGCCTTGAGTTATTTATAAAAATAATAAAGGCGAGATTTTAAAAAATCTAAAAAAAATGCTGTTGATGTTTACTTTGTTTATTAGGCAGTGATAAAGGTAAGATGTAGCTGACTGATTTATGGATGCTGTGTAAGTATTTTAAAGACATATCTTGATTTTAGTAGTGGATTTAACTCTTTGAAGACTTGCATAAAAATAAATATTGGTGTGGATTTGAATAAATGTTTTCCATTTATACTAAATTTGTTCTAGCATTAACTCTTTTGTGATACCTGATTTCAACATATGCTTTTAATGTAAATAAAAATACAGTTGCAATTTTTTTTTAACCAAATTATGAATTCTGGGTCAGTTGTTTCAAAGTTAAATTTTAACATTTGAGAAATGAAGTTATAAAGCAGGGTTTTTCAAACCTGGCCCATGCGGTCTGGGAAATTCTGGGAATTGCAATCCACACTTCTTAGAGCTGCCAGTTTGAAAAACACTGTTCTAAAGCACCTATATATGATTCCAATTTTCAGAATGTGTTTGGTCTGAGGAATTCTGAAAACCTGGCCATTTAGATTTTTCAAACTTTAAAGGAAGCTGATACAGGTTTCATATTGTAGGTTCAGAGTCACCTTCATTCTTCCTTTGCATCAATCAAAGACACATTCGTGTTTTAGCTTTGGAAATGTTTTTCAATGAGATTTTTTTAAAAATCAAGAATAAGGAATACAATTTTCTCCAGTATGTATGTCTATAGATCATTAAGCTTTTCATAGTGTTATAGACTATGTAGATTAAATGCCTTAAATTGCTTAAATTCTTCGTGGTGGTACTTATTTGATTCTTCCTCTGTGCTGCCTTTTAACTGAAGCAGCTAGGGGGCAATGTAGATTACTACATACACTGTGCAATGTAGTAATCCTGAAGGTTAGGAGTGGAGATCTCAGTTAGGCTATCTTGGCCTAAAGCTATATATCAACTTGGCTTGTTTTTGTCCCCACCCCCCTGCCCTTTTCTTGCTGGGTGAAACAACTGGCAATGCTGAGTTGCTAAGGCAGGCTGATATCATATTGGCATTGGCAGTAGAGATGACAAGCTTGCCTTCCCGATCAAAGGGGACAGCACAGGTCCTGCAGCTGCTGGGAAAGAGGCTGAATAGTAAGCAAGAGTTAAAACAGGATGCAGTGCTCTTCAGAGTTCAGCTGACTGTTAGTCAGGCCAGGTGCCGACAGACCGAAATTCCTCATTGATAAAAAGGGAAAGGCAGAAACACACAGTCATTGGGGTGGGAGAATGAACAAAACATCCTTTCTACTAATCTCTAGAATATCACCCCTGGAAAAAATGCAAAGAATTAATCCAGTTCCCTTGTTGACTAATTTGTGTGTTCTTCCTACTGCTATTTTGTTTAAAGGGCCTATTGTCTGTTTTGCTGTCTACTGACACAGTATCTATTGTTCAGAATTGTAATCACAGCAACACATAGCTGAGAGTGTGGGACAATGGGACTAGCAGCGTTTCCTCTGCTGGCTTGTCAAATGCTAACACGGTGTGCCATATCTTATAACAGCTCTTTTGTCAGGAATGTACTTGTGTGGCTTGTTTAGCCAAATGTATGTTTTTAGACTAGCTCTTTGGTGCAATGTTTTTTTCAAAGCTCACATTTTAAAATGGTTGCTTGTTACCAGTTTTGCAGGCTGTATCTCAGGATGCGCTAGAGCCAAGTCCACCAAACATTGCCCATTTATGCTCCAACCACAATCTCTGACCTTATCAGCTAGTAACCTTTGGTAAAAAACAGAAGTTCTGAGTATACCCTTTTGCAGCAAAAAAACAAAGGGATAATCTGGTTTGGAGAACTACTTCGTCTTTTTCCTATTTTCCTCTTCTGTGTTTCAATTTTTTCCCCTCCTATTATACAGCATTGGAAACCAGACTTTGTCTTGTCACCTTCCTAAGAATGTGAAAAGCCAAGTTCAGACTCTAATGTCAAACTCTGGTAGATGTCTTAGGACAGGGACAAACCAGGAATGCAGTTTTGAACACAATGGGAAATGTTTGCCTGTGACTTGTTTCCAGTTCATTTAACTCAATATGTGGGCAATGTGTGACTTCACAGATTAATGTTGAACTTCAGCTCCCCTCAACCATAGCAGTATAGATAATGATGAGGAATGGTAGCAATAACAGGATCAGAAGCATTTAGAGGGCCACCCATTGCCTCTTTATTGTAGCTACTTCTGCTGGTGGGAGGAGCTAGTTATTCATGAATGCTAAGCCACGATTTGCAGCAATTCTGCCTTATTATGATGACTGGTTTCGCTCTCATGAGTTTCGCTAAGTTTCCCTAAGATACTGTTGACAGTGTCTAGCAGCTTTCCCAGCCTGGGAACTCTTCAGACGTATATACTTTAACTCCCATAATTGTCAGGATTGGCCATGCTGGTGGGAGAATTCTGGGAGTTGGCATCCACACTTCTAAATGGTGCCAAAGTTGCTGACATTTTTCATATAGCAGTGAAAGTTTACTCTTCCTTAGTCACAATCAGCTTATTGTCCCAATCCTGTACATGCTGTACCTGGAAAATAAACCCACTTAAATGCCACAGGAGTTACTTAAAAGCAAAAAAAAAAAAAAGGGCTGCACTGCGTATATTGAAGTTGATAGCTTCTAAATACTAATTTGAGGATAGTGTATAGAAATCTGAGTGGGTATGATGAGCAAAAAAGCAAGATGAAGAGAGATTTAAAAAAATAAAATGCAGTATGGTAATGAAAGATGGAAGCAAACAAAGAGATCAGAGACAGATGCCAAGGATAAACTGACCCTCACTAAAGTTAGCATTCAGCAAGGGTGCCATTTCAGTTTTGGCTCTTAAGCAAAGAACGTTTTTTCTTTCACTGCCCCACCATTGTGACTTTCTGGAACAGTTATCTAGTAAGCAGGCTGGTATTCTACTGCACAGTTGATTCACCAAAGGGCAAAGGAGATTTAAAAGAGAGTTTACTTGTTGTTTTAAGGAACAGTAATGATAAATGTAGAACATGTTGCATTTGCAAATATGATTGCAAATGGAGCTGCTGAGATAGAAGGTTTGATTCTTGATTACTGTGATCACAAAGGAAAGATTCACCCCCAGTGATACTCTTGATTATACCATTTTACAGCCGCTCAGATAAATGAATGACTGCTTGCAGTGTCTATCCAGAAACAGTAATGTGTTGCATTTGGGAGCAGCAGTAGGGATGAATCCTCAGCATTGCTGCTGGTGCTGGGTGGCCCAGTAGAGCATTGTTTCGTTGCTCTCCTGATCCCCTTTACCTTTCTGAACATAGTTTATGACAAAAGTGGAAAAAGCATCCTTTACCTTCTTCATCTGCTGTGATCAGCCGAAAGGGGGTTAGACCATGGGTAGAAAGCAATCCTGCCCTAGGTTTTACTTTAGTTATGCTATCCATACTGTTATGGATGGTGTAGAATGGGTCTAGTTCAGGGTTCTTCAAACTGGTCAGTATTGACCCCCAAGGGTCAGTGGGACTATCCAAGTGGTGGTGGTTGTTGTTGTCTAAAAAAAACATTGAAGAGCAGCCATCATGCTTTATGCTCAAAAATGCCATGGGAAAGATCCCTTGGCTTCTCAAAATCATTGCCTCAGTTTGGTTTCCAATCTACAGGGAGGTTGGGTGGTATTCGCTGTATATTTTCCCCCACAGTCAAAATTAGGAATAAGGATAAACTAAGCTATAAGCTTAGACTGGCATGGAGATGTAGACACCTTTTTCTCCATCCTTCTCATCACCCTGAGATAGCATTCACATAATCGGAATAATGAAAGGATATCAAAGAGGCCTTAAATTCTGGGGGGAAAAAAAACGTCTTGATGCAGATTCTGATTCTAATCCAAATTTATTAAATGTGATTCTGTGAAAAGGCACAGTAAAAGAAATAGCTATTTGGATTGCATTCTTGGCTCCCAAATATCCTCATTTTCACTGGCATATTTGCCTGCAAACTTGCTTTAATGTCACATTTTGTGAAGGGTACGTTGAAACATCACACCTTCAGTATGAATGTGCTGTCTCAGCAAATGATTAGATTTAGCTCCATGTGTTTCAGAGAAGTTTGTTTGTTTCTAAATAAACTTTCTGTCTTATTTTGATTGCTTATAGAATTACTAGCATAGCAAACTGGAATGCTCTTTTCATAGAATACAATTGTAATTGTAATTGGATTCTTTGATTTCTTTTTAATTCTTATTCATCTCACTTCAATACAGAGGATTTAATTATCATTATGTTGTGTTTATGCTGCAGTGCTAGTTTTTATTTTTTTATTTTTATTTTTTTATTTATTTATCATATTTTTATCACCGCCCATATGGGGGACTTTGGGTGGTTCACAATAAAACAGTTTAAAATTTGATAAAATCATAATAATATCATTAATCTATAAATATCAATATCAATAAAAAAATATAAGATGTAATGAGATCCAGTAGTTTTTCCCATGAGACTTCATGAACCCCAAAGCATTTTTTTCCCAGTAGACTCAGGGGCATCTGCAATGAGGAGGGCTTTTGCTCACCAAAATAAGCCCTAATCCTGAAATTCCTAGCCATCATGTAAAAGAAACAGATGAAAAGCAAATTGTATTGTTACTTTTCTACCCATTTTGAAGGAAAATCTGTTCCTGCTTTTAAGTATGTTTACCCAATGAACGACCAGTCCTAACAATGCCAAATATTTTTAAAACTGTCATTGGTGGTGAGAGTGATTGCTAAGTCCTAGGAAATAATTTGGAAATTCAGTTTTTTGGGTATACTAGCAATTGGACAGAGGATGTCTCTCCCAAAACAAAACAGATGCAAAGAAAGAACTCAATAATCCTTCTGACACAGATCTTTGTAAAAATTGTGAACTTCTAAATATTTTTAAACATTATTTTCATTTGAATTCATTGTTGTATTGATTGATTAAATATGTGCCATCAAGTCATTGTTAGAGAACACAGAGATAGATTTTCTCTGTCTGTCCCTAACCTGGTCCTTTAGCTCTTCCAATGGCACCCTTATCACCTCTGTAACTGAGCCCATCCACCTTGCTACTGGTCGTCCTCTCCTTCTCTTTCCTTTTACCTTTTCCAGCATTAGAACCTTTTCCAGAGAGCTGAGTCTTTTGAATAATGTGTCTGAAGTAGGATAATTTGAGCCTGGACATTTCTGCCTTGAATGAGAACTCTGGGTTGATTTGTTCAATGACCCATCAGTTTGTTTTCTTGGTGTCCACAATATTCTCAGGAGTCTTCTCCAATACCAAAGTTCAAAGGTGTCAATACTCTTCCTATCTTACTTCTTCAAAGTCCAGCTTCTGCTTCCATAGAGTGTCACAGGGAATTCAGGTAGTCCTCACTTAATAACCAGTCGCTTAACAACCGTTCAAAGCAACAACAGCCTTGGAAAGGGTGCCTTATGGCCCATAAAGCACTTCCAGCCATTGTGAAACATTGCACCAACACCCCCACCACAATCACATGATCGCATTTTGGGCTCTTGGCAACCGGCTCACATTTATGACTGGTTGCCAAGCACCCCACAACCATGTGATCGCCATTTGCAGTCTTGTCTGCCAGCTTTCCCAGAAAGTCGATGGGGAAGCTGGCAGGGAAGGTAGCAAGCTGGGGGGGGGGGGAACCCTTCGTGGAGCCGCAAGAACAAAGCTCAGATCCTGAAGATCTCTGCTTCATTCCTCCAGCCCCACCAAGGATTTCCGCTCTGTCCATGGAGGGGAGGGGAAACCCTTTGGCAGGTTGAAGGAACAAAGCTCAGATCCTGAAGATCTCTGCATCGTTCTTCCACAGGGAAAATCCTTGATGGGACTGGAGGAACAAAGCAGAGATCTTCAGGATCTGAGCTTTGTTCCTTCAGCCTGCCAAAGGGTTTCCCCTCCCCTCCTGCACAGAGGGGAGGGGAAATCCTTCAGCAGGCAGCTCTTTCACTCTGTCTGCTTAATGAACCAGGAGATCACTTAACAACCACAACCAGGAGACCTGGGATTGCGGTCATTAAACAAAGTAGTCACATGGGCGTCCCGCTTAACAAATTCACTCAATGACTGAGATTCTGGTCCCAACTGTGGCCATTAATTGAGGACTACCTGTACTATGACTTGCACAATTCTGATCTTTGTAGGTATAGACTCATCACATCATTTGAATATCTTTTGCAAGGCCTTCACGGCTACTCTACAAAGTGCTAGACTGCAGGATATTTTTTGAGTTCTTGTTCCATGATGCAAAAAGTAGGATGGTAGTTGAAAGAAAGATTATAGAGTAAGCCAAAAACGTTCTGGGGTGGGTGGAAAGAGTATATATGACAACCTTGCAAAGTAGTCCCACGCTTGTTGTTATTCAGTCTCCTAGTGTTTTGGGCTTTTTCGGGGGGAGGGAAATATAGTGAGGGATGTGCCATAGGCATCCATGGGCTAGGTGGGCAATGGTATCACATCATGTCATCCTTGTACAAATGACATACTATATATGATATAATTTACATCATTTGTATCATTGAGTCATGGCATGCGTGTTGGCATTGGACACCTATGAGATGAGATGAGGTTGTTTGTAATAGCAAAACAACACTGGCGTATGTATGTCCATTTTAGCAGAAGATGCACGTTTCCTTTCTCACATCTAGTGCAGCCTCTCCTCCTCTCTTAGAGCCAGCCTTGGTGCTGAGGCAGTTTGGCATATGGCTGTACTGGTAGGCCTTTCTTACCAGTGCACGTTCAGTGACCATTCGAAGTTACAATGGCACTGAAAAAGGAGATTTACAGCTGGTCCTCAAAGTGGTGGCCATTGCAGCATCCCCATGGTCACATGATCACGATTCAGGCATTTGGCAGCTGGCATGCGTTTATAATGGTTGCAGCATTCCACGGTCCCGTGATCATCATTTGTGACCTTCACAGATGGCTTCCAACAAGCAAAGTCAATGGGGAAGCCAGCAGGAAGTCACAAGTTGCATTCGCACGATATTGTGCTTAACAACCACGGGTGATTTGCTTAATGACTGCAGCCAGAACTGGTATAAGTCAGCACAGTCACATGACGTTACACTTTACGACCGTGTCACTTAGTGATAGAGTTGCCGGTTCCAATTGTGGTTGGTAAATGAGCTACCTGTATTTTACAGGATGTGAAAATGCTTGTACCTAGAAAGCAGAGCCTAGGTTTGGACTGTAGATTAATTAATCAGCATTACATAGTGGAAGCCAACCATGAAAATGTATTTACTGTATATACTGTATTTGATTTGCGTTTAGTCTTTTCTTCCAAATTATGCTCACTTTAACTTGCATTAAGCACAAATTTGTTTTTCTTCTTTAACTAATAACTAATACCAAACACTTTTTAAGGACTTTAACAGCTTCCTGGGATTTTAGCCTTTTAAGATTTAGGCCAGTGATTAGAAAGTATTGCTCAGACCCCAAGTTTCCCAATGAAAAAAGAAATGAGAGACTTTACAAAGTAATTTCTCAAGGCAGACATGCTGCTCAGACTGCTAGGTCACCAAAACTACTAGGAAAGGTAGATCTGTTCTTTAATGCTATCAGGTTGCTGCTACTGATGGTGGTTGTAGATAGGCACAGATCAGCAATTCTAGGAGAAAACATGCTGTTACAAAAGCATTTGTATTGTATAGAATGAGAGTAGTGCAAATGCTGTACTGTGTTATCAGATAAAAAAATAGCTATGAAAATGTGAAAGTAAAGGGAGTGCCAAACTCTTGCTAAATAGATACATTTCTCCCTACTCCCAATTCAAAGGTCATTCCCCATAGACTCTATTGCTACTCCCTAGAGAAGGGTCTCCAGTGTCTCTTGAAAGGAAGGAAGGGTGTAGCTCGGTGAAAGGACTACTTCTTTGCAGGCAAATACTACCTCATTGTCGCTTCTTTAAGAAGGGCTAGAAAATAAAACCTCCTGATAGTCAGCATTAGTAGGCCTGAGGGAGATGGACAAAGGACTATTTTAATAGAAGACAATTCCCAATTCCCAGATTCTAGGAAATGGAATTCTTTTCCTGATCCACAATATGAAACTGTAATGTTGGTGGAAAAGATGGTGTTGCCAAAAATACTCCACAGGAAGCATGCAAAAAGTCGTAAAGATACATTCAGCATGTGCAAATTGCAATTGCAGTCTACCTTGCAGTTTTGCTCCTCCCCAGAAAAATGCCTCCAGACACCCAGGATCATAATTCGTATAGCACCATGTGAGAGCTACAAATAGAGTCAGATAATTTTGCTTTGTTGGTGTGTCTAGTACATCTGAGATAGCGCTTTACCCAGGACCAAAATCTTAGTCATCCTTTCCACATGAATCATCCTCCCAGATTTAAGATGAAATGTTTCCAAAAGTAAACTGGATTAGAATTGGCTATGTCTGAATTCTAGATAGAGCTTACCTATACAGACTCATGCAAATCAAATAAGCATCAGATCATGTGCAATAAGCAAAAGAGCGTTTACCATTCATTAATATGTAACCATGCTTTGTGGAGTTCTGACATAATTTGATAATGTAAGAAAAAAAGCCACTGGGATTTTCTTGGGAGATCATTTGTCTGCATAAGAATACATTTTTCAGTGTTCCTAAAAATCTCTTTTAAAAGAATAGTAGCAGTCTCCTTGGCATGTCATAGTTGTTCATAAAAATCAACTAAAGGTACCTTAAGATACCTATCTATAATACTGTGTTAGAAACCAGTTGCAAAGCACTTGGCTAAGATTTCCTGAGAACATTGATTAAGAATTGAATAATGTTACTTAAAAAGTGATCCACCCTGAACGGTTATCTAATATATTATAGTTTCTCTGTGTGTATTCTGTTTTTCTGTTTCTGACAAAGAGTACAAATTGATCTGTAAGTCTCACAACAAGCCTGTGAGAGCCAGTATGTTATGATGGTTATGGTCGAATAATGTATTTGAAGGAGACTCGAATTCAAATCTAGCCTCAGCTATGGAAGCTCACTGGGTGATTTAGAACAGTCACTGTCTCTTAATCCAATCGACTTCACAAGATGGTTGCTCGGAAAGTTTGGAGGGTAGATTATCATACATATATGCCATTTGAGCTCCCCAAGGAATTGTGAGATATCAGTCCAATGAATTAATAAATAATATGCAGTGGCCCATGCCCATGTCAGTGAGACAAGAGGGAAAGGATTTGAATCCAACCATGGATCTAGTTCCAGGGCCAATATCCTAGACAAGACACCTTTATCTTTCCTTTACTATCCTTGATTGAGTTACATATAAAAGCTAAAATTTTACCATTCTTGATTACATATTGTTTGAATAAGGAAGATACATCAACTACGCACTAGTTCATCATAGCCCAATACACATTTATTTAAGAATTTGAACTCTATGCATGAAAATGAAAGGTTCAACAGGTGAAGACAATGAAAGTTAAAACCTTAATTTTTGAGGTCAAATAAGGTATATCAGTCAGAGCCCGATAATGTTAACAAGAATTGCATAGCAGAGCCCTTGGTATAAAACATGATCAGTGCTAGATCAGATCAGATCACTGACAACCACAATCTTTTAATAATATGGTAGACATCCTCCAATTTATACTCAAGCTTTGCAGATATTAATGCAAGTGCTTTTATATAATTGGAGTTAAAAAAAACAGTCTTCAGCTAAAATGAATTGTGAAACTGTAACATTGGTGGTCTGTCTAAATGAATCCCTAAAACATTAATTTCAGGTTTATTTTATACATTTTATTTTAGTTTAAAACTACTGAAGCATTTCCCATTAAAAGAAACCTAAAATGGTTTACTGAATGATTGAAAGGGTTCTAGAAAAGTGGCAACACAAATCAAGCAATCCAAATGTATTGACAGTTCTCACACAACATCCACTTTTGTCCCCAGTTAACATCCTAAGACATATTCAGAATAGCATAAATTCCACTGCCTGTTAAGTACTTTAAGTTTCACTTTCAGATGTCAGCTTTATGTGCTTCATGTCATGTTGCCTTGTAGCATGATTGCAATGTCATTTTCAAGCACTGTGCCATTTGCTCCAGCAGGTTATCATCTATTCTTATCTTTGTTGATGCTTTCACCCTGCTCTGTTCGTGATAGTAGTCTTGGATACTCGGCAGAATTGCTGATGTCTAGGGCTATTAATGGCAAAGACTTCCAGCCTCTACCACTTTCTAAGCTTACTTTAAATTGGCAAAACGTTTCATGTGAACCAACAGCTGTGTAGCAGATTTTCACCTGTTCCGATTCCGGGCTTTGATGGCAAGGTCCAAGAAAAATAGAGGGATATAAAAGTCCACATCTCCAATTTAGTTACTGCTGAAACTTCAGCTGCAGCTCCCATCTCTATGTTCATCTCTTCTATGGGAGAGGTGGAGAACAATTCTAGAAAATATATCCCCTTAGGCTCCAAATGAGTCCTAATCCCTTTTCTGTTCGCTGTAACACATGGCTTCTAAATCGCAGTATCCTCAGCTGGTCCCAGAGCCTGCACATTCATGACTTTTGAGTAGGGGCATGTGCAAAACAGTAGAAAATGTTTTGCTTTTAACCCCAGATAAACCAAATTAGCCACAGTTCAGTGGAACCAAAATCCAAAATGCTTTGATTGTTCTGGGTTTTGAATAAAATAGAATTCATGTGAGTGGGGCAAATCTGATTTCCTTTGCCCTCCTTTCTCCCCTCAGTAGCACCCTGCCTCCCCTAAGTCACTGATGCCTTATTTTTCCCCCTGCTTCTTCCCTCACACACACAAACCACTTCGGCCCAGATTAACACATCCCCATTGTATTCTATGTGCAGGCCAACAGACTGAAAATGTGTGTTTCAAATTAGGTGCTGACCATCTGAAACCAGCTACTCTGTGCATAAATAGTTCGCACACAGAACATTTTGCACAGCCCTACCTCTACAGGGTGTTTGATGTGTCTGCATCTCTGAAAAACTTTAAAATTAAGAATGGTGCCTAGTTGCAGATACAAGTCTAACACTTGAAACTATTTATAGAAGGTATTTATCTATCTGGTTTAACCTCTAATAACAGTTTGTTTTCTTATCTGTAATAGGCCAGCACAATTTTCAAGCCACTGAGCTGAATGTAATACTGGGCTACATATATGGCCTGCAGTCAAAGGACTGAAACTACAAAAATAGACATATCACTTCACACTTGATTCCCTGATTTGTTTTCTAATTAGGAAACAAATCAGAGATTGTCACAAGGTTCTTCTGACAACAGACAATCAAGTCTTCAAAAGATGCCTGTTTCTAGTCACTTTAATCACAGTGTGTTGACTATGTCAGGAGATTGAGAAATCCATCTATTCCATCCAAGTGGTAAAGATGAATGTATACCATTATATACTAATTAGATGAGAACAGCAAATAAAAATACTTCTCACAATGTACCCATACATATAAACATGTGTCTTCCTGGATTCAAGAGGTGAAGCTGAGCGTGTTCTTTCCCAATGTATACTGAACTGATTCCATGTGGATGGAATCCAGTATGGCAAAGTAGAAACCAGATCTTACAAAAGGATTTTTGATTCTTGCCTTTCCTACTGCAGCTTCTCTTTCCACAAATCTGTAAGTGGTTTTGTAGATGCACAAGGAGCTGCAGGAACAAGGAAGAACCCCCATTTCCCTGGTTCTACTGTACTGATGGAAAAGTGTGAACAGGTACCCTTTCCCCCAGGTGCCATAATTTATTATATTATTATTAATATTATTCTAATATTATTATTATTCTGCCTTTTTTGCTTTTTTGTTACAGAGAGAGAGAGAGAGATCAACTCAGGACAGTGAACATACTTAATATTCCTGCTTCCTATTTTCCCCATGATAACAACCCTGTGGGGTGGGGTGGGGTGGGGTGGGCTAAGAAAGAATTACTGGCTCAAAGTCACCCAACCAGCTGGCCTTTTTAATTTAATTTAATTTAATTTAATTAATTAATTAATTAATGCTATCCACATGTAAGGACATTGGATTATGAGCCGTATCCTTAGCTCTCTTCTGAGTCTGCTGTTATATGGTCTGGTTTAATTCATCCTTTACCCAACTGATACATGTACATATACAGCACATTTCCATAACATTGTACTAGTTTTTGTTTTTTTGTTTTTTAATTTAATTGGCTGTATTTAGGAGTACAAAGAACATGAAATTACATTGACAGCATCTAGTGTGATGTAGTGATTGCAGGAAGACCAAGGGTGGTGACTTGAAGTATATAACACCTGTATTGTATTTGGTAAAAAATAAAATTGGTTACACCATTGCTATACAGGTTTGGTAATGAATGAGACATGGAATGATCAAAAATAGCAGCATTTTGGCCATGCCCCAAAGCATTTGGGCATATGACCACTGAGCCTTGTAGATTTGCCTGGGGACCCTTACATAGAGTGCGCCATACTGTTGACCTTATAAATGGATGTGTCCATATGCTCCAGGGTCACATATACATGTTGTGACAAATAATCTCTATACAATAACCAAGAATAACAACACTGAATAGGATGTGAATTGTATTGGTGGAAGAAGGCAAACCTCCACTCCACCCCCGCAAGTCCAAGGTCAATAAGCATATGGGTAAAATAGCTTCCTAGCTTCTTCATCAGTGACCCCCCCATCCCCCCCCCAAAATTTGAAGAGTTGGTCATGGCTGAATGAGGATTTGTGTGCTACATGAGTAACATTTCATATAATTTCCCATTATGTCATTTCTAATTACACTAACAAAAGGCTGCTGTAATATGAAGGTTCCTGTCAATTTCTCTGAACATCTTTATGAACACACCCCGTCTTGAAACTTTACAAGTATTGGCATCATATAACCAAGAAAAGTAAAAAGTGATTATTTTCAAACAATGCAAAATAAGCATGATTGTAGCACTTCACATGCTCCAGCGCTTAGCATGGCCCCAATAGAAACTCTGTTCTCTGTTTTGTTCCTTGTGATGCCAGGAGTTATGAGGATGAAAACAGCTGAATCACATAACTGAAGTAAACTACTGTTAACATTAGCTGAACTGTACAGCTATTTTGTTTCACATACAAGTACCTTATGTTAAAATGTTAGAACACTAAACCTTTGGATGAAATGTAACTATCTAGACCAATGTTTCTCAACCTCAGCAACTTTAAAATGTGTAGACTCCAACTCCCAGAATTTCCCAGCCAGCATGGCGGCTGGGGAATTCTGGGAGTTGAAGTCCACTCATCTTAAAGTTGCCAAGTTTGAAAAACACTGCTCTAAGGCAACCTATGAACATATTTTAGAGTACATACAAAAATGGATTTCTATACTGTGATCCCTGAGATATCTTGATGCTATTAACAGCTGCCTTAAAGTATTATATTTAAAAAAAAAAAACCTTGGTAAATTAACTATCCTGCTCTGCAGTCTGCACTGAATTGACTCCTTTATGACAAGAAAGGATTCTTATCATTCATATGTATCCAACTTCAGTGGGTGTCCAATTTCAGCACCAAATTATTCTCAGCTGTTTAGATTAACTAAACATTATCCAGGATGCTTTGTGGTTGATTAGAAACTTGAATCTGAATTTATCAAATCTTATTCTGAGGCACTAACCTTTAGAAGAGAATATATGTAGCTCAGGGTTGAACTGTGGAGTCCTTGGTGCTCTCTGAGCTTGGTTGTTTGCTTGCAGACATTTCATTACCTAACTAGGTAACGAAATTTCTGCAAGCAAACAACCAAGCTCAGAGAGCACCAAGGACTCCACAACACTAACCTTTATATAACAGTAATTGTCCAGTCTACTTCTGTTGCTTTTGGTACCTGTTATCTTTTTCTGTGAACTGTTAGTAGAAATATATGTCATAAGACAAAGATAAATTTATGCCATCCCCCTTATAATATCTATATTTATTTAACTTTTATTGTTGTACAATTTTTTTCTCATAAAAGGACCACAGAGGATATGTTAATCATGTAACATATTCATGAAGGGGTGAACCCTTTTTTCTGTATCCAGTCTCAACATTGTAGCTACATCATTACTTGCTGTACACCTCTGACGTCCAAAAACACAAGGAGAGGCATAGACATGTGATAAAGCTACAAACAGTCCCTCATTCCCCACTTCGTTCAGTGCTCTGGCTGTTTCCTACAAGTCTGTGATGCCTGAACTGGTAGCCAAGATCAAGGCCCTGTCAAATTATCTGGGCATCAAAGCAGGAACATGTATGGAAGATAACATGGAGATCCCACTGGTGGATTGTCCATGAAAAACGTTAATGAGAGGATACATTGAAAAACCCATGTACACGGCTTGCTGCGGTCCTCTTGCTTCTCCAGATATTAATTTGCTGTTTTGCTCCCACCATGCTGAAACTTGCAGATTAAGCAAATATGGCATGATTTAGAAAAATACATGGATAATTAGATAGCCATCTATGCAGCAGTGGATCTTCTTGCTGGAGGTGACCTGAATGACAGAATGGGGCAAACAACGAGATCCTAATTACCCAACACTATAGCTGCCTCCTTCAAGTGCTGCTGTTGAGGCTTGTTAACCTGCTTGCCTCTCCAGCGACGTGATATGTAATCTGGCAGTATTTTGTTTAATGCAGGTGACAAACTGATTGGACTTATGAACAAAATAACCCAGAGAGATAGCCCAGAAGAATTTACCTTTTCATCGGGATCAAAATGTCAACCCTTACTTATTGGTTGATATCTCATAGTTTAGTAATGCACGTCAGTCATCTAGAGGTACACTTGTGTCTGAATAGTGATCATCTTCTACTGAGTTTGATTCTTAACTTTTCTCAAGGGCATTTACTGTATTTCATCCTGATATTGAACTGGAGACTGGAAATGTATGGATAACAGTAAACGGAATGAAGAGATGTGTAGGGGTGCTACTGGTTTGTTCAGTTCGGCTGATCTGTCAGCTTAAGAATTAATTATCCATGCTGATCTAGGAAACTCAATTATTGATTATTACACCAAATCATCCAGAGAATACAGGAGTACATAATTTTTAAAAACATAAATTAACTCTAGGAGCTCGTTTGTTCATGATTGTGTGGATGCTAAAGAAAAAGGATTTATTGCATCTTACAAAACCTTTAAGCCAATCTGCTGTCATTCCCCTCCAAAGAACTATTGAAAATGAAAATGTCTTTTGATGTCTAAAAAGAAAGATATACAAATGCTATCTGGCAGCAATATAACCAGTTAGGGTCAGAGCTCAGCCCTTTTCCATTTTATTGCAATTGGAGACCCAGGTTCAAATTCTTGGTAGCAGGTTTATCATGTTCCTCCTGTATGGACATTTCAGTCATTTTATAATACCCTGGAGGAATCCATGAACTTCTAGGAGGGTGGTCAGTTGAGTGGCCAGCTCTTTTGACTTCTGAGATCAAAAATCTGATTGCTCATCTGAAAGATAACAAAGCTCTTGCAGATTACCCAGGTAGTCCTCGCTTACTGACCATTAGTTCAGCGACCGTGCGAAGGTACAACGCTGTTGAAAAAATAACTTTATGGGGGAAGGAGGAAAAAAGCAAGCAATTTTTGTAGGCAATCTCTCCCTTGCCTGACCCTTTCCCACTGCTGGTATGATCACATTACTCTCAATGTGTAGAAGAGCAAACAGCTTACTCTCTTGAAATCCATCTCCAATTTCTCCAATATCTGGAGCACCCACAATTATTTTTCAAAAATCAATAATGTACCCACCAGCTCAAAAATTAGTGAATCTGATATAGGGTATATTTGAAGCTCCTTTGGGGGATCATACTGTATTCTCTTAGCTGATGTGGGCTTACTGCCTATTTGCTTAGCCTTTCATCACAGTAAGAAAAAAAGTAGAAAACTCTACAGCATTCATCTATACCACCTTGAATCTTTGTTTGTTTGCTTGCTTGTTGTGTTTATATACTGCTAGATTCAAACTAAAATTATTCCAGGGGGGAGAGAACGTAAAAACAGAGTAAAACATAAAAGCCAATTTAAAAATAACTTTAAATATTAAATAAATTAATAAGTGTAATGGTGACCATTTGCTCCCTCCCAAACAACTCTTCTCTTTAATGGTTTCCAAAAAGCCAACAATGAAGGGGCCAACGCTAATCTCAAGGGAGAGAGTGTTTCATAACATGGGGGCTTTAACAGAGAAACATTGCTTGTGAAACCTGGCTAGGGTTACCAGGCATTTGACAAAAGGAGAACATGTTCTCCTTTTTGTCCTCATGTCCTCTGACTAGCAGGCATAGCCTTAAAATCAAATATTGTCTGGCTTTTTTGAGTATCTAACAAGCTTATTTCTTCCTGAGCAGCTTTTCTACTGGGCACAAACCTAAGTTTATGAAGGTGGTCCTGTATGTTCCTCGGTTCCAAGCCATGGAGGGCTTTATAGGTAAAAAACCAGCACCATGAATTGGATCCAGAAGCTTTTTGGTAATCAATGCAGCAACTGTAAGATAGGTATCTATAGTGACTTTGATTTACTAATATATGGGGCACTGTTTTGTACCAGTTGCAGTTTCCAAGTGGTCTTCAGAGTCAGCCACATGTAGAGTTCACTACACTAAGAGGTGGTGATGAGAGCATGAGTTACAGTGGCAGGCAGGATCCCTTTCCAAGCTTGTCACCAGGCTTGTGCTAGAGCTCCCCAGGCTTCTTATGGGACTCTGGGACTTCAACCTCTGTATCTTGGCACCAGGTTTAGGGATGGCTCAGGAATTACAGTATTGTCTCCATAGCAACCATGGGATTATCCCATGTAATATCTGGCCCAACATATATAGATGGTCATACCTAATTTTACTTCGGAGTGGCCAGTTTATGATTTGGATGGGGATGGGCATGTTAGACTGAGGCCATTGTCATAGTCAGAGCATTTCCTGGTCCAGATGCAACTTATGGCTACTTGGGACCATTTACGAGCAAGCCCATTTGGATGGCCCATGCCAGTTGTTTAATGGATCTGGATGGTTTCCAAAGTTCACTTGGGGATTTTCCCAACATTCTGGTAGACAGTCCTGCTAAGGATCTGGTGGGCACTTGGAATAGGGAGGCAGCAAGGGCTTTCAATGTGATTGCCCCCATCCCTGAAATTGAGGTTGCTGAAGAATTCAAAATTGGGGAAGACAAATTTCAGGCAAGGCTACTTTGCCTCCCTCACCCAACCAGATTTTAGTATTGCAAGGCACTTCTGTCTGCTCATCGACAATCCAATCAAGTGTAGCTTTATTAGATATAAGCCTAGGTATAAGCCATCAGCAGGGTCACCCACAATACAGTCATCTAGACCTAGAAGTGGAGCATCTGAGCCAGAACTGGGGACTAGCAAGAGATTGCATAGAGTCCCTTCCCCTATAATGGCTCTTCTTTTTTTTCCCCAACATTCTAAACCCATTATTACCCCATACAATAGTTTTCTTAGTGCAATTTTGAAACATAAGGAATAGCATGGATTTTAGATGTATTGCTGGAATTATATTAGTAGTCTTATTTGTCTTTCTGAATTACTACAAATAAGATGGACCTAATTGCTCATTAATAGTAATGTCTTTATAGTGGGAATGCCTGTAGTTTAAACACTTGTTACGAAGAAATGATCAGTTTTATTAATGTGTTTCTAAATAAAATTACATTCCAATCTTTTCCCATCCTTTCAAATTGTGTTTGTGTGTTAAGATTATCTGTTTTTTCTTGGGAACAGTTGGGTTAACTTCTCAGCAATCCACACCCTCATTAATTAGTAAGATAGGCTATTTTTTCCCCTGTTTTTTGGCTATGTTTAGGGGAAAAAAAATTGTTGGTAAGGCAAGCAGCCTCTTTGTGTAGCTACAAATAGAAGTGCCAGTTGCACCTAATCCATACACAAATACTTCTTGCATTCATTTACTAAATAAGGTTGTGTGACTAGGACTTGTATGTGTCCCTCTGATAACCTTTGTTATGTTCAAGGACACTGATGAGGTTACTGATGGAAGCATGTAATGAACTATTGTTACCATGTAAGACAAAGCTGGAAAGTAGCATTACGTTCTGCAGTTCTCAGTAGATTGGGGAGAACAAGTTCACAATGTTTTTTAATAATATCAATGCTTCTTTTAAATTTGATTCAGCTGGCATTTCAGTAACAATGGAACAATTACCAGTGGTGAATTCTGAATTTATTTAGTATCATTTGTTGTGAATCCCTCTACATTTCTGTGGATTCTGCACAAATAAATAAATTGATGTGCAGCACAGAATAATGTATGTGCCACTCAAACAGGAAGTTAGCATCAACAACTTAAAGTCTAAAAGTACTTTACAGTATTTCATAGCTCAAATTATACTGAACATCATGTTCATTCTGGTGAAAGGTCCCTGTGCAAGCACCAAGTCATGTCTGACCTTTTTGGAGGGATGCCATTTTCACGACATTTTCTTGGCAGACTATAGTGGGGTGGTTTGCCATTGCCTTCCCCAGTCATCACCTTCCCCAGCAAGCCGGGTACTCATTTTACTGACCTCGGAAGGATGGAAGGCTGACCTGAGCCAGATACCAGAGAATCCAGCTTCTGCTGGGATCGAACTTGGGGTGTGGGGAGAGTTTCAGTTGCAACACTGCCACCTACCACTCTGCGCCATATGAGGCTCTCATGTTCATTCTGCGTTAATAAATTATTTTCAAATTACATCAATCAGTTTAATTGATCAGTATGGTTTGTGTGTATGTATGTGTGTGTGTGTGTGTGTGTGTATGTATAACATATACTGGAGTATCTTTTCTTGTCATTTAATGTTTCATTCCTATACATTTTTTGTTCCAGAAGACCACAGGGCTTTACCAAATTATGGAGGTGGATTCTGCAAACTATAAGGCTTTCTGTCTTGTTGCAGTTTTCCTTTAACCTGTTAACCTTTTTCATTTAGTTAATAGAAAGATTTTACTGTATTTCATGTTTTGTAATGTAAAAGCTCTTGTTAAGTAATGTAGAAGTAGGACACCAAACAAAGCAACATCAAACAACAAAATGAAAATGAATATCTTAAACCTAAATTAGCAGTGTTAAAGCATTATAAGCTAAGTAGAATTAAACCATCAGAGATCTACCGTTTTCCTGGGAAGGGAATTCTGGAAAAAGGATGCTATCACAGAAGTTCTGCCTCAAATCAGCTGAGTCTCCCTATGAGCAAGATGAATGATGTACAAGAAATAGGGTTTTTTTTATCCGCTTGAAGAGGCTTCATTGTAATATCCTTTGCGTCTTTGTGTTTGTAGAAATTAATTTTCTATTAAAAGAGCTGAGTATGCCCCCCCTATGAGGTAGTACATTGAACATGAAATATTGTAGGTTTTATTTTATTTACTAGAAGAGTGCACATGCAACATTTCAAAACAACTTTTTCTAAGAAAGCTTACAATGAGGCCTCTTGATTAATTAAAAAAAAAACCCAACTCTTTCTCATTGACCAATTTGAATGGTTGAATGTTTGAAAGTTTCAAGTATTTGCTGCGTATTAATACTCTGGAGGTTTTTTTAAAATTTATTTTGAACAATCTCACACGTTTGTAAAAAAGAAATAGATGTAACGTATCTCCTTAATGTCTAACAGCCTAATCTAAAATAAAATTACTGCTGCAAAGTGAAGGAAAATTAATGGATTGGTGGAACCAGTTATTACTGGAAATGCTGATACACAAAATTAAATGTTCAGTTCAATAACTTATTCTCTGGTAGCCTCAGTAATTTCTAGCTTCTTCCATTTCATTAACTTAAAGTGTACATTCAAACAGATGCCACTGTGGACTTTTCCAGCGTCAAGAAAGCTTCTAACATCTCCCCTAAAGCAGAAGTCCGTTCTTCATCCTCTTTGTAGAGCTATCTTTATCTTCTTTTGTTATTACTGAGGAGAACAATGCTTGAGAAGAAGGCGAAGATCGCTGCTGGGGAGCTGGAATTGAGGCTGAAGGTCACACATTAAAAAGCCTTGTTGCTGTTTTGCTTTTTCTCTTAGGCATTATTCACAGCTGTCCTCTCTCTTCAAACAAAAGGGCCAGCAGTTCTCACAAAGTTCAAATGCTTAAATTTTGCAAGATTTAATAGAGTCTTTTTCTCCTAGAGCCAAACTAAAGTATGACTCGTCATACTTAATGCATCTGCTTCCCATTCCTTATCCCAAAGTTTCAGACACTGGGACCCACCAGTGGGACTTTTCTGGGTAATATGGCTAAGCCTAAGGCTTTAGTTAATATATACAGTTGCACGATGCTGGCTTTCCTATCTTCTGCCATATCAATTTCCTTTTGTGATGGTGAGTGGCAAAAATAGCACCATTAACCCTTGGGATTGCTTGGAATTTATATGTAGGATTTTTTCCCCAGTGTTAGTCCACTGCTTGTGGTATGAATGAGTAGAACACTTTTTCTTGCCTTTGTGGTATTTCAGTGAAATTAGCTTTATTGTTACGATCCATGGTCAAACAGGCCGTTGCCATATGTAACCATTCTTATTTAGTACATTCTTTGAACAGTTGAACTGATGATAACAATAAAACAGTTGTTTATATTATGGAAAGCATCATTTGGGAGTGGATTATTGTTTGGGAACAAGGTAAAATGCAAATGCACCTCTACCCTAAATTTCTCTGGATTGCAGTTTTATCTATTCAATACATTTTAAATGGACGTAGGTGGAAGTGCAAAATGTAGTGTGCCTGCCAGAAGCTTCACATGCTGTTTACAAGCCAGTTAGTTAAATTGTATAGAAAAAACACATTGTATAGTGTTTTATGAACTACTGCCATTATAACATTCAAGTGGGGAGTTATCTATTTGAGCCTATTTAAATGTTTTAGAAAATCATATTCCCAGTTTATACTTTCTTTTCACTATTCTGTATTCAGTTAATATACAGTATCAATTCTATTCATGGATAATATCAGTAACGATAGTCATAAAATATGTTGTTAAAGGTGGCTAGAGATGTGGGTGTAATATTGATTTATCATTAATAATTCATTGTTAATAAATGATTAATTAGTCTTATACCAAGACTTAAGGTCTGTAAGACAGAGAAAGGTATAGAATGAGAGACAGGCAAAAATTAAACTGCTGAAGCTAATCAGATTTAAATCAGATAAGAACTTAGGAGATGGGAACATAGTACATATTTTTCTTGATTTTTAAAGAAAATTTTCTTGATTTATAAGGTTTTATAAATTGATGGCTGAACTACCAAATACCATTTAAAATCAACAATAAAACTATATGGCATCTGATGTTAAATTCAAATATTCCTTTGGTATGCAGAAAGCATGCATTTAAATTTGTATCAATTCCATTTTGTGGGCTGGCAGTAGCTGTGTTACTATATCAACTCTAAACTGTCAGGCCTCCAGTGGGCTTTAGTGAGCTTACTTTTTAAGGTAGCATTCTGGCTTACTACTGAAATTGGGCACAGAGATGCCAGCTGAATTAAAATATATAAAAATCCAGCAGTAGAATAATCTTCTAAACTATTTCAGGAATGTTTTATTAAACCATAGTTCAACAGAAAAAAAAACAGGAAACTAATTGATCATTGAGCCAGAAAATCAGGTACAATAATAACAGAGAACAATTTGTAAGACACCTTTTCTGTTGAAAAACATTCCTTACTATATTTCTTTCTTTCTTTTCTTTGTTCTTTAAATGTATTTCTTATTATCTATGTAAAATCTTTTAATAAAATTATTTTTAAAAAAAGAAAAGAAAAGCATTCTTCAGCCAGGTTCAGTATATACTAATCGAAGTTAATATTTGTAGCTCAGGGTTGAACTGTGGAGTCCTTGGTGCTCTCTGAGCCTCGTTGTTTTCTTGCAGTATATACTGATATGGGAGTAAGTTGTTTTGGATCAATTCCAAACCTGGCCCTATGTAGAGAACCACTGTCCAAAAATATTCAGATGATATTTTCTGATGGTTTTCAACCTGACAAGGGAAGAAATATAGTGAAAGGATCATTAGGGACTTTTTGTATTTCTACCTTTCTTCAAATTACCTTAAAAACACACTGAATATTAAACAATGGTCTAGACAAGTCAAAAAAGTCAAGATGGAGGTCATGGCAGTATGGTCTCAGCCCCAGCTCTTTTATATTTATATCAGTGTTACATATACATACAGTACAATAGTGCTCGACTTTAATGGTGCTGCTGCCACCACCATCTTGACTTTTTTGACACATCCACCCATACTATGGACTCTGCTGATCTTAACGTTTAATTTACTGTTCTAAAGCAACTGGCTGTTTTATTCCACACTACTTCTTCTCTTCCTGCATAACATGTAGCATCATAAGAGCAGTTTCAGTCTAAACACTACCAGAGCCACCTAGCATCATTAATTCAGGAAATGTGCAAAAGAGCCATTTCAGTCAAGGCATTTGGAAACAAATAAACGGAGAAAAACAGTCCCTTTGCACATTACATAAAATATTTAGAAATACTTCTGCATAATTATCCTTACTAAATGATGCTTTAGTTTATTATCCTAAAGTTGCTTACTCATTAAAATTACCATGATTTGTTTTCAGGTAAATGGCTATATGTTTGGGGTTGTATTTTCAACTAGTAGTAAAATACAAAAGAGGTCATTGGAGAAGGGAGAAACATTTATTTATTTATCAGATTGGTAAGCCAGTTCCAGCACTTCTGAGGTTTTGTATCTGGCAGGTTCCAGTCTCTCTCTGTTTAGTCTGCAGAACTCCACATCTGAAGATTTTTACCTGAAACTGCGGGGACACTCCGTCAGCCCCATAATTTTAAGCTGTGCACCAAGGAAGCAATTCAGCTCGTTCTGTTCAGGGAGAACTCATATTTCAGGGGAGGAGAAATCTTATTTTCTTTTTAACTGACTTACTCATATTTCTGGGGTACCTAGGGAGAAGAATGGAGAAATCATTATTATTTTTGGGGTGGGCCTCCTTCATTTCCAAGTTCACTGTGTGAAGGAGGCCATTTTTCCATTTTTAGTCTGAAGTTAAATGCATTTTATGTATAGTGAGGATTTCCAAATAATCAGGAAAATTAGGGAAAATGTACAAGTTATTTCAGGATCAGCTGTGGAAGCTAATGCTTCCATATCATTTATGTAATTCTAGATAAAAATACCTTATTGGTTTGTGACATGAACATAATTTCCATTATTATTATTATTATTATTATTATTATTATTATTACATAATCTAGTTAGATTCACAGCCTAAGACTGGTAGAAACTTAATAATTCAAGTCCTAACTAAGGACCTAAGAATTATTAAGGTAGCGTCTAAGAATATAGGCAGTTCCAAGCAGGGTGTTTTTTTGTAAAAAAATTATAAAATTCTCCTCCTCCTCCTCCTCCTCCTCCTCCTCCTCCTCCTTCTTATTATTATTATCATTATCTGGAAGCTTATTTTTTTCAAATACTGAAATTTAGATGAATATTCAGCAGTAGTATTTCAGGGTCCCAGCTAAGTGGAATTACAGACATACTCTGTCCCACCCTTTCCATTCATTTTCCTTGCCTTTCTGGGTTTGCCATTTCCTTAGAGTAGGCAAGTTGGCTCTAAATTATAACATTTATTTTATAGCCAAATTGTTTGCTCTACTAAGCTCTTTTAGGTGGTTCGTGGAAACTTGGGGATCAAAGTAACTACGTAACCTACTGTACGTTCTTGAGCTTCACATGGTCTGGGTTCAGTCAAGAAGTCAGACCTTTGTTTCTTTACTCTGACTTCTATTTCTCCACTATTTGTTACTATAGCTATATAGAAGCTGGGTTGCTGCTAGGAGTTTGGTGTACTGATCAAATATTATTTATGTAAATATATATAGTAAAAAAACAAGCAGTCGTATTGCTTTTTCTAATATTTGGTATTAATAAACATATTTTTCAGTTACTTTTATAAAGCATTTGGCAAATATAAAGAAAATACAGATATATTTTGTTTCTTCATTCTGATGCTAATTTTTAAAAATCCATTTTATTATATTTTATTCAGCTGAAAATCATATATTAATATTTGTGCTTCTTATGAGCCACATTATTGGACGTTTGCATCACTCTTAAGACTTGGGCTAACTATAGTGCTCCATGTTTTCTGTTATGAGATAATTTCTCAGCATGCATAATAAAGGTCAATACTTCCACTGATAAATATAAATAATACAAAAATACGTCACTGACTAATGCCATCAGCAGTTTTGCCATCAGAAGCCGTTCATTGCTTGATGAATTGTTGAGGTAAATTATGAAGATCTAATAAATTAGACTAAAGACTAATGGCTAACAGATGTAGACACACTATGCACTCTATTAATTAATGCTGATACAGATTATGTGGAACTAATGCAAATCACTTGCATTTGGAACATTTGTATATTTCATCAGTGCATGTCATGTAGCTGGGAAAAATGTTTTCAACATTTTCAGGAGAGTGCTGTGAATACAATCTCTGCACTATTTATTTTTATGATTACAAATTCAAATTAACCTTCCCTTGTTTTGAATCTTATGTTTTCTCCAAATAGGGGGACTGGCACAATGCACTCTATAGTATATGAGACAGAAGCTGCACTTGATCCTGAAGGCAGCAGCCTGCCTTGAGGTAGTTAAGAAGCCTTGATGCATATAACGTTGGGGTGGGTGTGGTGTGGTATGGCATTGGTTGCCAATAGGCATCCAAGTATGAGTTTATTTTTTTTATAAAACTTATATGGATGCCTATCTTATATACAATAATCCTAGGTGGCTCCCAACAAGACCACACTGTCAATAAAAAGTAAGACAAGAACAAATCCAACCATTTCAAAAACAAGTGACAAGAAAACAGGCCATCCCACAAAACTAAAAAAAAAAAAAAAGGTGGGGGGAAGAACTTGGTTATGTAGGCAGGATGGAAAACAAAATACAGGAGGGTTTGAATCTTGTTTCTAGTTCTTAAATCACTTTTTTTTGGTGACTTTGAGTAAGTCTTGACCACTGGCGACTGCCTGGACAAATCCCTGCAGTTTCCTCGGCAGCATTTTCAGAGGTGGTTTGTCCTTGCCTTCTTCCTAGGGCTGAGAGAGAGGGACTGACTCAAGGTCACCCAGCTGGTATTGTGTTTAAGGCAGGACTAGAATTCACGGTCTCCTGGTTTCTAGCCTGGCGCCTTAACCATACTTTAGTAAATGTTACTTATTCTAAATTCTAAATAAATAAATGGTGAGTGGTTCCATCCTATTTGATTGGATGAAATGTGACACCAAGAATAATCCAAAGTTTTGATCATCCCCTATAACAGCTGATATGGCTTGGCATCTAAGTAACTGCAAGACTGTCTCACTCAAGCAGAGCTGACCTGTCTAGTGTGCACTTTCCAGCGATAGATGTTGAGAACCAGGACTGAAACCCAAGAAAGTATATTTTATATTATATACTCCCTCTGGAATAGTTGATCACCAGAAATTTGGATGTCACCTTCCCTGATGGTTTTTAGGAAGTTGGTCAAAACAGAAGTGTTTATCTGTGGAGTATTGTATGATTTTTAATGTGATTTTATGTAAGTCACAATGTGGAATCAGCGGTTTACAAATAAAGGACTCTGTAATTATTCTCTGATGTGTATGTATAAAATGTTCAGACATTTACAAATACATATATTTGCTGATAGAGTGTTGTCTCAATAAACTCATTCAGTAAAGTAATTGAAAAATCTGAATATGTATAAATTGTGCTATCATTAGAATCTTGAAAAAATAGAAGGTACCATGCAAAGTATTTTCAGTTTCAGAGAGAGAAATTGCATTTATATTCTTTCTTCCAACCTTCTTTCCTTAATGTAATATCAGTGGGCATTGTTTTCTCTGTTTTCCATCAAATTCAGAGTAGCATTTAAATGCAACTCAGTTCTAAATGACAAGCTTTAGCTGAAATGAATAGTGTTTTTATTAGTAACTTATTGAAAATCCAGTGGTTTTATTCATAATAGCAGTACAAACAGTTTAGTAAAGTGCCCTTTTTGTACTAACAAGGAAATACTTGTTTAATAAATGAACATCTTCTTTGGGTTTAACATTTGCAGACTGTACCATTTCTATCGTCAATATTAGTCAAATATTCCTCAAAAATGGTAATTTGATTATTGGAAACAGAACTTAACAGAAATATGAAGCAAGCTGGGAATTTAAACATTACTTGCCTTTATTTTAAGAGTAACTTTAGGTTGTGATGACATCCCAGTCAGTAAGATAGAATGGGATTTATTATTTGTGAGTAAAATATACATAGTTTACAAAGAGCTTTTTTTTTTTAAATTGAAAGGTTTACTTGTTTAGTGTTTAAATGGCCTTCTTTATCTGTGCTTCTGTGGTTGCAGATCTTCCATAAATAGTGCCTGTATCTGCACAGTACTATTCATGAATATCAGGCATGTGAAAGCAAAACACTTCACTCTATTAGAAATTGCTTCTTTTACTAATCAGATTTGAATAAGATAAATATTGACTCTTTTAGATTACTTTTTAAGCCACTGCGTAGAATGAGTTTTAACATCCAGCTGATTCTTGAATTTCCATACTGATGGCCATTAAGTAGCTCTTTGGGATCCATTTTAAAGACATAGCAGCATTCTCACATCATATTTTGTCTGTTCTGATGTACCTGTTTTAGGTAACCCAAGGAATGGATCTGAGAAATATAAAACAGCTTGTCCTTATGGATGTAAATTGCAAGTGATGAGGAACAACATAGATTAGGAATTTTTTAAAAAAGGCATTTAAAATTCTACAGTGGGAACCCAATCTGGAGAGAAATTTGTGGGGAGAGAATAAATTTCTTCTCAGTGCAGTAGCCCCCAGAAGAAATACATTTTATTATTTAAACCAGGGTTCTCCAAAGTGGTCAATATTGAGCTCCCCCAAGGGTCAATGGGACAATCCATTGTTGTTGTTGTTATTTGTAGTACTATTAGTTAAATAAGTAATTATTAAATTATTTTCATATAATAAATGTTTGGGGGTTGATGAATAATCTAAAACTTCATAAAGAGGTCAATGAGCTGAAGAGTTTGGGGACCCCTGATTTAAACAAACACCCAGGTTGCTATTACATATATTTTCACTTAATGAGTTATGGAGGGTTAGATTAGCACAAGTGGCAACTTTTTATTTGAATATAATATGACTCATTATTTAATATAAAATGAGAAATTATTCACTGTACTCTTGGCTACCCCTTCAGAAGCAGCAACCTTAGTGTCTCTGAAATAGGATCACAACCCATCATATGTAACTTCTACAGTGTATTTGTGGGTTTTTTTTCCTTTCTCCTTCTGTGGTGAAGCTGCTTCCTCAAGTCATTTCTGCCACATCCCTAAAGATCCAGTAATCCTTACTTGCATTTTATGCAAGTAAAGCTCCAAAATAGTTTCAGTCCCGCCCTCCCCACCTCCAAGATCTGAGGTTTGGAGCATGGCAGTTGTACACCATAATTTTCTATATGGCAGAACTTTAGCATTAAAAAATCAGAATTGGAATTTTATGGAGGTTTTTGAATAAAAGGTTCAAGCCAGTACTCTGTAGTATTTAATGTAACAAGTGAACTTCCATTCTTTAGTTTCATTACTAGTATTATGAGTAGTATGTTGGTCTAGTGCCAGGTGGTTGGTCAAATATGTTTTAATAAAGTTTTCTTCCTGCATATACTGATTATAAAATGAAACTTGTATTATTTGCTGGTTGCCAATGAGCTAATTTCTCCATTTTGACAAAGAAGAACCCAGATTTTCAGGGGTGTCAAGAAAATGAGTGGTCATCTAAATGTCCATGTGTGAATGCATGAAGTCATGGTAAACAATTAAATACATAAACTCCCATCATGCAGAGACTATTTGATTATTTTCCCATGAGAATTGGCCTGACCTCCATAGTAATGCTGAGAGCCAGCTGCATTTACAGTGGTGTAATGTCAATATGTCACAGCTTGATGAATGCTTTCATGTTCTTTTTTTTCCCCTTGAACATCGGAGGAAGAGTGGCTTGAAAACTTGGTCTCAGCATTTTAACTATTGCATTGGCCAGCTATTGCATTTAACTATCAGCATTAGCTCCTGATTTGGACTTTCCTTGCAAATACAGAGGCTCCAATGAACCTGTGGACAGCTTTTGATAAGATACAAGTTTGGTGCAATTAAAGTATCCAATCTCTCTGTACACAGCACAGACTGGAGCAGAAAATGCTATGAACCTAATTGGCAGTTTACACTGCTTTCCAGAGAGGAGCTTTTTATCAGGAGAAAAAGAGGGTTGCAGAAGAGAACACCAAACTACAAGAAGCAAGGTTATAACTGACAGGTGCATGCTTTAAAAGTGTCTTCTGGAGATAAACAGTAAAAAAACAACAACAACTATATCCAAACTTGAGTTTATGGCTGTTGGGCTGACAGAAACATTATCTTTCTCTGCTAAGAAAACATTTGTCATTTTCAAAATGCAGAGTATCTGTATCTCAAATGTCAACATTGGACATTGTTTAAAAGCTCAGTGTTGTTTATTTTAGGCCCGAGTAAGATACTCTGCCTCAAATACTGGTGTTAAAGCTCTACTGTATTTCCTCTCTCCAGATGCATGTCATTATAATTAACGTGAAAGTTTTTAAACAGAACAGGGCTTGATGATAGATTCTTCCGTTGTGAGTTACATAGGCAACAAGTTAATAAGCTTTATCTCAAACATTAATTGGGACAGTTCACTTCTTTGATTTATTTTCCATTTCGTTTAAGGGTATTTTTCAATAAGTGATAAGTGATATTATGTTTATGATATTTAATGCTTTTATCGCTATTGTAAACTGCCCAGAGTCCCTCCCTTGGGTGGAGATGGGCGGTGGCAAAATTTAATAAGTAAATAATAAATATACACACAAACAAATGCATACATACTGTTATATTCTTAGGAGAAAAGCTGAACTGAAAGTTGTCAGGACTGTGGAAAGGGGAAAGTTGACCAGATGATTTTGGTAACTCACTAAAGAAAGGAACTGAGCCAATCTTTTTGTTGGAACTTAAATTTGACATGAAAAATAGAAAAAGAATGAGCTTTTTCTTCTGAAGTACTAGCTCATACATAACATTACTCTTAAAGACCATCAAAGCTTTCAAGGACAGCTGAAGCTTTCACTTGGTAAGGTGAACTTCCCTGTCCCATTGTTCTCTTTTTTAGAAGCTTGGTGTCAATGATACCAAGCTATGTGTATGTCTAGATTAGATCAGCCATTATTTTCCTAAGACTTTCTATTTCATTTCTATCTCCTATAGATAGATCATTTGTTCATGTGTCAATGGTGCTCAAGCTTTCAGTGTTATTAGATTTTTGCACTTTTATTTATGATCCATTTAAAATCTTATAGGGGCCCTACATTCCCACAGACTGCAGTGCTATGCCTACTTACCTGGAATTAAGCCTAATTATTCCTCTGAGACAATGTGCATTTATTATATTATATTATATTTATTTATTTATTTGATTTCTATAGCTGCGCATCTCAGCGAGTGACTCTGGGTGGCTTACAACAATAAAACTATAAAACAATTAAAACAATTACAATTAAAACAGTTAAAATATAAAATAAATACAGAATAAATATACATGGCTGCCAAGCAAGCAATGCATGAATGTTAATACAGCCAAGAGACGAGACCATCCACACGCTCAAGGCCCCAGGCCCGGGCACAAAGCCAGGTCTTCACGGCCTTACGAAAGGCCAACAGGGTCGGGGACATCCTAATTTCTGGAGGGAGGATGTTCCAGAGGGCAGGCGCCATGGAAGAGAAGGCACGCCTCCTAGTTCCCGCCAACCGACACTCCCTGGCTGACAGGACCGCAGCATACCCAACCTACTAGATCGAATTGGACAGGCAGAAACAACTGGGAGAAGGCGGTCCCTTAGGTAAACTGGCCCCAAGCCATGAAGGGCTTTAAAGGTGACAGCCAGTACCTTGAATTGCACCTGGAAGCACACTGGCAACCAATGGAGCTCCTGTAGCAGTGGTGTTACATGTGTCAAGTACCCGACACCATTTACTATCCATGCAGCTGCATTCTGCACCAGTTGAAGCTTCCGAATGCTCTTCAAGGACAGCCCCATGTAGAGCACATTACAGTAGTCCAGACGGGAGGTCGCGAGGGCATGAGTGACTGTGAGCAAAGCCTCTCGGTCTAGGAATGGGCGCAGCTGGTGCACAACCCAAAGGTGTGCAAAGGCCCTCCTAGCCATGGCTGCCACCTGCTCTTTGAGCAGGAGCTGTGAGTCTACGAGGCCCCCTAGATTGCACACCGGGTCTGTCTGGGGAAGTGCATATTAAACCTCAGAATCAACCTCACGGAATTCCATGAAAGATTCCACACTTTGGTCCTTGCTTACCTCACACTACCTGAACGTTGGGAAATTTTCTTCATTTTATTCTTCTGGTTCAAGTGGCTTGTCAGCAATACATTTTATTGTTATTTTAATTTTTTAAGTAGCTAACTTAAGTAGAACTTCAGTAAGAGTGTAGGCAACCCCTAAATGTACAAACAAAAGGTTCTAATTTATTTTTTGAGATGTGTAGTGGCTTATGAAATTGAGAAAAAGCTACTGTGGTCACAATTTTGCCTGTTGTGTTGCCCTGCAAAATGTTTAATATCTGGGAAAATTGTCAATCCATTAAAAAAATTGGATTTTGGTCTCCTGTTAATTGGATTTCATTGGGTTTAAAATAAGATTTTTTTAAAAAAAAGTCTATACCCTTTCTCTGAAGAATATATCCAAGTCACTGATATCATATGTATCAAAGATTCTTATGTGTGCAAAAATATACTTCCAAAGAAATCTGAAGTTGGGTTTTTGGAACTGAAAGTCATTTCTTGACTGATGCATTTCTCATGAATGAGTTTTTGCTCAGTGCTGTCTGATTTTACTTTTCTGGTTTTCTGTTGATTTTCTATTTAATTTTTAATTAAAATGTTAACATACTGTACATTATTCAGAATGCTTCAAAATGAAGGTTTCAGAACTCTTATTTTTGAAAGTTTCTTTCCATAATTTTGCCATAATCCAAAATTCAGTAAGCCTGTTGATTTTCATGAAGCAGGTTTCTATACTGGACTGTGGCCAATATTGTCCAAGAAATCCTACCAGAAGCATCCATAGGGTGCTTGTCACACTGGACTAATCCATGATGTCAATGGACATTTAAGCCTAAGAACATATTTGTTTTAAGGTGCCAGAAAATCATTTGCCTTTTAAAAAAGGATCTTTTTGTCTTTCTTTCAGAAAAAGTATAATGCCAGTACTTTGGTATAAAGCAAAGTATATTTATGCTGGCTAATTATATGACCTTCTGCAAATTCTTTTTCTAAGCCATAGGGAATTTGAAAAATAACACCATAGATATATTATTTTTTAAAATATTATTATTTAAATAGTAGCTCATGTCCCATAGTGCAATAAAATTCCAGGCAATTTTTATTTTATCCACTACAGGAAATAACATCTATATTGTTTAATATTTATTTGCAATGAATTTCGTGCTTTCTATAATAAAAAAGAAATTAATTAAGTACAACAGAATATTGGCAAATTAGAGGGCAAAGCACCTATATGTAATTTTTAATCAATCTTCTGTATAAAAGTGTTAAAAATTAAATAAGCATATCAATTGCCTTATTTAAAAAAAAACTAGGAATAGGTTTGCTATTAATTGATTTGTTCCATATATAATAGCACTGTATTTAGCAGGGCATAAATTATTTCCTTTTGGTTTTGAGTAAGAGGTTCATAAGCATTTCACTTCTTTTGTGTATTATTTTCTTAAAACTAACTTTGATGATGTGTTTAACATTAGACTACAGAGCATATACCAGCTTGCTGTTATACAGTAGGGTAAAGGAGTCTATTTTATCTTCAGCAAAGGATCGTTACCTTGTCGTGGTGCTGGAGCTTGAGCACCTCAATGATACCATGAGCTAAACCGTGAAGGGCCACCCAAGACGGGAAGGTCATGACAGAGAGGTCAGACTAAATGCGATCCCTGGGGAAGGTAATGGCAACCCACCCCAGTATTATTGCTGTGAAAACTAAATGGATCAGTACAACCAGAGATATGTTGGTATACCATCGGAAGATGAGACCCCCAGGTTGGAAGATGGTCAAAATGCTACTGGGGAGGAACAGAGGATGAGTTCAACTAACCCCAGACGTGAGGACGCAGCCAGCTCAAAGCCGAAAGGATGCCTAGCAGCTGACGATGCTGGTGGTGAACGGCGAATCCGATGTTCTAAGGATCAACACACCATTGGAACCTGGAATGTAAGATCTATGAGCCAGGGCAAATTGGATGTGGTTATTGGTGAGATGTCAAGATTAAAGATCGACATTTTGGGCGTCAGTGAACTGAAATGGACTGGAATGGGCCACTTCACATCAAATGACCACCAGATCTACTACTGTGGACAAGAGGACCACAGAAGAAATGGAGTAGCCTTCATAATTAATAGTAAAGTGGCTAAAGCAGTGCTTGGATACAATCCAAAAAACAATAGAATGATCTCAATTCAAATTCAGGGCAAGCCATCCAACACCACAGTGATCCAAATATACGCCCCAACCACAGATGCTGAAGAAGCTGAAGTAGAGCAGTTCTATGAGGATCTGCAGCACCTACTGGACAACACGCCTAAAAGAGATGTTATTTTCATCACAGGAGACTGGAATGCTAAGGAGGGCAGTCAAATGACCCCTGGAATTACAGGTAAGCATGGCCTGGGAGAACAAAACGGAGCGGTACATAGGCTGATAGTATTTCACCAAGACAACTCACTGCATAATAAACACTTTCTTCCAACAACCTAAGAGACGGCTTTATACATGGACTTCACCAGATGGACAACACCGTAATCAGATTGACTACATCCTTTGCAGCCAAAGGTGGCGGACATCTATACAGTCGGTAAAAACAAGACCTGGAGCTGACTGTAGTTCAGATCACAAACCTCTTCTTGCACAATTTAGGATCAGACTAAAGAGATTAGGGAAGACCCACAGATCAGCTAGATATGAGCTCACTAATATTCCTAAGGAATATGCAGTGGAGGTGAACAATAGATTTAAGGGACTGGACTTAGTAGATAGGGGCCCGGAAGAACTATGGACAGAAGTTCGCAACATTGTTCTGGAGGCGGCAACAAAATACATCCCAAAGAAAGAGAAAACCAAGAAGGCAAAATGGCTGTCTGCTGAGACACTAGAAGTAGCCCAAGAAAGAAGGAAAGCAAAAGGCAACAGCGATAGGGGGAGATATGCCCAATTAAATGCAAAATTCCAGAGGTTAGCCAGAAGAGATAAGAAATTATTTTTAAACAAGCCATGCGTGGAAGTGGAAGAAGACAATAGAATAGAAAGGACAAGAGACCTCTTCCAGAAAATTAGAAACATCGGAGGCAAATTCCAGGCAAAAATGGGTATGATCAAAAACAAAGATGGCAAGGACCTAACAGAAGAAGAAGAGATCAAGAAAAGGTGGCAAGAATATACGGAAGACCTGTATAGGAAGGATAACAATATCGGGGATAGCTTTGACGGTGTGGTCAGTGAGCTAGAGCCAGACATCCTGAAAAGTGAGGTTGAATGGGCCTTAAGAAGCATTGCTAATAACAAGGCAGCAGGAGACGATGGTATCCCAGCTGAACTGTTGAAAATCTTGCGAGATAATGCTGTCAAGGTAATGCATGCTATATGCCAGCAAATTTGGAAAACACAAGAATGGCCATCAGACTGGAAAAAATCAACTTATATCCCCATACCAAAAAAGGGAAACACTAAAGAATCTTCAAACTATCGAACAGTGGCACTCATTTCACACGCCAGTAAGGTAATGCTCAAGATCCTGCAAGGTAGACTTCAGCAATTCATGGAGCGAGAATTGCCAGATGTACAAGCTGGGTTTAGAAAAGGCAGAGGAACTAGGGACCAAATTGCCAATATCCACTGGATAATGGAGAAAGCCAGGGAGTTTCAGAAGAAGATCTATTTCTCTTTTATTGACGCCTTTGACTGTGTGGACCATAACAAATTGTGGCAAGTTCTTAGTGGTATGGGGATACCAAGTCATCTTGTATGCCTCCTGAAGAATCTGTATAACGACCAAGTAGCAACAGTAAGAACAGACCACGGCACAATGGACTGGTTTAAGATTGGGAAAGGAGTACGGCAGGGCTGTATACTCTCACCCTACCTATTCAACTTGTATGCAGAACACATCATGCGACATGCTGGGCTTGAGGAATCCAAGGCTGGAGTTAAAATCGCTGGAAGAAACATTAACAATCTCAGATATGCAGATGATACCACTTTGATGGCTGAAAGCGAAGAGGAACTGAGGAGCCTTATGATGATGGTGAAAGGAGAAAGTGCAAAAGTTGGCTTGCAGCTAAGCCTCAAAAAAACCAAGATTATGGCAACCAGCTTGATTGATAACTGGCAAATAGAGGGAGAAAATGTAGAAGCAGTGAAAGACTTTGTATTTCTAGGTGCGAAGATTACTGCAGATGCTGACCGCAGTCAGGAAATCAGAAGACACTTAATCCTTGGGAGAAGAGCAATGACAAATCTCGATAAAATAGTTAAGAGCAGAGACATCACACTGACAACAAAGGTCCGCATAGTTAAAGCAATGGTGTTCCCCGTAGTAACATATGGCTGCGAGAGCTGGACCATAAGGAAGGCTGAGCGAAGGAAGATAGATGATTTTGAACTGTGGTGTTGGAGGAAAATTCTGAGAGTGCCTTGGACTGCAAGAAGATCAAACCAGTCCATACTCCAGGAAATAAAGCCAGAGTGCTCACTTGAGGGAATGATATTCAAGGCAAAACTGAAATACTTTGGCCACATAATGAGAAGACAGGACACCCTGGAGAAGATGCTGATACTAGGGAGACTGGAGGGCAAAAGGAACAGGGGCCGACCAAGGGCAAGGTGGATGGATGATATTCTAGAGGTGACAGACCCGTCCCTGGGGGAGCTGGTGGTGTTGACGACCGACAGGAAGCTCTGGCGTGGGCTGGTCCATGAAGTCACGAAGAGTCGGAAGCAACTAAACAAATAAACAACAACAAAGGAGCCTATTAAAATTTGAGATGCCTGAATATAATATATTCATCTTTTTTGATTGATAGTTCAATCTATTAATAGAGGCTCACTTAATTATAATGAAATTCCACTTCCAAAGATTTAAATATGTTAGGCAGGAATGGAAAAATATGCACAAGCATCATAATGGTGGTTTAAATGTAGTTTGACACAGGGCAAGAAATGTACCTGCCAGCTGAACTAAGGTACTGAGCCTTTTGGTTTACAGGGTGTGGCTCTGTGGCTGTAAAGATGTAAGAGCTTTAGAAACAATTGGTTGTACATTCTTATGACCTGTGCTTCAAGTTCCATCTTGTGTGTCAAACGGACTTCTCCAGCTAGAATGAAGCTCTGCCTCTATAGTGGCCCGCATGAGATTCTGCCAACTGAAATGCTAAATTTTCTGGGTGGTTCTCTGGCTCATTCAGTTCTTGCTGGTAAGTATCTTACCCTATTTTATTGGGTTGTCCTTCATCTGCTATTGGGTGTGTGTGTGTGCTTTGATCAACAGTAGCAGTAGTACTGATAATAATAAATAGCAGTAGCAGCCATTTTAACTCTGATATATGATGCCATACTAGAAATGCTATTTTTTTCTCTCAAGTAAAGAAAGTATAGATATGGGTATGTTTGTATATAGTATATATGCCAGCATATACTTTTACTCACTAATGGACATTGGTGATGAGTTGATATATTTCTCAAGCTGTCAAACAATCACAGTTCATGTTTTCATGGATAGGAAAGATACTTGGGAGCCATGTTATTGGATACTATAAATCCTGTCTGTTTGTCTGTATTCTATCTATAAATCTTTATTTATTAGATTTATTTATTAGAAAGCCAGTTTGGTCTAGTGGTTAAGGTGCTGGGCTAGAAACCAGGAGTCTGTGAGTTCTAGTCCCACCTTAGGCATGAAAGCCGGCTGGGTGACCTTGGGCCAGTCACTCTCTCTCAGCTCAACCTTCCTTACAGGGCTGTTGTTGTGGGGAAAAGAGGACAAGGAAGGAGTATTAGGTATGTTTGCCGCCTTGAGTTATTTATAAAAATAATAAAGGCGGGATAGAAAATAAATTAAATAAATAAATTTATACCCTGTCTTTCCTTCAGGAACAAAAGGTGACATTCAAGCACTCCTTTCTCTTATTTTTTCCTCACAACAACAGTCTTGTGAGGTAGCTTGAAATAAAGTGAGAATGACAAGAAACAGGAGAACAGATTTAAGTATTGCAATTGACTAGAAAAAAGAACCTTATGGTATTCTTCAAGTAAAGATTACATGCTTTGGGGACAGATGAAGCTCTTTCATATCAAAATCCTGTTTGCTCAGGTACTTTGCCATGTCTCCATGCTTTGTGGATGGAGGAGGAGGAGGAGAGTTTTTAAAAAGCTGTAACTCTCTAATCTCCTCCAAATGTATAGAAACCGATTTTAATGCCTCAGAAACTTCCTTTCAGTAAAGTTTACATATTCACAACAGTGATTTAGGTTATAATATAACGTAGATGGTGACAAAAATTATTTAAAACGAGGTTTGGTGGTTCATAATAATATACAAATAAAGCCCAGGAACAGCTAATTTTTACACAGAGGTTGTTCTTTTGCTACTTCATTTGAGAAACAACATTACAAATTAACACTGAGGTAGCTGCCTTAAGACTGAAAACCTTACTTTATTTAAACTATGATCTCATCAAAATATCCTCTTTATATAGGGTAATCTTTTTAGTTGTCCTGGTATTAGAATCACAATTATGATTCCCATGTCCTGCTGCCAACTGAGCAGGTACATCTTGGAACACAATGTTTTTCAAATCTCTGGGACAAGTTTCATGAAATCATCCAGCAGAGGATCAGCAACTTTTTGACAGTGAAGCCATTTAGTGGCCTGCTAGAACCACTGAAATGGAGCAGAGCTTAACACAGCTGAGAGGCTGTACATAGAAAAAGAGTATTTTCTTAAAAATAGCTTTAATGAGCACATCAGAGAAACACAGGTTATTGATCTTACACATTCAGCCCTCCCAAGCATAAAGAATCACATGCTTAGACAGAGTAGGTTAAGAAGTAAAAAGAGTCGTACTGATTTTATTGTTGTTACATCCATCTTCGGTGGAAAATGAAGTTCTTTGTATCTTCTGTTCTTTCTACATTTAATTCACCCTAAACTCTCAGCCCTACAGCTGCCAAGAGCTGCATGGAAGAAGGGCAGAATCCTTCTTTCCTTAGGCCTGACTGCATGGCCCAAGATGGAGGTAGAGGAGAGCAGCATGTTTGCTGCCTCCTCAGTAGGTGGAAGAAGGAGGAAGGGAGAAAGAGAGGAAGTGGGAGTGGCAACAAACAGCTTCCTCAGAAGCACAAAGAGTTGCATTGTGGGATGCACTCAATTTACATGCTAATGCACATGCTAATGAGGCATGCTGGATTTGCCAGGACCTCCAACAGACACAACATGAATCTATGAGAGAATGATAGATATAGGAGAATGAGACGAAAAGATGAGTGTTAGCTTCCCAAAGCCACTTACTTGGAGATCACACTCCAGTTTCAAGCTTGATTTGGGAGCCCTTTGTTAAATTTGAGGGAATATCAGATCCCCTTGTTTAAAAAAAGAGTTCTGCTTTACTTTCTGCTTCACTTTCACTTTCTTCACTAACTGGAGAGTTAACAAATTGGCAACAGAGCAACGGATGGATGGATGGATATTTTAAAAAATGAACTAGAAAGAATGTAAGAAAAAAGAAACCAAGCATTCTTTGCTATTTTTCAACCTCAGCAACTTTAGGAAGTGTGGATTTCAACTCTCAGAATTTCCCAGCCAGTTGCTTCTTAAAGTTGCTGAGGTTGAGAACCTCTGCTGTAGATAGGCCTGAGCAAGTGAAGAAGTGGATTTCAGTGATCTTGGCAGGTTTAAACAAGGTTTATTGAATAAATTACACTTGACCAGGTTAACACATTAATGAAAACCATAAACCCATGTCTTATAAACCACAAAACCTACTAACCCCCAACTAACTAACCATATTATGGATTAGTGTAATATGTGAATCTAGCTAGAGGCTGCCATTATTCCCATTATGTGGGAGTAACCTACATTAAAGAAATGGATAAATTCAAGTCCCTGATTGCCTTCTCCAATACAGTGAAGAGGAAAACCTTACACAAAACAAAACAAACAAACAAAAGAAGTTGACACCAGATGGTATATCATTTCTTGTATTTTTCTCACAGGTTAGGACATCTGGACAACAAAAATAACTGAAATCTACATCTTCTGCTGAATGGTTGGCTCTGTATTTTCTATTTTTTAGTCACTTCCCAACAGGGTACATCAATATACCTTTTCATACAATGTTCTTGAAAAGCATTCAGTGTTTGGTTATTGTATTTAACTGTACACTATGCCTTTGAAACATTAAAGAAGATGCACCATAAAATAATATTGCCTCTGCACTTGCAAGAATTATTCTATCATTAAAAAAAATTCATCATCCTCATTTAACTTTCTTAACTTCCTTAATTAGGGACAGACCTGGTGTCAGATTTACAACCTAACATTCAGAGCAGAGTAATGACTCTCCCCTCATCCCCACCCCACTTCTGAAAAAGCAAAGGCCAATGGTTTTCAATCTGTTTCTGGCAAAGGGCAAAGTGTTCAGGCTCCTAACCTAGCAGAGAGCTGATATCGACTCTTTATATCAGTCAAGATAGAACATAATTTTAGAAGGCATGTTACATTATTAAAAAAAAATCAATGAAGCAAGCTTTTTAGTGGTTAGAAGATACTGAACCCTCACAATATAAAGTTCCTCTTCAGATTGTAGAAAATCATCTTCTGGAAGTAGAATTTTGCTGTAATGATTGTTTTGAAAAGGCTGTTAGTTGAACTGAAACACAATGCTGCTGGACTTCATTCAGTCTATCTAGAAAGACAAGTGATAACCCACTTCATCCTCCTTCACACATGCTTTGACTAGAATTAAGGTCAGAGTTTTCCTGGCATGGTTAGCACTGAAATGGATGGAATGTGTCCAACAGTAATAGTGGGCCATGTTTAATGTGATTTTTAAAGCATCATTTGGAGAGGGAGGTGAGAATCCTGTTAAGGATGTCATCTTAGCAAATGAAGACCGTACCTTTTTCTTTATGCATACTATGACTTCTGAAAACCTGAAACAGAAGACTTGACTTGCATCCTCAGACCCTCTGTTGCAAGTTTTTCTTTTTCCAAAACCAGAGTTCCTTTCCCTTTCAGAAGTGTCCCTATTTCTCAACATGCCAACTTATCCATTTCCCTTCTAAACATTCAAAAAAGAACATTTGATGAAATGTGTTTTCTGGAGATGACATCTAACAGCAGCCTAGCACAATACACATTCAGTTGACATAGAAAAGCATCATATTATTTCTCCTGGGCTGTGGGCTCTAGGCAGCCTTTTATTCTCAACATTGCTCCCTGTTTAAAAAAAAAAAACCATGGAAAAAATTAGCTGGTCCAAAAGGAAGCTTTTCCCTCAACAGCATTTTTTTTCTTTAACAATCATGGAGAGTATTTAAAAATATGCTTTTCCTGTGTGAGTTTGCAGAATAAATCAGTTTGACTTGGATTTGAGAGATTGGCTATTTCTCAAAGTCCCATATTTCAACATAGCTGTCATATTGATGAGATGTCTTAGTATTATGTGGCTGTGAATTCCTTTTTTTTTCAAGAACTTTATTAATTTTCAAATTATAGTCAAAATATGAAATGTAGATTATAGAAAAGATAGAAAACAGAACTAAAGGAAAAGAAAAACTATAAAAGTGCAGAATTAGAGAGAAGACAGAAAAAGAAAGTGACTTCTGACCTTCTCCAATACAGATATAAATGCATATACAAATATAATCTCTTACCATTAGTTAAACCTTAGTAATATTATTTCTATCAAATCAAACCATTTAATCATCAAAACCCAAAATCAAAGCTTCATTTTTTTCTGAACAAGCAAATAGTCTAAAAATGGTTGCCAAGTAGAGACAAGTCCAGACACGATATTTTCACTTATCAACACTGTTAACTTGGCCATATGGGCCAGTTCCATCAGTTTAATCATCCATTCCTCCACTGTAGAAATTTGTGGATCTTTCCATCTTTGTGCATATAAAAGTCTTGCTGCTGTACTCATGTATAAAAGCAAAGTCCCATGTTGTTTCTCGAGCTCTTTCTCCGTCAGTCCCAAGGAAAACAATTCTGGGTTTTTTTGTAAGTCCACTTTGAGAATCTTTTGGATATTAACACATATTTGATCCCAGAATTTTTTAGCCTTCTCACAAGTCCACCAAAGATGATAAAAAGTTCCTTCACCAAGAGAACATTTTCAACAAACATTTGTTACTCTATTATACATTTTTGACAACTTATTGGGAGTTAAATACCAACAATACATCATTTTATAAAAATTCTCTTTTAAATTATAATTCAGAGTAAATTGCAAACCTTTGTTCCACATGTTCTCCCATTGCTCCAGCATAATATTATATCCAAAATTCTTAGCCCATTTAATCATATGTGGCTGTGTATTCCTGATTAGCCCCAGTGGTCCTGAAAGTACCTTTAAGTGACCCAACCATGTGGGTAGGGGTGCTCTGTTGAATATTATCGATTATATGTCTGCTGCTCTGGGGGAAGCTGCTGATTCTGTGGGAGAGACCAGATGAACATCTCCCATTCCATGGCTGTCTCACTGAAATGTTCCTGCAGATACACTGAAGCTGCTTACACCTAAAGAGTTCCCGTATGGCTGGGAGGCTGTCTAAACACCATCTGTATTGTGCTTGATGTTGATCGCTCCCTGTGCAGATAGTAATTTTTATGCATATATCGAAATAGTCATTACTATACTTGCTAATTATTTCACAAAAAAGCACTCTGATATTTTTTCCTAATTATCTTTACATAGAAAACCATTTGCTTCCTGAATCTTATTAGAACAGTTTGCATGTAATAGATGTAATTGTTGTTTTTGATTACATTTCCAGTCAAGTGAACTTGCTACTTAGCTTCATTTGCTTGATTAGCATGGCTGTAAACCTTGGTAGCCAGGGATTACGAGGAACTCAATCAGTGACCCAGAATTTCTGAATCAGACAATTGGATGACATAATTATCTAGTGTGAATGTTGTGAGTCAATGTGTGCCTTCAAATAAATGTGTCATGCACATTTATTTGAAGGCATAGGCTACACAAACTAATCTGAACAGGGAGTTTACACTAAATGTGATCAATATGTAGAGGCTAATTACTGAAGAGCATATACAAGTGGACAATGTAAATGAGGTTATATGAACACAGGCTATTTTGTGCATGAAACTTCTTTGGGAATTATACATCTCTTTGATCAATGGACATTTTTTGCTGTGTATTTATCATATTGATGGATGCACAACTGTTATTTATTCTGTCAGTTTGTGTATATCTTGATCCCCTCCTATGAAAGTATACAGTCAAAGATACTTTTATGCTTATTCAAAAATTGATTGAGGTTAACATCAGTCCATGTGTTTTATTTGGAAATACTGATCTAAAGATCTCCAAAATATATTATGAGAGCTCTTCATGACATGGTCTAGATTAAAATATACATCAATTATCTTTTGGTTGAATTTTGATCAGCTTAATAAGACTGCAGTGAAATTAATCTCAGGTTTTGGATTGTAATACACTGCCTTATTTTGCTTGGTAAATAAAGGTTAAGTATAATCCAGATGAACTACGATAGAAGATGAAATGGCTACTTATCCTCAGGCATTGTCAATGAGAAAGCAACACATTTTGTACCCAAAGATGAATTTAAATAAAGTTGGATAGGACATACTGAACAAATTAAACAAACACAGATATTTAAATGAATGGGTATATGTTAAATACATGGGTCTGATACGGCTCTACATCTGTAATTGCTACCAACAACTGCTGCCTATAGTCAGTTTATGCAGAAAGCAGTAACAGTTAAATATTTCTGCCTCAACCATTAGTCTATTAGAGGACGTTGGTAAAGTAGTATGTGAGAATCCAAAACTCCTGTGGCAGTTAGCTATGCATTTTACATATACCCTGCATTCAAAGTGGACATTTACATATAATTTTTAGTGTTTGAATTTGCCTGTATTAGAGAATTTTTTTTCTTTTTCTTTTTTACCAGCAATCACAAATGAGTCTCAATTGCTCATAGCACACAACCCTGTAGGAGGTTCCCTTAAGCAGTCTCTAGTGAAATGAATATTTCTGGTGGATTGAATTCTCCAACCAGAATTAGGCACTAAGAAAAAAAACCCATTTTTACTACTTTATCATTTATAGATGTTCCTATTTTGCTTTCTTTATTGTTTCTTGCTAAAATTCTCCATCTTCCCCTTTGTGCCTTCTGTAACTTGGAAAAAAAATGTTTGCAGTGCTTTTTATCTCTCCCAGTTTCATGAATTTATTGTCTTGTGAATGGGTGTTTTGAGCTTTTGGAGATGTGAAAGGCTGTATATTGTAGCATGAAAGAGAAAACACAAAATAATTGCCATATTGTCATCACAGATGGCTAGGGAAGATACTGTGGGTGCTCTAGGGAAACCCCTAAAAGTTGTTGGGTTGGGGAGGCAGGAAGGAGAGCTGTTACATGTAGGGAAACAAACAGCAAATGCAATTTATGACTTTTTTTTTATCATGTTAATGATAGGAAGCCTGTGATGCAGGACATAAAAAGCCAGATTTTATATCTTGAAATGTCTTGTGCCAAAACATATGCTTAACACAGGGTTCTTTCAGATACTCCAGACTACAGCACAAAACATTAAATGATAGGATAGCATAGCAGACATACAGTATTACTATAAAAATGGTTGTGTACAGGCAATACATGTGCTTAACTCTCCTTAACTCTAATTAGTCCCTGGGGAGAAAATGCTTGTGCACACACACAGACTGAAAGAGTACTGTGTTAACAGAAGAAAATACAGATGCCTCTTATGGCCACTGTTGGTAAAGGGGTTGGAAAGACTTCCAGAAGCCATGTTCTGCATGCCTTTTCTACCTTGTTTAATTTGTGTCACTATATCAATGAGTTGTGGTCTAGGGAATAGTCTTGGCAAACTTCATCTAGTGTATTCTGATAGTGTTCAAGGCTAGATAAGTAAACTCTATCCTGAACCAGTGTATGAATGAGATTTTAAATGCTTAAAGAAACATTATCCTCCTTTTAAATGTAGCAATATTACATGGGATGCAGTCTTTCCCAATTGGCCCTTAACTCAAAATTTAGGAGGCGACTAACTTTGCACTTTACCAAGGAGACCTTGGTTGAGGAGCAGTAATTTTCTAAGCTTAAAGTAACAAGAGTACTAACAGTTAACAATTCAGATTTCCAACCTGTGTAGCCAAAGCAGTTATGGAATAAAACGATTATGGCATAAATCAATTATTGTGCACATTTGTGCCAGATTTGGTCACACTGAATGACACTGAAAAAAATGTTTTCAGTAAAAAAATTGTATTTGTTCAGATAATTTTATTGTAGGAATATTCTATGAAGTACTGAGCCTGTAGAGTTTGGATTGAAACCATTTTATATTTTGATCAAAGGTATGTATTTGGAACAGGTCTTACTGATTTTGTCTGAGTTTCCTTCAGTTTAAATTTAGGTATGATTGAGCTGTTAAACATGATTGCACTTTCTGTAGGGTGTCATGTATATAAACAGCATTATTAACAGTATCATAAAAGATCAGATCAATTAAAGTCATGGTTGCCATCAAAACATTTGTGGGCATCTATTGATGCTCTTTCAAGTGTCCTGTTTTTTAGGATAAGAGGTGGCAGTGAAACAGAGGACATCTTTTACGGTGATGTTCCTATTGGGAATTACTTCCCTAAGAAGACTTCCCTAACACCCGTGTTATTACCTTTTTGGCAACTGCCAGCAATTGAACAATATGTCCAGGTTTTTCAAATTATTTGAACTAGTTTTATCCCTGGCTTAACTGCTGCTTTCTTAGTTTATAAGAGTTTTCCTTCATTTTTTTGCTCTAATTTTATATGCAATTTTTATCCAGTATATAAAATAACTCCTTTTTAGCAACTAATCTGAAATTATTAAATTCCAAATAAAAAAGGTGGCACATCATCTACAGACTGTAAGAACACTAGGTACTGTTTAACCTAATCTTATTAATGTATAATTTAGGGGAAAATGAAATTTTATTCCTAGTGTGCTTTTTCCTTTAAATCAAACACACATGCCGATATTGTACTTCTCAATTCCTGATGCATAGAGAACCACTGTATTTAATCACTTTAATTGTGAAGCATAAAACAGTGAAGTGTACTATAACAGTACAAATTATATCAACCCTTACAGAATGTTTAAAAGGCAACTATGTTTGATTGTATATATATTTTACATAATTTTTATTAAAAGCTTTAAGAGCAGTAATAAGTACTAATATAAACTAAATTAGAACAGAGAAAATGAAAAAGAAAGAAATAACAGAAAAAGCTAAACGTGCAATAAGAATAGAAAAGAGAAAAAAGAGGAAGATATAAAGTAGCTTCTGATATTTTTCACAGCAGTTATAAGTACAATTGTCCTAACAGTCAGGAATCAGCTGAGACGAGGAGTAGGTCTCTAGTGTTTATTACTGCTACATAAGACAGAAAATCCTAACAAACTGAAGAAGCGTGGGAAAAACCCAGACAGATAAGCCCCAAAGGTTAAGGCGGGTCTGTTCTGTGTCTCTTTGAATGACAGCTCAAATTCTCTCTACTACGCATGCATTTTCCCCCCTGGATAGGGGCCCCCTCCTGCTCACCATCAGTGCTCATGACAACAATTATATTTTAACCTCTCTCTCTAGAGTTACATCATGACTCTCTTCCTTTTATAATCTATCCTGTATAATCATCCAACTATAAATCACAAGTACATTTTTTTCATTTTTATGCAAAAAGTCCATATGGGGTTTCCAGTCACCAATAAATGTAGATACTGACCTTTCTCTAATCAAAGAAGTCAGTTTGTCCATCTCAGCAAGTTCTATCAATTTCACTAACCATTCCTCCATGGTGGATAATGCCGAATCTTTCCATCTTTCTGCATATAGTAATCTTACCAGAGTAATCATATATAACTGTTTGTCCATCAATCCTAAAAGGAAAGGTTCTAGCTTCAACTGAAGAATAATCTTTAAAATCCTCTGTATCAATGTACAGGTATATATTTGAATCCAAAACTTTTTAGCTTTTTTACATGTCTAACAAGCATGATAAAATGCCCATATTGTTCACATTTCCAAAATACATTTGAAATGCCTTAGGTAATTTCTCTGATGTCAGAGTAATTCTAGATAATGTCTCTGATGTCATGTACCAACAATACATCATTTTATAAAAATTCTCTTTAAGATCATAACATAATGTAAATTTCAACCTTTTGAACCACGTATTTTCCCATTGATCCAACTGTATATTATAATCAAAATTCTTAGCCCACTGTATCGTATGTTCTTTAACCTGTTCTTCCTCTGTTTCAAATTTCAACAAAAATTTATACATTTTAGCAATTACATGTTCATCATTGGTGCACAATTGTATTTCAAATTCTGTCTTACTCTGCTCCATACCATAAATCTTTTTGTCCAGTTTGAATCTTTCTGATAACTGTGGAAAAACCATTGACAACTATATCCTTCTGCTTTTAGTTGCTCTCTTGGTTTATGTATCAGATTGCATATTTTCAATAAACATGTTTTTGAATACTCTCATGGTCAGGGAACCTGCATTAATAGAGAAAAAAATAGGAATTTAGAATCCATATCCAACCCAGGAGGCCTGATAAATCATGGGGATATGTTTCATGCTTCTTGGAAACTTGCTTGGGAACAGAAACTTGCACAGGTCAAGTAGAATGTTGTTCAGTGGTCATTTGATCTGGCTAACTTTATTAAGCCTCTGATCCCACATCTTTCTGCCATCTCTTCTGGTTTAGCCTGATGAGATGTCTAATGAGAACTGTACTCAAAGTCCACATTCATTACAGATAGAATCTTAGTTTTTCTTTCCATATACTGTCTGTTACTGTACAGATTTTCCTGCATTTCTGCATTGCAAGTGATCTTTTCTACTTTCTTACTTCATTTTATGGTCATTTGCTTTTCAGCACGAAAATGCATAGGTTCCGTTGTTAGTGATAGTTGGACCACTTGGAATAAAATAATAATTTAGAATCAATCTGGATATTACTGATTTCTAGAAACTTCTTGCATTAAAGGAACAGACTGGTAACCTCTTTTGATTGATGGTATATTGCATCATTGTAACTACTGTGACATAAACAGATCTATTATATTTGGGCAGTGCAAAGCACATGTAAAAGTCATTTTCTTCGAACAATCACAGGGATTCAAATAGAACATGAGATGTTCCCCATACCCCCACCTCAAATTTCCTGGCTTTGGCAATAATAAATTTTCCTCCCATAATTATACCATCCATGAAAAAGTAGACTGAATGATGGTTTAAATTTGCTTCTTCTTCTATATCTACTAACTGAACTGGGGAAAGAGTACAGACAGTAATGTTTTCAAAAACACTTGAACAATGAATAGCTGCAAAAGTTGTCCCATATCTCTAGCTTAAACTTGTCCATTCTCTTGTAGGATTGGGCTGGTTCTACAAATATTTGTAATTTATCAGAGAACAGAGTAAAGTAAAGAATTGTCTTTCTGATTAGTATTTGTTTAGATTGGCAGGGGTTTAGTTCTTTCTTATGTTTTTGAAATATACGTTGGTGCCACAGCTGAAGAGCTCTAGCTTCTTAGCTGTCCTCCAAATTTGACATGGGGGAGGCAATCTCAGTGTTCCCACCTGGGATGTGTTATCTGGTTAGGGTGGGTTCTATTTGTAGTACATGGTCCTGTAGTTCATATATATCACAACAAATGTGTAAGCTGCATTGAAGACATAAGTGATTTCATTTAGGAGTTCATAATTAGGAATAAAGTTCATCTGATAAAGGGCTTCACAAATTATGAACAACTCTGTGTCTACAATATACAAAATGTGGTTTCAAAGATTTTTCGGATGCTTGTATTGAATAGTTTGAAGAAAAGCTATTCCGGTGTCTCAGTGAGAACTTGAAAAGGATGTAGGAATGAAAAGCAAGGAAACATTATCTTCAGTGTGGCATGAAACTGGAAACTATGGGAAACATTCACTGAAACATTCAATGAAGAACAGAATACATCTGTGACAATTCCTTATTCAGCAATTTTTCGTTATGAAAATCTTGAAAGCTTCTGAGATATCTTTACCATACAAACTAATAGATAATATTTTATTAAACGCAAGGTTTTTCATTCATTTGTTGTGCATTGGTGATCTATTGCAGAAATATCTCTGAAAGGAATACTCAGGAGATGTAATAATTTCCCTAAGGTTGTATTATGATGTAGGAAATAGGCAAAGAAAACTTTTATTAGCAACAAAAAGGCCTTTAATATATTTAGTCATCTAGAATACTATACTACTCAACTTTATTAAGAAAGTAGAGCTGAGGTAACATTTCAGTCACTGCATGAACACTGTGCCTCTTCCTATCTGAAAAAAAATTAAATTGCATTGTTAATGGCGGTTCTCTGGGGCAATGGAAACATATGCTGAAAGGGTTGCTGGAAAGGGGACTCTCCGTTACACAGATGGTATCTGCTTTTGGAACGTTGTAGGTGAGATTACAAAAGAGGAAGTTGGCAAATTTTAATCAGACCTTGTTTTAGGAATGAAAAGCAAAGTGGTGGCTGCTAAAGGAAGATGAATCATTAAAAAAAAGTGTTTTATTCCAGTCTGAAATAAAGCTTGTATGGTATTTGTTGTGTGAATAAGGACACTGGCATGGAGAGAAATTCCAGGTCAACCAGTTCCATAGCTGATGGGAAAAGACACAGTGATAAAATATCTGAAAAGACAGCATGTATCTGTTGTGAAAGAAGACTGATTTTGTAATATTTTCATATCTTTGTTGATATGTGCTTATAGAGGGTTTGTTTGTTTGTTTTAGAGAGTTCTTGCATCTTTCTTTTAATAACATGTATTAGACATGATGACAGCATTCAGTATGAATTTTCAGTAATTCCCATAGTATTACTGCTAATACTGTGCTAGAGATCACCTCTCCCCACTTCATTTTTTCTTATAACACTGAGAATAATAACTTTTTAAACATAAATCAATGGATGACTTTAGATAGACAAGCTATATGTGTCTTATTTATTAATTTAGTTTATTAATATGACTCAGAGCAGTGTACAAGTAAAACAAGAAAAGAAAAATAAAGGTGTACCAAAAATTATTTGAAGGCTATCCAATAGGTAAACAATTACATTGGATGGGAACCCAAGTCCTCCTGTTGCAAGGCTTGGGGGAAATGTATCTTAACATTGGAGATGGCTACAATGGGAGTGGATGACTTCCTATAAATGGATGGGCTAGAGTTTCTCAGCTTTCTGTTTTGGGAGAACTTTAGGGAGGGGATTTAAGAATGCTTTTATCACTCTTTTTAAAAAATTGTTTCCCTCACCCAAAGTTTGGAAAATATGTCTGTCTCTCAGCAGTTTACCACTGAACTTCAGCAAAGTGATTTTTGGGACTCTGGAACTTTAAGGATTACATGTAGATTTTGGGTTACCCTCTCTGTTTTACACAGTGGAAAATATAATGGATATGATCGTATTAAATTTAATTTCAAATTAAGCCTATGTAAATTAACTAGATTAGGTATTTGGCAAGCAATTTCTGCTGAATGGGAGAGTTTGATTCCTTTGGCTATATAATATATTACCTTGGCAGAACTGCCTGTTGCCAGGTCCCCTCTTCTTGTGTGATACGTGTGGGCCAGGTGGCAGCCCCTGTATTATAGGACACCCTCTCCCCAGAAGTAGAGATGGCCTCGACCCTGCTGGCATTTCATAAATAAGATGAAGCAGTTTTGTTCCACCATGCCTTTGGCTCTTAGATTAAATTACTTTCCTTTTAAGGGTGCCTATGATTTTTACAGGCTTTTAATGATATTACTTTAACTAGTTACACTGAACTTTTACTTTTTGTTTTGTCCTTTACAACTCTTTGTTGTACCCTGCCCAGATTGGGGCAGGTTATACATATAGTTACATATATATCTGTATTAATCTGTATTAATTTCTGCTGTCTTTTTTAAAACCAGTGATTTTCAACCTTGGCAACTTTAAGATGTGTGGACTTCAACTCCCAGAATTCCCCAGCCAGCCAAGGTTGAGAAATGCTGGTCTAGAGTGCTCAGATAGGGACTGAATGCACTAAAATGATTGGTCAGTTCAGACACTATTAAGCAGTACATATTACTGATTACATTTACATAACTTATTTGATGGATACTGGACTCAGAGGGTACATGTTTTGCCTCCTATGCAATTCCAGAGCCCTTGCTTGTAAGCAAGATGTCACCACCGCTTTTGTTACGATATCCACCAATCCAATATTTAGTACAACCATCTATTCTTAGAAGATGCATTTGGCATCAGCTCATTATAATATTAGTACAGTATTAGTGCTGTCTAATTATGTGCAAGTTACTGTATTTGCTAAGAAGTCCAATTTGATGCTGTGAAATGAAAAAACAAAGTCATTTTATTTTATAGTAATGGTTTCATAAAATGGCTGCAAGATATCTTTTTTTTTTTTACAGTACTCATGAAGATAGCTTGTCCACTTTTATTTGAAAGTCCCAAACAAATCCACACTTTCCTAGCATGCTTGTCCTCTGGCAGAATAGCTTTTATCTTAACATAAGCCATAATGGTGCAAAAATGGTGACACACACAGTGATGTCATTATGCAAGACCTGCCCTCACATGTTTGCATCCTGGTATCTGATGCAAGTATGATCATGGTATTTGCATCATGGTGCCCATTTTGTTATTTGCCCCCTTGACCCCCTTGCAAATGTTCTTGTGCTCTATTTTTTGTTCTCTCCATAGACTTGGTTTTCAGAGTCACTCTTCCCATTGTTTCCAGCAACTTTTTAAGCATTTGAAAACCTTGCCAACTGATTGCCTAATATATAATTTAAGCAGCTAGTCCCTCCTGATAGCCAGTTTGGTGTAGAGGTTAAGGCATCAGGCTAGAAACCAGGAGATCATGAGTACTAATCCTGACTTGGGCACAAAGCCAGCTGGGTGACCTTGGGCCGGTCACTCCTTCTCAGCCCTAAGAAGGAGACAAGGGCAAACCACTTCTGAAAATGCTGCCAAGAAAACTGCAGGGACTTTTCCAGGCAGTCGCCAGGAGTCAAAGACACACACACAAATACCTCCCCTCATGTAATTGGAGATGGAAGAGCAATTCATTTGGGTGTCCTGTTAAAATGTGCTGATGGTGTTCCATTTACTGAAGTGAAATTATATACAAAATGGTAAGAAAAATACAGATAAAAATATGTTAATTTTCAACAGGCATTATTCATAGACAGATATGCAAATGAGACTTTAACTAGGAAGAGATTGATTTGCAGATCCCTACATGTCACCCTTGGGAGGCATAATTTATAATCACCTGGCTCTCTATTTTATTTTTAAAATGTGGGCCCCAGTATTGGACACAAAATGCTTCAGGTGATTGTTATGCAAGTGCTGAAGAGCATTACGTCTCTTTTATTAATTCATTGCAAATGCAATTTAAAAGGTAGAAAGTATATAGTGGTTTCAAGAAATAATTGTAAAACATGTAATATATGCAGGCTGCAAGCCATGTCATCAGCTGGTCTAAATAAGGGTAGACTAACTAACGAGACTAGGAACATTTACATTAGCATTTGACCTGATGTTTTATTATGTTTTGTTATATTTTGTTTATTGGTCCCAAATATGTTGAATGGCCATGCATTGCTCAAGAGAGCAGGACTAAGGGGTAGATAATGTTGCATTTCACCAATACTGGAATATTGCCAGTAACAACACACTGAAATGCAACAGCTCAGTAAACAATCAGCTTCACTTAATTTTAAGCATTCTAATTGAATGTCATTCAATTACACAGTTGTAATCCATATCCTATTACAAATGCCAACTAGAATATACATGCATTTTAAATCACACAGTTCATATCTATCAGATTCTTCTTTTACAGATACTATTTCAGTTTGTAACTAAGCAAGCAGTTGGGATTATGGTGATCCCTTCTCTGAAATATTATTTACCAAATACCAGTTATTTAATTGCAAATATGAAGTATTTTATTTTCTATTACATGGATCATTTTCCAGCAAAATCAGCCTTACAAAAACATCTGTAACTTGATTTTCAAAAGTCTATCAGTTTCATTTACAAGGGCTTTTTTTAAATAAGTTCCTTTTGTTAGGGAGAAAAAAAAGTAAGTATCTGATATCATATGTGGAGCTTGAATAGTTCTCTCTAATGTGAACAAATTACAGTTTCCTGAATTCAGATACCAAGAAAAGCTATGTTTTTTGTAAAATTGGGAGCAAAAAGTTAAAATTTATTCCTTGTAGATGCAAAAAGAAGGTGAAGAGAGCATATAATCCTTTCTAACATTCAGTTTCAGTATAGAACACAGGCAAAAAAAGAATAACCATTGAAACCGTATATAAACCCCAAGGCATTAGTACCTAATTCACTCTGGAATTTAGCAAGTGAGAAGAAAGAGTCAATTAAACACAGTACAACTTTTTGGATTATGCTATATAGCTGACCAAAATAAGAATTGCTGAGAAAATAATAGGAGGTTTAAATGTGGCCTCCTTTCTCCTTGCACTCTGCAGATTGTCAAGGCTGTAACATAAAAATAAGAAAATTAAGTTAAGATTTCTTGTTAATTACTATTGCTTCTCATCTGGGAAATAAGCCTCTTTCAGGAAAAATCAATATGAATGTTAACTTTAGAAAATTATATTGGCTTGATCTTTAACTTTCCACACTGACTGAATAGGAATTTTCTGCCTCCCCACTGCAGTCCCTTGCTTTCATCAAAATCTGTTCCGTGTGTGAGCTCTGGGGTAGAGAGCTGCACATATAGGAGAAGGTAATGGAAATTGCTCTGTGAGCTGTGCTGAGCTAAGCCAGGAGGCATCTTAGTATCCTAGACATTATCTTCATTTGAGAACCACTTTTTTCCCTCACACCTTTTATTCTGCAATCATATGCTAGCCAAATAATGCGTAGGATCATCCAACACAGGTTAGAGCCCTACATGGAAAAGGAGATGCCAGATGTTCAAGCTGGCTTTAGAAAAGGCCGAGTAACATGAGGCATTATTGCCGATGCATGCTGGATAACTGAGAAAGCTAAAGAATACCAAAAAGAAGTCAGAATATGCTTCACTGATTATAGAAAGGCCTTTGATAATGTTGATCACATCAAGCTGTGGAATGTACTTAGAAAAATGGGAATCCTAGATCATCTCATTGTCCTCATGCAAAACCTATACACAGGTCAGGAAGGCACAGTATGGACAGAACATAGCAACACAGAATGGATCCAGATTGACAAAGAAGTAACACAATATATATAAATCAATATATATATATATAAATCAATCATTGGAAGATGAGTGTAGTTTTAAAACTGAAGGAATAAACATTGATAAACTGCAATATGCTGGTGATACTACTCTGACAGCCAAACATTTGAAGGATCTGCAAGCTCTAGTAATGAAAGTCAAGAAACACAATGAAAAAAATGAGAGTAAGATTAAATATAAAGAAGACCAACCTAATGGCAAGAGTACAAAAAACCACCTTAGAACTGAAAATGAAGATATTGAAATGGTGGATAGCTTCTGCCTTTTAGGATCAACCATCAACAGTAAAGGAACAAGCAGTCAAGAAATAGGCCAGAGACTAGCACTTGATAGAATAGCCATGAAGGCATTAGAAAATATATTCAGATGTGTCTATACCTACAGAGATCAGAATAGTGCAGGCCATGGTATTCCCTGTGACACTTTATTTTCTTTTAAAGAAACTTTATTAAATGTTCAACATAAAGATAAAATACAAAAAGGTAGAAAAAGATTAAAGAGAGACTAAATAAAAAAGAAATGAACTAAAAAGTGCAGAAATAGAGACAAGCAAAAGAGTGACTTCTGACCTTCACCACCACAGATACAAATAAAAAGTTCATTAATCTCTTACTCTAATTTTAACTATAGTAAACATTATTTCTATAATCTATACCAACCTAATCATCAAATCTCAAAATCAAAACTTCATCTTTTTCAGTTACAAGCAGAAAGTCCAAAAGCGGTTTCCAAGTAGAAACAAAACTAGACATTTTTTTTTCTCTAATCAGTGTTGTCAGTCTTGCCATCTCTGCCAGTCCCATTAGTTTTATCATCCATTCTTCCACTGTAGGAATTTGTGAATCCTTCCACCTCTGTGCATACAAAAGTCTTGCCACTGTTATCATGTATAAAAACAAAGTCCCAAATTGTTTCAAGCTGTTTATCCATCAGACCTAAAAGGAAAACTTCTAGTTTCAATTGTACATTCATATTAAGAATCTTTTGAATTATAATACGTATCTGCTCCCAATATTTCTTAGCTTTCTTACAAGTCCACCAAAGATGATGAAAAAGTGCCTTCACCTTGGGAACATTTCCAGCATACATTTGATATTCCCTTATACATCTTCAACAACCCCTGTGACACGTTATGAAAGTGGAATTTGGACTTTGAAGAAGCCAAATCAAACTTTTGAACTTTGGTTGTCAAGAAGATTCCTGAGAATACCATGGACAGCCAAAACAAACAAACAAATGGATCATCAAACAAATCAACCCAGAGTTCTTACTCGAGGCACAAATGACCAGCTCTCTGGAGAAGCTCTACTGATGGGAAAGTTGGAAGGAAAGAGAAGAAGAGGAAGACAACCAGCAAGATGAATGGACTCAGTTATAGTGATCACTGCACCATTGGAAGACATGAAGGACCAGGTTAGGGACAGATTGTCATGGAGAAAGTCTATGTGGTTGCTAAGAATTGATACCAACTTGATGGCACATAATAATAATAATTTTATTCTACAAAGTATTGCAAATCTCAAATTAATAACAGTTCTTCAATGTTAAAGAGTAAAGGTGGAATAAATCACAGTTACACCGCTTTGACTGAACATTAATAATACAGTGCAATCATTTATTTATTTATTTATTTATTTATTTTCAAGATTTCTATCACCGCCCATCCCCCCCAGAACTCTGGGCGGTTAATCTACTGTAGCTATATGATTGTAAAACTCTTAGTGTTTCAACAGAGCCATTAACACAGTATCTTTCCCCTTACAGAATTATTTCTGATTTCAACCAGCTGTATAATATCTGCTGGTTTCTTAATTATTTTATAAGCATAACTCTTTAAAGGATAGTGATTGAAAGATTATAATGATACAGGATACTCATATCCGTAGGAGTCATCCAAAGATAGCAAGCTTATGCACTTGCTTGGATGGTTGTAATCATAAATCTTTATGTACTATAATGTATAAAATATCTAATTGTGCCCAAAGACAGCCCTCTCAGAACTGCATTAATAGCATTTAAACCTGCACGTTTACAAGCCCTCTCAGGATTATTTTTCCTCTTCCATATATTTGTGCCATTTTCAACAGTGCCATTTTAGACTTTAGGCATATTATCTTTACTTATGCTGTTAATAAAAGTCTTTATTGAATTACCTTCTTGCTTGCCTTTAATTTTGGAGTTAGATTTTAATAACAAAGTACACTACAGTGATATCACATTGAGCTCTATAGAAATACAATTACAGAAATATAATTTTCCAGAAGATCAGTTATAAGTCCTGTGAATGCTGCACTAATTAGATAATAAGATTGGAAGGCATCAAGGAGAATATAACTGATGCCTAGGCCTGATTCATAATTCACATTATAAAATGAACATGAAATGTATATAATTCTTGCTGATTTATTAAGGTAGTCTAAAAATACTCTTTTATATATATGATATAGCATATAAAATATTTAACATACCAGATAGGCATTTTTTAAATCAGATAAAAGTTCTGTTCCGTGAATTCCACCCAAAAGAAGGCCTGGGAGCTGTCATCAATATGGAAAGTGCATTTGTTACTTTCTAGTGTCTTCTTTAGCCACTTACTTTTATTCTGATGGTCCTAAGCCACAAGGGCACTCCTTGTGCAGGATTACCTGCACTTGGCTGCTTACTGAGAAATGTATGGAAGAAGAACTTCCTGGAGAGGAGGAAACAGAAATGAGCAAGTGGAGAGGGAAGTTTTGCAGAGTCCAAAAAAGCAGTGTAGCGGATGAATGATCAAGTCTTACCAATGAGAAAAATTGGAGACCTAAAAGCCTTGCCCTGGGACAGTTTTTTTTCATTTAAAGAGCTTGTGAGGAGGGGGGAGGTATACAACAAAATGATTCAAAGATGATTTTAAAAAAAGATTAAATCTGCCTGGTTAAAATATATCTCACATCAAACATTTCAATAGGTTTTATTACTTGGTGTGTGCTGTAAATACAGTGAGATTTTTGGTACAGTAGTCTTCAATTAAAGGTTTCAGACCTATGCAATAATCGTGCAAGTATGCAGTTCTTTCCTGCCACTGAAAGTGATCAAATGTCCCTTTCCCGTTGTTTACTGTTTTTTATTTGCTAAGGACAGAGTTGGGAAAAATAAGTCCTGGGACTGGATTGTTTCATCCTACTTTACAAATGGAAAGCTCAACTGGACTTCCCAAGCGTGGTCCCCAGAGGCAAGCCCCTCTTCTCAGGGCAGTAAGAGAGCAGCAGAGAGAGAGGACAGATGCTACTGGGGAGGAGAAGTCTCAGAGAGCTACCTGCTCCAGGAACTTGAGATGAACTGTGCTTGAGATTCTCCAAGCCCAATTGAATGCATTTACATTCTGCCTTTCCTCAAGGCAGAATCCATGGGGCTCCCATAGATAGGCAATGGATTTGATTAGCTGAAAGAGGAGAGCTGCACTGTCTGCCCTTCAGACCTTGCACGGGTTCCTTTGAACTACTACTTACATTGGTGATTCCCTTTGGAATGAGAGAGGAGCCAATTTGAAAGGATGGAAGGAAGAGATTCTAGGCCAGTGTTTCTCAACATTTGCAACTTTAAGCTATGTGGACTTCAACTCCCAGAATTCCCGAGCCAGCCATGCTGTTCTAGGCTTTCTAAATTACTCTCCTGAGAGGTAGAAGCAGAAGGAAAGAGGAGGTGGGATTCTAGAGTCTCCAATGTACTTTCTGTTTCTTGCTTTCTCTGTCATACCACTGTGTTGACTGTATTCACTTCCTGCAAAAATAGGTATTTCCTCATGCCATCCAGGTATAGCCAGTGTTAATGTGTTGATTTCAGAATATGCAGATTCTTAACTTGTATATGATCTAAACCCTATAGTGGCTGTGGTAATTAGGCTTAGAGGTAGCCCTCTTTGCTGGGCAACACAAGCAAAAAAAGGCCCTCCTTTTGGACTTTTCCAAGTCCTTAGATAGTCCACAGTGGTTGAACCAGCAGGTCCCTCTTAAATTGGGATTAAACCATGCTAGCCCCCTGCCCCACCCATGACAAACACTCTTCTACTTCATTTGCCTTTATTTATGTGCAGTTCAGTCAAAATTCTGAAAGATTTGCCATTAAATGGTAAATTCAAAGAATATGTAATATGTTACATATTCTTTGAATTTTAAAATTGACATTCTTAGCCCTGGAATAGCAGAAAATTATAGAAGCATAGCCTTTTCTCTTGCTGGATTTGTGATTACTTTGTTTGCTCATTTATATTCAAAAGTAATTAAAGTATAAGAACACTGCGTGATGGCTGCTCTGTTTGAGGTGAAGCAGAAACTGCAGTATCATTGTGGAGGCTGGGGTATTTGGTTTCTGTTGTAACTTTAAACAAGGTAGAGAAAGCATGCAAAGCATGACTTCTGGAATTCTTTCCAACCTATTTACCAAAAGTGTCCATAGGAAGCATCTGTACTTTTTTCTGTGTAACAAAATAGTATGTTGTGTCTGTGTGTTTCTGCTTTCCATCAGTGTGTATGAATGTGTGTACACGTGCACTGGGAAGCACTTAGTGAACTATGTATATTCCTGTCTGGATCATGTGACTAGAAGGGAGAAGGGAGGATGTCACCAGCAGTCCAAGCAGCTGCCCAGCTGCCTCTCCCATAGGGAGGCATTGGGGAATTTTTTTCTGGAATTTTTTTTTCTGCAGCCCCTGACTGGATCCAGCCCATTTTCAAACTGAGTCTTTCTTTTGCTGTTATCTTCCCCACACTGAATTTGGTCCTGTTCCAGTTAGCTTTTGGAGAGATATCCTGCTGATGGACAGGCAAAGTCCCTCATGTTTTTCCAACATTTTATTGGGCCAGAAAGATAGGTTTTTCTATCTCTTGATCTGGAGATGTCTTCTTGGTGAGACGGACTGTCTGTTTTCCCTGGGACATTAAGAGCTGGTGTTATTGATACTGTTCTTTGGTCAATAATTCTTAGTGAAAAAATAATTTGACATAATGACATAAACCACAAAATGCATATATTATGAAAATCAGGGCCAGTCCTAGGGTCTCCTTCTACCCTGGAGGTCCTCCTGCAAGACACATCTGGAGCTGGTAGTCAGCAGTAGCATTCTCATCAAGGAGCTCCAGATTACTTTCCCACAGTAGTCCAAACCATTTTAAAATCATCATTTCTGTCAAGCAACTTGTTAAAAGTACAAGGAATTAAGGGCAAAGGACCAGAGTTGTGTAATTTTGGGTGATAATAAAAAAGTAATAAATAAAATGGGCAGGAAAGAATCAAGCTAAGTTTCTGTTTTGGAACATGAATTTGTAGTCTCAACATTGTACATTTCTTCCTTTCAAATATAATTAATTGGCTTTTTGCCTCCATATACCATTTTGCATCAGCTACTATTATTCATTTGTCACTCATCCTTAAGTCTCACTGTGCTATTCCTCTGAATTTGAAATTGCAATTCCACCAATTGAGTAGGAGGAATATTAGGACACTTCATCCAACAGAAGCTTCTTCATGAGCAGATATTTTGCAGGATTTGCCCAGGGAAAGGGTAGCACAGTATTACTTTCAAACAATGTATTTGAGATGGTCAAGTTCACTTTCTAAGGTCCTATCAGAACTAGTGTTACAAAACATTTGGTAGTGTGTTTGTTTAACATTCTGTTCCTCCTTGTTGGTACCACTGGAAACTACCCTTCCATAAGGGTGGGGCTACGCTGAACACAGACCAACCGACATCAGGCTTGGGCAACAAGCCGGCTGGTAAATTTTTTGTTGCAACTAATGACTCAGCAACCATATACAACATTAAACAATGCTAGGGTATCCCCTGGAGGCAATACACATCAGCCTCGCCTGACCACCGTGACAAGTGGGCAAAGGCTACCTGTTCAAGGGCGGAACTGGCTAAAGAAGCTAGCTCAACATCACGATTATGCATTAACATCAACACCTTGACTGGATGCAACTGTGAACTTGCAGAAATGCCAAAGAGATGCAAGGTGGATAGCATGTACATACAAGCAATGAATTGGAAAGGCCAAAAGTCTTGTGACATCAGTGAAGGATACAAACTAATCTACCACAGTGTGTCCAACAATAAAGGCGTGGCTATCATAGTAGGCTCTGATCTGTGCAGCCATGTTGATGAGGTCCATCAACACTTTGACCACCTCATGTTAACTGTCATCAATGTTGCTACCCATCGATTACACGTTTTCTTGGCCTATGCCCCACAAACTGGATATGACGAAGAAGAGAACAGTTTTGGATGGAACTACAAAGCTGTGTATGTACATGCCTGCAAGAAGACTTGCTACTTCTCTGCGGTGACCTCAATGGACATGTTGGACATGTGCAGGAAGGTTACAATTGTCGTGGCAGCAATGGCTATGTAATGCGAAATGATGATGGACAACAAGTCCTGGACTTTTCCAAAGCAAATGACCTCGTCATCACCAACACATTTTTCAAGAAGCGTGTCAGCCACTTGGTCACCTATACCAGCAGCGACCACAACAGCCAGATTGATGTTGCCCTCGTGCGATGACATGACTTCCCCGCTATCATGGACGTAAAGGTCATTCCATCCGATTGCCTCGCCCCGCAACATAAGATGCTCATTGACAATATGAAGATCAGCAAGCATGCAAAGAGTGGTAGCAGCACAATGGGTCCAGAGAAAATAAAATGGAGGAAGCTACAAGACCACAAGGCAACCATCAATTAACCGTATCTCATTTCCTCCAATCACCACAGGTTTGACTGATGCCACATGGACTGCTCTCCACAAGTCCATTACCACGGCTGCAAGAATAACCCTAAGCACTACAAGACCAGGTCATCATCAAATTGACAAGCAGGTGTGGCTCTGGATGGAGCAAGTGCAGCAGAAAACACAGGAAAAGAATGTGAGAAGTGGTATGTGCAGAAGACCAACGAAAACTGGCAAAAGTACGTCACTGCAAGAAGAACAGCAAAGAAAGCTGTCACAGAGGCCAAAGCCAATCACTACCAGGACATATATGAACAATTGGACACAAAGGAAGGTGAGAAAAACATCTAACAACTAACAAAAATGCACACCAAGGCAGCAAAAGACATTAAACACTACATGTGTGTTAAGGACAAACATAGACAGCAATTGCAAGATAAGCTCAAAATCCTGAAACATTTCAGGCAGCAGCATTTTGACGAATCTCTAATGTTGAATTCCACACCTACCAATTCCTGATGGCTCAGCTAACACTAGCCCAGTCCTGTGCATTACACCTGCAGAGGTTACCAAAGCTATCAGTGGCATGAAGAATTTAAAAGCACCAGGTCTGGACAATCTATCAGCAGAGGTCTGGAAGCTGAAAGAACTTTGCGGCACAGCAGCTAACTGGCTGACAAACTTCCTCAATGCCACTGTGGACTCTGGCATCTGCTGATGGGGCCATAAGTATCACAGTTCTCTTCTTCAAGAACAAAGGTGACCCGAGAGACTGCTCCAACTACTGACCAATCTGCCTCCTGTCACACACAATGAAAATTTTTGAGTGGATCCTCAACCTGCACCTCCCTGACATTGTTGAAATCAGTATCAACCAGTGTGGTTTTGTCAGAGGCATTTTTGCAGCTCACATGCTCATTTTCAGAAGTCATTACACCTGGTTTTCCTTGACCTAGAAAAAGCTTTTGCCCATGTTCTGCATCAGCTGATAATGGTAAGTGCTACGTGACCATGGGGTGACTGAGCTACTCATAAAATGGGTCCAGATGCTTTATATGAATACCAGCAGTCGAGTATTATACGCTGCCGGCCTTTCTGACAGCTTTCCTGTGAAAGTTGGTGTGCACCAAGGCTTGGCATTATCACCATTCTTGTTCATTCTCGTCATGGATACCATCACGCAAGACCTGCATCACAATGCCCCCTGAGACTTGCTGTACACTGATGATGTCCTGCTCACAGCTACCACCAGGGAAGAACTACAGGGTTGTATCCAGACATGGAATGACCATCTTAGCCAATTCAGTTTGTGCCTCAATATGAAGAAGACTGAGTATCTAAAGACTAGCCCAAGCACCTCCACAATCCAGGTCAGCGGCGAAGATCTAGTAAAGACAAACGCTGTCCATTACTTAGGATCCCATCTGCAAAGTGACAGCAGCATTAATGAGATGATTGCAACATGGCTGCAGTGGAAAGAGATCACTGGAGTGCTCTGCAATAGCCATATGCCAATTCACCTAAAATTGAAAGTTGTCAGCCGTGGTAACGCAGACAGGAAACACGACCAGATGAACTACTTCTACTTTATTGTTAGGCTACTTTAACAGAATCTTGCAAGTCTGAAAATACAAATCTACCCCCAACCCTTTTTGCCACCTGCCAAGTTAGGGTGGATCCTTTCTAAGTTTCTTTCTCCAGCTGTTACTTGATTTTGGGCTCCTCCCCCTCTTATCTGATTGTTCCCTAGGCAGCATCTCTTCCCCTGTCTTCCCAGGTCATTCTCAATTCCATGATAAAAGTATATAAAACGATGGTCTGCCCAGTAGCACTATATGCTGCTGAGTGCTGGCCAACCACCAAAAGTGCCAAGCACCCTTTACATGCCATGGAGATGCACATGCTCCATTGGTCATTAGGCATTTCCCTTCTTGATCATGTCAGCAATGATACAGTCCAGCAACAGATGGGCATTGCACCAATAACAGAGAAAATACAGGAAAAATGCCTACAGTGGTATGGTCACATTCTATGAGCAGCACCCCACACTGTCGCCTGCACTGCCTACCACTTTAACATCAATGGCAAATGCTCACGCGGAAGACCAAAGGAAATGTGGCAGGACACAACATGGACATGAAATCATCCAATTGGACCTGGTTCCTGTGTTTGATCACATGAAATGGTGTTCATTGATGCAAAAAGCAGACCCTGCACCTGCAGGAAAATGCTAGGATGATGATGAAGTTTGTTTGACATCATTGTTGTTAACACAAATGGTTTTGATTCTAAATGCAGGCTTATGCATGTCCAAGAAGTTTCTGAGTGTAATGAAGTGTATTTCTAGTCAGTAAATTAAGCTGACAGCACATGCCTTTTTGTGTTACAACACAAGTAAACTTATCCTGGTGAACATTCAAAGAGATTACATTGTGTGGTATAACTGAGTGTTTTTTTCTGGACTGCTGGAGGGAAACAAATTCTTGTAGCTAGTCAATATTGACTAAAACAATCATCCATATCACAATGTGTCTCTCATCTGTGTGGATGTGGATGTGGATGTGGATGTACAATTTGAAAAGTTATCTTCCCATTTAAAAAAATGAGACTCTGATGCTCATGAATGACAGAACCATACCTTGGAAGACCCACCCAGTCACTAAATTGCAACCCCTTTCATAATCATGGTCTGAGAGTTGCTAATGGCAGAGTGGAGGGCTTGTGTTGAACAGAACCAGGACCATGTCTTGCTGTTGTGTCGGACATATATCTGAAGTAGTATTAATTTTTATACAAGGAAGTGCCTGTGTATGGGAGAAAAGTGGGGGAAGGTATGATTTAATTGGACTAATCAGGGATTCTAGAAACCTATCCAAAAAGAAAGCAAAAAGTTAAAGCATAATCAACATTGTTAAATTTACTTTTTACAACATTTGTAAAAATTGCAGAAAGTGCTATTTCACCTTGAACCCCCTTTGTATGTTTGGGTGGGTCTACAAAAGGAATCATAAATGAAACCATGCACACAGGTATTTTGCTAGTAAATCCATTAAAGGTAACTGGATGGGGTTGCAGTCTGAAGAGTATGTACAGTATGAGGTTGTACAGGTTATACATGGAAAATAATGTGAACTCCGGTTTTGTCATTTATGGAGTTTCAGAATGTTAAAGATGCTGATTGGGCTAGACAGTGAACAAGAGTTCTCTCAGTAATTTTGAGCAACTTTTGTTTTCCTTAACTAATTCTAAATAAACATCACATGATCATCATTTGACCAAAGGTAAACAGTGCATACATGGTATTTATATTTGGAAAGGAAAAGCAATTTTGACTGCAAGCTTTTTGGAATGAAAATGAATGACTTTCTCAGGATGAAGAAACTTTGAGTCATCATTCTTTTATTGCAACTTTACTCTTAAAATAACTAGACCAGTGAAGGCTGCACACTTCTGACATAAAGTGTACATTGATTTCTGTTGAAAAACAGAAGAGAAGCTATATTCAGCAGGCATGCCTTGCCAGTTTAAAAAAAATGTAAAGAAAAATAGTATAAAGAATTATTTCCGGTCCCCTTTGCCTGCCTGCAAAGGTCAGAGTTAAGGTTATTGCCATGGATTTATAAGGAAACTCATATTACAGCTGTCTGGACTATACCTGGCTTGAAGATAAATCAGCCTGGTAAATTTCCACTGCTGCCGGTTCTTTAACCTTCATAACTACAAGTGTTCAACCCTGGTCCTGTACTTTTTCAAAAATGGTCTCCATACCTACATAGTCAATTTTTTCACTCAAGTTCAGATGTTCTTAGCTCCTAAGGAAGGTTTTTAAGTTTACTGTTCTGGACAGCAGAACATTATGACAAACAGGAAATGCTCAGCTGTTCTTAATAACATCTTTTTTTTTTAAGACTTAAAGTTTTATAGATCAAAATTACCCTCAGAGGACACTGATTTCCTGTTGATGGTTTCTTTCTTCCTTAAAAAAAAATGAAGTTCATTCTATCACATAATTTATTAGGATTTGGAGTATAACTTCAGGATAGTTTCATTACTATGGCTTTCTTGTATTTTGGGCTCATTCTCAAGAAATATCAGCTATTTCTTGACTCAGAAGACATGCCTGTGAGTGGAGAAGTCTTTCTGGGCATCTAGGAAGCTTCAGAATGGTTGTGTCTGCTATTTAGAGCAAGTTCTTAAACCTCCCCAGTGGAAATACTCCTCCTTCCTACCTCAGATGGTATGACATAAGAAGGCTAAGCTACGTGGAAGGATCTACATTACAACTTCTTCCCACAAGTTTCAGTCCTTTGGAAACTGGAGTTAAGGGGAAGTTGCAGCCTAAATTCTTGCCATTTGACCTTCATGGGAAGAAGCAATACTGCAGTTGTTCACAGATCATCAGATAATATATGCCACTTTATCGGTTCACAAAGGAGGTTGCCTGTATTTTTAATAAAAAGAAATATACAATAATATTTATATAATTTATAAATTTATTAAATAAATAAATACAATTATAATGTTTTTTATTCCGTTTGACTTTCTTTCAAGCCACTTGGTATGCCCTCTGCACTATTGTCTTACATTATCTTCTGAAAAGAGCATTTGTTGCAAATTGTTTTCACGTTGGTGTCTTAAATTACAAATTAATTCAATTTCTTTTGTAAATGAATATAATGTCAGATATAATTTGCCACAAACACAAATTAAGTCACTGGCAATCAAATACATCCTGTTCTTATCCACACAGATAACATTTGCAGTTTTAGTATATGAGCTTTCTTTTTGTGTAAATTCCAACAGATAACATACAGGGACAAAACGTGATCCCTCTGGCTCTTTCAGCAGGATTTGTGCCTAGCTTCATTGTTTTGCAACAACAGTACAAACACTGCACCAAGGCCACTGAGAATTTTGCTTCATGTCTCTGTCTCCTGCTGAGCAGGCTATTTGGATTGTTGGAGAAAAGCAAATACTTCCAATGATAATCCAAAGATTTTGTTCCTCCCCTATTGGTCTTTTCCTGAGATGAATGTGTTTGCTAATATCAGATCCCTTTTTTAAAAAAAAATAAATAAATCTTAAACTGGAGTGTTATTTTCAGTTTTATCACCCCAGTTTAAAACAAAACAGAAAAAGAAAAGTTCTGACTTAAAAAGAACTGCCTTTGATCTGAATAATGGTTTTTGCAGATGAAAACCTACCTATAACTGCTGCTACCTTAGTTGATTCTGAAGTGACAGGGTGCTTTAAGCAACAGCAATTTGCAAGGATTGAAACACTTTCAGATGCACTCAGTTTGTTACCAGAACATTGCAAGTCATTCAGTTCTTCTCTTGAGTTACTGAAATCCATACAACCAATTAACCAGAGAGTGTCCCACAAGTATATCCCATCCTATAGAGTCAGAACCCAGGAGCGTGAGAGAGGATGGGGGAGCACTGCTATAACTCCCATCCAGACAGTTACCAAAAGAAGGAGAATTACTACTTGCTTCCTCCTGAGTAAACCAGGTCTGAGAAGGATTTCTTTGAAGAAAAGTGGCTGGTGGTAACACTGCTGAATCTGTTAACTCCTGTGAAGAAGTTGTGGGAAGGAAACAGGGTTGTGGGTGGAGCATTTAGAGATCCCCTTCATGGGAGCCAGCAAGGCTTAGTCCACCCCGTTCTGTGCCTGATTACTGCTTCTCTCTTTTAAAAGGTATCCTCTAGGAGATCTCATGCTAAATATCTCTACCTGAGACTGAAGAGCCTCTGGTCAGGTGTAGCAGATGTGACTGAGCTAGATGATACCATGACATGAGTCAACAGAAGGCTATATACAGTTATGCATTTTGGATTACATTTTCACGTGCTTCTATTTTTCTACTTTCCTTCCAGAGATAGGGATTTGAGTGACTATTCACTTGTTACATGCACCCTTCAGCCAAAATTAAGTACTTTTAGGACTTTCCATATGCAATGCTCAACCAGCTGCCGTTCCCCAAGATACTGGTTTGTTTTGAGGGACAAGTCAAAATTTCCTAGGCCTGCATCAGTTTTTTTTTAAAAGCAGCACAAGCTGGATTTCCTTTCCTTCCTTCCCTCACAAATGCCATCGGTTGTGGGAAACCTATTAGGTTTGCTCCTCTTTTTCCATGCCTCACAACATTTGAGCACATGCTCCTCCTCAGCTCTTGGATTCTCCAGCTGCTGCAATCGGTTCTAGGAAAGGAATAATGGAAACCTATCAGTGAAGCTGATCTTAAACCTCATCAGTTTCTAGTCACTTTCACAATACCTGTAAAAACACCTGCCCTGCTCGATTGTCCTTACTTATATAAGCAGGGGTTATCGCAAACACGGTCTTAATCCTACTGGACTTCTAGTCAGTTTCATAATCCTGGTAAAGAAAGCGCTCGGCTTGATTTTCCTTGCTTCTAAAGCAGTGTTTCTCAACCTTGGCCACTTTCAGATGTGTGGACTTCAACTTCCCAGAATTCCCCCAACCAGCAAAGCTGGGGAATTCTGGGAGTTGAAGTCCACACATCTGAAAGTGGCCAAGGTTGAGAAATACTGTTCTAAAGCAGTAACACATGCCGCACCCACTTTCCAGCCTCTGGACTAACGGCGTGGCTACCTTCTCCACACATAGCTAGAGGTTTTATACTGTATGCTATAACCATGGTTAAAGCTATCATGAATAGTGCCTGGCTGCAAAAATGCCACCTCTCAGGCTATCCTTCCTGTATCACGACTAGCAGAGGCTTTATAACAAAAGCAAAAGGAATGGTTCCTTCAGAGAAGGTCAGCTTTCCCCTTAACAATTGCCAATACTTATTTATATTGTTGTATATATTGTTGTAAATGCACACAGTGAAAAGGTGAATGGGAGATGGACTCTAGGATTTTCCTTTTTGAGGAATGGAGGCAAGTGGGCTTTTGCTACTGAGGAGCTGCGACAGCTTAGGGGCAAAACATTATTTAAAAAAACAACAACAACCCTGATCATTTGGAAGGAGAATTCAGCATTCATGTTCTCAAGCATTTTAAGGCTGGAAAACAATGAAATTGATTGAACTGAAGAGCAATAGTGGAGTAGAAAGGGAGTGAAAACTGTGATGTACACAAGTGTTCTTAGCTCTGCTGATTGAATTGGAATAAACCTAAGCAGAAACTGGCTGGATTTCTTGTGCTTTGAATCTGCAGTGTGAAAGAGGCAGACATGGGAAGAGGGAGAAATCATGAAGGGAAAAGTTGATATAATGGAAAAGGATAAATAATGGAATAAAGAGGAAAATCAGGCCCAGTTGAGGGAGGTTGTCAGAAGAGGTGATGGTGGTGGGGAACATACTGGGAAAATCTGCTTTGGACTGCTTTGTTTCCATCTCTACAGAGCCAGCTAATTATGGTGGTGAAGACTCAGCTACATGAACTAATAAGAAACTTGGTGACACTTTTCTTGATGGAAATAATCGGCTCTGCCACCAGTAATTTCCCCCCCCCCTCCTTTTGGAAAAACAGTTTTAGATGCTAAGATAAACCTAACTACAACATCTGGATATATTTTAGAAGGCAATTTTTTCCATAACAAAACTTCAAGTAGAAATTAAGAAAGCTGGATAAGCATAAAAAACTGATCAACATTGCTTAAACTGTTGTTTGAACTGATAAGTTTAGACTGATATGAGAATCAGTGACAGAGTATAAGGGGCAATGCAAGTAATGAATATTCAATATGTTGATTATCATGAGAAGGAAATGTCCTCATGTCATACTGTTTAAAAGAGCAATGTGGATGGTTTACAGGAAGAAAGATAATATATTTTTTTCTTCTTTAACCTTTCATAAATTAACGGATTTTTTTATTCAGTCCATAAATATCAACAGTGTCTCTTGTTCATTGACTCTTCCTAATGGCCAGTAGGAAAGTGAAAAGAGGTTTCTGCCAGTCGAAGATGTGTGATAGTAAGTGTGTTTTAGCACCACATCTTGCCTAGGTACTAGATGTATTCATATGGCTGTTAAACTGACTGGATTCAAGAAGCTGGAGCATTTTATATGTATGGCTATATGTTTAACTAGAATGGATTTGGGTGCAGATGACTGTGAGAGTGAATATTTAAGCACCTGAGGTATGAGAATGAGAGAGAAACTCTAGGTAGTTTCTCCACTAAAATGGTTAAATGACTTTTGCATCTGGGCTCCTGTCTTTGTTAACAAAAGTATTTAAGCTGGAACTCTGCTGCCTGTTTCAAAGGCTCTTCAGAAGTCTCTCTGAATTTTCTTCTTTTCAAAAAGAAGCTAGGCAGGCTCAAACTATTAAAATCTTGGGAGGTGAGTTTTCTGACTTTCAATCATTCCAGTTTCAATTTATTTCTTCCATGATGTCTGAAACCTTGAGAAAAAGTCAGTTGCAAGGTCAAGTATGCTATCATTGATTTAACAGATGTTTGATCATATCCAAAAGTTTAAACATCTTGAACAGACAACTGTCACTGCTATAAGTAGAGTCTAATATGCCATAAGAATATCTATAGTACATTTTCACTCTAAAGAACTTCTGTAGATATGAACAGATTTAATTCAGTACTGGAACTTATTTCCTTCTAACAAGCCTTAAGTCCAACAGCAATCTTTTCCACTAAGATCTAATCTAAACCAATGATTCTCAACCTTTCCTTTCTTGAATCCCACTACTCATTTTATTAAAAATTCAGCCAAAAAGGGATAGAAGTTTAAATGCATTCTGAAGGTCAGGAAACCACTTACTGAGACAACAAAGGACAACAAAAATATTGTTAATATTATGCCCCAATTCAGCCTTGCTTTTTCTTGTTCCTTTTCCTTTCCGGTAAAAGGCAATTTGTAAATTGGCTTTCACTGTAATGATAAAAAAATATTGATGCCTGAAGGGGGTAGGAGGAGACATTCCCAATTCTTTTTTTTTAAAGGGGGGTGGGAACTTCTGGAGAACAGAACCAAATCTAATTTACACCAATCCATTTACTGTACTTCTCCATATGCTTTTATCCTGGCACACCATCCTTGCTTCGGTCACATTCGTATGCCACTTTCTACACTGACATTGTTATTTAAACTTCTCACTTTTCTCTCTTTGAGGATCTCATTAACTTCATCCATCTACCTTCCTTTAGTCTTCCCCTTCATCTTGACCCCTTCATTCTTCCTTCTTATATCCTCATTCAGTCTCTTTATAACCACTCCATTTGTTGTTTCTTTTGTATTGGTCATTGACTTTTGAATTCAATCCATGTTCATTCATCACTCATTCATACTTAACCTTATTTCTTCTTGCTTAATTACATCCACTTTTTAAGTAACCCATTTGATTGCATTTAACTTTTGTGTCATCTGACATACTCAACTCTCATTTCCATATAAGAAGTGGGCAGAAGCATACTTCTACACATAGCCATTTTTAATTTATATTCATTCCTCCTGAGAAACCAGATATTACCCACTGTCTTTCTATCTTTTTACATCTTAAAGATTTTCCATCTATTTCCTTATTTGGTAAAAATTATACCAAGGTATACAAATTCATCTACTTCATTTTTTTTTGCCATTTATGTACAACTTCAGTCCATTTTCCATGTCAAATATGACTACCTTGGTCTATGAAACATTAATTTTTAGATCCATGCTCCTCACTCCTCATGCAATCTAACATTCTCTATAAACCATTTAGATTCTCAGCAGCAACGTGGATTTATCTGCATACAGAAGTTTATATATGTTCACATCCACAGCTGAAACAACATTAACAGCACCACAGGTCCTTTATACATTTGTCCATAAATACATTAAGCAATGAGTGGAATTTTACACTTTGTTCTGTTACTACTTGCGTAGTGTTGAACTATGTGTTCCATTTATTCTTATATATGCTTTACTTCCATCATATGCCAGTCTTATGGCACTCAGCAAGCAATTCCAACTCCAAAATCCACAAAGTTTTAATACATTTCCTATATTCATACATAGCTGAAGAACAAATCTCTGATCTGCACATTCCCTCCTTGGCATAAAGCCATGCTATATCTCTGAAATTTTGCTCAGTGTCACCTCTCATAACATTTCAGCTGAGGTGAGGTCTAGTCCCGCCTTAGGCATGAAAGCTGACTGGGTGACCTTGGGCCGGTCCCTCTCTCTCAGCCCAGCTCACCTCACAGGGTTGCTGTTGTGGGGAAAACAGGAGGAGGAAGGAGTATTAGGTATGTTTGCCGCCTTGAGTTATTTATAAAAATGAAATGAAATGAAATATAAATTTTATTACAGACCTTCTAGTTGCTCTAAACAAACTAATCCCTATGATAAGAATGATAGCATTCCTGCAATTATCAGACACAGATACAGCCTTCACACACACATTAAGCAAGTTGTACAGCTACTCCATGAGCAAACTGGATTAATCATTTAACGTTTTTCCCGTTACACCAATTACACCCTCAGTCTTACATTTTTCAACATTTTTGCAGCATTTTTCACTTTGCTTTTAGCAACTTTTAATCAACTTTTTCTTGGATACTGACATTTATAGCATTTGATTCATTTTTACTCTTCAACATTTCACTCTCATTCCCATAGAGAATATTCCTCCCAACCCTCCCTTCTATTAGTTTCATCCCCAATAATTTCATCAGATTTCTTCTTAAGTTGTTAGTTCGTGGGAGCTTCCTTGTTTAGTCTTTTTCATGCATTTCTGAAACATATTTTTATTTCCTCCAATATTGATCTATATTTTTCTCTTTTATTTTCTTGTTTTCTTTTATTATATTCTTTGCAATTATCTTTTTTTTTCTCCTTGTACAGGGTATTTGTCTTATCTTCATTTTTACAGCAGTCTTTCTCCTATGTGCATTATTCCTCTTCCACAACCTCTTTCACATCATTATTTTACCAAGCTTTTTCATACTCCCCATTAGCATAACACACTTCTGTGGCATTCTATAATATTGATCCTGTTCACCAAACCATCATTCTCATTCATTCTTTAATCTCCAAATGGCCTAGTATTTTTTGTACTCTCTCATCTTGTTCTTACCCATCTATTCATGGCATTTAACAGAAGGATTCCTCACCCCATCTCATTTGTTCAAAATGTTGCACAATTTTCCCCCAAAGTCACCTATGAATCTTTGATTAGTGCTGTTCATTGAAGCATAATATGCAATTATCATCAGCCTGTGATTTCTAACTTTCTTACTCACCTATTTCTAGATGACAGCATTGCCTACTTTTTGATGTACAATTTAACTATTTTATTCTTAAAGCCACACCTTCACTTCTTTGCATTTACTCATGAACTCTACTCCACAAGACCAGATCACTTTCATTCAGATCCATTACACCCTTACCTTCTCTTAATTTCACAAACACATAATATGCCTATTTTACTTTCTTTCATTTAAGGCACTAATTCATGCTCTTTATGATATACTCCTCTTACATTCCAAGTCACAATCTTCCATATGCCATAGTCATCAATCGCCCCATGAATATTGTTCTCTATTACCCATGCTGGCTTGATTAACTGACATTTTTACATAATGCTTTTTTGAAAGAGTAAACTCAGTTATGAGCCTTAGTTACACTCATGCCACATGCAACATTCCCTGCTAACAGTAAGGACATAATATTGGTCATCTTGGGCATGTTTTAGTCAGTGTGCCAGAAGTGGAGCCAAAGCTCAGTTTTATCCCAAACATGCTCATGCTGTGCTATGCAACTTAAAATTTCTAATTTAAAGATTACTTTGCAAGTCAACATATTGTTTCACCCCTGCAAGGAGGAAGGAGGTACATGAAGTGTACTGATGCAGAAATGTCATCTTGTGGTAATAGCAACGGCAAAGGATGTCTCTTCAACAAATCCCCCAACGCTAGCCACTGCCTCCTATTGGTTCTCTATAGTCCCATTTAAGGATTGCCTTACCTCATCATCTGGAACAGCTCTTAAGAGATAAGAAAACCCAAGCCACCTTTAAGTATAATAAGCACCTTTATTCAGGTAATAACAGGCAGAACCCTGATGCCTTAATCTAGAAATCGTTGATAATCTGAGCTCTCACTATTTCTAATTCCAGTCTTCTAAATCAGCAGTTTTGTTTTGTGTTGAATGAGTACCTGTTCCTATGCACAGTAATAATAATCGTTCTGCTTCCTAGGACAAGATCCTTTGCTTCATGCTGTGTCTGCTAGACATTTCACTTTGGGAGCATGGCATGACAGATGTGGCCTCCCAAATTTTCTTCATGTTGATTAATTCTCTGCCACTGAGGGAAACTTCAGTAAACAGCTTGAATCCAATCCAGGTTCTGGCATCATACAGACAGCTATTTCTTTTCAGTTATCCGCATGTTCGCTATACAATAAATAACACAGAAATAACATTACACGAGAGACAGGCAGACTGAAACTGTTGTGCATCGGTGGCAAATTTTTCTCCTCTCCCCTCTTCATGTTTTCATTCTAATTACTATTATGACTAGATACTTAGCCTTAGGTGTGCTGAGGAAATCAGTATGACTCATCTGTCGAGTGCTGGCAAATGCTGGGGTGGATGTTGTCCTAATGGGTTAATCATTCCCATCTTTGCCTTAAAAATTTGCTAATTCCTGTAGCTGTGCAAAGCAGCTATTGTGGGCTTAGTGGGTGACTTCTCTGCTGAAATCTCCTTTTGGCGATGTTGCTTATAAACTGGGTCATGAAATTAGAGAAAACAATAGCTGTCTTGAGGGTAGGAGCTTGGCATACAGCATACATTGTCGGTAACGATCGTCTGAGCATCACTTGGTGCCATTCTTTATGCTGATTCTCTTAATGTCAGATTCTTTTACTGGGTTCTTTATTCAATCCTCCAAGCTGTAATATCTTTTAGAGTGATTTTGCTACTCCGGCATCCTTTCTGCAATTTTCTGGACAGGAACAAACTGTTACCACATCTCACTATAGGTATAATCAAAGTATTTGTTAATTCCCTCTCCCTCAAATGCATACATGCAGAAGTAATATATTTTTTTCCTGTAAAATAGCTAATAATGGGACGCGGTGGCGCTGTGGGTTAAACCGCTGAGCTGTCGATCGGAAGGTCGGCGGTTCGAAACCGCGCAGCGGGGTGAGCTCCCGTTGTTAATCCCAGCTCCTGCACACCAAGCAGTTCGAAAACATGCAAATGTGAGTAGATTAATTGGTACCGCTTCGGCGGGAAGGTAACGGCGTTCCGTGAGTCATGCTGGCCACATGACCCGGAAGTGTCCTATGGACAACGCCGGCTCCAAGGCTTAGAAACGGAGATGAGCACCGCCCCCTAGAGTCGGACTCGACTGGACTTTACGTCAAGGGAAACCTTTACCTTTACTAGCTAATATTTTTGGGGAAAAAAGAATGGAATCCATTACCAGGATCTAAGGAACTGTCAGTAGCTCATCCTCACAATATTTTGGGAAGGCTGAAGGACTGGATGTTTTTTGGCAGATATTGGCACCAAAAGAGCCCCCTGGCAAATGGTGAGCAACCTGTGGCCCGCATGCAGCTCCCAGCCTCGAAAGGAGCTGATTTCTACAGTGAGATTTCTCTTCCTCCTCCTCCTTTACCAGCACCAGCACCAAAATAATGACAGCACTGGGTGTATTCAGACTGAAGCAGGCATAACATAATTAATTTGAGATTTTAAAAACAACATGCATCTAGCTTTGGAAGCCTGCTGTTTTTAAAAGGCCATGCCCTGTTCCATCAACACCCAACTTTGCAGAGCAGAGAGAATGGGGTCTATCTTGAGAATTCCCCAGCTTGGCACTCTTGTAGCACCCCCGGTGGTGTGCCTATAACTAGAATGTAATCTTCAAGCTTGAGCCAATGTGTCCTTGAACTTCAGCTTTTTTAAAAAGTTGTTGAAGTTTCAAGCCCTAAATGTATACTTTTCCTTTCTCTTTTCATAACAGATCAGTGATGTCAATGCCATACCCAAGGAAATGATCCCTAAATAGGAAACTTAAAGATCTGAACATGAAGAAGATGCAGTGACATAGCACTTATGTGTTATGACACCTATGACTCTCTTTGTTCTACTTCAATATATTTACCAATATTTTTTTCTAATTCTGAAATATTTTCTGTTGAGAATATGTCATTTTAAAGGCCCATGAACTAAACCATCTTCATACAATTTAGCTTTATTGATAGATGGTATAGATATAGATATAGACTGTATAATAATTTCATGTAGCAGAAGTGACTGGCTCCAGGGCCAATATGTAGCCAGAGCTTATTTGCTTGTAACAGCACTGAAATTAGATCCAGCCGTGAGGGTCTAGGCTTTCAGTTCCTCAGTTCTACTATATATAAGGGTTGAAGCAGAAACCAGATCAGAGAAGGGCATTTTTAAATGCTGAGTAGGTCCACTCCAGTCTCAAGGATGGGAAAAGAGTGGCTAAGAGTCTGTTAACTCAAAAGGACAGGATGAAAATGCATAAGATTTAAACCCTGGGAGTTGCAGAGATATTGGATTTGATTTCTATATTCTGCTCCCTTATGACCTTCTGCATATATATGACTTCTTTCTAGTCTACAATGAAGAAATGTATCTAGCAATTTAAAATCGCTGAAGCTTTTGCTGTTAATTCTTGAATGTGGGGTTGAATTTCTGGAAGAATAAATATTTATAACAATGCCTGATTCTGTATGGTCCTAGCAATTGTTGTTGTTGTTTATGTGTTCAGTCGCTTCCGACTCTTCGTGACTTAATGGACCAGCCCACGCCAGAGCTTCCTGTCGGTCGTCAACACCCCCAGCTCCCCCAGGGACGAGTCCATCACCAGTCCTAGCAATATGAAGTTTAAATAGCTAACCTAGATAGGGGACTCCGGACTTATCCTCACTGCCCAGTTGCCTTATTGCCAGAATGGGCAGGCAATTGTTTCTGGGGAGCAGAAACAATTGGCACCACCCTCTATTAATCCCCTATTCACCTTCAAAGCAACCTTATGATGTGTTTCTCTGCTCCCCTTCTGACATAATACTCCCTTTTATGTTGTCTTGAGTGCTTCTGTCCATTTGAGCTAGAGCTACAGCATTTCAGTTGGTTGCAGGCTAATCTCAACAATATATCAGCTACTTTGTAGAGACAGGGTTGCCTCTGCAACCCAGTCGATGCTTATCTTGCACTCTAATTCTCTACCTCCCTTCCCCCTCTTGAAATAGCATAGTGGTTAGGATCTTCACTTAGATACAGAAGGTTGCCAGTTTTCTTTCATTACAGTTTTCCTTTATTCAAGTCCAGGGTTTACTTTTTTAAACTTTTAGTTACCTGAAGTAGAAAAGTTTTAGCTGCAGCTCCCAGACAGAAAAGATTACAGTATGTTGCTTCTTTCTTAGTTTCGTTGGCTTTTCTAATATTGCCACTGGAATGGATGAATTGTGTTAGAAGAGCTGTTGAGTTTTATGGTTTAGACACCTGTCTGCTATTAACAAAAGTGAGCTCACTTAATGTCACATGAGCCATGAAATAACCTTCCAGCAGACACCTCTCCAGACTGGGTTATAAGGGATTGAAAAAGTCAGTATCTTGCTGCCAAACTTCTAAATCATCCAGTGCTTATTGCCAAATTATTTTTGGTATGATTCTGAATATACTTCTGCTTCAGGAGTTGTAGGATGCTCCCTTATATGGCCATGATTTATGAACTAGTTGTTCCAGAGTGGTGCCACTGACCACCACTGAAACTGTATGGAATATTAATTTAGAAGCCATTTGGGTTTCATTGGGATCAATGCCACTTTTCTATATGTTTGAGACCTACTTTCAAATACATATGTGTCATCAAAATCCCAGGAAGAAGATTGTCTACATTTTACATTTGTTACATAATTGCACCAGTATCTAGAATGTTTTTACTTGAATGTTATCTTGCTTCAAATTTGTGTTCCCAGTAAGCTCATGAGCTGCCTCACTGCAGAATAGATGGAAAATGCTGCTCTCACATAGAACTTCAAATTTTTTACTTTGACTTAATTCAACACGTTTCTTTTTTTCAGAAAAAAAATGGGTTAAATTGAGATTATATTGTATTTTCTTCAATACAAGTGTTTGTAACAAACACAGCACCTTCTTTGCCAATTCTGCAATCTTGAGCTCAGCCTCACTACACAAATAGATCTGGTGTTTGGCAGGGGCCAGAATCATCTGTTAGGTATCCATCTCTCTGCACTTCACTCATAAAACGTAAGCTAGAAAGCAGCTTCAGATCTTGAGATTGAAACCTGTCCATTCAGCCACCTAGAACCAAATGAATTCATGACTCAGAACCTTCCTTGTAGCACAGAGAGCATTCTAATATAATCCATTTTGTTAAGAAAGCAGGAAGAAGCCAAGTGTAGTGTTAATGAGGGTAGGATGGCCATGTGTTGTCTTTTCCTGGGAACATTTCTCCATCTGAAGATTATCCTATCCAAGTCCAATTTAAAGATAATAAACTGGGAAAAGCAATGCCCTTAAGGTTATCCCGAAAAAATGAGCAAATGGAGCAGAGGCAGAAGCCATTTTCTGGAGTAAAGTGTTTTCTTTACTCCAGTGAGATGTATTTTTCTGTACAATATGGCAACCAGATCTGGTTTACAAAGCTAAAGGACGATGAGACAGCAGCAAAGATGGACAGTATAACATTTCTTTCTGAATTTACACATATGCACTAAAATAAGCATATACAGACATTATGCAAATCAATACCAATTTTTATCTTCTTTCTGGGTGAGTCTCCCCACCAACTTTTTTTGGCAATAGTCTCAATTCGCTGGCAATTTATACTAATATAGTTAACATAGTAGAATATCCTACTCTCTTCTCTTTTGTTTCTAGGCTTGGCCTTACTCAGATCTAGTAACCTGCCTCAGTATCAACCCATTATTCAGCAAGGTTGAATGTAGACCAAAACTTTAGCATGGATATGAAGTATCAGATTCATGGCAGTGTCCCCAAAAATAGATACTTAGGTATTGGGCAGCCCCCTAGCACAGCCTTTCTCAAACTTTTGACCCTGGAAGAACCCTTGAAATATTTTTCAGGTCTCGGGGAAATTCAGGCTCAAGTATAGGCCAGAAGTTACAAAATTATTATATCTGTTTCATGGGTAGGCTTGTATATATATGCATTAACCATTTTCTTAAACTAAAAATAAAGAATGAAACTTAGCTCTTTAATGTGAAGTTGCCCATATTTGAAATAATTTTTTTAAATGAAGTGTGATCTCCCAGGGAACCCCTAATGACCTTTCGCCAGAACCCAAGGGTTCCATGGATCCCTGGTTGAGAAACCCTGCCCTAGCAGCTAGGTTTGAACCTATGTAAGAGAAATTGCTTCATTTCTTTCCATGAATGGAGCCCTAGGATTTCAGGCAAAATCTACAGCATTAAGATGTATTTGAGGTGGCTCTAATTTTCATTAGCCTATGTACTCCTTCAATACATCCACGTCGCCATACACACCAAGTTAGTATGGCAGAACATGTTCTCCTGTCAGCAATATGGCTGGAACAAACTTTGAAGTTTGCCTGGGAGGTTTTCTCTGAGTGACTTGCAAGAAGATAGAACTGTTTTTGTTTTGGGACACTTCCTGCATTTCTAGTTGAATGCAACAATGTGGTACCAAAGAATGAGGTAGTCACCATATGAATGTACTATTAATATACACTACCTGTGATACATAGCAGAGAAAAGGTTATGTTAGATGCAATGAGACCTGCTAATCTAATGCTTTTCTTTTTTTCTTTTTTCTTTTTTTCAATCAGTTAATTCTGGAGATGGCATTGACTATAGCCAGCAGAAGCGAGAAAATATTGGAGACTTGATTCAAGAGACACTGGAAGCCTTTGAGCGCTATGGTGGTGAAGATGCTTACATAAATATAAAGTACATGGTCCCAACTTATCAGTCATGCCTGTTAAATTAACAAGAATGATGCCACTAGCACTTTCCAGCTCTGTCTAATGTTCTGGTACTCATTCCACCCCCACCCCTACCCCCAATCTACTAAAAAAGCAGCTTCTGGGACCTTAGACTCTATTAGTACAAATGTGAGCCTGTCTTTCCAATGCATAAATAGTGCCTGTTTCTTGGATTACAATGGTGTGCTGTGCTTATTTGTTTGGTGAAAGAATTGCTTCTTTATCACAAAAGCAGAGCGGAGCGGGTGTCAGAGTCAAACCTTCATTTGTACGGACAATAAAACTATAATTTTCATACGCCATTCGGTAATTGCTCTTCTGTGTCTGCTTGCCCTGGAGGCGATGTCCCAGGCTGTAACAAGGAGAGTTTATGCTGACTGCTCAATAGGAGAAACAATCGTTCAGCAGTGGTTCTCTAGCAGCTGGGCAGAATAATGGGCTCTGACTTACAATAAAACTGTTGAGCATCTCTACGAATTACAGGAGGGACTTTTGTGCAGCCCATTAGAAAGCTCCTTCATAAATGTAATTAATGAGTCAGACACATGTGTCATCCGAGCTTCCAGGTGTTTGCCTCTTTCAAAAACAGAATGCCTTCTTATTTCTTTTTTTTTCTTTCCTTCTTTTTTTTTTAAATAGCATGGCAAGAGAGGAAAATATATCAGCCTTCAAGCAAAATTTTATAGGAACAGTGTTGTACTGTGGTCTGTATAGAAAGTCAATAGGTGTTTGCAAGAATTCTAAATCTTTGTGACTGGCAATTTATGGTACTTCTCCGGGATTTCCACTGCTTCTGTAAGTTGATGCATACACACCCACCCACGTTTATGATGCACAGGCACAATATTTTCTCTTATATATGATAGACCTGGCTAGTGAATTGGCAGCTTGCGAACTGGATCTGGTTCCCAAAATAAAGGTAGATGCTGGGAGTTATACCAAACAAGATGTAGCAAAAAGAATTGCCTGGCAGATCTCTCTGCCAAAGCCATATGCCTGCTGTGGTGGATACTGCAGTGTCCCAATTCCATGGCCATTGAAGATTGTGCACAGAGAATCAAGTGCCTCCCTCTTTGCCATCCCTGCCCATAAAAGATTGCAAATCAGATGGGGGATAGAAAGGAAGATAATGGTAAAGCTGCCAGTGCTACTGTCCACATCAAGGTGATAGGGTTTTTCTGCAAAGGTGCAGCACAATTTAAGAGCTCTTTACAAATGACAAAAATAAGGGTCTTTAAAAAAAATGTTTATAAAGATTTTTTTCACAGGCACAACATAACTCAGGAGCAAGCTACATATGGTTCTCCAGATGTTGCTGAACTCCAGCTGCCAGCACCCCTGGCCAGCACCACCAATAGCTGTGGATGAAAGATGTAGTTGAACTATATCTAGGCAGCCTTAGCTGTAGAAACAATATAACAATGGAGAAATCAGAATAAGATTTCTCGGCCTTTGGATTAAAAGTGGCACAGTTTGAAGAAGTGCCTGCGTTAGACCCTAAGAAAAGCTCCACCACAGCAACTAACGCTTCTCTGGTTTTGAGAACAACGGTGTTAATGTATTTTGCAGCCATCATTCCCCATCCACCCACTAAGTCTGTGCTGTATTTGCAATGGCGGTGTGGGCTCCAACTCCTCTCTGCAAAACGCTTGTCCCTACTTCTGATACAGAACTACCAGCACCACAGTCAGAGATATTGTGTGAGTTTATGAGGCCAGCAAAGCTCTTTCTTCATGCTTAAAAGTCTCCAGTCGCAGAAGATTTAATATGTTCACAACAGAGGGTGTAACATAACTATTAGGGTGGCTTGTCCTATTGAGGCTGCCAAAGCAATAAAAAAATCCTAGGGGTATAACTTTTCTGGCATGGTTTTTGTGATGGTCCATGCAGGGGACATTCCTACAAATGGAGTACTTTGATCATCACCAATGCTGTGTCACAATAGAACACTTCTGTACCTGCCCACACACGGAACTAGCATTTCCAATGAAGGAAAAAGATGGCATGGATGGACAGTGCTATTAGTTGGAATCACAGGCTGAGTTCTATGTTTGAAAGTAAGCATGATGATATGAAGATCCTTGGTATTTATAACAACTGACTTTGTACTTTTTTAAAAACACTATTTATACTAGAAAGTGACACAAAGTGGCTGTCATCCAGCCAAAATTAAGGTTTTTTTTTGCTCTGTGGAATTAACTGGGCAAGATTTAAGCAACACTTTATCTTCCCATTGAAGTGAATGAAATATCATATTGCCTGAATTGTCCCCATTTGTGCATATTAAAGCTTAGTTTTTGCTGTTGTTTTTGGTTGTTGTTTATTCATCTAGTCACTTCTGACTCTTTGTGACTTCATGGACCAGCCCACGCCAGAGCTTCCTGTCAGTCATCACCACCTCCAGCTCCCCCAGGGACGAGTCTGTCACCGCTAGAATATCATCCATCCATCTTGCCCTTGGTCAGCCCCTCTTCCTTTTGCCCTTCACTCTCCCTAGCATCAGCATCTTCTCCAGGGTGTCCTGTCTTCTCATTATGTGGCCAAAGGATTTCAGTTTTGCCTTTAATATCATTCCCTCAAGTGAGCAGTCTGGCTTTATTTCCTGGAGGATGGACTGGTTTGATCTTGCAGTCCAAGGCACTCGCAGAATTTTCCTCCAACACCACAGTTCAAAAGCATCGATCTTCCTTCGCTCAGCCTTCCTTATGGTCCAGCTCTCACAGCCATATGTTACTATGGGGAACACCATTGCTTTAACTATGCAGACCTTTGTTGTCAGTGTGATGTCCCTGCTCTCAACTATTTTATTGAGATTTGTCATTGCTCTCCTCCCAAGAATTAAACATCTTCTGATTTCCTGGCTGCAGTCAGCACCTGCAGTAATCTTTGCACCTAGAAATACAAAGTCTCTCACTGCCTCTACATTTTCTCCCTCTATTTGCCAGTTATCAATCAAGCTGGTTGCCATAATCTTGGGTTTTTTTTAGGTTTAGCTGCAAGCCAGCTTTTGCACTTTCTTCTTTCACCTTCATCATAAGGCTCCTCAGTTCCTCCTCGCTTTCAGCCATCAGAGGGGTATCATCTGTGTATCTGAGATTGCTAATATTTCTTCCAGAGATTTTAACCCCAACCTTGGATTCCTCAAGCCCAGCACGTCGCATGATGTGTTCTGCATACAAATTGAATAGGTAGGGTGAGAGTGCTGTACTCCTTTCCCAATCTTAAACCAGTCCGTTGTTTCGTGGTCTGTTCTTACCGTTGCTACTTGGTCATTATACAGATTCCTCAGGAGGCAGACAAGATCACTTGGTATCCACATACACCAAGAACTTGCCACAATTTGTTATGGTCCACACAATCAAAGGCTTTAGAATAGTCAATAAAACAGAAATAGATGTTTTTTCTGAAACTCCCTGGCTTTCTCCAGTATCCAGCAGATATTGGCAATTTGGTCCCTAGTTCCTCTGCCTTTTCTAAACCCAGCTTGTACTCTGGCAATTCTCGCTCCATGAATTGTCTTGTTTTTACCGACTGTATAGATGTCTGCCCCCTTTGGCTGCAAAAGATGTAGTCAATCTGATTTCAGTGTTGTCCATGTGGTGAAGTCCATGTATAAAGCCGTCTCTTAGGTTGTTGGAAGAGAGTGTTTGTTATGCAGAGTGGGTTGTCTTGGCAAAATTCTATCAGCCTATGTACCGCTCCGTTTTGTTCTCCCAGGCCATACTTACCTGTAATCCCAGGTGTCACTTGACTGCCCACCTTAGCATTCCAGTCTCCCGTGATGAAAATAACATCTCTTTTAGGCGTGTTGTCCAGTAGGTGCTGCAGATCCTCCTAGAACCGATCTACTTCAGCTTCTTCAGCATCTGTGGTTGGGGCGTATATTTGGATCACTGTGATGTTAAACAGCTCACCCTGAATTTGAATTGAGATCATTCTATCATTTTTTGGGTTGTATCCAAGCACTGCTTTAGCCACTTTACTATTCATTATGAAGGCTACTCCATTTGCTGTTGTAGGCTTCATTTATTTTTCTTTGGAAACACAGCAATACTGCTATGCACAATCTGATTGCCTTAAATCAGCTGTAAAAGCACAGATAAGTTATTTTGTAGTGAATTTCAGAAATAATCCCTTGGAGAGAAGGAGTTTCACTTTTTGTTTTTAATATGTGTCCTGGAAAATACTTTTCTGCTGCAATATAAGTAGAACAGGCCAAGCCAAAAGTCCAAGTCTGTGTGTGTGATACAGAAAAAGCCACCTCCAATTACAGGCAGCTAGTATAGCATTCTGGCAATGGGCAGGGAGGATTACAATCACAGGCTGTTATGTGCTTCAGCAGGTCTCTTCCCCAATACACACACATGTACACACAGACGCACACACACAGACACACACTTTGTTCCATAGCCCAAAAACAAGCCAGCACACATCACCCAAATAAAAATAGAAGTGATGAGCAAGAGGAAAGGCTGGCCTTCCCTTCTCCTCCACACTGTGGTCATCAACACATGCAGGGCCAAAGCGGAAATTTACACTGGTTTGAGTGATGTGCTCAGATGGCTCATTATACTAAAGAAGTAGGTTCCCATGAAAGTGCAGTATATCCTAGAGGACAACAACATCCAGATCTACATATTATAAAATATAATTATATGAATAAACATCTTGGGAATAGCCAGGGATAAGTCAAATGCCTTGGTTTTGTGCAAAATACCAGCTTGAGATACAATGAGTTCTTTTCACTACACCTCAAAAAAGCATTGCAGAAGGTCAGGAGAAAGAGAAAGAGAGAGGGAGGTGCAGAAAAGATCAAAATTATCAGGGATCTGAGGTAATGGTGTAAGACTGATAACATTCAGAACTTTTAAATGTAGAGGGAAGACTAGCACAGGGGATATAATAAAAATGCATTCCATAATGCATGGTGCAGTAAAAGTGACGTTTTTGGCCTTAGTAGAGATTTAGCAGAGAAAACTGAGTAGGAAAAGCTTTCCCTTTCGGTCTGGAAGCAGGTGCTAATTCAGCCTCCAAGAAAAGTAGCATTCAGAGTGAACATTTGCAGTATCTGCAAATATCTTTCCTTTGCAATTGCTTTATTCAGAAGTCCTCTTCATCGACTGAGCGTGAGAGGAAACTGGGCCAAACCATATAGTCCTGTGCTTGATGTAGTATGCACTGATTTGCACCCCCTCCAGTATCAGCAACTTTAAGCCAAACATTTGTGGAAATACACTATTTGTATGGTCAGCTATGCACAGCAAGGCTTGCCCAACATCTGGAAGCTGTGTAGTGCAGGGTTCCAGATTTCACAGAAGCTTGCTAAGGCTGCTCCCTGCAGATGTTCATATTGTCTGTGCAAATGTCATGGGAAGAACTAGTCAGTGTGCATTGCACTATAGGCAGAACCATACCTCCTATATGCTCACTACTGCATGCAAATAATGGTATTATAGAAAAGGGATTCTTAGAGACGTTGTAGCACTTCATTCTGGAATCCAATCTTGTAGACTAAACAGCACAAGTGACTCCTTTTTCTAGACAGAAGAAGAAAATATTTTTGCTGAAAAAGAGTAATAGAGCAAGATATTAACCACATCTTGATGATAGCTTACTTTGCATCCCTAGAAGATTTCTGCTAACAATCTTATATAGATGCTAAATATTCACAGGAATATAAAACAAATCAAGAAAAATCCCACAAAATGCTGTGGGGCATAGCCATAGTTTTCCACCCCAAACTAAAATCTTCCCACATAGCAGGATTAGGATAACCAGCATATAAGGCTACCATCTCCATTTGAAGCAGAAGGTCCAGAATAGTATTGCAATTAAATTATTTAGAGCCAGAGAATGGTTGAGGAAAATCAGAAGAGTTATACTTTTCTGCCATCTTTCTGGTATTTATGAAACAAGATATTCATGGAAGTCACAGTACCCAAACTGAGCTAGAAGCTAGATACAAATTAGTCCATGCAGTCTGTATATCAAGAATATCTGGAGCTGAGTGCCTTCTACCCATTTGAGCCTTCTTTACCTAGAATTAGGAAGTTGAAGACATAGCAAGAACTGAAATCAAACATTGAAGTTCAGACCATGCTTCTGTAGAAGCAACCCTACTTCCATCTTCTTCAAAGGACTAGGGACTGTCCTATCTCTGATTCAATCTCCTGGAGTCAACAAATAATAGTCATTTAACCAGATGGATAAGGAAAAGCATTACTTCAGAAAGCCGGTCAGCATGCATATTCTTCACTATTAAAACTCCCTCAGTCAGCTGCTGGGTAGAAGTAAGGGAATATCAGCTTTCATTAGAGTGAAAGTGATCAACCTTCCTCAATTCAGGGCTGTTGCAATCAAACACATGTAAGTCAGCAATTTGGGGAAACATTACTTAAGTTGTCATGGACCTACTTCCAAATTTCCTAATACATCTTTGTTTCTGGTCCACATTTCTTGTAGACTGGCACTCCTAAAAGTGGCTGCGCTTATTTTGAATAGACATGCACTGGATTTTAATGCATTGGTGTTCTGTATAAATGATGCTACAAGGTGTTCTGTGAAGGTAGCCTAGTTACCTGTTTAGCATTTGTACTAGTGAAACACCTTAAAGGTTTACACCTTAAAAGTTTACATCCCCTAGATTTTTCTATGAACACATATGCACATGCATACATGAAAGTTTGCACACATACATATGCATACACATTTTTTTCATTAAAGTAAAAATGTCACGGCATTGCCTAACTGACCTTGAAAAATCTAAATAGGGTCAGACCTAGTTAGTGTGTGGATAGGAGATCCCAGGACTGAAAAGTACATTGGAAAGTGACAAAGCATCTCCGAAGAAGACAGTGGAAAACCACTCCTATATTATTGTGCACCCCCCAAACCCGTTATGGACAATTTCATGTAGTTCCAGGGGGACTTTACTATGTGAAAGAAACTCACAGAAGTGTGAGTGACAGTTCTGCTCACTAGGTGAGAAATTAAGTCATTGAACAACAGTTTGTATTGTCATCAATAACGAGTCAGTCGAAATTCAGTACAAAACAGCTATGAAGAATATTCTAAAACTGTTTGAGAGCTTTCTTGGCCTAAAAGCAGCCAATAAATGTTAAGACTAGTTGGCAAACTGAAAGGTTCCAGAGTGGGAAAGGGGTGTGTACTCATTTTTAATGAATGCGGAATATATTGGTATCTAAATTACTTAGTGAGCGGCCAGATTATTACAAAACGTGCAGAGAAGAACATGCAGAAAATATAATCATAAGAAGAATGTGATGGGAAGGGTCAGATCAGATAGACCAGACCAGATCAGATCTAGACGCTATTCCCAGAGAAGCTGATCAGATGACCCCAGGTCATAGGCAAGCCATGAAGGCCTTAGTCTCTCTCGCTCTGTCATCCAGCAAGTGAATTCAGTGCCATTGCAACTCGGAATATGTGGTTCTGTTTCAACCATCAAGTGGGTACCTCCACCAGTACTCTCTTGCGTGGCTCTCTTCCTCAGTCCCATTATCTACAAAAGTACATGCAGTTTTAAGCAAGAGACCTGAAAACAGGTAAGGTGGAAAGGGCAACCCTGGAAAATATATTTTGGGATACTGTGGATTTGGGATTGGAGGTGATCAAGTACTTAACGGGTATTTCCACCAACAAGGAAGAACATGGCTCTACTTTGCCAAAATGCAGGGCCAAATTTCTCTACTCATACATCCTTCCTGTAAAGTTAACAGACTCGCTGCATTGTAGATCCACATCTCCTATCTCTTCGCTGTGACTGGATGGATGTAATACAGATGGGCCCGGAGCTGAGCGTGTGCAGCATATCACTGTCAGATAATCAGCCATCAGGAAGATAAGCTGTTTCGGGGAGCTTGGAGTCCAGATCCTTTTTCGAGCTGCTTGTTGGAGTGCTTTCAGATCATCTCATGGGGTTATGTAAATAAACTTCTGGCTGCTCAATCAGGCTGGGGAAGTCAAAAGTCTGTTGAACATTGCCTTCTGGTTCAGGCTTCACACAGTGTTCATAACAGCCAGATCTGTTTAAGAGCATTACATACAGCTTTCTAGTAGCATTCGCTACACAGGCCTGAAACAGCTTCTCTTAGTTCAACAAAAAACAGAAAAGGAGGAATTTGGACTGTGCTTAAGGTGACAGTGCAGAAAGATGTTTCTGAATCTGAATACAAGAAACTTGGACAAGAGTCATAAATCATTCCAAGCCGCAATTTACTTAAACATAGTTTGTGAATAAGCCACAGTTGGTTGGGTTTATATAGGATGCTAAGCCATAAATCATGATTTACTAATCATGATCACCTGGACCATATACCCTACCGGTCCAAATCAAACAGAAGTATGATTTTGCACGCTTGTCACCACAACTCAGTGATAAAGCACACGTCTTGCATAAAAAGGGTTTCATATTCATTCCTGTCATTTCCAAGCAGTGCTATGAAGAAGTCTTATCAGTAAACATGTATAAACGCCAGAGTCAATGTTCTGAGTGGTGAAATAAATGGCCCAAAAGCCTGACTCAGTGTAAGGCAGTTTTCAAACCTTGCTTTCAACTGTCCATACGCACATGGTAGCTTACTTCTGTACTGTACTGAAACAGGTCCAGGACAAGATTAGGAGAGTAGTATATAAGGAACAAATGCTATATTTAGCTCTGTACTATTACCTCTGACCAGAGAGCCTTCTTCTGTCTTGTCACCTGAAACCATTACGTGGAAAAACCAGCAACTGCTCTTGAGATTTTCTGCATGCAAAGTAGTACTGCACATCACATTTGGCCAAAGTCTTGATCATGGGGGAAAAAAGGTTCAGTTACTTGGAAGCCAGCAGATAAGTCTGACCTTGGCATTCCAATTCCTCCTCATCCAGAACTCCAAACGATGAGGCTACAGCAGCCATGCCTAACAAGTGTGGGGAAAATTTCAGCTTTTAGTTGGTAAAACACCATGATGGGGGAAGGAAGAAGGGAGAGTATTGGACTGAGTGATTGACAGACCTATCCCCAAATCTGAATACCACACCATCATTGTGGTATTGGTTGTCCCAGTCACAGAATCTTGAAAGGTAGAATGATTGGAGGAATTGAGGTACATTCATTGATCCTTAGTTTTACCATTTAATTCACTGTATTATGGCCCAGTCTCCAGCAAAGGATCGTTACCTTGTTGTGGTGCTGGAGCTTGAGCACCTCAATGATGACATGAGCTAAACTGTGAAGGGCCACCCAAGACGGGAAGGTCATGGCAGAGAGGTCAGACTAAATGCGATCCCTGGGGAAGGTAATGACAACCCAACCGAGTATTGTTGCCATGAAAACTAAATGGATCAGTACAACCAGAGATATGTCGGTATACCATCAGAAGATGAGACCCCCAGGTCAGAAGGTGGTCAAAATGCTACTGGGGAGGAACAGAGGATGAGTTCAACTAGCCCCAGACGTGATGACGCAGCTAGCTCAAAGCTGAAAGGACGGCTAGCAGCTGACAGTGCTGGTGGTGAACGGCGAATCCGATGTTCTAAGGATCAACACACCATTGGAACCTGGAATGTAAGATCTATGAGCCAGGGCAAATTGGATGTGGTTATTGGTGAGACGTCAAGATTAAAGATCGACGTTTTGGGCGTCAGTGAACTGAAATGGACTGTAATGGGCCACTTCACATCAAATGACCACCAGATCTACTACTGTGGACAAGAGGACCACAGAAGAAATGGAGTAACCTTCATAATTAATAGTAAAGTGGCTAAAGCAGTGCTTGGATACAATCCAAAAAATGATAGAATGATCTCAATTCAAATTCAGGGTGAGCTGTTTAACATCACAGTGATCCAAATATACGCCCCAACCACAGATGCTGAAGAAGCTGAAGTAGAGCAGTTCTGTGAGGATCTGCAGCACCTACTGGACAACACGCCTAAAAGAGATGTTATTTTCATCATGGGAGACTGGAATGCTAAGGTGGGCAGTCAAATGACACCTGGAATTACAGGTAAGCATGGCCTGGGAGAACAAAACGAAGCAGGACATAGGCTGATAGAATTTTGCCAAGACAACTCACTCTACATAACAAACACTCTCTTCCAACAACCTAAGAGACGGCTTTATACAAGGACTTCACCAGATGGACAACACCGAAATCAGATTGACTACATCCTTTGCAGCTAAAGGTGGCGGACATCTGTACAGTCGGTAAAAACAAGACCTGGAGCTGACTGTAGTTCCGATCATGAACTTCTTCTTCTACAATTTAGGATCAGACTAAAGAGATTAAGGAAGACCCACAGATCAGCTAGATATGAGCTGACTAATACTCCTAAGGAATATGCAGTGGAGGTGAAGAATCGATTTAAGGGACTGGACTTAGTAGATAGGGTCCCGGAAGAACTATGGACAGAAGTTCGCAACATTGTTCTGGAGTCGGCAACAAAATACATCCCAAAGAAAGAGAAAACCAAGAAGGCAAAATGGCTGTCTGCTGAGACACTAGAAGTAGCCCAAGAAAGAAGGAAAGCAAAAGGCAACAGTGATAGGGGGAGATATGCCCAATTAAATGCAAAATTCCAGAGGTTAGCCAGAAGAGATAAGGAATTATTTTTAAACAAGCAATGCGCGGAAGTGGAAGAAGACAATAGAATAGGAAGGACAAGAGACCTCTTCCAGAAAATTAGAAACATCGGAGGTAAATTCCAGGCCAAAATGGGTATGAACAAAAACAAAGATGGCAAGGACCTCACAGAAGAAGAAGAGATCAAGAGGTGGTGGCAAGAATATACAGAAGACCTGTATAAGAAGGATAACAATATCGGGGATAGCTTTGACGGTGTGGTCAGTGAGCTAGAGCCAGACATCCTGAAGGGTGAGGTTGAATGGGCCTTAAGAAGCATTGCTAATAACAAGGCAGCAGGAGACAATGGCATCCCAGCTGAACTGTTGAAAATCTTGCGAGATAATGCTGTCAAGGTAATGCATGCTATATGCCAGCAAATTTGGAAAACACAAGAATGGCCATCAGATTGGAAAAAGTCAACTTATATCCCCATACCAAAAAGGGGAAACACTAAAGAATGTTCAAACTATCGAACAGTGGCACTCATTTCACACTCCAGTAAGGTAATGCTCAAGATCCTGCAAGGTAGACTTCAGCAATTCATGGAGTGAGAATTGCCAGATGTACAAGCTGGGTTTAGAAAAGGCAGAGGAACTAGGGACCAAATTGCCAATATCCGCTGGATAATGGAAAAAGCCAGGGAGTTTCAGAAAAACATCTATTTCTGTTTTATTGACTATTCTAAAGCCTTTGACTGTGTGGACCATAACAAATTGTGGCAAGTTCTTAGTGGTATGGGGATACCAAGTCATCTTGTCTGCCTCCTGAAGAATCTGTATAACAACCAAGTAGCAACAGTAAGAACAGGCCACGGAACAACAGACTGGTTTAAGATTGGGAAGGAGTATGGCAGGGCTGTATACTCTCACCCTACCTATTCAAGTTGTATGCAGAACACATCATGCGACATGCTGGGCTTGAGGAATCCAAGGCTGGAGTTAAAATCGCTGGAAGAAACATTAACAATCTCAGATATGCAGATGATACCACTTTGATGGCTGAAAGCGAAGAGGAACTGAGGAGCCTTACGATGAAGGTGAAAGAGAAAAGTGCAAAAGCTGGCTTGCAGCTAAACCTCAAAAAAACCAAGATTATGGCAACCAGCTTGATTGATAACTGGCAAATAGAGGGAGAAAATGTAGAAGCAGTGAAAGACTTTGTATTCCTAGGTGCAAAGATTACTGCAGACGCTGACTGCAGTCAGGAAATCAGAAGACGCTTAATCCTTGGGAGAAGAGCAATGACAAATCTTGGTAAAATAGTTGAGAGCAGAGACATTACACTGACAACAAAGGTCTGCATAGTTAAACCAATGGTGTTCCCTGTAGTAACATATGGCTGCGAGAGCTGGACCATAAGGAAGGCTGAGAGAAGGAAGATCGATGCTTTTGAACTGTGGTGTTGGAGGAAAATTCTGAGAGTGCCTTGGACTGCAAGAAGATCAAACCAGTCCATCCTCCAGGAAATAAAGCCAGACTGCTCACTTGAGGGAATGATATTAAAGGCAAAACTGAAATCCTTTGGCCACATAATGAGAAGACAGGACACCCTGGAGAAGATGCTGATGCTAGGGAGAGTGGAGGGCAAAAGGAAGAGGGGCCGACCAAGGGCAAGGTGGATGGATGATATTCTAGAGGTGACGGACTCGTCCCTGGGGGAGCTGGGGGTGTTGACGACCGACAGGAAGCTCTGGCGTGGGCTGGTCCATGAAGTCATGAAGAGTCGGAAGTGACTAAACGAATAAACAACAACAAACGGCCCAGTATTATATCCTTAATCATTGTATTGATTGATTGATTGATTATGTGCAACCAAGTCATTTTTTACTACTAGCGACCACATAGATAGTTTTTTTTCCATGACAATCTATCCCTAATCTGGTCTTTCAGGTCTTCTAACAGTGCACTGACTGCTACTGTGACTGTGTCACCATGTTCACCATCTTCCTGATCTGTATATAAGTTTCTCATGAGGACAATGAGATGTTCTGGGTGGTTGTATAGTGACTGCAAATTGCATCAGCCAGATGGTTTAGTAATTGGTTTATTTTATGCCGGGAAATCATTTAATGTTTACTTCATACTTTTATTTCAAACCCTAATTATTAGCTCTACTGCATTTAAGAAAAGCATTTCTTATAAACATCCCTTCTCTTTGTGCAAAAGCTGTGGGTTTTCCTATATTTTTATTATTATTTCTATTGATTTAATATATAAAAATGATAAATATTTGATTTATGTCATTTTTAGATCATTTTAGTCCAGGCTGTCTTGTGGTTTTAGGTTTTATCTGTTTTTTAATTTTTTTTAAAATAAATAAACATAAGAAAACACACACACTCAAATTATAAATAAGAATAAGAAAACACCAAAACATATTATGTTGCATATAAAAAATCATTCAGCCTAGCTTTTGAACAAATCATTGTGTCTTCAGGGGCATCCATGGGTGGGAGGTCTAAAAAAGTCAAGATGGCAACCACAACCATGAGGTGGAAGCCCCACTGCTTTTTATGTGAGGTGCACACGTGCTACATGTAAATTGGTGGGGCTCAATTACATGACTATGCCCCAACTTGACTTTTTTTATATTCCTCCCTGCCATCACCCTGTCTGTGTTCCTACCTTTGATGCTATTATCACTGCAGATGGCCAATAGCAAAACAATGGCTACTTTAAAAAAACATAGTTTGAGAAATCAACTTCTGTGGAAGTCTGTTTGCCTCATCCCTTCAAGACTATCTAGCTTGCCTGTTAAGTATCATTCCATTCTGAAAAAACAAAAATCATAAATGTTTCTGTTTTTCTCCCATGCTAATTCTGGAGTCTGGAGCTTTGTTTCCAGGTCCCATTCTGGATCCAAAGATCTAACTAAACTGGGCCAATTCTGGAGGGACAAGTACAAGATTGGTCTGCTTCTGGAGACTGGGGCCCAATATTTCATCAAGCTGTCTCTGTTTTCTGCTGATACAAGGTCTGCGCTTGCCTTTTGAGCTCCCAGATGTCTCCCCCACCAGTTGTGGGTCTGAAAGTCCATTTCAGCAGCTCTATGTACCCCAGTGGACGCAGCGTGTTTCTTGTTTTCTCTTCCTGCACAGCTATGTCAACAGATTGCAGCAGAACTTCACAAAGTAAACATTTCATTGGGACCAGTCCATTTCTGGAAGGCAACTAAATGAATTCTACTGTGGAAAGAAAACTAAGCAATGAGGAGAGATGGGAAATTAAGCTTAAGTAACTGACTCTGTATGAGTATTATCACTTCTTCTGTATTCTCAGGAAGAAAACTCAGAAGCCTTTGTGTTCAGGAGCACACCATTTCACCATGCTCATTTTATTTCTCAGCTATTCCCTCTAAGATGTTTATGCTCCAGATTGTTTTGTTTTGTTTTACTAATAATGCAGAACCATTCATGTCAGGAACAAAAGAAGAAAATGCCAGTGTTGTGCTCAAGAATCCAAAGAATCCACATCTGTTGCTGTAAAAACTTCTTACATCTACTTCTTGTTTGTGGTGCATTATTCCAGGAATCATGTGATTCGGTGAAAACATTTGCTGCCTCTGTCCATTGCTTTGGCTGAAAATATGTGTAGCTTAGTTCAAGCTGACCGAACAGCTGAGAGGCAATCTCCACATACGATCAGGGCCATGTGTGCTTTGATTCAGGGCAGGACACAATAGGATCATTCAAAAAGTTATCCTTCTCAATGGCCTTTTATCCACTCCCCCATATGCCTGGGATGTCCAAGCATGTAAAAATGCAAGGCAAAGAATGGTGGAGTGGGGAACAAAATTACTGGAAAGTCTCCTTAACAAAAATTTGCCTTTCTTGGCAAGCTGGGTGTAGGCTGTATTCAGGTTTACAGTATGAAGCTGCCTTTGTTGACTTATTAGTGAACCTGTAGGCCTATCCCACATTCAAAGGAATGTGCCAGTAAAACAAAGCAAAACAAAACAAAAACTGAAAAGGCATTCTTGAAATAAAGCCTGGTGGGTGTTTTAAAATAAAATTATCTAGAATATTGGCAACCTTTGGTTTCAAGAACATCAACTTCAGCAGCAATCCTGTATCCAAATACATTGGAGTAAACTTCAGTACATTTCCTGGGTCTTACATTTGTGTAACAGAAGCACAATTTAAAACTGTTAAAGCACAATCTAACCTGATACTATATGGCATCTGAGGACTTAGCAGGTGGTATAGACAGGATTCACCAACAGTAATTAGGGGATGTGGCTGGTGTGACATAGACATACATTTCAGACCTGTCATAAATGCTGAAAGCTCCATTTTTATTGGCACCCTCAGAACAACTTTTTTCTGAGAGTACAGCCATCTATCCTCTGAGGAAAGGTTAAAGGTGTGGGGATATTTAGCCTGGAGAAGAGATTAGAAAAGGTGATGTGATAGCCAGCTTCAGATATAAGAAAGGCTGTCATAAATATGATAGAGCAAATAATGTTTCTTTTACTCCAAAATATAAAGCATCCTTACTAGCTTGCTTTCTGATCAGTTGGTATTATGTGAGTGGCCTCATTCCCTCTAGCAGCCATTTTGTCAACAGGCAATCCCCACTCCAGGACACTCATTCTCTTCGAACTCCCTTGACCTGTTCTCAAAACATCAAATGTACCTGTTGAAGCTGTAGTCTAGCTGATCCTTTGGTCCTGAAATGGGTTAAAGCTCCTGGCCCTGGTCAAAGATAAGTCCTGGGTCTGTAATGGAGTTCTCTGATTACCACTTTCTCTGCTCTGCAACCAGGGTTACCATATAGCTCGTATAGATCAACCCACTGGAATGCCATTGCATTTCACCCAAGTTAAGTAACTCCACCAGAACCATAACAGTTATTAAAACTAATGTGTCTTTTATAATAAAGAGTAGCTCTTATTTGCAAGTGATCTTACTCTCTCAGGGAAGAAGTTCTATTGTTGTGTTTGACAACTGTTTCAAATGTCCTACAGCTCAGTGGCAGAACCCATGTTTTAAAAACAAATGATACTGAATTCAACCCCTGCACCTCCAGATATTAGCTGGGATAGATCTCAACCTGCTGTTCTATAGAGTCATCTCCAGACAGTGTAGCAACAGATAATACTGAACTCTGTGGATCCCCAAAGTTACTTGGTATAATACATTTCCTATCAGGCCATCCTAAGCAGCTGTTTGCTGACAGTAGAGCTCTCCTTGTTCCAGTTCCTTGGTTAGGAGGCCAAAGTACAGGGAGGTTAACTGACTTGTTCCAAGACATACAGTCCAGGTCCTTCAGAGCCAAGGTTGAATTCCAGCTGTCTGCTTAAGCCACTGAAGCACTTGTAAATGTTAGTGTGAGGTTTCCTGCCAGCTCTCAGCTTCACCCATCAGAACACAACAAGCAAGTGAGTCCAAAAGACTTTCGCCAATAGCTGTGGCAGAGTACAGATGGTCTGGTTTCAAAAAGCTGGTGAAGATAGAATGGTACAGAGATTTACTTACATAACATGACCAACTGGTCCCCAAGTCTTGTAGTGCTATTCAACTACTGCCTTAGAAAAACACAAAACAATACATAGAAAAGTGTAGTTTGCAATAACACTGTGGATGTTGTTTGCTTTTTAAAACAGAGAGAGACACAGGGAGAAAGATGGATGATAGATATTTCTTCAAAGTCAAAACAACATGTTAAATTGAACATCCAGATGTGGTTGTAATATGCCAATGAAGAGGTATGGACTCAGGGCTTCTTCAGTGGTTCAAAATTCACTCCTTTCTTGTGATGCCTTCTTCCAGGAATGGAGACCAGGGCAATTTGAAAACACGGATCTAGCTGAATCCTCTCTTCAGTGATCCTTTGATGTCTGCATATAACAGCTGTTCTCAACAATAGCAAACTCCAGAGGGACCCAAGGCAATCCATGAGAAAGAAAAAAGGAGGAGAGGAAATTGTGCAAGAAACTCAGGGCATATTTCTGGCATCCAGGACGCACACCCTGGATTGGCAGGACCCAGAAAACAGAGTAGCAGACACCAGACTCCTTTTTCCTCATCTACACTGGGCATCTAAAAAGTGCTCCCATTCAGCTTGTTAACTGATTATGTTGGGAAGCCTATGGATAGGTGTGTGTGAATGTGTTCAGAGCTTAGGTATGAAAAGCTGCAGTAAGGTTATTTTTCATAGAGTTATTAATGGTTGGAGGGGTGTCCACATGGGTGGTCAACAATATCAAAATGGCAGGCATGACTTGGTGATCAAAGCCTTGCAACTTTTTAACATACACCTTACACAAATAAATAGGGCCAGAGTTTTGATCATCCAGTTGCACTCACCATTTTGACATCATTGATCCCCTACTTCTGCATGCCATCAGATGGTTCTGTTTACAGAAAGACGTCTCCAAGCTTGATGGTTTGGTGGCTCTTGCAACCAACTAGTGTAGAGAGGTGTGTTCAGAGGTTGCCAGGACTCTGACAGTGAGTTGTTTAACAGAGACCTCAGCTTTTGCAGCCACTTCCTAATCCCACCTCTTTTTCTTAGAGAGCTGCTTAGATAGGCAGTTGCTATGCAGTTGCCTCATTTTTGATTGAGTTATGGTGGCTCACAATAGAACTGACCAGGGAGGTAATTTTAACCCAGAATTAACCTGGGGAATGTTAAAACTGCCCCTCCATAACCCCACAGCTGACTGGGCTTAGGCATAATACCATCACCTGGTTCATGATCCAGTTTCCACTGTTGCTTATTTTGTGGCTTGTATTACACTCATGCTTCATTGGCATTGGCATCCAATTCATTCCAAGGCAGTTAATTTTTTTTCTTATCACTGATAAAGCCCTAAATGGGCATCAGAAAGTCTACTTCTTTTGACATGACCCTGCTTCAGTTATAATCATTTTTGGTGACCTTATTCTAGAAATGTGGCTGGTGGAATGCAAGATAAGGGAACAGCAATTCACCATTGCCTGAATTCTCTCCAGGAGAGATTAGACTGGCCTCTTCCTTAATGATTTCTAAGTGAATGAGTGAAATGTTTTCATTCAGTCATGTTACATATTTTCTACCTTGTTTTTATTCTAGACTTTAGTTGATTTTTACCCAGGTTTACAAAACTGGTTGGTAATATTAAGATTATAGTTATCATATTAAGATTTTCTTTGCTCTTTGTAAACTGCCTCATAGGCCAACTAGAAATTATTAGTACGTAAATACATTGCACATATCAGGTCACAAGCCCAAAGAGATTCCATTGTAAACTGCATATGGCAAATTTCACACCTAACAGAGCAGCAAACCAGACAAGGAAATGTGTGCCAATGCAGAGTTGCAATTAAAGGGCACTTTGCCCAAACAGCCTGTGTCCACAATTGTCAGCCTGGCAAAGTAGTTCAGACAAAAATTATGCCCAGATGAATTAATTATAAGGTTACATTAAGAAAATCTTGTAAGTCTGAAAGTACATTCCCACCCACCCCCACCCCGTTGCCTTTACAGCCCAAGAAACTAGGGAGGGTCCCTTCTGAGATGTTTGCCCCACCCACATTCCTTCTGTGGGCTCAGCTGCCTCTTATCTGACTGTTGCCCTGGCTGCAACTCTTTCCCCTCTCTCCCAAGGTCATTCCCACACACCATTACAATACAGATAGTCCTTGCTTAACAGCCATTCTGTTAACATTCTCTTTTCTCACTTCTTGGTTTCTTCAATCCCCTTTCCTTGAGTGTTTTTTATGTAGCCTAAACATGGGCATTAAGTGAATTTATGTAATTTATATAATGGTATATTTGGCCCTTAGTATGTGCCTTCCTATCAGGAAAAATAAAAGTTTGAATGTTTACTTAAGCAACTTCATCTAAATATGTCAATATGAATCTTAGGCAGCAAAAAGCAAATTCTGATTTCTAGAAAAATGTGTTTAACCCTTATGTAAGCTGTTGTTGTTGTTATTCAACAGCAGCAGTCAGGGAGGGAGATCAAAAGGGCCAGGGCTTTGATCATATATTTGTGGCCACCATCATGAATTTTTTTACCTATCCTGTGGACACCCATAACAGTAGAGGTGGTGGTGACAGTAGTAGTAGTAGTTATAAATTGGGTTACCTTTTGTCCTCAAAAGCTTTCTGATGTCTTTCTGTTTTGATGGTATTGACCATCATAAACACCATCCTACCAAGAGAGGCATTTTTATTGCTCTTTCTTTGTCATGGAATGAAAACTGTACTTGTAAGAACCTTTATTGCAGTGATAGACAAGCATGTTTTGCCATGTATAATTGGGCCAACATGTCTACAATCGTGTAATTTAATTTTAAAAAATCCTTTCTATTTTTCACCTAAAATAAAGAAGAACAAAAAGTTAGTTGGGATGGATTTTTCTTTCTTTCCATCATCCTGAGATTATGTTTTCTTGAATAAATGTTTTGCTTTTAATGGTCTGGGACTATAAATAAATGATTTGATTTGAATGTTTTGTTCAGCTATTCTTTGTCAGTGTTTTTAATCTGTCAAGTAGAATTTGAAAACTCTGTTAGGGCTGTTCCTGATTATTTATCATTCAACTGAAAAGCACAGTACAGCTCCTTAATATAATCAGTGTAACACTGAAACATACACTGACAGTCCAATTGCATATGCAGAGAGGAGGCAAGAGCCTGAAGACAGGCCAGAGGTATATTGAAGCTTCACATGCCTCACTGATCAACATAAAGAAACAAATAAATAAATAACTGTTGCTATTTTTCTGGGGCAGAGTAGCTGCCTTTTGAATGGATAATAGCGTGTGTTGATTTATGAAAGGATGTGTTCCTCCAGTGACTTTTACTGTATCATCATAAAAGCTCAATTCTAAGAAGTACATTAGGCTGAACTGTTCTGTTTGCTCCTGGCTTGAGTTCACTGCAATCTCCTTTGGTTGTTTGGTGCTGCCGATGAGACTGAAAAAGAAGTTATTGTCAACCAGCCATCAAACATCAGACAGCTGAAAATAGTCCAGAATAATTCTTCACTTCAGCTGGTAACAGAACTCAGCCCTGTGAATAGACAGGCAACTGCTGTTGAAGCTTTTTCTATAATTCATGGTTACCAGTAATGTGGGGCTTCCAAACATGTACAAACATGAAATTACTAACATGAGCAATTTTCATAAAGGACCTGTAGGAATGAAAGCCCAGGTGTCTGTACACCAGTGTCTTACATGCCTCAGTTTCTATAACTATAGAAGATTAATATTAAGCAAGCAAAACTGAGGCAAAAGGAAGCTAACATTATGACATCCTAAAGGAAAGGCATCCTACAATTGCATAAATATTCTGTAAGCCGCCTGGCGTCACCGTGCATGAGTTGGGCGGCCTTATAAATTTGTTTACTAAGTAAATAAAAATAAAATAAATAAATGTCAGTAGATTTGAAAAAAAGAGAGAGCTATATTGATCCATTAGGGGGGAAAAAAACATAAAAGCACATGGTTGAACAATGTCCTAAAGAGGATCAGCCAAAATATCACTACAAAATGAGCAAGCAGAGTAGCTAGAGGAACACCCCGCCCCCCAAAATGGCAGTGTAAACAGGGAAGAGAGAAAAAAATAGACTGGAAGCTGTTGCCATAAAGTCTGCATTAGCTCCAGTTGCAAGCTGGTGAATGAAAGGCATGCTGCTCTAGCTATCAGTTTACATTTAGGGTTCTGGCAGGAAAAAAACAATGGTGGCCACCCTATTTCTGTAAAGTCAAAGTAGATCTTTCTTTAAAGTAAACTAGACCACCTCTAGTCTGCAGCAAAACACACAGAGTCTTGGTTCTGAAGAGAGCAGAAGTTAAAGGAAGTTTGGCCACCTTCGGGAAAGCCAAGCTAGAGATCCATATTGGTTTGTTCATATATTTAGATGAATGTTTGGAACCTTTTCATGTCCCTTTTTCTTCTCTGCCCCTTTTACTTTTGTAAATATAGTAGGAGGAGGATGTAATGCTACTTCACCACACACTGTCAAGTACTTATAAATCCTATTTATAGCTGCAGTTAAAGATTCAGATATGAAGTACTCCATTAAAAGACCACTTTAACGAGCCCTCAGAGAAAATATCTGACAAAGGCTTTTGAGCTTATAACTGCTTGCTTGTCCTGGGTTTCTTGCTTGTTAGCATTCATAAAATATAGCTACTGTGAATGAGATACCAGCTCTTTGTAGGTCTCGATGTGCTATCGACAAAACGTGTGTGGTTAAGAAATGCACCACCAGAGCTTAATTGCCCTGTTGTCACTTATCTCCAGATGAGTGAGGAACACGTCTTTGGTTGGAGCACTCCTCCCTAAGGCTTTCGCTTCTGGTGACTCATTGGGTCAGCATCTGGGAGGATAATCTCAGAGTTATCATCCACATCTATTAGGTTAGAGCCACAGAGCAAAACTTAGATGCAGTGCCAGCTTCAGGGTGGCTGAGGACTGACCTGACAGATGTAACAAACCTTTGGTGGGATTTAAAGCAATGAAAAAAGCTGTCCTTTGACTTACGGGATCCTACATTATCATCGCAGGCAGTAGGACCGTCATGAGGGAGCAAGGATAGAAGAAATCCTGATAATAAAACTGGATTACCTATTCTCCATTCCCTTTCTTTTTTTCTTCATCTCATACTTTCAATAGTGATGTCATTTTTTAAGGTATCTGATGTTTAGCACAGATGCACAAAAGTGGTGAGTTGACAACCATGATCTCTTTTCATTTGCTGTGGAATTAGCTAATTGCTGGTTTTGGTCTTTAGGATATCTATGCCAGAAGCTGCTTTGCACAGAATCAGCCTGTAGGTCCATCTCTCCAGGACTGTCAGGATGAACTGGCAGCAGTCCTTCCAGGATGCAGGCAGGGATTTCTCTCAGCCCAGCTGGAGAGACTGGAACCGGGCCTTTTGCGTGTAAAGCAGCTGCTCCACACATGAGCTATGTTCTCCCTCTATGGGCTTTGTGAGCCCACCACTGCTTAAGGGAAACTCGAGGCCAGGAAAGATATACCTGTCTCAGAGAAGCTGGGATCAATATCAAGGATTGCCTAGGCTGTTCAGGAGTCAATCCTGTAACCAAATCCTCTTGTTTTGGGCATAGAAGATATGCAAAATAATCAATTATAGATTTGAGAGAAATGAATCTGTATGCCCCACTTTTTTCCTTGGATTTGGTCACTCCTATCTTATTTGTTTGTGCAATCACATACATAAACATAAGGAACACAAGATACAGCTTTGTGCTAATTCAGACTAGGGCTGGCTTACACAATGCATCAGGTCATTGTTTGCTTAATCCTGATTTGTTGAATCAGTCACAAGCAGGCTGAGTTCAAACACATCTGACTGAGGCTTAATGACTAAGCTATAAACCAGAGTTTACAAAGCACAATGACTGGGTTCCTGAAACATATTAAGCTACCAGGAAGCAAATGTCATTATCCTTTAGTATGATGTGTGCACCTGTCAAAATATCAATCTGGTTTGAGAATTGACTGGCCTGGTAGTGATAGTAAGTTTCTCCAGGACCTCAGCCAGGAGTCTCTGCCGCTGTCCTGCTATTTAACCCTTTTTCAAATGGAAGACTTCAGCCTAGAATTTCAGAATCTGGGATCTTCTGCATGGAATATTTTGCCACCATTTTATGTCCTACCTCTCAGGTATAGCTCCTCCCCCAAACAGCACTACGTTATTAGTATAGGGCAGAGTGCTTGAGGCTGACTAAACCCTTAAATCTGCCATGAATTCAATAAGTGACCTGGATGACCAAAAAAGATGCTAGGTTTGATAGGAGCTTGAGTAAAGTGGCCCTGCACTGCTACTTTTGGTGGGCCATCCCATAAAACTTGAGTAAGAGATGGGAGGATCCAAATATTGGGGATAGGAAAGCTGAAGTTTGCCTTCAAGAGTGCTAATGGCAGTACTAGAGGCAAGCTGTGTTTTCTCTGTGCTGGATTCTGGCCATTGATTACTCATAGAATGGACTCACATTTGTTTACTCAGAGATACATACAACTTTGTTTAGTGGGTTTTCTCCGAAAGAAGCACACATGGGATTGCAACTTTAGATTGCAGCTACCTTCAATATGGGGATGATATCCATGGCCAGATGGAGAACTCCAAGGAGACATGGAAAAATGCAGTCGTGGATTCTCTCTCATTTCTCCCTACCAGCTTGCATATCTCATGATATCTGATGTTCAGAATCATCAAGGTTGGAAGGACCTATAGTGGGGTGATTTGCCTTCTTTGTTCCAGACCTCACTGTCTTTGGACAACTGTACTTAACACAGTGCATGTGTCCAAGAAAACAAGTTGAAAGCTCTGCTCATCATATCTAATTCCTGATCATGAACATTTGCAATAGAATTTGAGAGGTGCACTGACAAAGACGAAGAATCTCATTGTTGCTTTATATATCCAGTTCTATTCTAAATCAACAAATGCTTGGTTGTTTGCTGGGTTGTGGATGGGACTTTTCTCCAAATAAATGTAGAGTGGATTGGAAGCCTTCAGACTATGCAGGATGGACTTCTCCTGCCCTAACAGAACCAGCATGCAACACAAAGGAACCTTTTCTCAATCTAGGTCTTGCCAGGGACCCAAGCTTCTCCCAAGGAGATCTTTTCAGCCATTGTTCATCTTTCAGCCAATGAACAGTCAGTAGATCATTCCAAACTTGTGCCCAAAACAGACCACAGTTCCCTGGAACTACAACTCTATAGTGACTGCTAGAGGTCCCCTGAAAGTAAAATAAGGTGAATTGAAAAATTATTCTTGTCATTTCTGCTGGGATTTCCCCTATTCTGAGCAGACGTTGTCTTTTCTTGCTCTTATGAAAGTTTGTTAAGAATAAGATGGTGATGGCAGTTCTATTCATAGCTGGCAGCATGGGGAAAGCACCTCCAGAAAGCCAGCCTTGTACCCAACACTTACTGGTAGCACAGAAAGCGGACCCTTGCATTTAGCAGTGAAACTCTCCTGCTCCTTCCACAGGAAGCGGTGCTCTTCCAAAGCAGCAATAACCCTCAAATGGGTAACTTTTGACACTGAACTTCAAGTAGCCAAAACCTCTGCAGACGTGGACCTTCCATGGACCCCAAGTGAAAACTTTAACATGATACTAAAAGAGTAGAATGAAGAAATATGTCTCTTGGCGGTCACTGAAGCCTCATAATCATGTTTGCTTTCTCAGTGAGAAGATGCACAGGCCTTGTTTGATGCTTATGTTGTAATATATGGAATTACAGCTTTCTTCTTCTTTTACAGCTGACATGAGAGTTGCTTTAACTGCCATCGGTGTTCATTGCTTCCACTGACAATTCTCCACCCATCACTGAAGTAAAACTCCAACCCTTATTCTTAGGCATGTGCAAAAGGTTTTCAACATAAAACCTTCTGATCTCAAAGCACCTGTTTGGATGGTTCCAAGCATGAAGCAAAACATACATGTGCAACTCTTCAAGATTCATGCTTGCGTGTCTGTATTGAGCATTGCAGTTGGACTGTTGTTTTGTGACTTGTGATTGGTCTGGTTTGCTTCCCTTTTTTTCCAGTCTAGCCAGGGCAGTAGAAAGGCCCAGACATGTCCCTGCTCTGCTTAGTTTCGACTGAATGGGGCGTTCAGGCAGTTGGAGTGTCGAGGAAAGAAGTGATTAAGCAGATGGCTTAGCAGGAAAGAGCTGGTTACTGCTGCTTGTTTGCAGCCTACCAAGTTACTGGCACTTTGATGTGCAAGAACACTCTGATCGTGCGGTTATGTCATGTTATAACATTGTCGGACTTGTACTTTATTTATTTTTATTGAGTTTAAAATAATATCAATTAAATAAAAACACAAGAGTAATTATAATGCAGATACATACATTTTCAAAAAAAGAAATGCTTAAAAATGCTTTAAAAAAGTGAGTAACAGAAAAAAAATATATTGTTACAACAGTTTCAGTTCTCTATATACTTACCTAATGTGAATATTATTCGAGGGCATATATATTTATTTCTAATACATTTATGTAACTATCATTTGTCTTTAACCTACTGTGTTTTGTATAAATGAGTCTCGTATTTCATTATACTTGTCCATATAATGACTATGTCTATAGTACAGGCAATCTGCTTATAGGGGGCAAGAGTAATCAGGTCTTCAGGCATTGTTGGACTTGAATTTGACAGGCTGCAAAAAAAAGCAGGAGAAGAAGAGGAAGAAAAAAAATCCTAGAATAGGCTGATCTAAGGAGATTAAAAAATAAATAAAAAATTAAGAAAGCCTTGTAAGATAGATACTGTATAAAAATTGAAAAGAATGTTAAATAATTTAGTTCCTCTGTTTGTTTTATAATCTGTTGGCTGAGCAGCCTAAAAGATTTGGTTTTAAAATGTCTGTTCTTTCTGTTAAGGGGGCTTTTTTTTTATAACAGATGCTAACTGAAACATTTTTTTTATTTTAGGTTGTTGAGAGCAGAGCTTTGCTCCCATTGCCTTTTATGGAGTTTTATTTTAATACTTTCAAAAAATGTTTTTAAAAAATCATGCCCTAGGCTGAATTTTCTGCAGTCTCTGTGGTAGGTAGCATTCAGCATACACTAAGGGTGAAAAATAAGAAAGCAACAGTTAATCCTTGGTTTTTCTTACAGCTGGAACACCCAACCTGCTTCAAGTTTTATTCTGACAGAAAAAAGAAATAATAATGATGGAATGTTTTGAATAGGATTATTGTGTTCTAAACTCAAAATGAAACATGGGTTCTTTTTTGTGCATACCCCAACTTATTTCCACAGTTCTGGGTAATAGCACTTAAATAATGAGAGCATTTTGTAAGAATTTGATTAACTTTGTAGTAACGGTGAGGAGGAGGCCAGCAGGGTACCACCAAGATGGCTATAGTTGCCAGATTACAACACAAGCAGCCACACAATCCTTTAAAACATTCTTGATTTCTTCAACTACCCTAGAGATGTGGGACTCCCAATACCTTCACCCCAGTCAGCCTAGCCACCAGTAAAAGACTTTAGGACCTGTAGCCTAACTTCAGCCAGAGACATCTAGTTTTCCACCCATGGTTTAAAATAATCTATATAGTTGAATACATTTTATCCCATTCTTCATCAGAAAAGATTCCGTTCAGAGCTGGTCATAGAATCTACAGCTCCTATGCCTCCTGTTCTCTCCCCACAATCATTTTCTCATCCTCCTTTCTTCTACATCAGTTGTGGCCAACAAGAGTTAACTCTTAGAACCTACAGCGATGTTTCTCAACCTTGGCAACTTGAAGACATATGGACTTCAACTTCCAGAATTCCCCAACCAACTTGGTTGGCTGGAGAATGCTGGGAGTTGAAGTCCATACATCTTCAAGCTGCCAAGGATGAGAAACACTGACCTACAAGGAAGAAATGTGGGACCCTGGAAGAGAGGGACAAGAACCCAACAGCAAGGTTGCTTGCATTCTGGTAACCCCACTGTGCCCCAAGATAGCTCTCTGAAGGTCAACCTACCTTCTTATGTACTCAGATGTTCTATATATAGTATGTATATCTACTCAGAGGTAATCTCCATCGAACGCTACATGTTAAAGCTTTGGTGTTATCTGTGAAATTGGCAGAACTTCTTGAAGACCTGACAGTGCAAAATTCTGTAGCTGAGCCAGAAATGCAGGACTTGCAGAGTTATCGTGGCAAGGTTGATTTCCATTCGGTGCACCTCGGTTTGACTTACTTGAAAGTCTAGCTACTGAACCTTGGAAAGATTTGATTTTATAGAGCAGGCACTGAGGAGAAGTGGATTACTTTTTTTCCAGCACGGAGGAGATGGACAAATGCTGACACTTCCAAATGAAATGAAATGATAGGGCTTCCTCCCTGCCAGCAAATATTACTACTATTAAATGGTGTGTGTGTGTAGGAAAAAGAGAATGAAATTAAAGAGGTGTTCCTATTCTCCTTCTCCAATCTTACTGTATGGTTCTTTATATCCTATGCAAAGAAAGAGAGAGAATCTTCACATATGCTGCTAGTAAATATGTACTGAAGTTAAATGGAGTATTAGCCTGAGGAAGAAGTAAATACATATTCATAGTATTACAGAGAGCAAAAAGAAGTGATATGCAGGAGGTAGAGACAATGCTAAGTGATATTGACAATGACCATCACAAAATCATCATTGATTAGGAAACCCCTGCCCCTTCTGACCCTTTACTTCTGGTGACATTACTGTCCCTTCTGCCTTTGCTGGAATTGGTCAGCAGCTTTTGGCCTCCCAAAACAAGTGTCACTAATGAGTCTTTTCCTAGATCTGCTGGTTGTCCAACGTGGGCTTCAGTGGGGTGGGAGTGGGGGTGTAGGGGGAGGAGGACATGCAACAAAATGCATCATGATGTCACAAAGCAAACCCCACAAAATGCATACTTGCATTCGACATTGGGACACATAAGGGCAAGATCTGCATCCCATTGTTGCCATATGCTATCCTTGTGGCTACTTGCAGAAGGCCATGTGTTGCAAGGGAAGATCTTGTTCCTTGACCTGGCCAAAGTTTGGCAGATGTACCTGAATCCTGAAGAGGCAGTGGACAAAAGAGAGGGCCTTCTCTGTGGTAGCCCATACCTTTGCAGTTATGTCTGGTGCTAACACTATTCTTTTTGATTCCAACAGAAAACATTTTTATAGCTTATTTATTTACTTGGGCATTTTATCTTATCAAATTCTCAGATAACTGAAAAGTTATCATTGTCAAATGTATTCTATTTTTATTTCATGTATTCCATTTTAATCTTGTCACATAGTTTTCAAATATTTATGACTACTGTCCTGAGATTTATTTCTGAACCAAGGTACAGTTAAAAATTATTTTAAAAAGCTTAACTTCCAGGCCAAAATGGGTATGATCAAAAACAAAGATGGCAAGGACCTAACAGAAGAAGAAGAGATCAAGAAAAGGTGGCAAGACTATACAGAAGACCTGCATAGGAAGGATAACAATATCGGGGATAGCTTTGACGGTGTGGTCAGTGAGCTAGAGCCAGACATCCTGAAGAGTGAGGCTGAATGGGCCTTAAGAAGCATTGCTAACAGCAAGGCAGCAGGAGACGACAGTTTCCCAGCTGAATTGTTCAAAATCTTGCAATATAATGCTGTCAAGGTAATGCATGCAATATGCCAGCAAATTTGGAAAACACAGGAATGGCCATCAGATTGGAAAAAATCAACTTATATCCCCATACCAAAAACGGGAAACACTAAAGAGTATTCAAACTATCGAACAGTGGCACTCATTTCACATGCCAGTAAGGTAATGCTCAAGATGCTCCAAGGTAGACTTCAGCAATTCATGGAGCGAGAATTGCCAGATGCACAAGCTGGGTTTAGAAAAGGCAGAGGAACTAGGGGCCAAATTGCCAATATCCGCTGGATAATGGAAAAAGCCAGGGAGTTTCAGAAAAAGATCTATTTCTGTTTTATTGACTATTCTAAAGCCTTTGACTGTGTGGACCATAACAAATTGTGGCAAGTTCTTAGCGGTATGGGGATATCAAGTCATCTTGTATGCCTCCTGAAGAATCTGTATAACGACCAAGTAGCAACAGTAAGAACAGACCACAGAACAACGGACTGGTTTAAGATTGGGAAAGGAGTACGGCAGGGCTGTATACTCTCACCCTACCTATTCAACTTGTACGCAGAACACATCATGTGACATGCTGGGCTTGAGGAATCCAAGGCTGGAGTTAAAATCGCTGGAAGAAACATTAACAATCTCAGATATGCAGATGATACTTCTTTGATGGCTGAAAGCGAAGAGGAACTGAGGAGCCTTATGATGAAGGTGAAAGAAGAAAGTGCAAAAGCTGGCTTGCAGCTAAACCTCAAAAAAACCAAGATTATGGCAACCAGCTTGATTGATAACTGGCAAATAGAGGGAGAAAATGTAGAGGCAATGAAAGACTTTGTATTTCTAGGTGCAAAGATTACTGCAGATGCTGACTGCAGTCAGGAAATCAGAAGACATTTAATCCTTGGAAGAAGAGCAATGGCAAATCTTGATAAAATAGTTAAAAGCAGAGACATCACACTGACAACAAAGGCCCGCATAGTTAAAGCAATGGTGTTCCCCGTAGTAACATATGGCTGCGAGAGCTGGACCATAAGGAAGGCTGAGTGAAGGAAGATCGATGCTTTTGAACTGTGGTGTTGGAGGAAAATTCTGAGAGTGCCTTGGACTGCAAGAAGATCAAACCAGTCCATCCTCCAGGAAATAAAGCCAGAGTGCTCACTTGAGGGAATGATATTAAAGGCAAAACTGAAATCCTTTGGCCACATAATGAGAAGACAGGACACCCTGGAGAAGATGCTGATGCTAGGGAGAGTGGAAGGCAAAAGGAAGAGGGGCCGACCAAGGGCAAGATGGATGGATGATATTCTAGAGGTGACGGACTCGTCCCTGGGGGAGCTGGTGGTGTTGACGACCGACAGGAAGCTCTGGCGTGGGCTGGTCCATGAAGTCACGAAGAGTCGGAAGCAACTGAATGAATAAACAACCACAATTAGCAAATAGAGTTATTCATTTAAAGAAGGAGTCATTCATACCCTTTGCATGCTTTGAAAATGATTCAGAAGTGCTCTGGATTTCACGTGAGCAGAGAACTCTGCTGTTCATTACAGCAGCCTGCTATTTTTCAGATTTTTGCTCAAGCCGGAAGAAAAGGTGCTCCTGCTTTAAGAGACCCATTAACTTCCATAGTTTCCATAGATTCCCTTCAGCAGTGGCCCCTTTCTTTAAGTTTCACAAGGAAGCCTTAAAAAAAGGTTGGGCTGCTTTAATAAGCCGCAGAGAGATTCTCTGCTCTCATGAGGTCTAAAGAACTCCTTCAAATTGTTTTTGAAATAGCCATAGCCCAAATGAATTAAATTAATTAAACTAAATGAATAAGGTGATTCATTTAAATGAACTTTTTCTGGATAGAGGGTCACGCTTGGCTTTTGGGCAGGCTCTTAGAGGCCAAACTTCAAAAAGTGGGTGGGATCAGAACAAAATAAGAATTTGATTTCATTAGAATGAAATGGAATTCATTTGACAATTGGATCATTGCTTTGGGTATCTCTGGGGTCCAGGCTCAAATCCACATTCAAGTCTCCTCGAGCAGACTTGTGGCCACAAAATATGGACCTCTGAAGTAAAAGGAAGGGACCATATTTGTGACAAACTCTAAAGGAGGAGGATTAAGAGGTTTAAAAAGGTAGTGATGAGGAGAAAGAAAATATGTGGGAAGGAGACTAAAAAGGAACCATGTCCCATTTAGGTGGTTTGGTGTTTTCATTCATAATATCCTTGCCTGCTCAAACTTAACCAAATCCCATTTTCCTAATTTCAAAGTACATCTAGACTAGTGTTTCTCAACCTTGGCAACTTTAAGATGAGTTGACTTCAACTCCCAGCTGGCTGGGGAATTCTGGGAGTTGAAGTTTATCCATCTTAAAGTCGCTAAGGTTGAGAAACACTGATCTGGACTATACCTTCTTGTGTTCCAAGATTAGCAAATATAGAAAGCAACCGAAGAGACAAGGGCTTTGCAACAAAACCATAACATTAATCTTAATGTGTTTATGCACTTAACCCACTCCCTCAGTTCTTATGGCTTCTGGTAGGACATGTGCTGATTGCAGTGACTGACTGCCAAACTAAATATAAAATGTAGAATTCATTTCGGGCTACACTGCTGTCTTTATGGAATTGAAGAGTGGCCCAGTCTGGGTCAGGATCATCACACATGGGAAACAGGAGTCTTAATCCTATAATTGATACAGCCTGAGACAACCCATTACAGAGCTGGAAATTCAGGTTGTACATCTCTGCTTTAAATATATACACCTAAATGGCTTCTTTTGTTAGGCAAAAGCTTCTTTGGGGGAAAAAAAATCAGATAGCAAGCTTCTTTGGGGGAAAAAAGTCAGATGCAAGGTCTGTTTTGAAATAGGTGGCAATTTTTATATGTGAATTTTTTCAATAGGAGAATGAAACATGATACACCTCCAGCCATCTCTTCCTTCAGTGCCAAATGTGTAATTTAAAGTGCATGCACAGCTTTTTGAATAAAACCACACATTTAACACACAAAAGCTACCTATGTGGATCCTCTGTATTCAGAAATAGTATATTTATACCAATAACAAATAACAAAAGAAGACCATCAAGAGGCCCCCCTCTTGCCCTGCTTGCAATTTTCTTGTTCCCATGGGGTAATCTAGCTGGCCAGGAGACTGAATACAAGAGAGAGAATCTAGGAACAGGTTGATCTCGGATAATGAGCAACTTAGTGATCAATAGGAACTAGGTCTCTCTGCCTGCAACCTATTGAAGGATTTCAGAAATCCACCAGTGGTTAATCTGTGGTTAGGGATGCACCACAGCAAAAGCAGATGACTGGGTTTAACTTGCCCACCTGATGATACTATTCAGTGGTATTCTCAAGCAAGAAATAGATTAATTCAACCACATAACTCAATATATAGATGAAGCATTTAATCTCTCTAATTGGGGGCACTGACAATACAAAATGGGAGCAGTCAGTACCTTGACCTTAGAACAGAGAGAAGCAAAACAAAAGAAGTTCCCCTCATATATTAAGACAGGATCCACTTTAAACTGTTAAAATAAGTGATACCACTACCACCCCGCTCCCAAGAACCCATGTTTGAGATATATGCTTTAAATTTCCCCCAGCAGACAGAAAGACACACAACATGATTGCTTGCAAGATTCATTTCCCTTTTCTTCCTCTGAGGGACTGAGATGTCAACATCTCATTTCCCTAAAATGCATCTAGTGCCCCGTCAACAGTTTTTCCATGTCAGCTCATGTGATAAGGGAGGTTTGCTGCAAGGAGCTGCAAAAAACAGCTGGTCTTTCTTTCCATGAGACAGGAATTAGAGTCATGGGATTTTTTTCCCCAAGTATTTTACAGGAAAGGCAGACAATTTCTCAAGGAGAGGCCTACATGACATACTGCAAAGTTAAGGTGATGCAGCTTTCTTTCTCCTTGCTCTGTCTCTAACTGTGGTGCCTTTGTGCAAAAGGCAAGAAAGTTCCTAGGTAGTTCATGCTTATTTTTTTGTTTTCCATGTTCAAGGGTGTAAATCCACCTTATTCTCTAAAACCTGGGTCTAGAATGTGGAGTGGCAGGCAGTTAAAGTTGACGTACAAGAATGACTCTATCAACCCATCACCTCTCTTCAAGTTCACATCAGTTGACAGCCTCATTAGTGAGTACAGTTACTGAGTACTGGGATCAGGTTCATTGGCTTGGTCACATTTTTTCATTCTTTAAGAAAGGACTCCAGGACTCCCTCATGATATTGGATTGTTCATGATCAAGAATACTTGGTCAGAAAGCAGTTTGAAGGCAACTTATGCAAATGAATAAGAGAGTGTCTCTACTCATAGGCAGATACATGTTAATGTATCAGATAATTTTCATTTGTTTCTTCATTCATTCATTGATGACCCAAATCAATCTCCTGCAGGATGAAGACCTCTTTAACCACTTTCCAGCTGCTTATATGGAGATAAATAGGGAGTGTGAATAAATCTGCATTATTTATAATCTTAATTTAATTCAAATTTACCCCTTCTGATGTAATCTTCAAGCTACAGGATTGTCAGGTGTAACATTTGGTGGGGAGGGAGAGAAAAGCCTAGGGCTATTTCCTTACCACTTGAAATTTTGAAGTCAGTGCTAAACACGTCTGCAATTAACAGGTGTGTTTTTTGTAGTAAAGGAAATGAGTACCCCTCTGTTTTAGATATTTACAATTAGCTACAACTTGCTTTCCACTTGGTGTCAGTCCCCAACCACCACTTCTGGGTTTAACAGAGTTGGATTGTATCTGAAGTACAGAAAATTAAAATACATTTCTGCAAATTGAGTTTTGCTGCTTTTAAAAAGCTGTGGATGCTATCATACTGAATAAATACAAAAAAGATATCCTGGGCAGGAACTCAGCATATAGTATAGCCAAGAGACCCTAATAAAAACCAGAGAAATGGGAAATGGGTGATAGGACAGCTCTTGTGTAGACAGGCTATTGATTGCAGGCAAGGTAAATAGCTATTTATTGTTTATATAGGTCAAATGATGGTCAATTATTCAAGAGCAGGATTATTAGACTTCTTGGACAAGGGGGAGACTCTTAAGATAGTTCTGCCTCAAGACATTTCACTACTTGAACTGGCGTCCAAGTGGTGTATAAGGAGATGTGCATACATGCTCATATACACACACAAATGTGCACATGGGTATGCTGCTGGAGGCCACAAAAGCTTTGCTGCATTATTTCTTGCATGCATAGCTCTCTTCTGTCACTAATACAGGCTGCCATCTGAAGTGAGTCACTTCCCCTTATCTCATGACCAGGCCAGCACTGGTGGTTGGGTCTGTTATTGTAGAACTGGGTTTTCTGCCAAGCCACTATAAAGCAATTGTTAGAGTGACATGGACTGGGTTCACACATCACACTGAACCACACTGTGACTTACTTGGTTTTGGCTTAGTGTTTTGTGTAAAATCTGCCCTTGTGGTCTGTTAACCACCGTTTTTGCTTTAGCCTCATGTGCAAACCCAACCACAAAAATCAAGTCTCAAATTATTGAAGGAAGCATCAGTAATCCACAGATCACATGTGACATAGTGAGGACAAGGATTTATCAGTGGGATATGCTAATGAACTAGCATCCTGGCTAAAATGTTGATAGTTCTGAAGATGTACCAATTCTTTGATTCAATTATTCAATTATTCACAAAGCATGTGACTAAGCTGACATGGAGGAAAGGGAACTGCACCAGCTCAGAAGAGCTTACCCATATCCAGCTGGTTCAAGGAGTTGCTAGTCTCTCCTTTTCAAAGCACCTCTAGGCCTAAGCTACTTTTTCCCAACTAAGGATTCTTTCAGCATCTTGGACCAAAAGGCCAATAATCCCCAGTCAGCACAACCTTATGATGGAAGCTGTAGTGCAGGTATAAATGTTTGGAGAAGACTGCTGCTGATAATGTAAGGATTTGGAAAATCACCCCAGTCTCCCACAGTAGAGGGGTCTGATGTATCCAGCACCTCGAAAAAACAACAGTGCCCACCCAGTTCTAACTCCCATGCCCTGATAATATAAGACAACCTAATACAAGTGCTTATTTCTGAGTGAGTGAGAGAGACATGTATGTGCACACACACAAATTCGTCTAGTAAGGACTACCAATAAGAAGCACTTTTCTAGCTTTTATAACTTTTGCAAACTCATGAAATGGAGTAATGGAGTTTGTTTCTACCAATGCTTACTTTCCAAAAAGGCAGATGACAAAGAGTGAAATATCCAGCACTTTGGCCTGAGAGCATATGCTTGATTGTGTCTTGGATTCTATCCTGCCTTTCCTCCAGCAGCTCAACTTGACATTCTTAATATTCCCTTCTCCAAGGAATACTCAACCTGGGCTTCCCTACTACATTGTTCTGGCTTTTCAATGTATAACACTACAGTACATGTTACTGTTATGGCACTGCTGCTATTAAGTATTTCTTGGCCTGGGAGGCTTGGAAGGGGAGCAAAGGGTGGTGTTTAGATTTAGAATGGTGGGCATGCAAAAGAAATAGAACAAGTTGAGGCTGTTCATTTATTTATTTATTTGATTTCTATGGCCGCCCATCTCAGCAAGTGAGTCTGAGTGGCTTACAACAATAAAAACTATAAAACAGTTAAAACAATTAACAATTAAAACAATTAAAACACAAAATAAATATACATGGCCACCAAGTAAGCAATGCATGGATGTTAATATAACTTTCCTTCCATAGGATCCTTGCACAATTGAGAACCCCACTCACACTTGTAGTTGCATGGACCATAATGCCTAAATGGGACTCTTAATACTCACCCATAGCAAAGAAGTTCTTCAGATTGCAGACTTGTGTACTTCTAGGATATACTGTATACCCATTTAAATTGGTTGTAACAACAGAGACAGACTAGGCTGTCACAGCATAATAAATATAGTTTACTTAATCAGTTCATATTGAACCCACAGTTGGCTGAATTCAGACATCAAGATAAGCCTAAACCAAACATTTAGTGCCATGTGTTAACTTTGCCATATACTGCAGTAGCTAGAAATATGTGTGTTCTGGAGGAATATTCTCAGCAGTGTATTTGAACCTTCTATGAGCCAAGGGGCGATGCCCTCGTTGGCTTCTGCCTCACAACTGAATGAAAAGGTACTATGGAACAGAAGAAAAGTATAGTAATTAACGAATGATGGTTCCTTAGAAGTCATTCCATGCCCCGGAGCTCCTTGTCCTTGGTCTGAAATACAGTTAGTTAGCTCTAGTTATTCAGCAGGATAGACAACTCTTGAACTTTATATGTTCAACAATTGAGCTCAAGTCTGGAGAAAAGTTCTTTCTTATTGCTTTTCACAGACATAGGTTGAATCTTGACACTGATAAATGGTTCTTGGGCTGAATGAATCTTTTTTATTATTATTTCTCTAAGGAAACCAATACACCCCTGAAAACAGACTCTTGAAAATAATACAATTTTTGGTAAAAAAAAATTTCTCCCATTTCTCCCTGGCTAGCTGTACATCTGATGGGAAAAGTGTAGGTAACCTTACTTTCATTGTGTGCTTTGGCTGCAATCAACAGACTAACACTGAATCATTTTTTAGTTTTTCTTTTTCTTTTAAGCCCTCCCAAGCTGCAGGCACATACCATAGTGTTTTTACTGTTTGTTTATGGCATCTGGATCATGAGATTTCATCTGTAGAGAATACAGCGGGAATGATGAGTAATGTGGCTATCATTACATGGAAATGGAATTCTGGCTTAAATTAGATGAAACACAGATCACTACCAGGGTTGTTGTTGTTATAATTACCTTCCATTACCATGGGAGACTGAAATGGGACAGAAGTGATCAAGAAACTCTGCTCCAGGGTAAATTGTCTCCATTATTCCAATATCACGGAAGTGCCATTTACCCAGATTCTATTTCTTTCCTGCTCCTTAGCTCAGTCGCCCCAAACTGGTACTCACCAAACAAGAAGCCAAAGAAATCCACCTTGTACTCCTTGTTGGGAGTACATTGGTACAACCTGGTCACAATGGACTTGAAACTAGAATTAATCAGAGGTCCACTAGAGACAATCTACTTATGAACAACAATCCACAAAAACACAACTGAGAAACAATATACTTTTCTAAGATGCTGGATATAAATAGCAGCATTGTGAAGAAAAAAAAAAATACATGGGGAAATACTGTATAAGTTTAAAATGTCTACATCCGGGAAATTAATGTCTCATCCAGGAAATAGGCATTTTAAAAAAGGCAGTTTATGTTAACAGCAACATGAATTGGGGAAGAGAACAACTCAGTGTGTTAAACAATTAAAGAAGTTATCAGATACAGACTTTACTATTAATTAAAATAATAATAAAAACACAATCTGGAATTCTGCTTTATTGACATGGTTATCAAAGGGAACTGAGCTTCTTTCGATCTGCACATCCTTAGCTATAGATGTTGCAGAGACAGTTACTGAGGAAATCTGGGCTATCCCACTCTTTTTTTTACTTTCCATTGCACTCCTCGGTCTTCCAGGACATAGAGACTGAGACTGGAACAGCTTGGGAGTTTCTCTTTTCCTACACAAATGAATCAAGGGCTGACTTCAGTGGGTGAAATCTCTACTACTTATTTAAATTAATGCCCAGAGTGATTCTGGGAGAAATGCTGCCTCAACTTCAATAAGGTCCTCACTTGAAGTCTTTTCTTTTTCTCCACAGATATGTAGATGGATAGAGATACTTGACTTCAATGGGCTTTGTCAAGAGATTCATACAGCCTTCAATCCGTTTGGCACTTTCGGTCATCCTATAATCAAACTAGGAATCAAACCTATGAAGCCAGAAGGGATGGAAAGCTAGGGGCTGTGGTACATTAGACGGAGATCTGAACTACCACATTTACCCATATAAGGTAAGAATGCAAGAACAAACAATAATTTGAAATATAAAAAGTGAGGAAAGGGCAAGGGTTAATTTGAACTAGACCCATGATGATTTTGGGTAAAAATCCTTTTGAACATGCAAAGTCACAATGGAGATAAGACTGACTGTGAATGTGAAGAACACTGTTGTTTCCAGCCAAATAATTTTTCTTTAAATTATTAATCTTACCCCATTTGGATTAGACAGTTTAACTCAAGATCTTGGCCCTCCATTTTTATTTAATCAAGCGTGGAGACTGGTGATGGAGCAGTGGATGGAAAAGTCCTCCATGGGAATATGTGAACATTTTGTGGAAAACTAAATTGCTGTTAGTAAAACAAATCTGAATGGCTTGTGTCGAAGGATATACAGCACTCACCTTCCTGTCTTTCAGCAAGTAAACGAATAAGAGACACTTGACCCTTTTAAGTATCATCTCATGGCAATAATAATCTTTCATGCATATTTATGTACAGTACTTTGCTTTTATAATGGCCACTTGAAATGGCGTTATGCGAAGTGTGGCAAAAATATTCTTAGGACCAAATATCTAAAAAGACTCTGGTGTTTCTTGCATATCAATGAAACCTGTCCCACAAAATCTGTAGGACAGAGCCCACATACATCCCTTCTACATTTCTGCACATAGCACTCTTATACCAACCTGGTAACCTGGAGTTTTGTGGCAGGAAGTGTTTCCCCGCCCCCTAAGCCTCTGTCATGACCTCGTTGCAAGGCACAAAGAGCCTCACAACGTGGATCATGATCATTAAGGAAAAGGGGGAAGAAGATAATCAAACCAGGGATTAACACAAGCACCCAAAGACACCCACACCCATGATCCCATAAACAACTGAAAGGAGAGACGTCAGAGGAGTGAAGATAAGGAGCACATGGTGCCCCGGAGGACACAACCGTTGCAGGGAGACAAAGAGGACACTGGGGAAAACGCCCAAGCAGCCATCAAGGGTCCCATCAAGAGGGATCGGGGCATCGAGGGGTGGGGAAGCCCGGGGCAATACAGGAGGGTATAAAAGGGGCACCCCCACACTACCTACCCCGTTCCCGTTTTTCGTTCTGTCAGCTATCATTCCAATAAACCAGAAATCCTTAATATCCATTAAGTGAGTCTGTGTCTTATTGCGAAGCGAGGCTGGCCCTGACAGCCTCTTTTTCTGATATGGAACTTCGTGTCATTAATTATGCACCCAAAAGCAAAATCATATGACTCCCATGACCTCAGTAACATAATTATCTTACTGACACTTACAAGGGGAAACACTGCTTTATTGTTAATTAATACTGCCAAATCTGGTTATGCAAATCTGGAGACAGGCATTCCATCTAGTTAAATGTGCGTAAGAGGGAATGGCTGTCCATGTCACTTCTACATTTTTATATGTGGTTTACTATTGGAAATCTTTGATTCCTACAGAGGACAAGGATGTGGTCATTCTCTATCAGAAGAAAACTGATACGGAAAAATATATCTATATATGTCTGTGAGTCTGTCCATCTATCATCTATCAATATCTATACCTATCTATCACCTATCATCTATCCGGAAAGAGTTTTGCAGAAAAAGAACCCCAAGAAAAAAGAAAAATCACACACACACACTCAAAAAGGATAAAACTAAAGAAGGAGCAGATGTACTTTTGGAGCAAGAAACACAATCTTCTAAAAAAAATTGGTGGGTGGTAAAATATGAAGCATATCTGGACTTTCAGTAGCTATTTTTAATGATTTCTGTAAAAGGCCACAGTGAGGAAAGTAGAAGAAACCTCGGAGTTCCACATTTTGCTTCTATCTCTAGGCAAAGGAAGATTCATTGGACAAAGTATTACTTCTTGATTCTTGCAGTTGTTGCCAGAGCTGTAATGAATTTCAAACCTGCTATATCTGCCATACCTCACTGTTAATTAGTTTTCTATTTATTTAGCAGATCTAGAAGTGAAAAGCAATCTATTGCAAGCGATTTGTTTGACTTTTATGCTAAGTAGGCCACATTCCAATCCTCTGATGTTAAAACTAGCAGGAGACCAACTTTCATCTTATTGCCGAGTTGAATTAGCACCCAGCAGACTCTGGATACAAAAGCTCGCCTCTCCCACCTCCTCCTTTGCTGGCTTGAAAAAGACCGACATGTTCTTATGAGGCAATATAAACAGACACTAGGAAGTAATTTTCTGTTCCTATTTCACTCTTCTCTCTTTTCCCTCCTAAATTGAGAGGTTCACTTAAAATTAGAATCCATGAGGCACAAGCATTGGACAATAGCTACGGTTCTTATACATTCCTTTTGAACTACATTTGCTTTATCACATAAATTTTAAAGAGAAAAATGGAATGAGAGATATAGAATAAGTGCTGGGTGAATAGAAGAAAAACTCCAAGTAACTAAAAGAGCTTTCCCTGATGGTTTCATACATGTTGGGGCTCTCAGAACTACAGACCCACCACGCATGGAAGTCGCCTGGTTAAAGGAAGGTTGAGCTAAAGCAGGTACTGTGCGGCTCAGGGCTGTGACTGACATCACACTGAGTTTAATGGGGCATATTTCTAGGTCATTTGGGTATATACAGACAGAGGTGGTAGACTGAAAACATGATAGGATTACAAAATGGAAGTCATGGATGACTGTATTTCTTTATTAGGTATATACCCCACCTTTGATAGTATAATACATACCTTATCTTAAAAGTTACATGGACTGTCTCTTCAGAAAGCTTCTAAGGAGGTCACTTAATGATACATAATGACTAAACAATCTACTGTGAATTTTGCTGGTACTATGAACTTACTAGATAACTGTGAGAGATCAAGGAGAGGCTGAGAAAGCATTGGGAAGAAGTTTAGACTTAAATGACTAATGGTTAGGAGTTTCTCAGCAGTTTATCTCATAAAAGGCATCTGTCTTGGTTACAAAAAGTGAAGGAAGAAACGATTCAGAATGTTAAGAGAGTCTCTGCCTGAATGAACTCCTAATAAAGGAAGGCTGGAAGTTCCTACCACAGTTTTTAAGATTCTGTACTTTACTCCAAATCCTTGCATTAAAACATCTTATTGAAATCAGTGAATTCTTGCTTCCTTGATTATGCCCTGCGATGGGGGCTTGAGAGTAAGCTTAGACAAGCAACTCTTTTTCAGCCTCTGTTCCCCCTTCACCCCCCAACCTTCATGCTCTTGAGCTAAAAACATTTGTCTTCAGCAGAGGCCAGCAAGTTTTTCAGGAACAGAGTGTCATAGATTAAAATTTTAAATTAAGAAAATGGCCCAAAACCTATTCTTGAGAATTCACAGAATCTCATGTAATAATACTAAGTTCTCCCCTGAAATCTCACAAGCTTTTCTGCCCTGAAATCTCACAAGATTTCTGTCAATTTCTCTATTTCAGTTTTGGGTTACATAAATACCATCTGTCCACGGAGGATGTCATGGGCTCCTTGACACATGCAGATACTATAATGCCAACCAAGAATTGCAGTTAGAGAATGCACAGAGACTGCAAGTAACTGAGAGCTATTAGCATGCTAAAGATTAGAAGACGGACCTAAATTATCCTTTTCGTGTCATCCAAGGAAGGCAGAATTTGAGGTTCATTAGCTTAACCCAGAAGTAGACCAACTGGCACCTTCCAGTTGTTTTGGGCTAAAACTCCCATAGCTTCTTGTCATTGGCCATGCGGATTAGGGCAAAAGGAATTTATCTAAAATTTCTGAAGACATGGATTTGTCTACTTCTGCTTAACATACCCTCATTTATCTGCGCCGAATCGCAAACTGGGGGACTAGAATGGAGACAGCTGTAAACAACAAACACACACACACTTACATACATATAAATATTATTGTTCTTTATTTTAGATATGCATCTGCATTCTATCATGTACTGATGTTTTTTAAAAGGAAAGTTTTCCTCCATATGCAGCAAACAGATGCCAGAGACTGGGGACCTCGCATAATCAATGAATGATAACATATAATATCCGTAAAACTGCAGGAAGAAATCTGAATTTCAGCAAATTTCCATCTTGCCTGGCTTTCCAGTTTGATCAACTAGAAAAAAAGCCAGTTGAGCATAAAACTCCATCTGTTATTTTAGCCATGATGAACATGTGCCTGGCAAAAGAATATTCAGAGGAACATTTGAGAAGTGTCATTGAGAAGGGGGGGGGGGAAGCCCTGAAAATTAGAAATGGCATCAGCTGAGGAATACTCAAGGCTACAATAATCAGTTAGGATTCAACTTTTTGCAGATGTCCTGAAGCAGTCAAACAGTATGTGGGAGGAAGCAAGTACTTTGCAAATGATTTATACACCTGTTTAGATGGCATTACATCAGGTAACTTTGGATTGTTCTCTGGGTGAATGCTGTTTAAATTATGCCTCCCTTTTACAGCAGTAATTAATCTGATTATACTAACATTGGTTATGAAGATGTCTCACTGAAATACTCAACCAGATACAGCCTGCTGAATGACAAGGGCTACCGAACCTTAGAAACAACATAATATGGTCTCAAATTAACCTGTGTGAGAAAGATTATTTATATGTATCCACCATTGTACATGGATATGCAAAGTTCCAAAGGGGGTATTGTCTACTTGTTCATAATATGCAGTGTTGGTGTTGGGACATTTTAGATTTAGGCATACTGTTTTTACAGATTATTACCATCTTTAGAGGATAATATGCAGAAGTCATACTAAGATTTTTCTGGACCAACTCACTCTTCAGCATCACCCTTCCAAATCTTTTTACAGTGCTAATTTGGTTCTTCCTCCCACCCCCACTGCTTCATTCTTTGTGCTGAGCAGAACCCTAGACTACTACCTATTAGCAGCCTGATGGTACCACTGACTCAAATTCAGATGTAAATCTTTTATCTAATGAAAAGATACAGTGAATTCCTTAAGACATCATAAAAAGCCTGCATCAAAATAATCTTTAAAAAGAACTTTGATTTTAGGACTATATCATATTGGGTAGAATGAAGGTGAAGCATAGAATGCATATTATCCACATTTAATTTGGAAAAGAATGCAAGTATTATTATTTATACCTCACTTTTGCCCTGAGATAAAAACTTGGAACAGCTACCAGAACCCCATGGATTTTGAAAAGATTCAGGGTAGGAGTAGGCATCTTTTGAAATGGTTTGAGAAAAGGTGCTTTGGAACAGTGGGAGCAGTAGTACAGACCTCTTTAAAGCAGCTGCGTTTTTTTAAAGGCTTCCATGCATGCCTGAAAACAGACATGGTTGCTTTAAGGAGTCTTATCAAAGATTCCTATGCATACATGGCCTTAACCAGCCATTTCTAGCTATATAACTTTTTTCAAATAAAAATCAGGGAAGCTGCAGTGAGATGCTGACACCAGGCCTATCTATTCTAAGCCCCATCTTTTGCTACTCTCTGGGTGTCCTTTGTTCTGAGGGGAACTGGACTTCAGTTGTGAGCTCTACTTCTACTTGCTGGGGCTATGGAAATCTTCAAAGAGCACTTTCTTGAGGTTTCCTCATGAAGGAATGTGGCCTCCTGGCTTCTACAAATGAAGTGGAATGGCCATGTTGCTTCTCTTAGAGCGGCTCTCAGTAAGGCTGCTCCATTGAAGAGTATATCGCACAGCTCCTTCTGCTTTGGCAAATGCTAAGGGAGGACATGCTGCTCACCTCTCATGGCATGTCCTTGCCAAAGCTGGAAGAGGTTTCTGCTCAGGTATAGCATCTGGCCAGAAGCCACTTTTCACTTACTCAAATGACAGACAGGAGACAAGAAGACAAAGCAAAAGGTTTATTGAAGCAAATTGTATTGGTTCTCTTCACCAAAGCAAAGATACATGTCTCCACTGTAGCTGTGTGAACACATAGTAGCACAGCACCAGTCTCAAATTGATGCAGTCCTTACTTGTGGAAAGAGCTAAAGGCTCCCATTAATGGCATGAACAAATGAAGGATTAACTGTAGACTCTATTTACTTTATGTACTTTATTTACCAAGTAAAAACTTGAATCATAAAATCATAATGTCTCCCCCCCCCCCAAACACAGCTCCAATCACTAGCTTCAAAAACAAAACCCTAAGTAGCCACCCAGATTAGCTTGCAGAAAAAGAAGCATCTTCAGGGCCTTTCCAAATGCCAGGGTGAGGAGGCCAAGTACATCTCCTTGGACAGTATAGTCCACACTGTTGGGGCTTTCACTGAAAAGGCCTGCCTTCCGGTCCACACATTCCTCACCTGTCAATGCATGGGACTGAAAGCAGGCCCTGCTTATTATCACTAAAACCGTCCAGGAGAGCTGAGCAGTGGCAAGCACAAATGGCCTTTTGAAATTCTCCATCGAACTGGAGAGCTGGGTAATTTATTTGAATTTCTCCAGAGCAATAGGAAATACTCCAATAATTTTTCAAGGGTGGGATTCTTCTTTAATGGTGACAGTAACATGCTACCAAAAATAAAAATAAAACAGGACACTTTAGTCTCCTTGTTATTAAATCACATTCTGCTACATCTCTCCTGTAAAAGAATGTCTATAGTAAATTTACATCAAACTGGGTTAGAAATATTTTTAAAAATCAGAGAAATTTCTTTCTCTGACATTAATTCAAAACACTATAACCTTATGAACACCTTCCCAATCTGGTGTTCTCCAGGTGGTTCTCTGTACTGCATTACAAATCACCTCCAACCCACAAACTGCTGATAGTTTTCTGCCCAATAAGGTGCCATTTCGGATTTTAATGAGAGGAAGTCCAGATGAAGAAGTTTGAGAGAATAGACTGCTTCATTGCAAGGCTTAAAGGCCTGTGCTTTCTAAAAAACAGAAAACAAAACAAAAATGCAATACCCTTTAAAAGCAGATGTTAAGACGTTTTTTACTCCAAACTAAATAGATTGCATGTCTGTTGGCATACACATGTAGTGCTTAGCTCCATTGAATAGTCTTTCTGTGTGCAGAACTACTAGGCTAAACATTCTGAATGAACTGTTCCTCTGCCATCCCAAAATGTCATCCTGGATTTGGATTAATTGACAAAAATATTTGGAGTGAAACAATTTTTCTTCTATGCTGAATGTCAAATCAGCTGTTGATGGGCCCTAGATGAACATGCTGATGTGGCATTTGTCTGGGAGACCTGAGAGTCTGCAGGGCTACTCTGCAGTACATCAAGCTAGGGCTGGACATTATGGTGGTTGAGTGACATAAATCCAGAAAGATTCCATTTTCCTGACCAATTACATCACCCAACAATCTGCCAGTTTTGAGTATCTGCTGCTGCATATGGATGACCGGGGTGGGGTGGGGTGGGGTGAGAATACTGCTAATGTACTCTCTAACCCAGCACCTATCACTATTTTGCTGAGCTACCTGGGGTGATCTCAGGCATGGCATTGACTTACTCTAGGCTTCTTGTCTTAGGGAATTTTAGTGTCCATGTGAAGATCACATATCCTCCATGACATGATCATGGACCTGTTCCAATTGGTCTAGGGTGTCCCACATGCAGCAGGGCATACACTAGATTTGGTGTGCTGCTTGGAGAAAGCTGGTAATCTAGAAGTGGGGATGTTCTATGTGACTCATTTATCATGGACAGAACACTTCCTGGTCAGGTTTAGCTGACAGCCTATATAAATCTCTACAAGGATGGAGGGCTAATTAAAATGACCCAACTGAGATGTCTGGTGGGTCAAGATGGCTTCCTGAATGAGCTTAGGGACTTTCTCACTCCATCTGCTGGTGACACTGCTGAAGCCTTGAGTGATATGTGGAATATACAGTAGATATGGCCCAGACAGATGACATCATGATTTCCTAAGCACTTCCTTCCAGAGTTAGATAAGCCTGCTGGTTTACCAGGGAGCTGAGTGTGATGAACTGGAAAGCACAACAGCTGGAGTACAAGTGAAGTAAGAATCATATTGAGCACTGACTGAGTCCAATTTGGAGGTTCATTTGAAGTCTACTCTGCAGCAAGGGGTGAGTGGAAATGGCAAAAAATACTTACTTCCCTCTATCCATTGCATCTATACAGAACAGGATGGCGTCTTTTTCACCAAGATGTTGGAGTGAGAATATAGAAGAGTCAGCAGTTTCCACTGGGAATGCTGTTGAAGCACAGCAACTACACTTGCACCTACCTGTAGAGACCATTTGGGAATGGTGGCCCTGGCTGGAATTTTAGCAGTAGGTTTTTCATTGCACAGCATCCTTCCTAGCAAAATATTAAAGAAGAAAGGGAGAAAAACCCAACTTTCTGCCACTCTCTGTTGAACTCAGGAAGGGAAGAGAGAGGAATGGCAAGGGCCCTATGGGGAAGAGAAAGATTGCAGACTGGACTGGGAAGCAGAGTGGCATCATAGCATGGCAAAGGGCAGGATGATGGCTGATAGAGGTGCTACCCAGAAGGCATCTTGCGAGAGATCTCTGAGATGTTTGGCACGCAAGGTATCTTTTTTTTTTTATGGACTAGATACTCTCTGGGAAGTTACATGGAGCCCATATAGATTCCATTATTTTTCCTGCAATAATATATGTCCATGAAAAAAAGATGGAAGAGCAACAGTATTTCTGTAATTAACAACACTGCAGGACAAGACAGCAGGCAGGGTTCAAACGAAGTTAAATTTAAAGTTAAATTAATTATCATTAATTTGATCACAACACATATATTTAATGATTATCTGTCATATTAGAAATTATTTAGCGGCAGTTATAATTACAACTCCATTTGTGGGCTGCTACTGCTTTAAATGTTTATATGTCTTATATAACCCAAGGCCACAGCATTTACAGCTATTCACTTTCTATTATTTTCAAATTATAACCATAATTAAGGTCTGATCTTGCCACCATATACATTTCCTTTATATTGTCTTCATTTACCATATTTTAGACTGTTAAATTCTATTCTGTAAAACTGGGGGAATGGTAGATGTAGCATGTATCATTTGATCCTTCTAAAGGAGCTGGGGCAGAATCTTTCCCATCCCTCTTGCACCAGATGCAGTTACCTAAAATTTAGTCATTTCATTAAACAAACTGACTTTAACTAGCATTGAGGTTTACTTATTTGTGTCTGATAATTTAATCTCTACTAAATTAGGTTTCAGAAGCATTCATTCTTTTGCTGTTACATTTTATAATGCTGGACTTATTAAAAAAGGAAACATTTATTGGTATCTTGAAGACTTGCATGAATAATTAAGAATGGGTTTGCTCTGTATATTTTAAAGCAAAGCAAATGTTCTACTGTCTTGAACCGAACTATGTCTGAATGACTTAATGAGGGTCTAGCACTTCTGTTTTAGATGAGATTTTACTCATATAACATGTACCCATTTAACTCTCCAAGATAAATGTTTATCAAGGCAAAATGGTAGCTGTGCATTTTACAATGACCCCTAAATGTTGCTTATTTTTATGTGACCCTGTAACAATACTAGTCAAACTATTTGTGCTGACATGCCCTACACAATTTATCAAGCAAACATTTCTGCCCAAAGGACAATTTGAGCATAAACTAAACCCCCCTTGTATGCTTCCTATTACTTTTAGAAATAACTGCTGTAAATTCCTATAAGCCAGTATGATCAGGTACAGCACACAGGAGCATTACTATCTTAAATTTGGAATTTTAGAAAAAAAAAAGTAACAATTTCAGATGTAAAAGGCATCAAGGAAAGAACAATGAGCATGTTGCACTACGCCATGGTTTAATCACAATTTACAGACTAGGCAACTATTTGGGCTCACAAAATTCATTAAGCTATAAATGCTGGTTTGTATGTTTTATAAGGCACAGTAAGTGATTAGCATACAGTAACATGCTAACTCAAAACTAAATGAATTATCATCCAGCTGGGAATGTGAATTTTCTTAGGACCTCTGAGAGGAAGCCCCAACTTAGGTATGTGGAGACCAGTTGCACTTGCTCAGTTAAGGCTGTGAATATTGTGATGCTTTTCATTTCTTTAAAACAGGAGCGGCCAACCTGTGTTCCACCCAATGCTCTTGGACTCTCAGGTTACCTGGCTAAGACGCACACACAATGAAAGGTGGGATTTAACTATAAATAAATAAAACACAAGGGCAATTTTGTCCAACCTATGGATCTTCTTTCTACATGAATTTTAGTGGGCCCATTTTTAAATTTATCTTTAGAATTCAGTTAATATTTTTGTTTAGATGCATTTTCAATAATACATTCCTGACATGATATTTGCTATAATGAATGCTGCTGCACCCTTTATCTTTTTGTAATTTTTATAGCATTTATTGGGTTATTTGATTCAAATTGGGAGAGGTCTTAGAGAAGGATGATATAATGTTAAATAAACACATAAAGCATTAAAAAATAGAAAAATGCTTGATTCTTGATATTAACGTTCCTTTATGACACCCCAAAAACAAACACAAAATTAGATCATGTTATTAGCACTCAGCTTCTCAGCACTGACATTTGTAGAATTACACTATGCAAACGAATTCCACTTGTGTTATTTGTAAGGTTGAACTGCCTTTTGATAGAGAAATAATACTGAAGTATGAGGGTGGTGCAAGCTTCCAAAACTAAGAAAAAGCATTTTATTTCAAATTCATGGAAAAGGCTAATGAAAAGCATTGTCTAGAATGAAACTGGGAAAGCTAGTGTGGCTTAAATAAATTAAGATTATTAAATAACAATCTTAATTCAAGTCAGGAGTGAGCCAACCAACCAATATGCTTTAAATACATAAATTAAAAGTGTCTATTACTCTAAACAATGAACATGTGGAAAATTTATTTTAAATGACATTGACTATTGTATCATAACAAAGAGCAGTGTAACCTAACTTGGCTGTCATCTATAAATATATGTAGACTTCAACTCCCAACATTCCTAACCAGTGTGATTGTTGCTGAGAATTCTGGGAGTTGAAGTCATTCATTGTGGAAGCTGCCCAGGTTGAAGAAAGCTGAAGCAGAGAATCTTCAAAAACAACTCACTGATTTCTTGTAACAATCCTGAAGGTCCCAACTATGAAAATTCTGTACTTGATCATTATGTATCATCTGGGTGTCTTTTATTCTTTACTTTCACTCATCAGAAAGCTAGCTTATTGTTGCTCTTGCTGCAAACCCCCTGTGTGCCACATTATACTGAAACTTAATCTAGCTTGAAGTGATTTTTCATTCAGGAAAGTCCTTAGCATGGTAAATGAAAATGGTAATGTCAATATTGAGACTGATGTAAATGATAGGCTTTGAATAAATGAAATGTAGATCACTTTAGTGGATCCAACTACATATGAAATTAGACAACTTGAAAACAAACTACAATGAAAACTGGTACATATTTATTAGGATAACAGTCTTTGAAATCCCCAAAGACATAAATATAAACAGGAGTTAGTTAAAATCCTACTGCATTTCAAGCAGCAGTGAATGTTCTGCCATGCCTAACAAGTGTTTAAATGGTAACACGGAATGCATGTTTTAAAATTTCATGTCCTTGCGTGAAGTAAAACAGTAAAATTCCTCAGCTTCCTGCTACTGGAAGGAAAGGAAAGAAATGAGTTGGTGGGTAGGGCAGTGATGATAAAAGATAGACAAGATTAATCTTGAACGATTGATTAAGCACTATTTCAGTTCCACTGTTTTAATGCAATGTGTTCAACCTATCTGTACAACTCAGGTTTTGCACTGGTCAAAAGGTTTACATCCAAATATGTATCTGCAAAACCATTATTCAATGGATAATTATATTAAAATAGGAAACATGTTGCAGACTCCCAAAATAAATACAAAGAACTTCTGTATGCATAGTTCCTTATCTAAGAATGTGCCTTGTGAAAGAATTCACGCTAGATATAAATGAGTGAGAAGGCAATGAAGATAAACCATGGTGTCACCTAATCTGATTGACAAGTTAGGCTATCCTCAGCCACCAATGGAGTTTTGAATGGAGTGGAGGGGCCTGAGATACTGTATATTCCAGCTCCCCTGTAAGAACACAGGGGAGCTGGAATATTCAAGTAGGAGATGAGGACAGCAGACATATCTACTCAGAAATGAGGCCCTTGGAAAGTTTTTTTTTAGGTAAGTTTGACTGGAATTGCTTGCTGTAGCTTTAATCTATGGGCCAGATTCTCACATTACATGAGAAAGGGAGGAGTTATATGATTACATTTGACCAGCAATATTAATGTGAATACCATCTTTAAAGACAACTAAGATATTCTACAAGCTAAACAAACCAAAAGATCTATTTTATTTTTATCCCTTATTTTTATAAATAACTCAAGGTAGCAAACATACCTAGTACTCCTTCCTCCTCCTATTTTCCCCACAAGAACAACCCTGTGAGGTGACTTGGGCTGAGAGAGAGGGACTACCCCAAAGTCACCCAGCCCGCTTTCATGACTTACTTTTAAGTATATATTTTTTCATGCACGATTGGACTTTTCTCTCATTATTGGACAAACCAAACCAGAGACAGCTTTACTAGAATTTTCATATTAACAGGTTGTGCTTTGTTTCCTGAATAGATTCAACATGCATTTGCAATGGAGGACATTTTCAGCTTTTACATTTGCCCGACAATCTTTTCTCTTGGCAAAAGATTTTAAATTTGTTTGCCTCTCTTTTTCCATGGGAACTGTTTGGTAAGTGCAGACATTAGAGCTGACAAAGCTTTGTCTGTGTTTTCCCCCTTTGCTTGGTTTCTGTGTCTGTGTGTGCAGGCATGCATTCATTAACGTAATTCTTCAACCTTCAACAACAGTGCATCATAAATGAGGGGGAGGGGAGGACCTCATAAATATTTAGATTCTCCTGTCTACCTTCCAAAGCAAAGGTGGGGGAAGAGTATTTGGTAAGAATTTAGTCAGAGTTAATCTGCATGTGAACCAAAAGAAGATACAAAAGGATGAAAAGATGCTGGAAACTAGTATGCAAACCCACTGTCTCTAAAGGGTTATTCATCTTATTCTTGTCAGCCCAGTCCCACTCTCACTGCCTAGTTGGATTCTGCACATGACCAACAGTTTTGCAAAGAGAATGTGGCAAAAGAAATGCGTATTTTGTTTCTTCATGTGAGGCACTCTTTCCTAATCTGGTGCCCTCCAGATGAATTAAAATCGGGACTCACTGATTTGTCAGCCAGCACAGCTATCTATGATGGAGGATCTAGGTTGTTTAAGGAAGATACTTTACAATTTGGATATAGGCAGCAGTTTTACTGTATACATCTTTTCTAACAAGTACCTTTACTTTATTTATTTATATTTATTTATCTAATTTATCCCCGCCCATCTCCTCCCATCGGGGGACTCTGGGCGGTTAGTAATGTTTGATTGGGGGAGTAACATTACTAAGTAATGTTACTCCCCCAATCAAAATTCATAAATGTTAGGATCCATTAAAGATTGTAAAGGAAATAAAAACACTTCGAATGTTGCTTCAAATACAATTTACAGATGCCTGTCATTTTACTATTTTACAGAATGAAAAAAAAACAAAACCCAAATAAAGTTCTCATGATATCTAAACAAAAGTACAATGAAAATTTGCCCATGATAGAAACCTTAGTTATTTTTTATAATTTATCCAGAACAATGAACTAATACGTAAATATTGTCTTGAAAATGCAAATTTTCTAGAAATGAAGTCAATGAAAGTATGCCTGAAGAATTTTTTTTTCCTGCAACACTATATGCTCTTTATAGATGTTTTACTTTATCAAGTCAATTGATGGAAAAATTATTTCTCCAGGAAGTCCTATTGTTCTCTCTACAAACAATTGGATTTGTTTTCCAAATTTTTCCATGCCAGCAGAAGTATTGGTACAAGAACCTCTGATTCATGAGGGGAAACAAAGGTGCTGTTGATTCCCTGTCTGTCTGCTGCCCTCAGTGCCATCTTCTAGACTGTCCTTCTGCTTGTTGGGAGCATTTCTGGAAAACTTAGAGAGACTGTAAAAATAAAGGAAGAAATTGTTGACAATCACTTCCTTTCTACCCTCCCAACCCTGGTCTCTCAGGGATAATTGCTTGTTGCATTAGAAGCCCTCTGCAGAAAGAAAGAAAAAAAATCCATCTATAAGGGGAAGGCTCTAGATTAAAGCCATAGCTTTAGGTTTTTTTGTCTTTTTAAATGATACCTGTTTCTAATGGGGAACAAAAGGTTATCCTTGCACTTTTTTGTGTGTGATTGAAACAAAAAATAGAACCTCAATGCTTGGGATGTCTCTTTTCAATGGATGGCATATAGTATTTTTTTTAAAAAGTTTAGTTTGTTTAAAATAGAACTTGTTTTTGTTCCAGCGAGAGTCCTTCACAGAGAGAAGCCTTTAGAGATTAACTTTATGTTGCAGTGTCACAACTTTTTGAATCTTCATGAAATACCTTTACCCAGCACAGGTCCCATAGCTTTTCCCAGGAAAATCAATATGTGTAGAAAAGAGAATGAGAGTATTAATTACTGGATTCTGAGCACAACACTTCATTACATGGTTTGGAAAAATCTTGTTTGCATGCTTGCATTTTCGTTTTCATGCACAGAGATGAATATTTTAAAAGATCCAAAGGAGGGCAATTGACTGATTGATTCATGGTCTTTTATATTTCAACAATCTATATTGACTCCTGGTAGTCTACTTTAATAACAACATTAAAATGTATACATTATTAAAATAAAATCCAGACTATAAAAAATACAATAATGCAACATGTGTAAATGAGCACCATGATGATGTTATTCAATTTCCAAATGCTCTCTGGAACAATTCAATTTTCAACAATTTCCAGAAAGCCAATAACAATGGTGCTAACTGGACTTTGAAAGGGAGACCACTACAAAATATGGGTTCTCTGCTTCCTTCACTTCAGAAGACTTGGGGATCATTATGTGGTTTTTTTCAGGGTACATGCTGGGTGGATATGACAGGTCACTTTACATGGAGAATACAGTCCTATAAGCATCAAGCTATTTGAGTTAAAACCAGCACTTTGAATTATACTTGGCAACCTATTATTAACCAATCAGTCACCACATTATAGGTCATTTAGGATTATGACAATTCTGATTCACCATATGGGCCACTGCAGTTTGGACCAACTGCGGTTTCTGGATAGTCTTCAAAGGCAGACGAATGTAGAGCTGTAATTCAAATGGCCAATAAGTTCATGAGTCACTATTATTAGGAATTCCTGCTCTAGGTAGAGCTACAAGTGGCACACCAGCTGAAACAGGGCAAAGACCCACCTGCCCATGGCCTTCCACCTATCTAGCAGTAGCTGTGAGTTCACGAGATCCCCCAACTTGTGGACCTGCTTTTTCAAGAATACTACCCTATTCAGACTTATCATCAGTCTGACAGACATTTAGAGAAACAATAACTGCATCTAGTTTAAGTCCAGACTTCAACAGCTTGTAGACCTCTAGACTTCTACAACATCTCCAGCTTATTCTGAAGTGGGGATGTAAAGTTTTGTACCATTGTTGTGATTTAACACCCCAAATTGACACATACCCTTCTGGGGAATTTCATCCAGATATTAAACAGTAGGGGAGAGAGAAGTGAACCCTGGGGACCCTATAACTGAGCACCCACAAGGCTGACTTCTCTTCCCCCACTGCTCTTGTGTGGAACCCTTATTTTATTTGACTTACATAGCCATCCATCTTATCTTCCATAATTCTGGGCAGCTCACAGAACAATAATATAAACATAAAAACCACAACAACAACTCCAAGTGCTCCAAAGGCAACACCTCCCCACACTCTACCTTCAACTGTACTGGGCTCCATTCTCATTCTACCCCAACACTTGCAAGAACAGCCATCCCTTCAAGGCCTTCTGGAAGGCTAAGAGGGTGGGGGCTTGCCAGATCTCAGAGGGAAGGATGTTCCCAATGCCACAGAGAAGGCATGCTTCCTAGGTCTGTGAGATGACAGCATTTAAAGAAAGGGACCTGGAACACATCCACCTTATCGACCTGGTGGAATAGGCAGATACCCTACAGGAGAGTCAGTCCCACAAATAACGTGGCTCTGTGCCATTCAGGGCCTCAAAGGTGATAACCAGCACCTTAAACTGCACCTAGAAAGAGACTGGAAGCCAGGGGAACTCCCAAAGCAGCAATGTAATATGGGCAAACTATAGAACACTCAGAACTGCACGTGCTGTTGCATTCTGGACCAGTTGTAATATCCAGATGCTCTTCAAAGGCAGCCTCATGTAGAGCACATTGCAGTAACCCAACCAGGAAGTGGCCAAAGCATGACTGTGAGCAAGGCCTCCTGGTCCAGGAATAGGAACAATTGGTAACACAAGACGAATCTGTGTGAATGCTCCCTTGGCCGTGGCTGCCATCTTCTCCCTGAGCAGAAGCTGTGAGTCCAGGAGAACCCAAAAGTTGTGCACCAGCTCTGTCCAGAGCAGTGCTACCCTGGCCAGAGTCAGAAATGACATTTCACCAGAACCAGGGGGACCAAAATCCCAAAGCTACTCTGTCTTGCTAGGGTTGAGTCCAAGTTGGTTCCTCCCCATCCTAAGTGTCATCTGGGAACCCCTGAGGGTCTCTGAGACCCTTTCAGGGGATCCGCGAAGTCAAATTAATATTTTAAATTTTCTCAATTTTAATTTCTAATGCAATATTGATAGATATAACCCACATAAACCAAACCTCTTTGGGGTCCTCAATCATTCTTAAGAATGTAATGGGGTCCGGAGACCAAAATGTTTGAGAACCGCTGTTCTAGAGTATCTTTAAGATACCCATGTAGTAGAAATCATTATTTTAAAAAAGGAAACTAGCAGATGAGGGCTTACTTGAAGGCCTAGGAAAATAAAATTGGCACTCTGTAATAAACTTGAGCGATCAGAGTTTTAGCAACATAGAAAATCACATCAACACTTATAGTAAGGTTTCTACAATATACTGACTTTTGGTAAGTAAATGTTCCATAAATAAAGAATTGGTTGAAAAATACTTAAAAGAAAGTAGAGTATGGTAACTCAGAACATGAAGTAGCCCTCATGCAGTGTAGGCTACTGCTATTACTATGTCAGCTAGCTGGTAGGTTTTAAAAAGATGATTGCGCACTAGAGCAACATTCTTTTTTAGAGTTAAGAAAAGGAAGGAAACTAAGGGAACAAAGCTGTGAATTTGGTCACACCCAGGGATGTGTGATCATCAGATTTGGTGCAACAGGTCACATGGGTAACCATGTCTCCCTTTTGTTGCTATTTCAATGGGAAAAACAGACTAATCCCATGGCAATCTGGGCAGTTGCCTAGTGAGAATATTAAACAAGACTCTCGAAAGCATTGGAATCCTCTTGAAAAGAAAATGAGAATAGCTTGGGCTGTGCACATATGCAAGAAGGAAATCTACATGAAAGAAAGTAAAAGAATATGCCTATAGTTCTAATAAAAAAGCAACAATAAGTAAAAAGAGCCTGTTTCCTAAGTCATGTTCATTAATTGTATTAATCAAATCGGCTGGTCTGAAATACTACTCTGAAGACATTTTTCTTAAACACCTCTAACAGTGCAAAACAAAGGTCAGCGAAATGGTGCCAAAGCAGACGAGATGAGATCAGCCCATTCACTGTTAATTCTTATCTTTAAATTATCAGGCAATGCTCCAAAATACTAAGAAGTACACTAAAGTCAGTTCAACTTCTAAGGAAACAGGTTTAGCACTGGGCTGTGATATACCTAGTTTTCAAGCTCTGAAAGTAGCAAGCAGAGGCAACGCATTTAACATATCATGCTAAAATGGGGTTGTTTTATGTTCTTCCTTCAGTATACATAGAGTACAGATATCATTCTCCAAAAGGAAAAAAAGGATCTCTGTAATTCAGCCGAATACCCTTTCTTCTGCTCCTTTTAAAAAAATCCCATATAATCAATATTGAAAAAAACTAGATTACTTTTCTCTAAATTTTAGAACAGATGTTTAAGTTAACAATAACAGTGTACAACATCAGTACACACATTAATTCTTGGGAAAGGATGACACCATTCTGATTCAAAGTCAAAACAATTAAATGCTTACTAATGGCATATTATTCAGTGGCATTGCTCCATGTAGTCAATTTTATCAATACCATTGTTAAAATACAGAGAAGCAGACAAGGGAATTCACCAGTATTTGCCACTGTGTTTTTATGCATCAGTTTCAGTGAAACATACTGCCAATAGAACTACTAATTTAAGCTTCCATGGCGAGTAAGACCAGTTGTTAAACGAAGTGGGTCATTCTTCCAAATAAATGGGTGGCAGGTGCTTGGCAAGCTGCTTTGAAATCAGTTGGACTTTCTGAAATATGGGTCTAGCACTAGGCTACATCAATAATAAAACCTAACTAACCTAACTATGTCTTTTATAAGACCATCCCTTCCATATCTTTTCATAAGCCCCTCCATTCTTTTTTTATTCAGTTTTGAAGAATGAAAACTACATGCTACATATGGAAAGAACAAACATGGATGAAACTTAATAATGCAGTGATAAAAGTTTTGCAGGGGGCGCATAAGAGATGAAAATATGGGTGTTTCAGGTGGGAAAAATAATCTGGTTACTAAGTTGACCGATAGCCTGAAAGTATTTAACAAGGGTGGAAAAAGGAGGAGGAAAAAGAAATAGGGGGGCATGTCTTCTCTCTGGACTACCTCGAAATCAGTGAAAATACGGGGCAGATTCGATAGCAGAAGGTCGGCTGACCCTGCGGCCCTCGAAGGAACGTATTAGTGCTGCTAGCCCCGGGCGGGACGTTGGTTCCCAAAGATACTCGCGACCTCAGGAAGCGTTAGGCTTTCGCGGGGACTTCCCGGAGGCGTGAAGGCTGCAGCCCTACAGCGGTTTTTTGGCGGAACGGCTCATTCATCTCAATGGGATTTACTACGGAGCAGGGCGGATACGGCTGCTAGGCTAACCTCCGTCCTTCGGGGAAGCGAGAAGGGAACGGCCGTGGCGGCTTTTGCCCGGAAGCGCAAGAGGCGGTCCGGCTACTCGGATCCCGCCCGGCCAGGAAAGAAACCTCGAATTTGAGCCAGTTGTTTGGGATCTCTGTAATACCAGATACCGTTTTCCCGCCTTTCTGCTCCGGCAGTGAAGCCCTGCCGATTACTTAAGGACAGGCATTGCAAGTAACACTGTGTCAGCCCAGGCACTCGGTAGAGCTTCCTGCGGGAAAATGAGCCTAGGTCAAGAGCCAAGCCCGGCACAGGTAGACAGCCTTTCGCGGAGATCTCCAAAGAGCACTCGCACATGCCTCCGCGCCCAAGCCCCTGGACCTCGGAAGCGGCGCTGGCGTGCAGAGGAAGGAGGGAGCTGCCCAAATAGACGGGTGAAGCAGGGAAGGAAAGCGAGCGGCTGCTGCCCAACTTCCCAGGCGCTCAAGAAGTGCAAGGCGGCTGTGTCTGCACCGCCAGAGGTCCGGACCACCATCCAGTGTAAAGGCATCTACTGCCCGCCGTATGTGCGCGGACGTGGGATATCCCGCGGGCGGCAGGAGAAGGCCTCCTGAGTGAATGGGTGAGCTAAACTTTGCACGGGGAAGCGCCTCGGCTTCTCCGCTTTCAGCTCCGTTCTCCGCGGAGAAGCCGCTTTGCTTAGTAGCCGCGCTCTCTTTACCCCCGCGGCCTCTAGCAGAGACGGACGAACGTCACCCCTTCTTTAGGCACCCCCGGCGCTTCGTCTGCTTCCCTCTCCCCTTTGCGCAAGCTCACAATACTCACTTCAACCCCGCCTCTCCTATTCCAATCCTACACCTCAATAAAGCGGCCGTGGCGACACAATTGAAAGCGCGCGCGGGCGCGCACCCTCGTACGACTCGCGGGTGTCAGAAAACGCAGCGCGCCTGCGTCTTAGAGGCAGCGCAACCCGATCAGGACTGCCCCCCTCCCGTTAGCACCATGTGACCGAGCCCCGCCCCAACATAGGATCTGTGAAGTAGCAAGTTTCTTCAGTTTCTTTCTCGTGCGCTCGCGTACGGAATTTCTGTACAGAAAAAAAAATCGGGAGGGAGGGCAAAAGTGGGAGAAACGGAGGGGGGGAGGAGGAAGCACGCGCACGCGCACGCGGGCAACCATCTCGCGCGTAGAAGTAGTACGAGGCAGCGGCGCGAGCTTTCGGAGGCGCGCGCGCGCGCCCCGTCACTTCAAAGCCCAGGCGTATCACACGGGTGTATGTGTGGGTGTGAAGGGCGCGCTCCCTCCCTCTCACCGCCGGCAGGCAACCGAGTCCCCCGTCGCTCACAGGCGAGCTGGCGGGGCGGGGCGGAGTGAATTTGCCAAGTGGCGCCGCCGCCACCACTACCGTTGCCGATTAACGGCCGCCCCGCCTCTGCTCCTCCGCTGTCCCCTCCCCTTCCCACCGTCGTTGCTTGCTGCCGCCGCCAGCGCCGCCTGAACTGAAGCGAACTCCAGAGCGAACTGAAGAGGAGGAGGCAGGAGGAGGTGAAGGCACCACGGCAGCGGCGGGGCTGAGAGTCGTCAGCCTCAAGCAAACGGCAGAAGCGGGAGGGGAGGGAGGCAAGGCGGCGCGGGAGACGAGGCGGCACTGCCACCACCAGCAGCAGCAGCAGCAGCGGCGGCGGCGGCGGGAACAACAACAACGGAAGCACCGCCGGTGGCCGGGAACAGCCTTACAATACGCGGCGGCGGCAGCAGCGGAGACTCCTCGGGAAACGACCAAGTCCGCCGCCCCTTTGCCTGCCTCCCCGCCTCCCTCCCCGCCGCGGAAACAGACCAGGGGGCAGCAGCACCGAGGAAAGGGAGCCGCGACCAACGTCTGCGTGTGTGGCGAGGAAGAGGAGGGGGAACTACCGAAGACTGCGCCGCTTTGGAGAAAGGCATCCAGTGGGAGCGGCGACAGGAAGCGGCGGTGGCGGAGGAGGATCACTGTACAGTCGGGGTGGAAGAAGACTAGGGCGCAACCCTCAGTGGCGGCGGCGGCGGCGGCGGCCGAGGAGGGTTTGGGGTGGCGGTCATCGAGTTCCCCCATTTTATTTTCCTCCGTCGCCAGAGACCCGCCGCTGTGTGCTGGTGGCTTCTTCGTTGACAAGACCCCCTTTTTCCGCTCCCTCGTTTTCCTAGGGGGGGAAGAGGCCTCTCCCCCCCTCAGCCCACATAACACACCCCGTTTCTTCCCCGCCTGGCGGGCACCCAGTGCGGTGGTTGGGTGAGTGCTGGTGCGGGCGCTCGCTCGCTCGCTCGCTGTGTTTGGAATATGGTTGGGGAAATGGAAACGAAGGAGAAGCCCAAGCCGAGCCCCGATTACCTGATGCAGCTGATGAACGACAAGAAGCTCATGAGCAGCCTCCCCAACTTCTGCGGGATATTCAACCACCTCGAGAGGCTGCTGGACGAAGGTAAAACGCAATTGCAAAAAACTAAAACGAAATCCCCAAAATAACTCTTGTTTGTAGATCTGAGGGTGTTGGGAAAAAATGGTGCCCCCTGCCCCGACACTTTGGGCCTCTCCGCGACATCGATCCGCTTTGCCCTTCCCATTCCTATCCTGCAAATGGAGGCGGACTATACTTTTGCGCCCCGTCAATGGCGTCTTTTAGCTTTGCGTCTTTTGCCCATAAACAAAGAGAAGCGGGAAGTCTCTACACAGAAGTTTTGGCCTTTGGGGACACGGAGCAGTGAATTCTGTGCATTGCCTTATTTTCCGCGTAGGTACTTTTTAATCGGTAAAGGCAGCGACATTTAGAAAATAAGTTGGGAGAGGAGAAAGTTTTTTTCCCCCAAAAAAATGGGATTATAGCGTTTTGAGTTGCTAAATCTGCACTGAAAGTATAAAAGAAAGTAGGCCCGATGGCATGTTTTATGAAATACTTTTAAGCAACTTAGTCTTGCAGCCTAAACTGTACATGGCTGATTTTTGTTTTGAGATTGGGCGGAGGGACATGAAAAAAACTGGTGAAACTTGAGGGCTCAGTTCTTTTATGCAATACTGGGCTGATTGTCGGCCCTAAAAAACACAAAACCCGGCTGGGTCTGCAAGTAAATATTCCGAACTTTATTAGCTTCTACAGCGAAGGACATACTGGGTGATTCTCGATTTGAATATCAAAAGCAAACACGAAGTGTTTTTGGCGTCGCTGAATACCCGTTGTAGTTTTAGGCCGTGTGCATAATCTCGATCCCTTTTCTGTAGTTACACTACAAGAAGGTGCAAGGTTGGGCAAGTGAGTAAGTTTGCAGACCCAAGTGTCTGCAGATTTAGGTTTTCCGCAAACTAAGTAACTGCAAGTACTGCAATTTTTAAACAAATTATTTTTTATTTGGTTTGAGAATTCAGCTAGAAATTTTATAAAATAGTACTTAACTTTTTAAATAAAAGTTTTGAACCTATTCTGTACGTCCAGTGTAAAATTTCAGTCGAAGTCCATTTCTAAAAGTTCACATCTTGAAACTTCCATATTTTAGGAAGATAGGGAAACTTGGTGAATATCAGTTTCACCATTTATTTGTGAATTAGACTGATAACTGCTCTTCAGTTTCCATTTGGATGATTTAATCTTTACTGTTGGGGAAACATATTCATAGTTGTAACTGGAATGCAACATATATTAATTGGAAACATTTTGGGGTTCATTTGAAGCATTTAGCTAATTCTGGTTTAGATGAGATTTTATAACATAATCTGGATATCAAGTAAAGAAGTTTTCTGCGTATGAATGTTTTACGGGGATATTTTAGTATGAATCTATTCCTCCAGTTCCTTTTTGAAAGTAACTATATTTTATCACAATCCTGTCAATGGCTTAAAAAATTTCTGGAATCATCACCTTGATCTGGGAATAGAGCCATAATTTTGTAAGAAGAACAAAAGAGAGTATTTTTGGTGTGATTATTTCAAGAATGTATGAAGTCACTGCATCTTTTGAATGTTCTTGAAGCTTTGGAAGGCTTTGAGCTGTCAGTTTTTTCGTAAGTCCAAAATAAGGACTGGAAAATCTAATTCAGAAGTCAAACTGCTTGTCCCAACATTATATACATTTTTTCCTGTACTACTCTGCTTCTGTTTTTTTAGTAGCCCCTTTAAATCCTGCTTTCTTCTGTTTGCATTGGCTTCTGGGAGGAAGAACTGCAAATGTTGAAAACTTTCTGGAATGTTAAAAAAATGTCCTATGCAAATAAGTGAATGATTTAAATGTTTTAAGAGGTGAACGCTAAGGGGCGCCAGTTCTTTCCTTCTGGAAAAAGATTAAGATGGTTTTAAACCTTAATATCAAAATCAGTGTACTTGCTTTATATTTAAGACATAATAAATTAAGTTTAAAACACAAGTATATTCTTATTTTGATTTTTAGTTGTTTGGATTAGTGCTCATTCTTCCTCTCAAAATATTGCAAAAAGTTTATACAATTGAATGATGTTACAAAAAGCACATCTACTGGCATCCAGTAGCTTCTGTAAATAACTTGTTATAAAGGAAAGAATAACATTTTGGCTCCAGAGGTCTTTGGAATTTTTTTTTTTTACCATTACATTGCAAGATGGGTGGTGCAGAAATGTGAGAAACAAATAAATAAACATTCTAGCAAAATGATACTTCCGTGAGCAAGCAGGGAGAAAGTAAAATACAAAATATACCAATTCTGCAATTTTCACTTAATATTATTGGTATTTACCCTAAAATATCAATATTTGGTTTGCTTATTTCAAGCTTGGAATGAAGAAAAAGAACATAAATATAAGCCATTTAAAGAAGTCCTGGTATATTTATTGAAAAAATCAGATAGCTTTTGTATTTCTAAATGCTTGTATTTGAATGGATGTACATTTGAAGGAGTACAAAAATACCCTGTTATGAAGTATACCTTTTTACATTCAAAGGTAAGGAGAAGGGAAAGTAATAAAAGTTTTTCATAGTTGAGCATAATTAATCTATAGCTGTTTCTGTAGATGGGTAAATAGACCTAGTAAAGACTTTAAAAAATGAAGCAGTTTCTATTGGTTTACAGTAACCTATGGGAAGCAGAGGAGGAGTTTTCCTGGGTGTGAAGAAGCTATTAATTCTATCAATTATATCTTAAAATTATTGAAAGCATATTTTAAAGCTAAAACCTTTTCATTTTTGAAATATGGAAACTTGTTGATTTCCTTTTTCTTGTGTCCTTGTGTTATCAGTATCTGTAACCTGAATGCTAAGTTCTGGCAAATGATCCAGATCTTTCTTGGCAACTGAAAGTAGAGAAATATATATTCATAGCTTTATGAGTGTGGTATTCTTACACAGTGAAAAAAACCCTTTGTCTTAATTGGGCATCTGAGTGATTCTTTTCAGGAAAAATCAGCAAGAAAGTGCTATATTACTTTTACAAATTTCTCCCCATCCTTGAAGTGTTGTGTGTGATGAACATTTATTTTTCAGAAAATGTACTCTAAAAGTGTCATCTTGAACTCTAGTATGTATTCTTTGCATATTTGTTTAGCCTAACCTTTCATTTCTACACTCACTTGCACTGATAACTAGCAATAAATAAAGTATAATAAAAATCCCCTCCCATCTAAGAAATGGGATTTCTCCTTTTGTGGCTATTGCGTGTTTTCTCAGCTAACATTTCTCATTACAAATGGTTTAAAATTAGTCTGTGAAAGTAAAATGTATCCCTGAATTTTTATCGTGAATGGACCATAAAGGTAATAACATACAAAAGAAAACAGTTTTATTACCTTGAGGATGATCAAATACATACATTTAAGAGAGACTAATACAATCAAAATAACATTTGCAGCAAATAATTTTTCTAGTTTGTCCAACAGCTCAATTTCTAAACAAGTATATTGATACAATATTATTACAGATCTGCTGCATCTCCATTTATGAGTTCATGCAGTCCATTTTCAGGCTATTTCTAATATGTTAAACTGGAATTCATTCTGTTTTAAATGAAATATTTATAAACATTCAAGTTTCCAAAATGTTCTAGATTTTTCAGCACTTTTACTGTATGTGGATTCTACAGTGTAAATGACTACAACAAGCTATAGGCAGCCATTTTTAATAATTCCTGAAAAAGCGAATATTAAATTAAGCAGTGTGTAATTGAGTTTGAGGCCTTTTGATTATAATATAATTTTTAATTTTATAATCAATCCTAAAGTCCTGGGTAAGTCAAAATGTAACAACCAGAAATTCCAGTGAAAATATAATTAAGAACAGCATACAAGAGTTGCACATTTTTCATGATTCATCATGCTTATGTCATGTTTCATTCTATTACTGAAACTTTCCTCATTGCTTATAATATCTACTTACACTGCAGTTTAAACAAGCAATGCGTGGAAGTGGAAGAAGACAATAGAATAGGAAGGACAAGAGACCTCATCCAGAAAATTAGAAACATTGGAGGTAAATTCCAGGCAAAAAAGGGTATGATCAAAAACAAAGATGGCAAGGACCTAACAGAAGAAGAAGAGATCAAGATAAGGTGACAAGAATATACAGAAGAGCTGTATAAGAAGGATAACAATATCGGGGATAGCTTTGACGGTGCTGTCAGTGAGCTAGAGCCAGACATCCTAAAGAGTGAGGTTGAATGGGCGTTAAGAAACATTGCTAATAACAACGCAGCAGGAGACAATGGCATCCCAGGTGAACTGTTCAAAATCTTGCAAGATGATGCTGGCATGCTATATGCCAGCAAATTTGGAAAACACAAGAATGGCCATCAGATTGGAAAAAATCAACTTATATCCCCATACCAAAAAAGGGAAACACTAAAGAATGTTCAAACTATCGAACAGTGGCACTCATCTCACATGCCAGTAAGGTAATGCTCAAGATCCTGCAAGGTAGACTTCAGCACTTCATGGAGCGAGAATTGCCAGATGTACAAGCTGGGTTTAGAAAAGGCAGAGGAACTAGGGACCAAATTGCCAATATCCGCTGGATAATGGAAAAAGCCAGGGAGTTTCAGAAAAACATCTATTTCTGTTTTATTGACTATTCTAAAGCCTTTGACTGCGTGGACCATAACACATTGTGGCAAGTTCTTAGCAGTATGGGGATACCAAGTCATCTTGTATGCCTCCTGAAGAATCTGTATAACGACCAAGTAGCAACGGTAAGAACAGATCACGGAACAATGGACTGGTTTAAGATTGGGCAAGGAGTACAGCAGGGCTGTATACTCTCACCCTACCTATTCAACTTGTACGCAGAACACATCATGCGACAAGCTGGGCTTGAGGAATCCAAGGCTGGAGTTAAAATCGCTGGAAGAAACATGAACAATCTCAGATATGCAGATGATACCACTTTGATGGCTGAAAGTGAAGAGGAACTGAGGAGCCTTATGATGAATGTGAAAGAAGAAAGTGCAAAAGCTGGCTTGCAGCTAAACCTCAAAAAGACCAAGTTTATGGCAACCAGCTTGATTGATAACTGGCAAATAGAGGGAGAAAATGTAGAAGCAGTGAAAGACTTTGTATTTCTAGGTGTAAAGATTACTGCAGATGCTGACTGCAGTCAGGAAATCAGAAGATGCTTAATTCTTGGGAGAAGAGCAATGACAAATCTCGATAAAATAGTCAAGAGCAGAGACATCACACTGACGACAAAGGTCCGCATTGTTAAAGCAATGGTGTTCCCCGTAGTAACATATGGCTGCGAGAGCTGGACCATAAGGAAGGCTGAGCGAAGGAAGATCGATGCTTTTGAACTGTGGTGTTGGAGGAAAATTCTGAGAGTGCCTTGGACTGCAAGAAGATCAAACCAGTCCATCCTCCAGGAAATAAAGCCAGACTGCTCACTTGAGGGAATGATATTAAAGGCAAAACTGAAATCCTTTGGCCACATCATGAGAAGACAGGACACCCTGGAGAAGATGCTGATGCTAGGGAGAGTGGAGGGCAAAAGGAAGAGGGGCCGACCAAGGACAAGGTGGATGGATGATATTCTAGAGTTGACGGACTCGACCTTGGGGGAGCTGGGGGTGGCGATGACCTACAGGAAGCTCTGGCGTCGGCTGGTCCGTGAAGTCATGAAGAGTCGGAAGCGACTAAATGAATAGACAACAACAACACTGCAGTCAGTAAAAAGAAATCTATAAGATTTCCTAAGCAATTTTTTTTCTTGAATTTTTTTCCCATTTGCTATATTTTTGTTATAATTGGTCCATTTAATGCAGAAGATAATTTGCAAGCTGTATGCAAGCATTCTGGAAATACGTATTTTATTTTATTTAAGGCATTTATTCCACTTTTCTATCCTGCATTCAAGAAACTGAATCCTAATGATTTCCCTAGTGCCATGATTTCTTTGGTAGAATTGTTAAATAAGAGAAACGATATGTCTCAGTGAAGGCAATTACATTTATGAAGAGTTCTGCAGAAACATAGGTGAGTTAAATATAACATACAATATGAAATTTTAAATGGATAAGATTCCATTTGAAAGTTGCAGTGCACAGTTAATTGTACGTCTGTATAGATTTTCTGTTAAGTTTAAACTTAGGACCTATTAAATATTAATAAAATTCAGAATTAATACAACCCATGTTTGGTGCACAGTGGTATGATTTTTTCTTAATGTATATTGTTTCCTAGTAAATTTATTTTTTTGAATTTAGTGGATCCAGTTGTGACCTGCATACCAGCAAGTTATTTCCAATGTTGGTTTACTGATAACAGAAGTCCTGGTATTCTGTATTGACTTTAATGCTGTATATCCTTTGGGTTTACAGGTGCTTCAGAAATACAAATTTTAAAATTAAAACTAGCATTTTGGAAAGATACTGAAACTATGCATAATTTGAAAATAGCTTCATTAAACCCAAATTATGTATTGGCTAAATCAGAACAAGGCATTTCATAATTCTGAGATGTGCTAGGAAAAATAGTTCTGATAAGGTTAGTAGCTACATATGCTAGAGTTATTTAAAAAAAAACAGCTTTAATGATTTTATGGCACTTCTGGTTAAAAGTAAATAAAAATGGTTTGTCTTTTTTATGAATTCCATGTAATTTAGAGTATGTAAGCTTATGACAGTAATGGCAGTGCATTTTAAATGAATATGGTGAACGTGTTTACTGTAAACAGTGATGTTGTATTTCAGATTCTAGATTTCTGGATACTATGGCTCATTCATACCATTGTTTCCAATTTTAAGGTACAAAATGCTAACTTGAAGATCTTAATATATAATAAATTTTCATCGTAATTTTTTTTTTCACTTTCAATTTGATTTTTTTTAAACATCAGATATAACAGTATGCTGTAGGAAAACATGAAAGTATCCATGACTTGACTAGTTTTTGTTATTGTAGCATGTTTACCATATGAATGCTTAATTTTTTTCTTGAGTGGTGAGGATTTTTTAACAGATTGACATTATAAATTTAAGATGATTATAACATTTTTGCTCCTGATTTGATGTAGCAGTGTTTGTTAACTAAGAAAATATAAATAGGTCTACCTCTTGTCCCTTAGGTACACTTCATTCTTTAGTATGTAAAAGGGAAGGAAGAAACAATGTGAGAGAATTTTCATGAAGAAACAGCTGAATAAATAATTTGTCACAATAAGCTCCTTAATTCTTAAAGCATGCTTGGCTAGGTTTGGGCTAAGATTCAGAGAGGTATCTGTTTTTGAGGAGTCTTCACTGAACAGCAATCTACCATGCCACCCAATGGAAGGAGGAGACTTTTTTCAAAAGCAGCTAAATTTCTTATGACTTATAGGTGGGTCAGGAGGTTAAGTATTATTGAGGCATTAAGTATCATTGAGGCTGGCTACCATTTGGATGGAAGATTAAGAGGGAATACCAAGATTGTAAACTAGACTGATAAATTTAAAAAAATACATTCTAGAAGAAGGCAATACCAAACCATTTCCATGCTGTTGCTAAGCAAATTGCATGGTTGCATGGATTTAATCACCAGGAGTTGAGTTCATCGGTGATCTTAACTTTTTTTGTAATTGTATGATAATGAGTTGGGAGAAGAAATCGTTAGAAAAAAGATCTCATTGGGCATTCTCAAACTCTTAAACATACTTGAAATATCTCTTTGGTTTCTGTCCATTGTGTTTGGATGTAGATGTTGCTTTGAACATCGCTATAGCAGTGTATTGCTAAGTAGAATGTGTGAAGGAGCTAAGGAGATTATTCTGTGCTGTGTTGCTTTCCTGACTGAACTACTAGAAATTTAAAATACTAGATAACATAAATAAAATAAAGTAAAATATTAGATAAATGACACTTTTTAAAAACTGTTACATAGGTTTTAAATTGTGGATTTGTAGTCTAGTGTGGTTAAGTATTGTAGACAGAATGTGAAAGAATCAATGTCTGTTCTTAATCTTCTAGAATTGTGATTGTTGGCTTTCTTAGTCCTAAAGGAGGAATTTAAAAAAATCAAATCTGAAGATGCTTGTGAAGCATGCAGGCCCCCCTCCCCCCAGCCCATAGAAGAACTGGCCAGCCTATCTAATATGAAAAAAAAACAATGTCCTTTTTTAGACATTTTCTTATGTTAGGGGAATAGTAGGTAACTTAAATCCTTAGTTGCATTTTTCTGGTAGCCTCCTGTAAACGTAATAGTCTGCATTTCCAGTTGCATATTTATTCTTTGCGTGCTGTATAGAAAAGGTTTGTTATGTTTTAAATTATATAAAGCAGCCTGGTGTAGGGGAGAAAAAGAAATCTGCCTTTCTTTGCCAGCTCCCTGCATTGCCAAACTCTGGAGGAAATGGTTTCCCAAGTTAGGCTGGAGTCCATTACTGTCTATACAGAATCATTTCATTCTAATCTTTTTTATTTACTAATGTTGAACTTGAACAGAACTGAATGCATTTTTATCCTTTCCTTTAAAGAGCTCAAGGCAATGCAGGGCACATGGCTCCTCCTTTTTCCATTTTACCATTCTAGCAAGACTCTAAGGTAGGTTAGGCTGAGAAGGATGACTGGCGAATGGTTGCTTGTGCTGCACTCTTATATAAGAATTAATTGGGAATAGGCTTCTGTGAAGTTACAGCATCTAAGAAAACATGTAGATAAAAAAAAGTGAATGACTAGGTATATCCAACTAGCCCTATCCAGGTGAGATGTTAATAGTTAAAGCTTTTAAAAACTCAACTACATCTGAAATAGTTAAGCACATAAATTTAATTCTGACTCTACAAATCTTGATCGCTCTCCCAAACTTAAATTAAATAATGAAATAGCCTCTCCTCAAGGCTTGTTAAAGGCTTGAACATGTTTATCTATATTTATTTACAGATTTGTATGCCTAACTACTTTGTAATAAAGTTATTTATTAGATTTATATCCCACCTTTCCTTTAGAAGCTGAAGGTGGTATACAAAATGCTCCCTCATCCGATTTCCCCCTATCGTGACAACTCTGTGTGTTAAGTTGGGCTGAATGACTGGCTCAAAGCTATGTAGTAAGTTCCATACCCAAGGGAGAAGTAGAACCTGGGTCTCCCTGGTGCTAGTCCAACACCTCAACCACTACTTGAATGTCTCTGGATCTCATGATAATGCTGCAATGAATTTTGGCTTGTATAACTAGAACAAGAGAGGCCTGGCATTTTTTCGTGCTGAATCAACATAGGGTTTGAGTAAGATGAGAATTCAAATAGTTGTAGCTGTTACAATAACTGCTGCTGCAACTAAGGTACCTGCTGGGATCACTGAGGAACTGTACTGTAGTAACTAGAACTACATTTGATGTGTCTGGATCAGTTGCTGCTGCCCTTACTGTTCTGAGACAGGAAGGAATTCTCTAATGCATCTTTTGGATGAGTGGTGTGAATTTTATGTAAGCTTTCCTAAATGTGAACAATAGATTTTTGGGTTGTTCAGTAAGTGGCATAACAGTTTAATCAGGACTTGCTCAACTTATGTTGCTGCACATAAGGTTCATGGGGCTTTTAGGTTTTCTAGTATGTTCCATAGCACTGAAGTTATTTTCAGAAACAAGATAGGAGACTTTTAATTGCTTGTTGCAATGTCAGTGTATTCTCTGTTTCATTTAAACCAGTGCAGATATCAATGGATATACTGTTTGTCCTGCAGTTTGCCACCTTTGTGGTGAAAGAAAAAGTATGAATGAGTAGTCCTAAATCATACACAAAGATGATTTAGCAGGGGAGAGGACGTACATTTGTAAAAAGATATTTGGGAGCAAGAATGGACATGGATGAAGGAGGACTAGTTGCAAGCTTTAGAGGATGCAAACATGTTGGGCCATCCTGTGAAGTGAAAATGTATGTACTAATTGAAAGATTCTGAATAATAAACAGTAGGCAGGTTAACCTCTGGGCATTGGATGGGGATAAACATGCATATGGATGGATGAAGGTTAGATGGGAAAACCTTTTCAGGAAAGGAGTCAATTTTTGTTTTTTTCCACCACCTGATCTCAGCTCACTATATACCACCCAGATATATTTGAGAGGTTTTCCTGGAACATCTTAATTGGCTTTGGGATATGTACAGTATGTTGCAAAAAAAAAGTGTGTGTGTGTCTGGGAATTACTGAAAAAATACCCTTTTCTCCTTACCAATGTCTACTGGATAGGTTATACTCTGATAATCTGCTATTGGGTTTATCTTCAAGTTTCTTGGACCAAATGATTAGAATTTGAGAGAGTGGGGGAGAGAGAGAGAACAAACAAACACTAATTGGTTGCTTACCAACTGATCAGATTTACTATATATGTAAACATTTTGTACAATAAACTGGAATTAAGTACTTTAGAGAAATCTGTTTAGCTGTTAAAGTTGAATTCATATATTGTGCTATGATATGGCTTGTTTAAATGTGTTTTTGTGTTTAATAGTAACTGGTATGGAATACCCACACTAAGCCATAAATTGGTTATAAAACAAAATGATTGGGTTCACATAACAGTAACCAGCTAAGCCAAGCTAGTAATCAGTATTGTGTCTTAGCATGATGTTTAAACCTGATAGAATGGATAAAAATCAATGATTAAAAATAACAAAATCAGATGTCTTATTTAAATCAGATTTTAAAACTCTTTAAGCATATTGTAAAAAAAAATTAAGCTAACTCAAAGATATAAAATTCTAATTATATTCTTTTTATTATATTCTTTTGTAGCAGCTACTGTGACATGAGAACTAAGGTAGCAGACGTGGTAACTGATCTCTTTATAAAAGTGCAAATACAAACTCAGTAAACAGAATTTGAGCTGACAGAGTGCTATAATTTTAAAAGTAGTTGATGGTTGTTCAATTATATACCATATACATCATAGCAAAAGTATCCACCAAGTATCAACTGCTAATGGTCAAATATCTATCTGCTTACCTGGTACTAAGATTCATTTTTAAAAAAAAAATAAAACTAAGCTGAAAAATATTCTGATTAAATAATTGCTTTACATGATAATTTTAAAAAGTGTGATGTATCTTTATTTGTGCACTAAAAATACATAGGTTATATCAAATGAGAACAATGTCCATTTACTAGATATTAGAATTATGTATAATTTTCCTCATAGTTGAATAAATTGTGGTTTAAATCATAAAACTGAGTCTTCCTGATAAGTACAGTAGTTTAGGGCATGTTGGAACCAGAAAAATTTAGATATGATTTACTATGCTGTATTGAGTACTTGGTACTGGAAATCCTGTTTTTGGTTTGTGTCCCAGTATTTGGAATCTGCAAAAGAATTAAAGATTTTCTTGAGCTTGAATCTGTGTAGTATTCTACCTCCCACAGATCCATTCTGCTTGGTAACAGTACAGAAGTAGTCTGCCAATGGCTTCTTTTTTTAAAAAAAATTCTTGGTATTGTCTATAGCCCTGAGATTCCATGGTTGTCTCCATCCAACTTGCTTAGCTTTTCCAGATCAGCCAAGGTCAGTTAGGTGTTGCTCCTGTTGGGCCAAACATATTAGTACAAATTAAACTACATGATATAGTCTAGTGGAAGGCCAAAATATTGAGTGCTTGAATGTTGAGTAGTTGAACTACTTATCCGAGTATTGACTCTGTTCTATTTTAATTATACATGTAGCTGGTACTCCAGTTACAGAAACATAATCTTAAGAAATTAAAATGGTTTATTGTTTAGATGATTATACTAAAAAAAAAAAATCTGGTCATAACTTGGAAAATCTCAGGAAAGGTATTAGTCTCTTGTGAGAAGTTTAATTTACATTGTACATTAAATGTACATTCTATATTCCCATACTAGGGAAATGTATTTGCTCAGGATCTTGGTTCCCTTAGCTTAATTTGAAGTGCCTTTTCATTCTGGGGTGGGGTGAGGAGTATACCTCCAACAGGTATGTGGTGGTGTACCTTGAAGTCACCCTCAATCATCTCTATATACTTCAAATATCTCTAACTTTATAGAAGCTGTATCTACCCAGTTTCTGGCAGTTCAGCAGTATATTATAAAGTTGCAGTCATCAGTTAGAGAAGTATTTGTGAGCCATAGCAAAATACCAGCCATAGAAAGCTTTTTTTAATTTGCAATTCTCATAGCTAGGAGTCAGCAACCCTTTCTAATCTAGAGGAAATCCCTTAATCCAGTATCTGCCCATGTACCTGTCCCCATGCTAGGTAATTGATGCAGATCAATGCTAATTAACATTTGAGCAATTCATTTTGTAATTTCAGGAAAAAAAACTATATGGATACAATCCCCAAGAATTGTCCTTGACTTGAGAGGATAAAAATAATAAAAAGTGCTAGCACATAACCATGCTTTACAAACAGTATAACAAGGGTTTTCAATTTCACTACTATCTTTTTCAAACTTTCTGAATTTGAGCTGAAAGCAGTAAAGCTACTCTGTAGGAGAATATTTATGTTGAACAGTAGAAACAAGGATTTCATTTATAGATCAGTCTGAACGAATAGAAAATAAAACTTCATCCTCTCTTTAACTTATATCTAATGTAACTTAGTTGCAATCACAAATTCTGGCATTTCAAAGACTTAGATTGAATTAGAAGGGAATAAATTCCCCCCCAAAAAAGAACACTTCTGAAAAACATTTAATTTCCTTGTGGATTCAAGTTAGCAGTTTGTTATACACAATATGATTATTTAAAAATCTGACTGTAGCACTTCAACTGGCCAAAAAAAAAATCTTTCAAAACATGTTGAACGTTCTTTAATAGGTTAAATTTATGTGTGTTTACTTAGGAGTAAGCACCACTGAATGCTGTGCTGCTAGGCAGCTTACTGTATAATTGGGAAATTATGCTTTTCTGGCTAGATGCTATTTATTGAAAACAACATTAATGGAATTACTTAAAAACTATCAGTTTAGTTAAATATCTTTTCTTTGAATCTTGACAAATTTTGGAGTTTTCAGGCATCAAGACCATAATGATTTCTGTTTGTAGTGGCATGATCACAAGTCAGACAATTTCTTGAAGAAACTGTTGAAGGAATCAAAGTAATCCATGTGACTGTAATAAAGATAGAATATTTACACAGGAAGCTGTAAAAATAATCAATTATAGTTGTTGTAATATCTTCCCTGGTTCAAAGTTGTTGATTTTTTTGTTTGTTTTATTAGATTTTTATTATTTATTAGATTATTACCCAGCTCAAAAATGACTCTGCATTAGGGTTATCTAAAAAGTAACAAGATTAAAAACACAGTACAATATAAACAAGGTAGTGTCTGACTAATCAGTACATGATATATAAAGAGACATCCAACAAAGGGGCCCCATCCACCCTACCCTAATCCTGAGAGAACAACTAGGTTTTCAATGCCCTGCGGAGCGCCATCACTGTGGGAACCACATGGATCTCTGGAGGGATCTCATTCCAGGTGGCAGGTGACTTTCTTCATTATTTGTCCCAATTGTAAATTTACTATTTCTTTACAGTGCCCTTTTAATAAAAGAAAGAATGATTCATCCTTAGAGTAAGACTTCATTTTGCTAAAGAAAGGCATGTAATGAAAAATGCTTATAAATTATTTCAGTATTGAGGCAAGTTTCAGCAATCTTGCAGCAACATTTAAAGCTGAGTTTTAGGGAATTTGTTTCGTAACCCTTGGCAGTTTATGACTGGTCACCTTTCCCCTTTATTTCCCCTATGGATTTTTAAAAATTATTTTCTATTAAAATGTCTAATTCCAAATTAACCTTAAATTACAGTGTAGTAGTCATGTGGCTAAAGAGAAGGAAGGGTTATACATAAAAATGGACTCTATATTTCATTCAGAGGAAGACTCTGAATGTATGATCTCCCCCCCAAGAGACACTCTCTCACACACAAATATATGCATAAGAACAGACAAAAACCCTTTGTAATGCTCAGTTTCCCCACTGCTTCAACCCGAGATTGTCAAACCGATTCTGGAAATTATCCCCTTCCTAATTAGTATGAATCTGTATTGTACTTAAGTGTGTCCAGTACATTCTTGTTATTCGCTGTAGTTATGTTCTATAAAGTCACCATGAACACTGAATTAGTGAATGGTCATCCATTGCTCCTAGGGGAAGCATTGGGTTAGGTTCCTATGAGTCGGTGGTCACAACGTTTTCATAAACCGATCAATATATAACCTTGTTTTATGTGTGTTTTTGTTTAAAGACACCTTATTTAATGTATATGGGATTAAGCATTTGAAATTTTATAAAAATATTAACTAAAATCTTAGTTTTGATGGAGTAAGATGGTGAAATCAACAAAAAGTACAAAAATGCAAAAAAGTTGCACTAACTAGACCGTGAAAAGGACACTTGTTCACAGTATGAGAACTGAAAAAAGTCAGTCTCACCTTGTTCGACCTCAGATTTTTTACCACTCTGCGCATGACCATGAAATACCACGAGTATTGGTTTGGGGCTTACAAATACATTGTAGTGAGTAGGCAAATTTGTAAATATGGTATCCACAAATAATGAGGATCGACTACACATTTGTGTGCATATACATAGAGACATGAGAGACTGCAGTGTAGTTTTTAAGGTGCTGGACTAGAAGCAGGGAGACCCAGGTTGTAGCCTTCCCTTAGGCATGGAAGCTGACTAAGTGACTGGGCCAGTCTCTCTCAGCCCTAAACTGGGAAGTCAAAAAAATCTATCCACCAACCTGCACTGAATTAGCATGGTAGGTTATGGTCCGTAGCCTTCATCCTGCATTGGATTGATTTGGACTAATAATACCACCACCATGCTTACAAAGTCACACTCCCCCAAAAATGGAGAACCAAGAAAAAAAATCAATATGAATTAAACTGATACCTATGATTAAAATTAATTGCGTGTAAAATAACATACTTCCTTAATTCAATTGATCCCCATTCTGTGTATTCTAACCCCTCTCCCCCACACAACCCACTGTCAAATGCAGAAGTACAGAAGCAAGTACCCACATACTCACCCCTCCCAGCAGAAACAATAAAAAAGGGGAAAAATGGGATGGAGTGAAGAGAAGAAAAGTCATGCTTACATATTATAGAACAGCATAAATCCACTAGGAAAACTATTAACCATCAATTAATATACAGTGACATTCATGCTTGCAACCATTTATATCTTCCAAACCATCCCTTTATTTTCATCCTGTTCTTTTATCAGTTAATATTTTATTTATTTATTTATTTATTTAATTTTTATCCCGCCTATTATTTTTTTTATAAATAAGGCGTTGAACATACCTAACACTCCTTCATCCTTCTATTTTCCCCACAACAACAACCCTGTGAGGTGAGTTGGGCTGAGAGAGAGAGACCGGCCCAGGTCACCCAGCTGGCTTTCATGCCTAAGGCGGGACTAGGACCCATAGATTCCTGGTTTCTCACTCAGCATCTTAACCACTAGACCAAACTGGCTCTCTTATATAAGAGAACAACAGTTACTGTAGTTCTGTTGGTTAAATATAACATAGCCTTTTGAAAGTAAAACATGCAGATCTTAATGAGGTTGTCTTTCACTTCATGCTAAGACTAGGGATGGAAAGACAAAAATTTGTTGTTAATATTAAAGTGTTCCAAAAACTGAGTTAATACAGACAATGCTTTCTGCCCTTCAAATGTTTCTGATTGTAATTCATGTAAATCTCAGTATGATATGTATTATGGGAATTTTATTGTATATGTAAAATCGTTGTTGTTTATTCGTTTAGTTGCTTCCGACTCTTCGTGACTTCATGGACCAGCCCACGCCAGAGCTTCCTGTCGGTCGTCAACACCCCCAGTTCCCCCAGGGATGAGTCCATCACCTCTAGAATATCATCCATCCATCTTGCCCTTGGTCGGCCCCTCTTCCTTTTGCCTTCCACTCTCCCTAGCATCAGCATCTTCTCCAGGGTGTCCTGTCTTCTCATTATGTGGCCAAAGTATTTCAGCTTTGCCTTTAATATCATTCCCTCAAGTGAGCAGTCTGGCTTTATTTCCTGGAGTATGGACTGGTTTGATCTTCTTGCAGTCCAAGGCACTCTCAGAATTTTCCTCCAAGGCAGTTCAAAAGCATCTATCTTCCTTCTCTCAGCCTTCCTTATGGTCCAGCTCTCGCAGCCATATGTTACTACGGGGAATACCATTGCTTTAACTATGTGGACCTTTGGTGTCAGTGTGATGTCTCTGCTCTTAACTATTTTATTGAGATTTGTCATTGCTCTTCTCCCAAGGATTAAGTGTCTTCTGATTTCCTGGCTGCAGTCAGCATCTGCAGTAATCTTTGCACCTAGAAATACAAAGTCTTTCACTGCCTCTACGTTTTCTCCCTCTATTTGCCAGTTATCAATCAAGTGGTTGCCATAATCTTGTTTTTTTTTTTTGAGGTTTAGCTGCAGGCCAGCTTTTGCACTTTCTTCTTTCACCTTCATCATAAGGCTCCTCAGTTCCTCTTCGCTTTCAGCCATCAAAGTGGTATCATCTGCATATCTGAGATTGTTAATGTTTCTTCCAGCGACTTTAACTCCAGCCTTGGATTCCTGAAGCCCACCATGTTGCATGATGTGCTCTGCGTACAAGTTGAATAGGTAGGGTGAGAGTATACAGCCCTGCCGTACTCCTTTCCCAATCTTAAACCACTCCGTTGTTCCGTGGTCTGTTCTTACCGTTGCTACTTGGTTGTTATATAGATTCCTCAGGAGGCAGACAGGATGACTTGGTATCCCCATACCACTAAGAACTTGCCACAATTATCTATAAAATTAGTATCTATAAAATATTATAAAATTTATAGTATCTGGGGAACTAGGTTCTTTACCTTGGAATGTAAAGTTTTGTCAGATCTCTTCTCAATATTCATTACTTTTTAAGAATTATAAAACTAAGAGTAAAACATTTGGTTCTTATTTTTCTTAGTGAACACTAACAATACAAGTGTGAGAGCTCTTTCTGTTTGTGGAAAGGATTGTTTTGTGTTTATCAGTGGCATGCTCATAACCCTAATAAGTTTCATGCTAGTTGCAGACAGCTGGATTTCAGTTCTATTTTTAATTCATTATATTAATGCTCTTAAGAGCATTTCATTCAAAAGTTGGAGTCTACAAAGCTTCTGTACTTCAACAACAGCATAAGAATTGCACTGTTGGTTAAAATGGGCAAATTTATGACAGATATTAAAAGAAAAGCTGATCTACCACCAGTACCCATAGAGATGCAAGCTAAAGTATACACAAGAGAACATATGACAGTTAACCCATCTCTTGGTTTCACAAATGATGAGGAAATTTGTCACAATGGGTAATATGTCACCAAACTATTTTAAGTATGAAACCTTACTTAACTAATTAAAACAGCATTTAGAAGCAAGTCGTAACAAGCTATTTAACAAGTTGTACATTTTTTTAAATTAGAAAAGTAGTGAGACTAGTGAAATAGAGTAGTATCACATTAAAAGCTCTTTCTACCTCTTATCAAGTTGCATGCAGGATTGCACAATGCAGAAACTGCACTGCATATAGGGAGGTAGAATACCTCCATTTCTTCCAATAGGTGATGTTACCCCTACGATGCTCAAGGAGTCCAATGCTAAACAACTTTTCAATATCCCATTGTCCCATGGCACTAGGCCCTGTTGAATTGTGGATATAGTGGAGGACCTCAAACAGCAACTACTTGAACCAAACTGGTTCCTGTCTGAAAAGGTAAGGCAACAAGTTGTGCTAAGGATGCTTGATTTTATGTAAATTTCCTGTAGTTGTCGAACAGTGTGGGAGTATGCACCAATAGAGTATACTCTGGTGGGCTAGCATGAAGGACTTCAAATTTTTAATATGATTCATAATCAAGTTCTGCTAAAAAATTAATTTCAGAACTGGACAGAGTTCTAAACACAACCATCAATATAATGAACTACATTGACGTTCTTGAAGGCAGGGATATTTTGTTAGGTTCTGTGAAGAGATGGGTACAGAATATACCTCTTTATTGTTAATAAAGATGACTGGCCCAGGGAAATATTTTAACACTAGTGTTTGAATAATAAATAAACTTTATCACTTTTTACCTAACAAAATAATGGCAGTTTGCATATTTATCATCAGATCATGAAGTTGACATATGTGACATATTTTAGAAACTAAACATTCTTTGTTTAGTGACAGAGTAACTGTAACATGCTTTAGCTCAGTGTCAAATTAGAATCCTTTGTTTAAAAAATTGAATCATAGTAGAGGAAAGACACAAATGAAACTTTGAAAATGTTACTAGTTCAAAGCATTTATTGAAAGCAGTGATAAATGTCAAATCTTCACCCATCTGTGTATCTTGAGATTTCATTGAAAGAAATGTAATTTATTTTGAGAAGTATTTTCTTGATAAGGTCGTCCTCACTTAGCCATTTTTTTAGTGACGGTTTGGACTTACAATGGTGTTGAGAAAAGCAACTTACGACTGGTTCTCATACTTACGACCATTGCAGTTGGTTTCTGGCAAGCAAAATCAATGGGGAACCATGTGATTCACTTAATGACCACATGGTTTGCTTAGTGCCCGCAGTGATTTGCTTAATGGCCACTGCAAAAAAGGTAAAATCTGGTCAGATTCACTTAATGACCGCTTCACTTAGCAACCAAAATTCCAGTCCCAATTGTGGTTGTTAAGCAAGGACTACCTGCATGTGGAATTGTGAATGGATTAGGGAACCTAAAAGGCAGCAGAAAGAAGCTAATTCATTGATATCTATTCTGATACCTTTCTCTCAAAGTCAGTTTTCCAGTGATGTCATTTCCTGCATTCATGTTTCAGCCCCATTAAGTAGACCAGTCCAGGAGACAAATCAACTCCACAAGAAGGCCAAAACTACTTTATTGGGATTAGCTATAGTAACAGTCTTGTAAGTCTGATTGTGCTGTACCTCCTCTCCTTCTTATAGTTCACTGAATTAGGGAGATGTGCGTCTAAGTCTCTTCCAAATGTTTTCTGGCTGTTCCAGACTTAAAAAAAATGCTTCAGTCACTTTTGCCTAGGCTACAACTTTTGCATATCTCCGGCAAGGTGATGTTCCTTTCTCTCTACAATTAGTGTGCGACTGGAATACAGAGAATTAAGGAAGCAAGTTATGAAAATACTAATTCCCGTTGCAATATTGTATAGTATGTGTGAATCAGAGTTTTCAGCACTTGCTGCTTTGAACAGCAAATAACAAGCAAAAAATAAATGAGCAGGTGTGCAGTCTCAAAACTGATGCCCAGGGCTGAGAAACCAAACAATGCAAAATAAGTTAATCATTCTCATTTAAACTTGCCTGATTAAAATCTACCTTTTGCAACAATCAGTTAATGCCTCATAGGGAACTGCTGTGTTTGTTTCTGTGCTATTTCTATCATGTAAAACTTGATAGTACAGGTAGTCCTTGCTTAATGTCCATTTCTCCAGTGACTGTTCAGAGTTACAGTGGTGCTGAATGAAGGGACTTAGGACTGGTCCTTAAAGTTCTGGTCATTGCAGTGTCCCCGCAGTCACTTGAACAAAATTCAGGTCCACTCGGGCCCAGCTGCATTTACGACCACCTTTTGGTTGGCCGCCTACCTGCTGCTGCCAGTTGCCCCCACCTGCCTGGCCCTGCCAGTTGCTGCACCCACTTTACCACATACCCCTACTGTACTGGCCGGGGCCTTCTTTGCTGCTGCTGCCTTTTGTGCCAGTGCAGCTGGGGCTTCTCTCATGCCCTGCCCAGGGCCTCCATTTGCACACCAGCCAGGGCCTCTGTGCCCCGCCCAAGGACCCTTCTAGCTGGGTCCTTTTGCCTGGCACAGCTGGGGCCTTTCACACCTTGGGCTTTTTTTTGTTGGCATGTGAAAGAAGGCCCCAGTGTGAATAAAGGACCTGGCTAGAAGGGTTCTTTCTGATGGCTTACAAAGCTAATTAATATATAAAGGGATTCTGGTGGCTTACAAGGCTAATTAATATATAAAGTAAAATTGCTGTTACAAGCATTCAGAATTATTGTAGCCTTGCAATTAACCATTGGTGGTCTGATGTAATAGGTCTCTGCACTCCACAGGCCCTACTGTGCCCAGCCGACCTTTGTTGTTGTCTTTCTGTTGCAGACGAGGTGCGCCCAGCTGGCCCTATGCAAGGCAGCTGCTGGCCATGCCAGGCCTTCGTCCCGAGGCATCACGAGAATGGTGTGCACGATTTGGAGAACGGCAGGTGTGGCCTTCTCATGATACTTTGGCAGCCTCAAAAGCTTTCTTGAAGGCTTTCTGAAGCATCGTGAGAAAGATGCATGCTATTTGGAGAACACTGCGAGTGGCCTTGGGAAGGAGGCCTGGTATGGCCAGCAGCTGCCTCACACAGGGCCAGGCTGGGCATGCCTCATCAGCAGTGGGAGGAAGACAGTGAAGGTCTTCTCGGTGCGGCAGGGCCTGCAGAATGAAGGGTGGGGGGGGCAGTTGGGGCTTGGTGCTGGGACGGTTAGTTGTGGTCCTGGCTGAGACTGCTGAAGGCCCTGGGCCTCTACTTCAGCCCCAGTGCTGCTGCCCCCACTGAGGAGCACTGCTGTGTGGGGCAACAAAAAGGGCAGAGGTGGGGGAGATAGGTGGGTGAGGGGAGGCACCGTGCGGTCATAAGTGCAGCCAGGCTGCCAAGTGCCCAAATTTTGATCATGTGACCATGGGAGCACTATCACGGCCCTAACTTCGAGGACTAGGTGTTGGCACCATTCATTCAGTGCCGCTATAACTTTGAATGGTTGCTGAATGAATGATCGTTAAGCGAGGACTACCTGTGTATGTAAGGAGAAAAGAAAATGTTAGGGTACAGTAACAGCTTCAGGAGAAGATGACAGTAAATCATTATTCTACCCCAAAATTATTCCATTTCACCACACACATTTTTCATTTATAAGTTTTGTGCTTTTCTTCTTTACTGCTTGCTTTTCCAAGTCAAAAAACCTCTAACCTGATTCAGTACTAATTGTATACTATGTGATAGTGTAATGGATAATCTGTTTCCAATAGCTTTTTAAAATTTATTTAGGTTATTGATTTACTTCAGGTAACTGGTTATTAGTTGAGAATCTTCTTTCTGCACTATGTTCATTTTTGTTAAAGTTGGTTGTTTCTGTTGTGATTGTTTCTCAGAAGCAAGTGAATTTGGGTAACAAACAAGCTCAGTGGTGCATGCAGTTTTAGTCTATTTCTCCATTTTGTCTTGATCGAACTGAAAGCCTTCCAGTTCCATTCACAAGAAGCTGCTACTAATAGATTGCTTAGAATCTTAGTGATAACCCTGGGCAATATTTGACTACTGTAGGATCTGTTCCACCAACTGAGGGGAGCTGAATGTCTACCAAGTCATTATTTTGCATGTGTCTGTCATTCTCAGCCATATCCATAATTACTATATAGTAGTATATTTGTCTTTTGTTAAATACTGTCCTTTGTGTTGAGGATTCAGAACATTGACTGCCAAATGGATGACTTAGCTTGACAAACCTTTGGGGGGAGATGGGCGGTAATAGAAATTTGAATAATAAATAAATAAATAAAATTGTGTTATTACTTTATTTAAATAAAAGTGATAAAGGCAAACACTAAAATTGATTTTTTTTCTGTTGTCTTAAGGATTTCCGGAATATTAGATAAGCCTGGTGTATCTATTTTGGTTTTCTTAAGAACCATTGAACTTGAACCCTGTACACAGTACTATTGAGAATTTGCTTCTAAATGTTTATGGTAATAGTTGTGGATACTGTGTCATCTATTGAAACCCACTGCAAGTAGTTTTTCTGTGCAGCAGGTTATTTAAACATGTAGCTGAGCCCCACTGAGTTTCTGCTGACAATAAAAATATACTTTCTTCTCTCTGACTCTGTTGTAATTTCTTCAGAGTCCAATTAGCATGTCGAATAACTTTGCCAGTCTAATCCTTGTCCTATGTTCTCCAGTTTACCAGTTTTTAGGGTGTATCCTGGTTGGAGACGGCAAGAAATAGGTTTGCTTGCCTACTATATTTTAGAAAGGGATCAGCAGCTTTTTCAGATGCCCTGGCTTATCATGTGATTTAGTATAGTATGGCAGTTCAGCGTTTTCTATAATTGGCAATTGTGCTATTTTTCTTGAGATAATTTTTCTTGTAATTCTTGTAATTTCTTGTAATTCCCCCTCCCCCCAAAAAAAGATTGGGGAAAAAGGGAAGTAGCAGGAATGTTAGTATATTGTAGTCTTCCTCATTTATCATGTAGAGCAGAGGAAAGTCAAGGGAACTTGAACTCACACTCTGTGCAAGAAAAGAAGTCTGTGGTTTCAGCTACTAATTGTTCTGTGCTTGGATTACAGAATTACAGGAGAATGTAGCCTGGCTTCTGTCATTTTGGCCAGAGGACTACTGAATTGAAAAGATTAATTGTTCAGCAGTTATGTTCAATTTCCTTTGCATGCTTGCTGCAAAAAGAAAAGTAGGGTGCAACTGTTTCAAATAAATAATATTAAATATTTGAAATACTTAACATGAGAGGTCTTTTTAAAGTAATTTGGATTTATCATGTTTACCTAAAGTATCAGTAATAATGCTGTATTTGCAGTGAAATCTCTAGAAATTGTTTCACTATAGCAGTATTAAAGTGTTAGAAACCATTTCTATGAAAACCAGTAGTTGCAGTAGTTTGGGAAGACGTATGGATATTTAATTACAAATAAGTGAAGCAAATAATATCAGTGGGAGGGGCTCTGTATCCATTCTTAAAGCATATCATTCTCTAATTGTAAGTATTTTTCCTTGAAGGTATTAAAAAAAAAGATGAGTCAAACTGAATGATTTTGCTTGCTTGCTTGCTTGCTCCCTCCCTCTTTTCTCTCTGCCTGGAAGTCTGGTGGAATATATAGACTGATGTAGAACATTTGATTAAAGGATTCTGCTTAAACTAATTCAGTTTGAACAAACCAATTGCATAGCCAATGATGTGAAATTGGCTTTTTTTTTTTTTTTTTTTTATGGTGCCTTTGAGTCAGTGTATTTTTAATGATAATTTTTATTATTAATTTTCTCAGATATAAAAGATAAACATAAAGTAATATAAAGTGAAATTAGATAAGAGAAAAGAAAAGAAAAAAAGTAAAGTGAGAAAGTAAGAAAGGTATAAAAGAAAGAATATAATTAGAAACAAGAAAAGAAAAGAAAAAAAATATGTAAAGAAGCGACTCCCAATCTTTACAGCAGTTACAAGCAAGCAAATCTTTAGACCTCTCTCTTTAAAATTACACCAGATTTCCCTTCTTGAGTCAGTGTTGGTGACTGCCTGGACTAGTCCCTGTAGTTTTCTTGACAAGGTTTTCAGAAGTGGTTTGCCCTGGTCTTCCTAGGGCTGAAAAAGTGAATAGGCCAAGGTCACCCAAATGGTTTTGTGCCTAAGGCAGGACTAGAACTTATGGTCTCTAGCCTGGTGCCTTAACCACTAAATTGAAACTGGCTTAGAAGAAATAAGATGATGATGAAGAAGAAGAAGAAAAGATGAAAATACAGGGATCTCTTATACTCGTTTTGCAAACAATTTTGCACTGTAAACTCCCATTTATACTTCTTTTGCTGTTTTTAGCTGCATTTCTCCATCTGCTGTCATATTTGCTGGTAACTTCTGTTTCATTCTTTCATCTATACCAAAAATAAAAATAAAATAAAATAAAATAATTCTTGTTTATAAAAGGGATCTGTGTCAAGGCAGGAAGAAAGTGAAGTATTTTGTTTGTTTTGTTTTCATGGTGTAGAACATTTCTGTGAGGAATGATGGAGAATACATTTGGGCTTACACATACTTAAGCCATGGTTTCCTTGGCCATGCTTTTTGAATTTGTCTCAAGTGTCTGCGTTCACACATTAGACTATGCTATAAATACATGCTTTATAAACATCAGTGGCTGGGTCAATCCAAAATCAGACAGATCACATTATGATTTAGAATACTGTGTAAACTCTTGTTTCTTTTAGCTTTAAAAAAAAAAAAAACTGTTTTGAAGATGGGTACTTGTACTTTGCTGGAGGTTGCCAGGGAGTATTTAAACTTACGTAGAGCGATACCCTCTGTTGTGAGCTCATCTCAATCAGTACCTAACTTATAGAGAAATGGAGTAGAAATTGATATGCTACCATATACCAAACCAAAACATGCAGGAATGGATAGCCAGAAGTGTACTAGCAAAACAACAATAACTCTTCCATGGCTGTAGAGGGTTAAATATGCAAAAAATTCACTGTAAAAATGCCATCTTGTCACTGATGTTTGTCAATATGATCTTAGAGTGCTATGGGACAATGTGGCCTGTTGATTACCCACCCTCAGCCTTTGAGTAGAGTAGAAGAAGAGGTGAAGATGGATGAGGGGTATGATGTTTTGACAAGCCACAGCACTTCTCTTGCATGTCTGTAAGTGGACAAGAGGAAGCAAGGTAGTCACTTATGTCAGTCCAAAAAAATTGCAGTTTTGGATTATGGTTGGTTTGGGAGAGATGCTAATGGCTTGATTCCTAAAGGATGCTCTCTTTTTTCCCATGCTTAATCACCCACAACAGCAAAAACATCTGGAAAAATTCAACCCTGACACTTCCTGTGGTACTCTGGATGTTCAGGAGACTGAGTCCATCCCTGATCCAAATGGAGGAGCTATGAGGCTACCTTACAATTTCTCTAGCACTGCTGCAAGGTGATTAGCACCCCCTCCTCTTCCTCTTCTTATTTCCCAGAACATTGCAGTTATAAAACAACCAGTACTGCTACTCACTAGAGGCCATTTAATTTTAGAGCAGGGAAGTGTGATTCTTCTGTATGATAGGAGTCAGCCATCGGTTTTCCCTGTGACTCTGTATCTTCTATTAGGTACAATAGGATTGCACATACCAGTTGCACAATTGTATATGATACCAGACAGAGAAAGGCACAAGAGAGAATAACTTGAGTAAGGCCAAAATGAGGTAGCGTGAAACATACTGGCTAATGTAAAATACACACCTGTTAGTAGGGCTGTTACTTGATGGCTAGAGTGGGAATTACACTATTTACAAGGACAGAATATTAAAACAAGAAAAAAGATATACAATATATAGAATCACAGAATATAAAGGTTGAACAGGACCTTGGACATCATCTAGGCCAGGATCCACTATTGTAGCATCTTTGACAGATGGCCATCCAGCCTCTGTTTAAACACTCCCACAAGGACAGCACTATCTCCCATTACAGTCTTTTCATTGTTGAACAGCTCTAATCATTAGGATTATTTTTTTCTTTATGTCCAAGTGAAATCTCCTTGTTCATAGTTTAAACACACTGTTTCTTGTCCTGTTTTCTGGAACAGCTCTGAACAGTTCCGCCTCCTCTTCTACATGACAACCATTCAGACATTTTAAGACAGCTATCATGTCTCCATGCTGTCTTCTGTTCTTCAGGCTAAACATACCCAATGCTTTTAGCCATTCCTTACATGTTTTTCCTTCCAGGCCACTTAGCAGTTTGGTTATTCTCTTCTGAATGCACTCTTACCAGTGTCTTTCCTAAAATGCAGAACTGGACACAATATTTTAGGTGAGGACTAACCAGTACAGAATAGGAAGGGATAGTTTCTCTTGATCTTGGCAATATACTCGATACAGCCTAGGGTTGAAGGTGGGGGAGTTGCTTTGTGTGTGTGTGTGTGTGTGTGTGTGCCCGCATATGTGCCTTGGAGTCAATTTTTAGACCCCTGGACAAGTCCCAGCACTTTTCTTGGCAAGGTTGTTCAGAAGTGGTTTGCCATTGCCTCCTTCCTAGGGCTGACAGAGAGTGACTGGCCCAAGGTCACCCAGATGGTTTTGTGCCTAAGGGAGACTAGAACTCATAGTCTCCCGGTATCTAGCCTGATGTCTTAACCACTACACTAAACTGGCTCTCAATTTTTGCAATTGCAGCACATTATCAGCTTATGTGCAGTTTACGATACACCACAACACAGATCTCTCTCTCTTTGCATATACTGTGACCTAACCCATTCCACTGTATATTCATGCCTTTTTTTTCTTTTTCCTTACTCAAATGTAGGACTTGTATTTGCACTAAAATTTAATTTGGTGACTTTTGCCTAGTATTTTAGCTTATCAAATCTTTCCCCTATCTTTGTGTAGTCTGCAGATTTGATAATCATATTTTAAAATGCCATAGATTTAAACTTGTTCATGGCATCCAGGTGCTCCCTATCTTTTTGCTTACCTTAGTTTGCCACCCTTTTCTTTTGTCAGCTTACATCCATTTGAACACTGTTTCCTCTTGGAGAGAAAATCAGAGAAGAACAAAGCATACTAGGAGTTTAAAAGCCCTGCCTTCTCCCTGTCACCTGTCCTACCATCCTCTCTTAGCAGCTGGCTTATCCTTTCTTTTTTCTATTTATATAGCCAAAAAAGCCTTTGTGTTGCTTTTAGCTTCTCTTAAAAGCCTAAATTCATTTTGCACTTTAGCTTTCATTTCCTTCTGTAGTTACTATATACTTGCTGGTTAATCTCCTTGATGATTGTATCTACCTTCCATTTCCTACACATGTTCTTTTAACTCGTAACTCAGAAGAAAGGTCCCCATGTACCCACAATAGTTTCCTAAGGTGCCTCCCATTGTATTTCAGGTATATTATTTGTACTTGAAGAAGTTGTATTTCAAGTACTTCACTTTTTAAAATTTTCCCAATCTGTGCTCCTTCTGACCTGAGGATTTCTGTCTATACTATCTTATCTAGTATTCTTCTAAGTCTGTTGAAAATGGCTCTCTTGAAATCTAGAGTGCATATTTCAGTTTCTTTTTCTGTATATTCTTAAACTGCAAGATGACATGGTCACTTCCTTCCAAAGTTCCCACTGTGTTTACTTCTTCAAGCAACTCTTTCCTGTTGGTTAGGTCAGACCTAGCACATCTGATCCCTTTGTCTCCTCTTTAACCTTCTGGAAAATTAAACAGCAAGGCCACTGAGGAATTTTTGAGCCTTGCAACCATGGCTCGGTTGATTTTCCAACAGATGTCCAGATAGCTAAAGTCTCTATGTTTCTCTTCTCTGAAAGTTCTGTAATCTGATCCAGGAAGCAGTTATCCAAATCTTGTTCCTGGCTTACTATCTATGGCACACCACTATAATAATATTTTTGTTATTCCCCCTCCCTTACATTCTTACACAAATGCTTTGAACTGTACATATCGTCTGTATGCTCAGATAATCCACACAATGAAAAAAGAGGCTAATAATAATTAGTGAATGAGAGAGATGGATTAGTTCAATAATAATCGAAATATTGTCAAAAAAATAGAAAGACTGGAATAGTGAAAGGAATGGTAGGGCTTGGAAAGGAGAATGAAAACATTATTGAGAATGGGAATAAGCTTGATGAATTGGAAAAAATAAATCGGTAAAAGAGAAAGAGAGCACTAAAAAAATGGAACCACTCAAAAAAGGACCTGGGGAACAATGAAGGATAGTGATAGTAATGGAAAATATATCTCCTTTCCCCATTGTCTTGCCACCAATCCAAAAAGTTGTGCTTGGTGATGATTACAACAGTCACACGGACCCATTGCCACTGTTAGAGATTATAGAAAGTGAACTCAAGCATTGCATGTAATAAGGTAGTGGACAAGATTCTCCTCTAGAGATTAAGTGCCCAGGACTGGTGTTCATCAGATAACATACTGTATTTTCCTTCCATGTTATATGCAAACTACAAGTTATGTAAATTTATTAGTAAACATTTGAGAACTGTGGAAATAAATGTTTATTAGGAAATAAGAAATCAAAATGTGAGACGTGGTGCATTATTATGATGAGAGATGGGATAGAATCTCAAAAGCCTGATCTGAACGTTTTTGTTGACTTTCCAGTGCTTGGCTTTCTATACAATATTTAATGTAAAATATCACACAACATTTTACTTTATCTAATTTCTTTGGTTGTTTTTATAAAGGAGATGGTTTATTTGGTTTATTATTTTCATTAAAATTTGTCTTTGAACTCTGTAATAGGTGAGTTTTGCTTCAAAAAATAGATGTGATTTAAGAGCAAATGCATATAGGTGAAGTCCTATGGGATACTTCCATAGTCAGCAAAGTTTCCTGTCTTGTAGCTATAGATCAGTGTATGCTGGGGTAACCCCCGCCACCCTGATTATACTTTTTTTTTTAGTGTTATTGTAGACTTAAGGAATTTGAATAGAGAGTCCAAGCTGATCGTTTAATTCTTTGACTCTAGAAACAGTTGGGTCTAGATGCGTAGAGTCCCATTTTGATTGTTTTAATCCATTTTGTCAGTCATATATAGAGAGATAGGGAGATTTTGATTTCTTTTTCTTGTTAAATATATATTGTAGTCTGCCCAGAGTCACATTGCTTGACTTGGTACTTTCTTGTTGAAATTGGATAGGTCAGCGGTAATTCTCATAAATTGAGGCTGGTGTGAACTTGATATAAATCTTGCCTACTAAGATCCTTTCTGGATTAGTAAGTCTTCCCCAGATCTTTCTGATACTGTATATAATAGAATCATTATTGAATTCACATTTGAAGAATAGCCATTGAGAATAGCCCTACTTATTTTCTATATGCAATGGGATATGGATCCCTGTATAACAGTTTAAACTTTTTCCTAGTCCCTAAATTAACTTAATAGCTAAAAAAAAAATGTATCTTTGCTGGGAGTATTGTGTTCAGTCAGTTCTGCCTTAATTTGCTACAAATGTACTGTGATCATTAGCTTCAATAATTTCAAGGCAAATATTAGATATATGCCTCAGTGCAGTGTTTCTTAAAACTTTATAAGTTCATAGTACATTATTTTTAGTGTGGGAATTCCTATGCCTGATTCTTTTCAAAAAAGGGAAAAAACATAAAAGGAATATTGGAATAAAACATATTTTAATTCTGCTGTTTATCTTCTGTAACGTGTATATATTTATTGTAAATCATAAGCAAATATATAAACATACATATGATAGCTTATTTCTTCATTGCCTGAAATGAGGTTCCTCTTTGAGAGGGAATGAGTATTGTGAAGGAAACAATAAATAGGAATATACATTTCAACATTTTTTGTAGGTTCATATTCTTCCTAAACTTCCCTAGGTGTTTCTAACATTAAATATTACTTGTACTGCTGTACTTAGATTTCCTTACACTGGGAGCTTAGTTGACTATTAACCTCTGAGGAAATACAGTAGTTATCAGCGTAGTATCACCAGGAGGGCGAGGATTTCTATGACATGTCATATTTTTTCTGGAACCTTTATTTGAATTTATAAGTAAGTTAAAACATGTTTTAGAGTAATCTGGTGAGAATTAGATGCTTTTTATTTTGCCTGAAAAGTCATATTTCTGCTTAATTTTGTAACAGACATCATATTTTGGTCATACTTTGGTCATTGGTAACCCTCCTGATAAGCCAAAGTTTGAGCCAGCAAAGAAAGTGAGAATTTCCCTTTTTTTTTTTCTTATTCAATCCCCAACTCAGGGAGGTGTGTATGTGTGTCTGAGGGAGGGAGGGGTGGGAGCAAAGTCTTCTCCCCTGACCAGGCCTGAAAAAAAAGTGACAATTTGCCTGTTTTGTTTTCTTTTTCTTATTTGCTCCCCAACTCAGGTCGGTCGGTCTCTCTCTCTCTCTCTCTCTCTCTCTCTCTCTCTCTCTCTGTGTGTGTGTGTGTGTGTGTAAGAGACAGAGAGCAACTTTTTTTAAAACGACTTCAGCAGGCAGAGGCTTCTCCCATGACCAGACCTGAAAAAAAGTGAGAATTTGCCCTTTTTTTCCTCTCTCATTTGCTCCCCAACTCAGGTGTGTGTGTGTTCGAGGTGTTGGAGTCAAGTGAGAGCTGCAAGCTGATTTCAACATGCCTAAAAGTAGATGTTAAGGGAGTGTGAAATTATGGCATCTTGTTCAAGAATTTGGGGAGCAGATTTTCAGTAGCATTGGTGATATTTTGTTTTGTAAATTGTGTGAAATTAAGGCATTGGCCCAAAAGCATTTTAATATTCAACAACATTGGGACACCGCAAAACACAAGGTTGTTTAGGAAGATTTACCTTCGCTGAGAACAATTGCAGGTTCATCAAATACCCAGTCAGAATTTTTTAAGGATCTTTGTACAATAATGGTTACTTCAAATATTCCCTTAAGGAAATTAGGTAGTGGTAGCCTCAGGCATTTTTTGGAGAAGTACACCAGTCACCCGATCCCAAATGAATCAACTGTAAGGAAAAATTATATCTCTGCCTGCTATGAAGATGTGTTAGAAAAGATAAGATCTGCTGTTGACAACAATAAGATATGGGTTTCAATAGATGAAACAAGTGATGTAAACTGAAGATATGTAGCCAGTGTTATTATTGGCACTCTGAAATGTGACAAGCCTGGTGAAGTATTTCTTCTAATATGCGAAGCTCTACAAAAAGTAAGCAATTCCACTATTGTTATGCTCTTGACGATTCTATGATGGTGTAAAAAGGGGAAATATCCTTTTCTTTGTAACAGATGCCGCTCCATACATGACTAAAGCAGACAAGGGACTTCTTTATCCAAAAATGATCCATATCACATGCCTTGCACATGGTTTACACAGAGTGGCCAAAGAGATCCATAGCAACTATCCTGATGGAGATAATTTTGAATGGGAAAAAATGTTCATTAAAGCTCCACTTTGAATACAAAAGTTCAAAGAAATTGCTCCTACTTTGCCTCTCTCTCCCCAACCTGTCATGACACATTGGGAGACTTGACTGGATGCAGCTATGTATTATTTCACAAATTATGCTTCCTTGCAGCAGATAGTTAAAGAATTTGACTGTTGTGAATCTTCCTCCATCAAGATTGTGCAAGATTCCTTTTCTGAAACCATGGCTGGAAACTTAGCATATCTAGGATCTAACTTCAGTGGATTATCAAGAGTAATCACCAACCTTGGAACTGTAGGCATGGAGCTTAATGATGCACTGAACATTGTAAAAGAAACTGAAGGTGTTTTAAAGCAAGCAAAGGGGAAATGGCTGAAAAAATTAGTGATAAACTGCAAAGTGCTGCAAGCTAATCTGGGTTATTCAACACTTTGCAAAGTAAGTAATGTTCTAAATGGACTTGAAGCAAAATTTGAAGACTTCGAGCCAGAATTTTCTCCAGATGAGTTTGCTTTTTTCAAATTTGTTCCTATAACCTCTTGTGAGATCAAATGGAGTTTCTCCAGATACAAGAACATACTGGTGGACAACAGAAGGATTTTTGAGTTCAATAACCTCAAGATGCACGTGGTAATCCAATGCAGTTCTGCTGTTAATGAAAACTAATCCAGGGATCTCTGGAAGAAACATTAACAATCTCAGATATGCAGATGATACCACCTTGATGGCTGAAAGTGAAGAGGAACTGAGGAGCCTTATGATGAAGGTGAAAGAAGAAAGTGCAAAAGCTGGTTTGCAGCTAAACCTCAAAAAAACCAAGATTATGGCAACCAGCTTGATTGATAACTGGCAAATAGAGGGAGAAAATGTAGAAGCAGTGAAAGAGTTTGTATTCCTAGGTGCAAAGATTACTGCAGATGCTGACTGCAGTCAGGAAATCAGAAGACGCTTAATCCTTGGAAGAAGAGCAATGACAAATCTCGATAAAATAGTTAAGAGCAGAGACATCACACTGACAACAAAGGCCCGCATAGTTAAAGCAATGGTGTTCCCTGTAGTAACATATGGCTGCGAGAGCTGGACCATAAGGAAGGCTGAGCGAAGGAAGATCGATGCTTTTGAACTGTGGTGTTGGAGGAAAATTCTGAGAGTGCCTTGGACTGCAAGAAGATCCAACCAGTCCATCCTCCAGGAAATAAAGCCAGACTGCTCACTTGAGGGAATGATATTAAAGGCAAAACTGAAATCCTTTGGCCACATAATGAGAAGACAGGACACCCTGGAGAAGATGCTGATGCTAGGGAGAGTGGAAGGCAAAAGGAAGAGGGGTCGACCAAGGGCAAGATGGATGGATGATATTCTAGAGGTGACGGACTCGTCCCTGGGGGAGCTGGGGGTGTTGACGACCGACAGGAAGCTCTGGCGTGGGCTGGTCCATGAAGTCACGAAGAGTCGGAAGCGACTAAACGAATAAACAACAACAAATCCAGGGATGACCATTTTACTCTCAAAATGTTCATTTGATTCCTTCAATACTAGCACTTCTGCACTGAAAGTGAAAAAAATAAACCTTTTAATTTGTGTGTGTGTGTAAGCACAGATTTTTAAAAATGGGGTGCTAATTTCAGAAAAATTGTAAAGCCATATTTTTGCTTTAAAAGTAATATTTTTGGATTAATTGGTCATATTTAAACGGTTTTCAGGTCATAAATGCTTGCATATTTCTAACATTTTTAGGTCATAGAAATCCTCACCCTAGTCATCAGTGTAGCACAGGTTATTGATGTTTCCTTCCTCCAATTTTAAATCCATGCCCATCTTCTCCCAATCCAGATTCCTCAGTATATATTTAGCATATAGATTAAATAAGTAAGGAGTGAAATAAATTCACTCCTGGAGCCAGTTTATTATTATTATTATTTTTAACCATCTTCCATCCAGACTAGTTTCCTGTCCTGTGCATAGGTTTTGCACAAGGACAATAAGATGTTCTGGCATTCTGACTTTCCTAAGCACATTCCACAGCTTAACATGCTCATCACAATCAAAGTATAGTCAATGAAGTACATATTGACTTCTTTTTAGTATTCTTTGTCTTTCTCAATTATCCAGCATGCACTAGAAATAATCTCTTATTCTTCAGCCTTTACTAAAACCAGCTTGAATTTCTGGCAGCTCCTTTTTCATGTAGGGCTCTAATATGCATTGGATGATCCTAAGTATTATTTTGCTAGCATGTGAATTTAAGGATATTGTGAGATACATTGCACACTATTAAGTTTCCCTTCTGTAGTATTGATATGTAGACTGACTTCTGATTTGCTTGCCATTATGCTGTTCGCCAGATTTGTAACATAGTTTGGTTAGAAACGTTGCTGATTCTTCTGTTGCTTACTATATTTCTGTACAGTATATAGTTTTCTAATTAGGATATTGACATCCTTACTGTACAGAATTTTGGTACACACCTTACATCTTTGATCTTCTATGAATCAGTTACTACCTGTCCATTAGTGACTTTTAGCATACAGATTTGAGGTTGGAACCGCCTTTTGAATTTGGAGTTCTTGAAAAACTTCCCTCCTTTTTCCATGATTGTTTCACTCTTCAATGTACACTTTACAGATATTGTTCTAATAGAGTAACAGAACCATGAGTTCTAGTCTTCCGTTAGGCATGAAAACTGGCTGGGTAACTTTGGGCCAGTCACTTTCTCACAGCCCAACTCACCTCACAAGGGTGTTGTGGTAAAATAGGTGGGAGCATTATGTAGACCACCTTGTATAAAATAAGGGTGTGAAATAATAAGAATAAGAATAATATGAATAGTAAGAGTGGGAAAATTGCTAAAGACAAAATTGAAGGGTGGAAACACCATCAAAGCCATCAATACCTGGGCCATACCTGTAATAGAATACACTGCTGGAATTATTGACTGAACACAAGCTGAACTGGACAGTTTGAACTGAAAAGCAAGAAAATTGATGACTATTCACTATGTACTACATCCCCGTAGTGATACTATACCTGCACCACAACAATGGAGGCATGAACAGAATGCTGACAAGGAAAAGCATGGGCAATTTCTACAAAAGATGGAGGGGAAAGTGTATAAGGATAAAACTTGGCAATGGCTTACAACCGGAACATTAAAAAAAGAATCTGAAGGCTTGATTTTGGCTGCTCAAGAGCAAGCTATTTGAACTAATGCAATCAAGGCCAGAACTGAAAAATCATCAAATGATTCAAAATGCAGATTGTGCAAAGAAGCAGAAGAAACACTAGATCATATACTCAGCTCGTGCAAGAAGATTGCAAAAACTGATTATAAACAATGACATGACATAGTCACCAAAATGATTCACTGGAATATCTGTAAAAATTATCATGTGCCAGTAATGAAAAATTGGTGGGAACATATAGTTGAAAAAGTAGTCAAAAATGAGCAGATTAAAATCTTGTGGAATTTCCGATTGCAAACCGATAAAGTCTTGGCACATAACACACCAGATTTAACTGTGGTTGAAAAGAAGAAAGTGTAGATAATTGATGTGGCAATATCAGGGGATAGTGGAATAAAAGACAAAGAATTGGAGAAGATCACAGAGTATCAAGATCTGAAAATCAAAGTTGAAAGATTATGGCATAAACCAGCCATGGTGGTCCCAGTGGTTATTGGCATACTGGGTGCCACACCAAAAAATCTTGGATGGCACTTAGAAAATCTGCACATCGACAAAATATCCATCTGTCAATTACAAAAGGCCTCACTGCTTGGATCCACACATATACTATGTTGATACATTATGACATCCTAGGTTCTTGGGAAGAACTCAGTGCAAATGAAGGCCAACACCAGCTGAAGAACTGGCAGCTCTGATTTCACGTTGTTGTGTATATAATAATAATAATGCTTGTCTCTCCTAACAGCTCTCTGAATTTTTTTTGAGAAGTTCCTTCCTAAGATTTTTGTCTTTTGGGGGCTTTGACTTCTCTTTCCTTGGAAATTTCCACCATCCAATTTGCTTTCTTCTCTTTCTTGATCTTTGGCAGTCTCTTTTCACATTGATCCTTAACTTCTTAAGAGTTCACTTCCCAATTCCTCTTGCTCCCTAACAATTTAGTTTAGGACTTCAAAGCAATTCCTGATGTTTTCCTTGAAAATAGTGGGTATACCTACTATCAAGATCAGATCATGGAAACTGTCTGGCTTTGTTCTACCAATTTGGCTTGACTCGGATGTTGCACATGAGGAGCTCATGCCAGAGCTGAGCTGGCAAAGACATGGCGAGTTCAGCCCTAGCCGTGTCTTCGCTGTTATACCTGAGGTCGTCTACCTCCTTGACCCAGTAATATAGTCAATTTGATTTCTGTGTACGCCACCTGGTATTATACATGAAGATAGGTGTTATTTTGCTTATTTGAAGGCTGTTAGCCATGAAGAAATAATTGGTTTTGCACAAACTGATAAGTCATTCTCCTGCTTTATTTCTGTTTCTAGGCTGTACAGTCTAACTATGTTTTCCTCCTTACTATTTCCAATTTTAGCATTCCAGTTTCAATCCACTCACAGCACATCTTGCTTGCATGTTCTCTTGATTTCAAATGGAACTTGACCATAAAACTTGTCAATCTCTTCTTTTTCTGCATCACTATCTTATTACAGTGTTGTTCATTCAATGATATTCAATCATGTGTCAGATCCCTCCAATCAGAAGGTTCACAGAACCCCTTATCGGAGCATCTGCCAATACTTTCTTATCAGTGGTAACAGACTCCGTGTCGCCAGATGGGAAGGGGTGCCGGGTTGGAGTGTGAACTGCATTATTATGGCTAGGAATTTATGGCGTTAACACATCAAGGCCAGGGAAAGGAGATACATCAGAGACACCAGCTGGATTGGGAAGGGGGTGACGTACGCTAGTGGAAAGAGGGGTAAAGGGTAATTAAGCGAATGTAGTTTTAATATAGGTTTGAGCAGGAATTCTCCATTCGCAGCTTTTCCCTTGTGCTGGACATTTGGCTTCATTAAAGCAGTAACCAGAGCTTGGCCTCTCGACTGTCATTGTGTGAATGCTTGAATGTGCCAGTGCTTACATCATGGCTACATGTACCCAAATGTAGTCTTTGCTGCATCCTTCCTGATTATGAAAGAAATACCACTTATTTGTTTTTCATACCCTGAGTAGTAAACAATACGTTATTCGGACTGAAAGTATCCAATTCCAGTTCATTTCAATTCACTGATGCTTAAGATATCAATGCTTCATCAGTCCATTTAATCTTTCACTGTGTTGAGCTTTTCCTTCTTCCTACATTTCCTACATTCCTTGTTCCCATTGTAATTCTGTCTTTGCAGTTTAAGATTTTCTTTTCCTGCATAGTAGCACCAGCAACTAGACATCCCAAAAGCTTTAATCTAGCCACATCATAAACACCATTAGTATTCTGAAAGATCCGCAGCTCTTCGTCAGTAGTATGTTGAGTGCCATCTGACCTCAGGGGCCCATCATCCAGCACTTATATGAGCAGTCACTTTGTCTTGTCTGCCCATGTGATTTTCTTGGTAAAATACAGGAATGGTTTATCATTGCTTTCTCCCATGCAGTATGAAATGAGGCCTTTGCGATTGTCACTGAAGCAATCATCTGTCTCCAGAATTTTCCTATATCACTGTGCTGCCCAGTATAAATGTCTGCTTTCTTTAGCTAGGCAGCTGAGATGACTTTCATGCTTTGGGTGACCCTGCTGGGAGTATACTGTCGGCATACATTTCTAGTGTTCTTTGGTCATCCCTCTGGGGAATAACCTCTCACCCCCACCACGATGAGGGACCATAGTAGGACTGGGGGAGAGGTGGTATTTCTTGTAATGAATATTAAAGAAAAATATTTGTGTCTTTCCATTAGGCAAATCAGACTGTACATTCCCCTGAGATCTGATATGATAAAAATGTTTGCCTTCTACAGTTGTTCCAATAATTCAAAAATGAGGGGGGAAGGGTAACAATATGCAATAGATACAGAGTTCAGAAACCAGTAATTAGCCTACATGGAGGTAATATAATTCTTCTCATCAAAAACAGTAGGAGAACTTGTGGTCGATGAAGACTGGTGGGTGAAGTTTTTGTGCAAGTTTTCATCAGTAAAGTCATTTATGTAGTCCAGTTCTGTCTGACTTTGGTAGTGGCATTTTTCAGGAATCGTGAGCTCCAGGAATGAGATTGATTTAGAATCATTGGTGGGCTGAATCATTGGTGGGCTGAACCTGTAGTCCCATCTTTCAGCATATTCTGCATATTTGACAGGTAAATTAGAAAGTTGCTTCTGCTGCATCGTGGTGAGTGGGAAGGGGGTTGAAACTCTGTAGGCTATGTGCTTTGCAAGCCTGAGAATCAAAGCCTTATCCTGGTCACAGTGAATATGTGGATTGTAAGCCCAAAACCAGTTCTTTCCCAAGACTATTGGGAAATGCAAAGGCAAGATTATATAAAATCTCAGAGTCAGCAACTCTTGATGGTCAGCAACAGAGATTCAGTGCATTCAGAGATCCTAATTGCTGGCCATCAGTACTTTCAATTCAGTACTTTCAACTCAGAAAACAAATGTTTTTAAAATATATGCTTGTGTGTTCAGTTTCTAATTATTGATTAAATAGAGATGGCACTTAAATTAATATATTGTTGTTTCTTAACTTTTCTAATATAACACACAGTATATATTTTTCCTCCTACAGAAATTAGCAGAGTACGGAAAGACATGTATAACGATACATTAAATGGTAGTACAGAGAAGAGAAGTGCAGAGTTACCTGATGCTGTGGGACCTGTTGTACAACTACAAGAGAAACTATATGTGCCTGTAAAAGAATATCCAGATGTAAGTATCTACTATTCAATTAATCTTTCTTATGGTTCATGTGATACCTCTGTAGTGTACTTTCTTGTGTGACCTCTGTTGTACAAGTTTTGTGGATCCAAGAATGCTGTTGAGAGGTAAGCCTGATACTTAGAACAGACTTTATATTTGCTATTTTATGGCCTTATAGCAAGTGTGATGTTGCTGTTTTTAAGGTGGTAAAGAAAGTTTGCAAACAGTTTACAACTATCCATAATCCTGCAGTATTGTTACCTACAGTGTGATCTGAACTTTTTATAAATTCTGTTATTAGATAAGAGATTCTGATTAAACAAACAGCCCACAGCATACTATGTCTCAGTGATGAGCTTTGAGCTGAATGGCAATGGTTAGTTTTATTTTTGTTCTGATGTTTCACCAGCAGCTGTGGCTGGCATCTTCAGAGGCAGAGTGAGCTGTTTTGTGGCATAGCTCTCAGCAGCTCACAGACAACTGAAATAGGCTGATTGGGCTCTTGTATTTGAATTTGTCAAGCTGATCTCTGATTGATTCATGTTACAGGAGTCCAAGAAAGTTAGTTCCTGATTGGTTCCTCATCCAATTGGCCCATTTGAAGAAGTTTGAAGACCAATGAAAATACAACTTCTTCTATTTTAGCTGTTCTGCTGTAGATAGTGTATACTTGTGTGTTTCTTTTGTTGAAGTTCAGTTTTTTGTTTTCTTTAAAAGCAACATTCCTAGCTAATGGCAGAAAGTTCCCACTTTCATCTCATTTGTCCACAGCACATTGTTCCAAAGCTTGCTGTATCATTCAGGTGGTCTTCGGCAAACTTTAAATGGGCAGCAGTAAACTTTCTGGAGAGCAGTTGTTTCCTCCTTCCTTATCCAGTTCACACATCATTCTTGTTCAATGTTTTTCTTATGGTGGACTCATGCGGATTGTTGTTACAGAATGTTCAGTTAAAACACAACACACCAGACAGTGTAACAGTGGCCTGCAGTTCCTTTGCAAAGTATTTTATGCCTTATTCTTGGGTGGCTTTCTATGGACAAATAACAGTGGTGTTGCATTTTCTCCAGTTGTACACTATCTGCCTGACTGAGGAATGATAAGAGACTAGTATCTTTCGCAATGGTTTTGTACTTTTTTCCAGTCTCATGAGCATGAACAACACTTTTTCTGAATTCTCCTAAGATCTCTCTTGATCAGGCATGGTCACGTCTACAAACCCATGTCTACAAACCAGCATCATGAAGAGCAGACTCTGTTAGTGGCAATCAACACACATGGGTTCTCCCCCCCCCCCCCAAACTGACATCTGATTGTCATCTCATTATTGGAACATCTGACTCAACTTACCCTCTTAAGAGAGCTGATTATCCCAGTCTTCACATACTTTTCTAAAAAGGACAGTGAATATTGCTGAAATATATGCACAACAGAATATTTTTGGTGTGGTTCAATTAGAATATCTTTATCTAGGACTTAAATTAAGCTCTTATTGCACTGAAGACCAGAGTACTGCAGGATTTGGGGTAGTTCTAAAAGGTTCATGAGCTTTCTCTCACCACAGCATAAGAACAGGCATGGCTTAGCCTGCTAGGTGAATGAGATTTGATAAGATACTTCACTGTCCCCCCCCCCCAACTATATGATGTAGAGCTGCAAGAACTACACTTCAATTGAATTGGTATTTTATCTTAATAGTAAGCATATACAAACTTCATAGTTTGATTTTTTAAAAACAGTTTATTGAGTTATAAAAATCCAGGCGCTCCTGACTAATGTATATATTTTTTTCAGTAATGTCATAGTTTGATTAGAAAATGACTCAGATTAAATTCTATTCCTTGGTTAGTATGATTCAATGACAGTACATTGTTAATATGTTTTAATTTGTTTGTCCAGGTGATGCTTTGATTAACATATGAAATCCTAATGTATGCAGGGGTTTTTAAGAAACACAGTAGTAATATATAGAAAATGTGTAGACATTGATCCCATCTTACCAATTTCTATGTGTTGCTTGGCATAGGAGAGTGCATACATACTAATTTTTCTAATATACTCTCTCTACTTGCTGATAAAGGAGAAGAGAGTACTGTTATGTTTTGTGGGGTGGGTATATTCTCCTTAGTTCATTGGATTAAGCTTTTGGTATTTTGTTTAAAAGAAAATTGTTTTATTCCATGTAACATATCTTTACTCACTTTAATAAAAGAAAATTTAAATTATACTGCTGGATGTGCAATTGAAGATTTTATGGAAAAAGTACATCCTGCAAAATATGTTTGTAAAAATCTGTTAGTACTAAATACAAATCTTTGTTGTTTTTCTTGTTTCATTAATAGTTATGTAATAATAAGCCTGTGCCTTTAATATGTAATAGGAACAAATAGGAAATGCTCTTCAATTCAAAGACTTTCTACTGTTAGGTAAATAAATATTTTTAGCGAATTAATTATTACCAGTTACATTGAATTGTTATAATTATTTAAATTAAATATAACTTGTATTATTAACATAACTTTTAATCATATCACTACATTAAAAATTATATATAGGGTAGGGAAATTAAGATTGACAATAGTACATTAGTTCAGAATCCTGTATTCAGATTTTGTTTCTGTCTAAGGTGGTCATGGAGAAACTGCATTTTCCAGCCTTTGTTCTCCATCTATATCTATTCTGATACACTAGGACTTCTGACAGTATATCAAATTAAATGTCATAGAAATATTAGTAGCTCCTTCATATCTATTGTAAAAAGTGCTTAAGAAAACCCTGTTCTTCCTCCAAGGAGCTCATGGTGTTTTACACAATTCATTCTCATTCTATTTTGTTTTGGCTACCATCCAGGAGGTAAGATTAGTTAAGAAAATATGGAAGTACAAGACTGGTCCAAGATCACTTGTTGAACTTCGTGGCTGAGCAGGATGTGCTAGTGAAGTAGAGACGTAGGAGTATTTCCTTCTTTATCACTAACAGACTGATAGATTGATCTTAACTAAAAAAGAGAAGAGACTAATTGCTATATTTCAGTCTTTATATAGATGTCATTAAAGATCAGTGATCATCCCAGATCTGTGTTGGTTTAGTTCTGTATTATGTTGTTTGTGACCCCCAAGGTAGCAACACATCTTAGAAAGCTGTGAGGGAGTGGCATCTGAAGCTATAGAGTAGGATGACTTTCCTTGAGAGAGTGCATTGAATGTTTATACTTTTGTTTTTTTCAAGTTACTTTCATTTTATCCCATAGTTTGTAAGGGAAATTAAAGGCCATGAATTTTAAAGTACTTGTGTGCTATTGGAAATTTTTCTTAGAGCTGGTGACTATGGTCACCATCACTTGCATAGGGGAGTAGTGCATCTCTGATAGTTGTCAGCATTGCCACCAACTAGGTGAAAAAGCACTGGAAGCATTGGACGAAGCTCACTTGATGTATTTTGTGGGGATCCATTCAACATTAGATTGACTCATAAATAAAACAGAGCTGATAAGGTATGATGAAGTCCTGCTTCTCAGTCAGTAGTCCGATAAGCAGGTGAATTCTTGTTGGAAAAGCAAGAAACATGCTTAGTTATGTGAACTAACAAGCTTTGAGATTGGTCATGCTAACCTGCTGTACTTTATAACTCTAAATGTTGCTGCAGGTTGTTAACAGATACAATATGGATTTTTGGTGGCCATTTTACTGTGCTGTGAGTTGCATATGTATACAAGTGTGGAAATACTTTCGCCAGCAACACCGTAGGTTAGAGTAACAGTCGACTCCTGAGCAATTCATTTGAAGGACTTTTAATGGAGATAACCATATTGTTCAAGTATCATGGAATATGTATGTCATTCTAGATCGATTAATTCATTTGAAACAGGACAGTTGCAAAAGATTTGACTGCTTAATTTTTTTATTAGAATGAAAAGTTAATTCTTTTAAATCAATGTTTTTCACTCTAATACAGATTAATTAAAGTACTTATTTTTTTTAGTTAAGAAATGTGTCAAGTAACTGAAAAGACTTTCGGTCTTCTCTAGTTTGAGTTTAGAAAATGTCAGCAATTGAAATAAAACCTCAATGGATAACCTAAAAGTAAGTTAAACTGATCATGGGGTGCTTAAAAATTAGATATTTTGCATACCTACATCCAGGATAATGAAGGTATTTTTACTTCAGTTCCTATTTGCTCATGTTAATGATTAGTAACTGCATATTAGATAAAATCCTTTTATAGCAGCCCCATAGATTAAGCATTCTCCGTCATACTTTGTGGAGCGTGTGGGCTGTTTGTGTGTGTTTTTAAGTGTGCACATTACGAAATCTTGCTTCTCTTTATTTTGTTCATACTTATGTATGAATAGTGCAAATTGTATTGCTAAGGATTCAGTATGTTTTTGCTCTTAGCATATAGATCTAGCTTTATCTGGCCAGTTCTTTTTCTGAACATTTAGGAACGGAATAGATGACATCTTTAAAGATGAAAAGATTAATTTTCTTTCCACTCCTTAGACACTACTGGTTAAATAGTGGCAGAGAAATTTAATAAGTAAGTGAATAAGTATTGTTGACTCTGACATTGTGTTTATGAGCACCAGCTTTATTTTGTAACCAACAGTCCACAAAGGGTTGTTATATATATTAACATTCCAAGAAGCATTTATTTTATGCCAAATTCAAATGTTCTTCTAGCTTGAGGTTCCTAAGCTTTCTAAGACAGACCTCCAGTTTTCAGAAACCTACCAAAATATTTCATTCTCCAAGTTCCAAGTTTTGTTGCACATTTATTGTAACAAAATGACACAGAAACTCAGATATATAAATAAAGTTAACCCTGCTAGGAAAGCCGAACAGAGGAAGAAGAAGAATCATCTACCTTGTCTCCCATTTCAAAAACATTTCAAGGATTTGTATAGACTCTCTACTCAGATCTGACGTACCTAGTACATACCGTATCTCTATGTACTAAAATTAAGTCTTCTCCGGTCCAAAATTTCCCTTGAAAAAAGTTCAGCTTAATCAAGATCAATTTTTATCTACATTTTATTCTGTGTCTCTCAATAATGTTGAGAAGGGCTTAGGCATTGTACAATGGAGATGGATCATTGCCTTAAGAAACTCCTGAATTTCAGATTTGATTCCCATCTGTTATCATAGTGATCTTCAAATACTCCTTGTCTCATTATAGTACATCTCAATAGTCAGTCTCACCCCCATTGTATGACAAAGTCTGTATATAATCTTTTCATTCTATTCTATGTTCATTTAGACATTTCTATATGAAGTTCATTGCCAGATACATACAGGGAGATGCTTCATGAATTCTGCTGACATTTGTAAAACATTTGACCAGAGATACTGCCAAAAGAATTTGCAGCATTTCTTATGTTTTCTGAGACTGATGGGAATTGTAGTTTAGCAGTATATGGAGGAGTACATACTACACACTTTGCCTTGGGCCCTTGAATGTAGGCAAAGATAGATGCAATCTTAGGAAAAGTCATTTCCTAAAACAACTTTATATGATCATTTGCTATCCAAGTAGGTGTCTCAGTTCCTACTCTTTAGTTCTTGCTCAGATAATACATATTAAGTCATATTTTTAAAATCATATTTTTGTAAGCTATCACCCACCTTCCCTGTTGCTAGTTACTAACTTAACTGTGAACAGACAAAAAATAATGACCTTTCCTCACCTTAAATAGTGGGTTAAAATTCATTCTTTGTTTTCAAAGCTCAAATAGTTTTTGACCTATTTCTCTCTATATGCTGACTTTCAGACATGCTGGGCCATTTGAAGAAGGTTCAACTCATATACTTTGCAGCAGTCCACCAGCATTCTATGTTGTGCCTGTCTTGTACAATTGGCACCATGCTCTTTCTATATCTTTCACCTTTTGCATTTTTTATGTTTTTTTAAGAAAAGCCTAGCTTTCTTTTTTTCGACTGTTCTCTTTTTCTTCTGCCATTACCACACTCTGTAGATGGGACATAGGCATTTCTGTCATTGTGTAGCTGTCCTCCTCCTGTGTAATTATTAATGACAAAATATGGGCAAAATTCATTTTGCTCTTTAAATTATCAGAAAACTTAGGCAAAACTGGCATGTTTTAAATCTGATCTGGTGCAGGACAAAGAGCTTAATTTTGCCCAGACCTTTTGAATATATTGTTGTGTTCGTTCTAATGCCTCAAGTCTGCTCTTTCATTCTGTGTTTTATTTTTCTTTTAATGTACATTAAGGTCATGGTAATTATATTGAAAAGCAAGCATGATAATACACATTCTAAATATAATGGCTGGGTGGTATTACCATGAAACAGTTGGCTGTATGCATGTGATTTCATGCACATCTTTATGCTTATTTGCTGTGAAGCTAAAACTTTACATCGGTAGCTAGAGTTTAAAACTTGGAACACAACTGCTGTAAGTCCACTACGCTTTGTGTCCTCAGAAGTGGTCAGTCTATAAATGGTTGTATAAATAAATAATGCTTGGTCTGGAATAACCATCACAGTTTGGGTGAAAATTCATAGGAACAGCTGAATTTTATGTCTGTGTATATGTGCATCATATCATTCCACAATTAATGCAGTTACATATTCATGTTCTAATGCCTGACACAAGTATATATGTTGCATCAATTGAGTAATGACATGATACAAGTGTTGACATATATTTCCTTTTGCATATGCTAAGAGAAATACCCTTTTACTATCCAATAACCTCAATTCATGAAATTGCAATGTTTCTGACTTGTTTTAGCAAATTTATAAGGCTCATTCAGCTATCTCAGTCGCTCATATTAAAAACCAAAACACAAACATATTGGTAAAACAGAGTGGAAAGTTACTTAATTATGTAATTTTGAACAGCAAGTTTATTTGCTAATGTAAGCATTGGAAACACTTGAGGGAAATTCTGCTGTAGTAATTTCCTTTAGCAGATAGCTGAATTAAAAATTGCTATGACCCAAGAAGTGCAGGAAATTAATTGTTCCTTTTCATTACACTATGTTTATATATTTATTAGATATGTGCAAGTATTTTGTTTTAGACAAAGTGGAGCGTACTAAGTACTGGTTATGATGCCACAGCTGATCTATATGGCTCTCTAAACTATTTTAGATTAATATATGTTCCTCTCCCTTTGTAATCTGCAGTTTCTTTCCTTTGCTTCTGGTAACTACCAGAAGTTTTGTTTAATTCAGAAGACGTGCAGGTGATGGAATGATGTAAATATTATGGTTGATCAAACTATCATGTTAAAATTATTCTAATTCTGCAACTGTACAAACAGAACTGTGACACTGAAATAATGAAAATGTGGTAAGAATGACGACACATTTGTCTTCTCAAGATGAAGGTCATCAATACATAGTTGCAAAAACGTTTTCTTGAAAATGTTATAAGCTGTGGATGGGAATAAAATGTATAAAAGCCTTACTTGATGGCTAATAGTATGAATATGCTTGTAATGATTTTGCAAGATTTATGTATGCAAATCTTACTGAATTCAGTGGGGATAAAGATAACCCAATTTACAAGACTTTTAAAGATTCTAGTTACAAGCAAATAAAGCACCAATAAATATCTTTGACTGGAATGTATGTATTCTAAGTTTCTGCTTTATAGTTGCATGTTGTCCTGTCAGTGAAGTGACAGTGTCAGCTTAGTAAAGAATGTCAGTTGATGGCAGAAAAAGGATAGTTTGTCAGTGAAGAAGGTCAGTAAATGAGATCAGAATTAAATATGTGCTTGTCACATTCTAGCAGCTGGCTTAAGCCCTGCTGTTTGTTGTTCAAATGCATTGGCCTTAAAAAGGAAGCAAATGTATTGTAGCCCACATAGTGAAGAAGGACAGCTGGTGTATTTGTCATTCCACTTAACTGACAAAGAAGGTCAGACTTAAAAAAAAGAGAGATATGAACCTCATGTTCATTGTGTAGCAAATTAAAGAGGTACTACTATAAATAATATATTTGTCTGCATTCTACAAACAGAAATATGTATTCTCTATAACGTACTCATTCATATTGAGGGATTTGATTTATGAGTATACGTTTTTATTTCTTGAAATTACCTCAAGTAACTTCTCAGTGAGTTCTATGAGAAGAAAAAAATAGTATTATGATGAAATGAGTTCAGTCAAGTAATTAGGGGACTGTTCCTGAAAGAGAAAATGCTTTAAAATTGGGGATAATATTCAAACAAGTGGGCATTTGTGCCATTTGTTCTTTTCATTTCTGGGTCTTGTAGATATTTATATCATTAACTACAGTATCTTCTTGGGCATTACACTTCATTGACTCAGTGACTTGATATGTATGCTATGCTATGGAAATGATCTAGGTTATCATTCTGTCCCCTATACAAGGGTGTAGAGGTCATATCACTTTCAGCCACTAGTGTCCTGATTACCAGGAAACACACTGAGACGATGACTTGGTCTCTAATATTTATTAGTAGTACTTAACAAGAATCCTAACAAACTGAGAAGGCGTGGGAAAACCCAGCCATATAAACCCCAAAGGTTAAGGCGGTCCCGATCTGTGTCTCTTTGAATGGCTGAACAGTTCCTCAGTGCTACGCATGCGCTTGACAATCTGGGTGGGAGCCCCCTGCTCGCCATCCTTACTCATGACAACTAGAGTTGACAAGGCCAAAATTTTCAGCCTGATTTGAGGTGCTTTAGGAGGAATATTGTCATCTAAAGCCTTTCAAAGACATCCGCTCTTAAAAAAACTCCCACGTTGATCAGTTTTCCTCTGGATTGTATAAGGGAAAAAAATCCATTCTTTAAGTCATTCTAAAATGACTCCCCCATAATCGAACCTGATTACTCTGGGGACATCATATTGCCCCTGGCCATAATTTTGGAAGCCATTTTTTAAAACAAGGAAAACATGCAGAACATGGTTTCTCTAATCCTTAATAATAGCTTCATTCTAAATTACATGGGTGGGAGGGAAGAGTAGAGTTAGAACTGCTGAATTGCTTCTCCCGTAGGGATGTATTGGGGGAAATTTTCATGATTTTTCTTCTTTGCTCTGGTGGGATTTGGTTCATTTTAAAACTTGTTGGTTGGATATTTGTTGGCTTCTCCCTCACACTAAATTTCGTCCTATTCAGTCTTTTTAAAGTTATCCTATAGATGGATATACAGACCATGCCTGCCTGCCTTTCTCTCTCTCTCTCTCTTATATGGCTGCCTATCTCATATAATGATTCTAAGTGGCTCACAGCTATCCATAAAACATAGTTAAAAATGAAAGTGCCCTCCCCCCAGGTGCCAGATCAGACATTCCCACAGCTCAAACCCCTCCTACCCAATGCTTGGGGGAAGAGCCAGGTTTTCACAGCCCTCCAAGAGGCTAAAAGGGTAGGGATCCCTCTGATCTCAGGTGGGAGGCAGTTCCAAAGGGCTGGGGCAGCCACTAAGAAGGAACAACTCAGAGGTCCCATCAGGTAGCAACATTTAAGGAAGGGGACCTGGAGTGTGCTGACCCTATATAACCTAGTAGGACAGATAGATAGCCTCAGGGAGAGATGGTCCTGCAAGTAACCTGGCCCTGTGCCATGTAGGGCTTTAAAGTGATAACCAGCACCTTGAATTGTACCCAGAAAACAACTGGAAGCTAGTGCAGCTCATGCAGCAGTGGTGTTACTCTAGTAAACCGCAGAGCACCCAAAACTGCACATGCCACTGCATTCTGGAGCAGTTGCACATTCTGGATGGTCTTCAAGGGCAGCCCCATGTAGAATGTATTGCGGTAATCCAAATGGGAGGTGACTAAGGCATGGGTTATTGTGAGCAAGGCCTCCTGTACAGGAATGGGTGCAGTTGGCACACAAGATGGATTTGTGCAAAGGCCTCCCTGGCCATGGCTGTCCCCTGCTCTTCCAGCAGAAGTTGTGAGTCCAAGAGCACCCGCAACTTGCCTTTGACTTGGACCCCCAAGTCTTGAGTCCCTTTACATATTTTTTCCCAACTTTCCATTGGGTTGGAAAGAATAACAAGGTAGGGAAGCCATGTATGGCTGCTGCAATTCTTTGCAGTCCCTTAATAGTCACCCCAGGCTGGGACATGTGACCAGGAGGTGTTATTATAAGCTACTGCCTAGCTGCTTCTACAGTAGGGAGGGGCTTTTTTCCCTGATTTTTTTCCCCTGCAGCTCTAAGCCAGATCCATCTGATTTTCAAATTAATTTTTATTTTGTTGACTTCTCCACCATGACAACTTTGGCCTTGGTTCTGGTCTATTTTCAGAAAGCTATCCTGCTGATAGAGAGTCCTTAGCTCTTTAACATGATTTCTTTCCAACATTTCTTTGGGCTGGTATAACAAAATCTGGTTATCTATCTATCTATCTATCTATCTATCTATCTATCTATCTATCAAATATTGTCACCACCCATCTCCCTCAAAAGAGGGACTCCAGGCGTTATGGTGCTTGGGTCAGCAGGAAGTTGGGTTCTATGTTAAAAATCCCTTGTTTCTATTTTCAGAGATAAATTATTTAAGGTTATAAGATGAAATAGGGTTTTAAGAATATTTTTTATTAAATAGCTTTTATTAGACTTTAAACAGCTTTTATTAGATTAACATACCACCTTTTCTTCGAGAGCTCAAGCTGACTTACATGACAAGCTCTATTTTATCTCCACAACAACACTGTAAAGTAGACTGTGCCCATAAGTCATTTTTGTGAGTTTCTATGGCTAAGGAAATACTTTAACCTTGATCTTCTCAGCCTTAGTCCAACATCTCAACATAATAACCCAAAAGCGGGTTCAGTTTAGTGGATTTACTTCTGTTCCACTAATTGCAGTATTAAACATGTGTTTAAATAGGAGAGTGAATGAAATGGGAAACATACTGCTATGAGCTTGGGAAAAAATAGCCCGGTTATCTCCTGATGAGACAAAGTTTAAAATGGCCCAAGATTCTATATTTAATGTGATAGAATATGAAGTATTTTGAGTTTTTCAACTATAGATGATCATAGAAACAGAGAACAAGCATGTTGCTCTTATTCTTCATCTCAGGGCCCAAGAATAGGTAGAATGATAATCTATGCTGATCATTACCTGCCACCCAACGCACAAAAACATCAGCCACTGGAAAAAAAAATCCATATATAGTAACAGTGATCTGCGAATGGGATAAAATAACTACAGTTTGTCTTGAGTTCAAAAGAAACTTTCAGAACACTCATTCATTCATTCTATTTCTATCACTGCCCAGAGTCCCCTTTTCAGGAGAGATGGGTGGTGATAGAAATTTGAAAAATAAAATAAAATAAAATAAATAAATAAATTCTGCCAGACTCAGAAAACAACTCCCTTGTGGTTTAACTTCATAATATAGATGTAATATCTAAAAATAAGTGCATAAATCTGCCATTATACAATAGACACAGAGATGACCATGCACTCCCCAAAGGCTCTACAGAACAGTTCAACAGTTTCCAGATAACCAACAGTGAGGGCACCAGCCCAATCTCTAGAAGAAGGCTGTTCCATACTATGTGTGTGGTGGTGTTGGGGGTGGGGAAGGCTGCAATCAAAACATTGCTTGTGAGTTGTAGCCATCTTCATCTCACATACCTGGGAAACATTAAAGATGTTGATGGCAGGTTTGCACTGCACGAATTAGGCAGACCATTTCTATGTGTGGAAGATGCTACATAATCACCTCTGTGCCAAACCATATAAGGTTCTATAGGTCAAAACTAGCCTTCTAACTGTACCCAGAAACTTACTGAAACAAGTGCAGCAACTATAAAAAAAGGTGTAATATTACTATTGCAATTTTGATTCCTAGTATCTGGGCTGCCACATTTTGTACCAGTTGCAATTTTTGATTGGTCAAAGGCAGCCCTACAGTATGTAGAGTGCCTTGCAGTAATCCAAATGGGTGGATTTATGTATGAGCTTTTATGTGTTTTTCTCCATAACCCTGTATTAAAGGAAATGTTATTGAAATAAGATCAGATTAGATCTTGCTTCATATTTCTTAGAAATATTTTCTTAGATATTTTGAAATAATTCATTCTATAGCTTTCTTTATGAAAAAGAAAGAGTCCCCCTTTTTGGGGAGATGGGCAGTGATAGAAATTTGAGAAATAAAATAAAAAATAAAAATGTCTATAGCAATACAGTACTTAAAATAACTTTTTTTTTTTTTTTTTTGCAAAAACTGTATATGTTTTTGTGTTCTCTGTTTTACTGATTTAAGGATAGTTCCCAAATACCAAGAGCATAATAATGTTGTGGTTTTGATAAAACGTATAGTGCTGTATTTGTTCTCTCTTTTGTTATTATTCTTGGGGATACTATAAACATACGTAGTGCTATACTTGTTCTGTCTCTCATTATTCTTGGTGACACTATAAACAATTCAGTAAAAAAAAATGACAAGATCAATGCAATTTTAAACAGGTTCCACAAACATTTTATTATCTGTATAATTTATTACATTTGTAGAAATTAGTTGTATTATGTTTTCTTAGCAAATACCTGCTAACTCCACAGTATATCCACCTTTTCATTTCTTAAACATGTATTTTTGGTTGTCATTTCTTTTTCTATTCAAGGAGCATAAATAGAATTAACTCCTAGTTTCAAGTTTTATACATGCCAAATATGGTTAATATTTTAAAAAATAGGGTTGAAAAAATTTCCTGGAAAAAGAGAATGGCAGTTTTGTGCTGCAGTTAATAAAATTACATAGCTGTGTCCATGAAATCACCAGGTGACAAACTTGATTTTAAAGGTTTTATCTACATGTAATTGTTTATAATTGCACTTTACAATGATGGTATTATGGGAAGTGATGTGGATTACTTCATATTAATTATTAAAGTATTAAATTGGAAACTGAGGAACAAGCATTCCAGAATACTTTGATTTCTAGGACTATATTTGGGGGCAGTTGGTAGTGTCTGCAACTAACATCCACATATCCTTTCTGGGATATCTGAGTATGGCTACCTCTCCAGGTGAAAGTCCATCCAAGCAGATAGTTACTGCTACCACCATCTGTTCTTTGGTAGGGAGCTGGTTCCTTCTCCTGGAATCTGGATGAATCAGAACAGGAAAGTCTTCTTCCTCAGGGAAAAAAAAATGTAAATAAATGGTTCCAGTTCTCTTCTTTTAATCAGCACTGTTAGATGGTTTTGAATTTATATGGTACTTAAAACAAAATCCCTCATTGGAATAAGAAAGGATTTTTTAAACTTTAACAAAGGAAACCAAGCAAGGATTGAGATAATTAACTACAACAAGTTACATATGGCTGAAATTGTGTATGAAAACTAACAGTTTTTACCTGATAAACAGTCTGAGCAATGGAAGCAGATAGGAAACTTCTTAAATTAAGCAAGCAATGCTGAAAAGAAATACAGGTAGTCCTCACTTACTGACAGCAATTGGGACCGGCAACTGTGTCGCTAAGCAACTCCGTCGTTAAGTGAAATGGACTTTGGCTTTGCTTATGGGAAGCTGGATGTGATGGTCACAAATGGCGATAGTGTGACTGCGGGGACTCTGCGATGGCTGCAAGTTTGAGGACCTGTCGTAAGCCTACTTCTTCAGCGCCATAACTTTGAACGGTTGCTGAACAAGGCAGTCGATAAGTGAGGACTACCTGTAAAAGCTTCTCTCTCATGATTAATCTGAACTTTCATTGCTAACTTTTCTTTACTGGCTTCAAGTCACTGGGATCTTTTTGGACATCAGTCCTGAATTCATAGGCTTAGTCACATGAAATCTATTCCTTTAAGGTTCTTGTTTCCTCCAGAAGTCTCCAGCCATGATTCTCAAAAGAAACTCGCAACTTCCTCTCCTCCTGAAACCTACTCCTCTTCCTCTCATTGGAGATAATGGTGTCTGTGTTTAGATAATACTCAAGTCCCTCGGTAATCATCAGGCCATTCACTTAAGGATCTTTTAGGTCTTTTATCTACTAGAGATGCCTAAATATATTGCAGAGCCTTTGATGGCTAACATAATGAAATGTGTTTTTTAACGTGGGTGACAAATATATCTTTTCCTGTCTTTGCCTCATTTTTTCCCTGGTGGATTCCATTTGAAGTATAGACTTAGTTATCTTTCCAAATAAGTGAATGGTGTCTACATCAGGTTTTTTACTTCCCTGGGAATGTATAAACAAGGGCTCTATGTAGAGTTTTTTGCCTCATATATGGAGTAGTTCAGTATTTGAAAAGATTTCAAGGTAGTAAAACAAATTCAGTAAGACAGGGGAATGCAAACATTTTAGCCAGTGGGCATCTGTGGAATTTTAAGACTATGTTGTAGGTACTGAAGCTGCCATGGAGAGGACTCTTGCCCTTTACTAAATGACTGTCATTCAGTAAAGCATTGAACCTAAAACTAATAAGAAAGGAGTGTATAATCACTAGAGTTATTTGTTTTCTTGTTTTTAAAGGAAGCTTGTAATGTGTTACTAGAACTTCAGCAATTAGGTTGATGAATATTTTCCTATGCAGTAGACAGTACTATAGTTTTTGCCCTGGTGATTAGTCTGCTTTGTAATAGTACCTCTTTCTGGATTGCTATGCATCACTGTGAAGCTAGTAATGAATGTCCAAGTTCAGAGACTGGATGCAAATCACCTGATTAATTCCCCAGAGAGAAAGCTCAGAGAATCGGGGGGACCAAGGAAGTGAAGTGCACTTCTTAAGCTCAGCTATTTGTGCCAAGTAGTGTACCTTAGATGCTTTAAGTAACTTCCAGATACTAATTGAGTTTGAGACTTCATCTTGGACTTAAGGGACCAAGTGCCCTCAAAATCATGATTTGATCATGAGTGTGCTGTGGTTAGTGACAGCTTATTTGAAAGTTTTAAGAGAATACATAGTCTCCAATCCACATCATTTGTAATTATCTTTGAAAGGAAAATAATTTATAAAACCTGTTGAAAATGAAAAAAAGCTATAGAACTAGAGAGATAACTGAAAGAAGCTTGTCCAGTTAACAAAAGAAAGATTTTTAATGTCTTGTTTTCTTTTCTTTCTAAAACCTTTCAAGCTCATTGCTTGATTGCTCCTGAGTATGAGCCAAATATTTTCACACCTTGATTACTGATTCACCAATGGTCTGAGTTTCATTGGAATATTATCTGCTATCATGGCAAACTGGCTTCCAGTGTTGTGTCCAGGTGGCGGTGCCTAGTAGAAATGCTAAATGCAAAAATGGAATGGTGAATTCTGGCATCCTTGTTTACAAATAATGATCCATCTTTCCAGATTGGAATTGAGTCATCATAATCCCAATATACAAAAAAGGAGATAGGAAGAAGCAAACTAACATCAGCCTGATTAGTCTGTTGAGCAAAGGTACAGTAGGCACCACCATGGAAAACTCAAGATTGGATGGTGCAGCATTACATCCTGATGGAAGAACAAGCTGGTTTCAGACAGGGACAGTCAGCACTTGATCACTGCCTTCTCCTTCATCTTCTGATAGAAAAATATTACAGTCACCCACATGGGATCCTTTAGATTGTCTCTTATTGATGTAAAGGACTTTGATTCAATCCCTAAAGCTAGGTTCTGGGACAAACTGCTTGCTTATTTTATTGAGCAGCACCTTTTGTTGTAGTTGATGAAATGACATGAAGACAATGTAATGCAGGCTTGATCTAGTGCTTCACCTTTTTCTTTTACCCATAATCCACATTCACAAAGGGGAAAAGCAGGGTTGTTTTGACAAAGCTGAATTTCCTCCTCCCCTTGTTAAATAATAGATTTGTTTCCACTTGCATGCCAACATTACAGCAACTCTCTTGTTTGCATACAGTAGGCCTGAGATAGAGTTTCTGTGGTCTTACCCATTATTGCAGTGAGGATCTGCTTGTTATTAACTACAACAAGACTAGTCACCTTTCCTAAAAGGCCTATTATTCCTGCCACTCTTAGAAAATTAATGGCTTTAGCATTGATCACATTAAGGTCTTTAAATATTTGGACATATTCTTCTAAGCTTTGATGACCTGGAATCAGCAGGAGAGAGATGTCACTGCTAGGGCTCATAAACTTTCAAATATAATTTTACATTTTGCTAATGGTAATGGCAATAATCATATCCCAGCTGCAACAGAAATTTTCAGAGTTAAGGTCATCAGCCACCTGTTATACAGTATACAGATTTGCAATTATTGTGAGTAAGCTCTTTAGAGCTAGTTCAGTCTAAATTTTTGAGAGTTCATGCAAATGCCCCATTGTATATAAAATTTCTACTGAGACTGGAATCCTAATTTCTGTGATGACCAGCATGCAGCTTTGCCGTTTGAAATATTGAATCGAATTACTGGGGGGCAGGGAGGCAAGCTTTGGTTTCTCTATAGCAAGGCTTTTATGTTCTCATGGAAGCCAGTCATCTTCACATATTTAAGATATCATGGGCTATTAACCCCCTGCCTTGCTTTGCATGGTCCTGAGAAAACCTGGTAATAATTGAAACAAAAGTCCCTTGGTACTGATAGCCAGCATGAAATAAGCAAAATCTTATTTCTGTGTGAAAATGGGCTTGTTGGAAAGAACATTTTTCCCTGTCAGATGTTTAGCAAACATTCTCTGCCCATCCTGTAGAACAGCTTTCACTCTCACCATTACAGTGTTTTGCCATCTTCACTATAAGAAGGAAAATTAAATCATACTGTTGTACAAGAGACTTAGCCCTTGCTTACTGGAAAAAGTAGTATTGCTTGTACTTCTGTAATGCCCCTTCTGTGTGGTATGGCAAGTTAACACAATAATGCTTTTCTTAACCAACTTGCACACCCACTAAGACAATAATACTTTCCTCCTCTTAGCTGATAAGTCATTGGATATCTGCAGTCACTGAATTTGTTACAGTTGCAATTCCTATCACATGTTCAATTGTTTAGCAATTATGGTAATCTTAATACTTTGTAATTTGAGCATCTGTTGTAACCCAATACCGACACTAGCTTTTTTCGGTTCTCTAGTGTGCTTTTTTAACTTTAACAAACAAAGGTTTGTCATTGTTTTGAAGGAATAATTCAGAATGATAGGTATGTGCTGAGGCTACAGATTTACAGAATGCTTGCTGTTACTATTTTCATTGTGTTATGAGTAATTATTTTTCTTCTTTAAAATTTCAGTTTAATTTTGTTGGAAGAATTCTTGGGCCTAGAGGGCTAACAGCTAAACAACTTGAGGCTGAAACAGGATGTAAGATAATGGTCCGAGGCAAAGGGTCCATGAGAGACAAGAAGAAGGTAAGTTATTAAAGAATAGCAACTGATTGTCAGGAAAACTTTTTCACAGATGGCAGAATTTCCAGTATCATTAAATGATTAAACTAATAAAATACTCTGTAGTTACTATGTTGCAATAGATTATGTATCATAATCAGCTGTTAATCATGATTAACCATGATGGTTAATCATGACTGATTTGTATTTATTTATTTATTTATTTATTTATTAATCACATTTCTATCACTGCCCATCTCCCCCCAAAAGGGGGACTCTGGGCGGTTTACAATAAAATTCACTTTAAAACCACAACATCATAAAGTCAACACCTACAAGACTAAAATAATAAATAAATATAAATCTGGAATCCAAGTGGGAAATTTCCATTTGGTAGGGAGAACTCTACATCACCAGCCACCCCCAGGAAGAGCTATTGCCCTTCCCATCCCAAGCGAGGAGGCGGAACCAGGTCTTCAAACCCTTCTGGAAGGTTGAGAGTGAAGGGGCTAGCCTCACCTCCGGGGGTAGAATGTTCCACAGGGCGAGCGCCACTGCAGAGAAGACCCACCTCCTGGACCCCGCCAGACGAAATTCACTTACAGACGGGGTCTGCAACATGCCCTCTCTGCATGATCGGGTGGGGCGGGTCGATGTTAAGGGAATGAGACAGTCCCTCATTCCCATGTAGGGCTTTAAAGGTGATAACCAACACCTTGAATTGGACCTGGAAGCAATGCTTGAAGTCTGTACTCTTGGCCCCTCTATTGTACAATTACGGCTGAGATGTTCATTGCAAAAATCCTAAAGACAATACCTTACTTAGAAAAAGAGCTCAAGATTTTTCAACTATAATAACACTGGTTGTTTCGTGGTTATAACACTTGACTCAAAAACAGATAAAGTCTTCTGATTCATTCTTTATATAGGAACACAGTGTTATTTTGATAGTTTGATATGAAACATAGATTCAGTTTTAAGAGGTAGTAATTGTTGGAGAATTTTTATATCAACACTTTAATATTTATTTTAGACTTTAAGGCACTAGTATTAAATTTAGCTTTCACTTTATAAGAATATAAATATAAGTATGCAAAATAAAATGTTTATGAAGTTCTTCTGATTAGTATGTAAAATTTAAAAAAGCAAGGCTAAAGATGACATAGTTTAAAAGCTTAACATTTGTAAATTGGTTATAATGGAAATTGGATAATTAGAAAATTTAAGGAAACTGAGTTGGTTCCTTTTGAAGAGAAAAGGCCAAAAACTTGATTTTAAGTGCTACTTCAAATGGGATGATTTCTTTGTGTACATCTGTTAACATGAAAGATGACACATTTTGCACTGCTTTAGGTTCCTATTTCTATGCCTAACTGTAAAAGTTTTACACTTTGGCTATATTCAAACCATGAAACAATGAGAAGAATGCGTATATATGCTCCTTGCAGTGTAGGAACATATACAGTGTAGGATGACTTTCAGTGTATAGAATCTGTTGTTCGTTGTTACTTTTATTAGTGAGGAACTAATGGGGAATGTCATTTTAACCAGTAACATGTTGGCAAAGACATTCTTCTTTAGATGACTTTTTCTTTAATAATGAGGGAGCTCTAGAATCTAATATCATTTTCAAAGGTTAATCTTTTTGTAGGTGTAAATATTAAATGTTGCAATTGTTTTGAATTGCTCCAGAAGTAGTTTAATTAGTATGATTCAAATGTAAAGAATATAATACGTTTATTGTGAACTGGAATACTGAAATTGTAAATTGAAAAACTAAATTTCTTTGTATTGTAAATCATACCTCTTCTATGGTAAGACTACTCTGGAAGACAGAACATGCATTTCAGAGTGGTTGCTTGCATGCAAACTATGTTTTGTCCAGCTCTGGTTTAAAATATCCTAATTCATTCACTGCCACAGCCCTCTCCAGCAGCTGATATTCAGAAATACATTGTCTTTAAACATAGTTCATCCATTTATTCACTTTGTGTGAGATGGGTGGCTGTATAAATTTAACAAACAAATAAACTTGTTGATAGACTCAAACTCCTTGATCTTTTTCTAATTCACTTTCGAAGCAGTAAAAGCTAGTGACAAGTAGCAAAAGCTAGATTGTGTGAGAAGTAGGGTCTAGCTGACTCAGGAGACACAAACCCCCTCTAACTGCTGTATATTTGCTTTCAGTACTGCACATTTCATACCACTGAAAGAAAAATCCTCCACCTACATCCCCCACCTTGATCTTCTTGCACGCCCATACACTCTTTTCTTTAAAAAAGTATTATTTGTAATTAAACATTAAAAAAAATTCTATGTGTGTGTTAACAAGAAAGAATAAACAGAAAATGTGAAGATAGAATCAGGTAAATAACAAGGAGTTTACAAGGATGATGAAGTTATGGTTTTACCATATTCTTAAATATTTAAAGATACCTTTATATCTTTGATCCAAAAATCACTGAACTCTATGCCAAATAAAAAATAATAGAACACGCATATCAAGAATAACAGTACAGTATAGATCATGCAGCAACATTATGAAATTATAAATTGCAATGTTGTTGTTTATTCGTTTAGTCGCTTCCGACTCTTCGTGACTTCATGGACCAGCCCACGCCAGAGCTTCCTGTCGGTCGTCAACACCCCCAGCTCCCTCAGGGATGAGTCCATCACCTCTAGAATATCATCCATCCACCTTGCCCTTGGTCGGCCCCTCTTCCTTTTGCCCTCCACTCTCCCCAGCATCAGCATCCTCTCCAGGGTGTCCTGTCTTCTCATTATGTGGCCAAAGTATTTCAGTTTGGCCTTTAATATCATTCCCTCAAGTGAGCAGTCTGGCTTTATTTCCTGGAGGATGGACTGGTTTGATCTTCTTGCAGTCCAAGGCACTCTCAGAATTTTCCTCCAACACCACAGTTCAAAAGCATCTATCTTCCTTCTCTCAGCCTTCCTTATGGTCCAGCTCTCGCAGCCATATGTTACTACGGGGAACACCATTGCTTTAACTATGCGGACCTTTGTTGTCAGTGTGATGTCTCTGCTCTTAACTATTTTATCGAGATTTTTCATTGCTCTTCTTCCAAGGATTAAGCGTCTTCTGATTTCCTGACTGCAGTTAGCATCTGCAGTAATCTTCGCACCTAGGAATACAAAGTCTTTCACTGCTTCTACATTTTCTCCCTCTATTTGCCAGTTATCAATCAAGCTGGTTGCCATAATCTTGGTTTTTTTGAGGTTTTTGCACTTTCTTCTTTCACCTTCATCATAAGGCTCCTCAGTTCCTCTTCGCTTTCAGCCATCAAAGTGGTATCATCTGCATATCTGAGATTGTTAATGTTTCTTCCAGAGATTTTAACTCCAGCCTTGGATTCCTCAAGGCCAGCTTGTCGCATGATGTGTTCTGCGTACAAGTTGAATAGGTAGGGTGAGAGGATACAGCCCTGCCGTACTCCTTTCCCAATCTTAAACCAGTCTGTTGTTCCGTGGTCTGTTCTTACTGTTGCTACTTGGTCGTTATACAGATTATTCAGGAGGCATACAAGATGACTTGGTATCCCCATACCACTAAGAACTTGCCACAATTTGTTATGGTCCACACAGTCAAAGGCTTTAGAATAGTCAATAAAACAGAAATAGATGTTTTTCTGAAACTCCCTGGCTTTTTCCATTATCCAGCGGATATTGGCAATTTGGTCTCTAGTTCCTCTGCCTTTTCTAAACCCAGCTTGTACATCTGGCAATTCTCGCTCCATGAACTGCTGAAGTCTACCTTGCAGGATCTCGAGCATTACCTTACTGGCATGTGAAATGAGTGCCACTGTTCGATAGTTTGAACATTCTTTAGTGTTTCCCTTTTTTGGTATGGGGATATAAGTTGATTTTTTCCAGTCTGATGGCCATTCTTGTGTTTTCCAAATTTGCTGGCATATAGCATGCATTACCTTGACAGCATCATCTTGCAAGATTTTGAACAGTTCAGCTGGGATGCCGTCGTCTCCTGTTGCCTTGTTATTAGCAATGCTTCTTAAGGCCCATTCAACCTCACTCTTCAGGATGTCTGGCTCTAGCTCACTGACCACACCATCAAAGCTATCCCCGATATTGTTATCCTTCCTATACAGGTCTTCTGTATATTCTTGCCACCTTTTCTTGATCTCTTCTTCTTCTGTTAGGTCCTTGCCATCTTTGTTTTTGATCATACCCATTTTTGCCTGGCATTTACCTCCAATGTTTCTAATTTTCTGGAAGAGGTCTCTTGTCCTTCCTATTCTATTGTCTTCTTCCACTTCCGCGCATTGCTTGTTTAAAAATAATTCCTTATCTCTTCTGGCTAACCTCTGGAATTTTGCATTTAATTGGGCATATCTCCCCCTATCACTGTTGCCTTTTGCTTTCCTTCTTTCTTGGGCTACTTCTAGTGTCTCAGCAGACAGCCATTTTGCCTTCTTGGTTTTCTCTTTCTTTGGGATGTATTTTGTTGCTGCCTCCTGAACAATGCTGCCAACTTCTGTCCAGAGTTCTTCCGGGACCCTATCTACTAAGTCCAGTCCCTTAAATCGATTCTTCACCTCCACTGCATATTCCTTAGGAATATTAGTGAGCTCATATCTAGCTGATCTGTGGGTCTTCCCTAATCTCTTTAGTCTGATCCTAAATTGTGCAAGAAGAAGTTCGTGATCTGAACTACAGTCAGCTCCAGGCCTTGTTTTTACTGACTGTACAGATGTCCGCCACCTTTGGCTGCAAAGGATGTAATCAATCTGATTTCGGTGTTGTCCATCTGGTGAAGTCCATGTATAAAGCCGTCTCTTAGGTTGTTGGAAGAGAGTGTTTGTTATGCAGAGTGAATTGTCTTGGCAAAATTCTATCAGCCTATGTCCTGCTTCATTTTGTTCTCCCAGGCCATACTTACCTGTAATTCGAGGTGTCATTTGACTGCCCACCTTAGCATTCCAGTCTCCTGTGATGAAAATAACATCTCTTTTAGGCGTGTTGTCCAGTAGGTGCTGCAGATCCTCATAGAACTGCTCTACTTCAGCTTCTTCAGCATTTGTGGTTGGGGCGTATATTTGGATCACTGTGATGTTAGATGGCTTGCCCTGAATTCGAATTGAGATCATTCTGTCGTTTTTTGGGTTGTATCCAAGCACTGCTTTAGCCACTTTACTATTAATTATGAGGGCTACTCCATTTCTTCTGTGGTCCTCTTGTCCACAGTAGTAGATCTGGTGGTCATTTGATGTGAAGTGGCCCATTCCAGTCCATTTCAGTTCACTGACGCTCAGAATGTCTATCTTTAATCTTGACATCTCACCAATAACCACATCCAATTTGCCCTGGCTCATAGATCTTACATTCCAGGTTCCAATGGTGTGTTGATCCTTAGAACATCGGATTCGCCGTTCACCACCAGCACCGTCGGCCGCTAGCCATCCTTTTGGCTTTGAGCTAGCTGCGTCATCACGTCTGGGGCTAGTTGAGCTCATCCTCTGTTCCTCCCCAGTAGCATTTTGACCATCTTCCGACCTGGGGGTCTCATCTTCCGATAGTATACCGACATATCTCTGGTTGTACTGATCCATTTAGTTTTCACGGCAAGAATACTGGGGTGGGTTGCCATTACCTTCCCCAGGGATCGCATTTAGTCTGACCTCTCTGTCATGACCTTCCCATCTTGGGTGGCCCTTCACGGTTTAGCTCATGGCATCATTGAGGTGCTCAAGCTCCAGCACCACGACAAGGTAACGATCCTTTGCTGAAGATAAATTGCAATGAATTCTTCAAAAAAAGGGGGGTAGTACTATTAATGCACACTATCATATACTTCTGATTTACTTTTATCATGGAAAGTTGAGCCTGTATTATTCTTGGAAAGAAAATGACTACTTTTTGCAAGGCGATTGTAAAATTGCAAGAATTGCAAAACTTGCCCTCCTATTTTTTGCCACCAGCTGGAAACATCAATAATCACTTCACCAAGTATAACTTCATACTCTTATATTTCCTGTGGTTGGGGATGGAAGAGGGAAAATGGAATGCCATTCTTATCTCCATAAGAGGAGATGGCTTATGGGAACCCTGAACCGAATTCTTGATGAAGTTTACTTACTGAGAGCTGGAAAAAAATTTAAGGCAAACATATGAGATAGCTAGTAGATTCTTCCTGAATTAATAATTATGGCTTTTGTTGCTTCAAGATTGCTAATTATTTGCATGAATGTTCGAGAGATTTATTTTAAGTAAAGCCTCCATTTTTCATTTGAAAAGTTAAAAGTTGGGGAGAGAAAAAGAGTTCTAAGCACTGTTTGCACTGGACTATCTAGTAGTAAAAATATTTAATATTTTACTCTATTACTATGAAATTTCCTGCTACAGTTTCCTGCTACAAATGTATCACAATTGTAAATTTGTATAAACGTTGGCAGTTTACTACTGTGTATCATTTGTCATAAAACATACCATCTATTTTTCATTGAATGAGAACAATTTTGTTGCAGACTCTTCAAACTTACTAGTTTGCAACTAGCTCTGATCTGTGAATTCTAAATCTCAGTTTCTCTCTAGGTCTGAAAAAAAAAACAAAAAATTTGCAAGTCAGAAATCTGCCCACATGTACATTACTTTTTAAAAAATATTAATGTGAGGAATGGTTATATCTAGCTCTAAATGTGAGCTCAAGTCCTCCTCCTCCTGTTACCTTTTTCCAATAAACTTTATATTCTTTCTACCACCACCACCAGCACTCTAGTACACTAAGAACATATTTTTATGAGGTGATAGCACCCAGCTAACCACATCTGGGCTTGGAAACATATACATACATACACACATACATGCATACATTTAGAAAAATTATATGGCTGCCCATCTATCATGCAGAACTTCAGTTGCTTGGATGGGAGACTACTAGGAAATATCAAGGCTGGGAAGCGGGAAGACATCCTGGAAGATGGCGCTAGCAGTCCACTTGTGTATTGCTGCCATTACATGTTTGTGAAGTCCTCAGGAGTTGGTTTGACTTCGGGGAGACTTATTTTCTGATCAGCATCATGATACAGTTACATTCTTTTTGTATGTGTATCTGATAGGTGGGTTGAAACTGTGATATTATAGGAGTGGTAGCTCCTCTGTGTGTTGTTTTACTTAATGTCTTTAAGGCCTTGAGCATTAAAGCATGTCTGTCTATTCCACTGTAGCCTGGAATTTTAAGGTTCACTGAGTGAATGGATATATGGAATGGATATATAGTTGATTGCTTTCTCTGGAAACATGACTTGTTATTTGGTTGTATAGAAAGAGATGGTGTGGAGACTTAAACATGAAATTTAAACTTCTCTCTCTCTCTCTCTCTCTCTCTCTCTCTCTCTCTCCCTCTCCCTCTCCCTCCCTCCCTCCCTCCCTCTCTCTCTCTCTCTCTCTCCCTCCCTCCATCCCTCCCTCCCTCCCTCCCTCTCTCTCTCTCTCTCTCTCTCTCTCTTGATATCCTGCCATTTACTGAATTTGTAGAAATTTTAGTGGTTATTCTTTACTCATTATCCTGCAACTAAATGATGCCTGGTTTTCCAGTGAGTTTAAGCTATATTTTGAGAGGCAAGTTTCATCATTCAGCATTCACCACTAGAATAATAAATAATGGTAACTTGTTGAATTTGAGCTATTATTATAGATCTATGATTTAACTATTTATGACTAATAAAGTTAGTTGTGAGGTTCTTTTTGAAAACACAGCCCATTTTTATTGGCAGGTGCTGTTAAAGAATGTCTTAAGTCTTAATTAGATTACATTCAATTTAAAGAATTTGAAATAACTTTTACTGTGCTTTTGTTTGTTTAAACAGATTTAAGGCACCTAAGCCTTTCCATGATTGGAAATTAGTACCGGAATTTACATAGAAAAGTGGTTTCCCTTTCCTTTTAAAAAGGGCATGAAGATACATCTCATTTATTTAACCATTGAATGGTTTTAATAATAATGTTATTATTGTATATGTTTTTTAACAATGTTCAATTTTTGCATTAATTTTCTTTTGTATTATATTTCTGCTAAGTAAGTTGCATTCCCTTTTCAAATGGAGGGCTTATCAATCCAAAAAGTAAACTAGCAACTATTCTGGTACAAGTAGTTCTCATTTAGTGACCACAATTAGGACTGGCAGCTTGGTTGTTAAGCAAAGCAGTTGCTAAGTGAAACTGCGATTGTGCTTACCATCTTACTTCAGCTTTCTTTTGCTTTACAGACCTGCAAATGTCATGAATGTGAGGATTGGTCACAAAGTTACTTTTTCATCACCTTCCTAACTGAACAGTCACTGTCCAAGGCAGTTGCTGAATGAGGACTACCTGTACTATTTTTTATTGCTTGACAGAAATGGTGAAATGTTTATAGATGATTTTTTAACTCATAAGTGAGTTATGATTTAAACTCATTTAAACTCATAAATGAGTTCATTCACCTTCAATTCCAAAGTAGTTTGGAATTGAAGGTGAATAAATGGCAAGTTTGGTAAAACCAAAAAAGAACAATTACTTTTATCCTTGAAAGAAAAAGGTCATGACTAAGGGACATGATAGGGATGCATGTGGATACTTTTTCTCACTCATATTATTAAATTCAGTTTTTCAATGTAAGTACATGTGGAAGGTTCAAGATAGATAAAATTATGCCCCCCAATAAAATGAGAATTAATTAAAAGAGAATTGGTCATCTTCATGGAATATAAGACCATCTGATAGCTATGTTATATGAAATCTCCCAGGTTCAAAAGTATTATCCTTCTGAATATCCCTGTGCAGCAAAAATGTTAAGCTAAGACCACTACGCGTATTCCTGTCTCTTTTCTTACCTTCCAACATATTCATTGCCTGGAAAAATAGATGGAGAAGGCTATTGAATTTATATTCATTTTGGGCTTCCATAAACTTATTAGTTACTGTGATTTCTGAATGTTGGACTACATACATGTTTCACCCAGTAAAAACTCGTCATATGTGGTTGGTATACTAATTAAACTGCTTTTTTCTTTTGTAAAGTTTTACAACTTGGGGTTGAATCAGGATTAATTACATCGGATTAGCATGCAGTTGGACTTGTTTCTGAGTGCATATAAATAAAATTGTATTTAATAGTAATTTAAATACAGAATTTTAAAAACTGGTATCAGTTCACTTTCTAAATAATTATATCAGTATATTACTAGTTATACTTGACTTCTAGTACAGGTGTATGCAGTATGTTAACTGTGTTTCTTTATTCTGTTTTTAAAATTATATTTTTTGATAATTTTCATATAATAATAACAAATCAAAAAAGAAAAAGAAAAGGAAAGCTCAAGAAAAGGGAAAGTTAAGAAACCAAAGTTAAGAAACATAGAGATGACTTCTGACCTTCTTTTCAACAGATAATTACATTCTTATTGTCCCTCCTCCCTCTTAAGTATTTTACAGTCCCTTCACCCCTTCATTTAGTCTTCATCTTAGTCTTCAAATCCATAAATCATCAATTCATTTTTTTCTTCTTTCAGCAAAAAGGTCATACAAGTCTTCCAGTCTTTCAAAAAGTTTTTGTTGTTGGTTCTCTGACCAAAGAAGTCAGTTTTGCCATTCCTGCAAATGCTGCCATTTTTGCAATCCATTCCTTCACTGTGGGAATTTCATTATTCTTCCATCGTTGTGTATATAATAATCTTGCTGCAGTCACCATATACAGTATCAGTTTACCATAAGCCCCAATAAGAAAATTTCTGGTTTCTTAGCAATATTAATCCTTCAAATCTTTTGCATCATTATATAAATTTGTACTCAAAATTCTCACAAGTCCACCATGCATGATAAAATGTTCCCTCATGCTTTTCACATTTCCAGCACTGGTTTGAAATACCTTTGTACATTTTTGATAATTTCCCTGGTGTCATATACCAATGGTACATCATTTTATAGAAATTTTCTCTTAGATTATGACACAGTGTGAATTAATACCAGTTACTCACATTCTCTCCCAAATATCCATCTCTATGAACTGTGTTTCTTTCTTCTAAATTAATTTCATATGTGCCATCTCAAGTACTTGGGTTCAGTGGTGTTCTTCCATCCAGTCTTCTTGTATACACCTAAATTTGGATCCAGTTCATTATGTCTTGTGAATATTGTGTATTTTCTTAATAGTATGACAATTAAAAACAAGACATCTGGCAGATTTATGGGAGACAATTGTCTTCTAATGTGCAGAAGAAAAAGAATAGGATTGATTGCACACAGTGTAAAATTTTTAAGTGCTTCTAGATTATTTGCATGCCTAATTACTGTGCATTCAAAACTAAGTGAACTATGGCTACTTAGAACTGGAAAATGAAAGGCAATCTTTTATGGGAAAAATATCACATTTGCATGTAGGCCTGTCTATACATTAGAATTAGATTTTTTTCTTATGTTTAATAATAGTGTGTGAGAAGTATACTTATGCTTCTGTATTAAATGAGTGAATGTGACCCTGAAACATCAGCTTTGCTTTGATGTAGCACAGCACGTGACTCTGAGAAAAACTTAGCAGTGCTGTGTAATTTGGTGATAAAGGACTATGTCAGAATAGCAGTTAATTACCTACTTTGCTTGATATAGAGAACACTGGTTCCATACTTCCCTTCGTAGTCTTTGGACGTATTCTGTTCAAATTTTACCTTCTACTTTCTGTTCGTGAAGAAATACATATACAAATTTGAGCGTGCTTAGATATATATATTTGATTTGTGTAACTAGAGTAGATTAAGCAATTGTGTTGTGGTTACCGTATTTTGTCTTAAAAATGTGGGGAAGTAGTGAAAAGATCAGTTTACATATATATAGGAAATAAGGAAATCTGCTAAGTTAACTGAAGAACTGCTGAGTAATTATGCAGTTAACTTCAGGATTCACTTTACTACCACTGCATCTTTGGCATTACATGAATAATTCGATCTGAACTGGTGCAAAGAAGAAACCAAAGAAAGTGAGAGCAGCAGTATTTCAGATATCCTAGAGATGTGTAAAAACTTGCAGGAAAAATGTTAGAAGCCAGAATTTGATATAATTCCTGGACTTATTAGATTCTAGTTCTACTTAATAATAATTGTCTTAAAACAAATTAGATAATCCATGCAGTAGTCATATAAGGCAGGTTAATTTTTTTTATGTGTGTGTGTCTGTGTGTATGAAAAACTGACATACTACTGCATAAGATTATTAATGGGGAAAGCTAAGTATACTAAGTATACTAATAATGAACTTAATTGTTGAGTGATTTTGACTGTATAGCAAGAATGGGCTATTAAAAATGTGAGGAATATATTGGCAAGTCTGGAAGATTCTGAGCTTCTTAAGAGGCGTAAGGGGGCTGTCACTTGTTCCCTCCCCCAAAATGAAGTGTGAGCATGTATAACGGTATCTTATTTTCAATTGCATTATGTCATGATAGCAGTGGAAAGTGAGAAAATCCTTGGCTCTCAAATTCAGTTGTCTTTCTTTTTCAGTTACATCCCTTAGAGAGTTTTTGTGTTGAATTTTCCCAGTTTAGTCACAGAAAGTACTTTTTGGCCACTTGATGATAATTGTTAGGGTTTTCAGAAATACAAAATGCATAATGAAGCATAATGAGTAGACACACATGTATAGTTCTAATACTGTCCAATAATTTGACTTGTTGCAATTGAGGCTAACCAATTAAATGTGATATTTCATATTTCTAGGAAGAACAAAACAGAGGCAAGCCCAATTGGGAACATCTGAATGAAGACTTGCATGTTTTAATCACTGTGGAAGATGCTCAAAATAGAGCAGAAATCAAATTGAAGAGGGCTGTGGAAGAAGTAAAAAAATTACTGGTACCTGCAGTAAGTAGTTTTATTGAAATATTGATGTTTGATACATGTTTTTTAAGGGTCATACTGTCTTCCATGTGTTTTAGATAGTATGCAATTAAAGGAAATATGTCCAAGTAAAATATTTTTCATCTAAAACATTGTCAGTATATGATGCACTGTAATGTAAAAATAAGATTGAATGTAAGATATCAATTGCTTTTTCAAAAGCACCTTTCATCGGTTTGAAAAGAATAATATATAACTAGTGCATGCTTATAGGATATACAAATAGATTATATAGGAGAAATAGGAATATTTCAGATAATTTTAACTATAGTCTGGAGAGCAGCATGAGGCTGTTCACTTAAGCAAAACACCCCAGCTCTGTAGTAAGCTACTTTTAAAATTATGAGAGTCATTTAAACTTGTGGAATTTTCAGAAACAGTTATAAAAGGAGGGCTGTTAAGAGAAGGCATGGTATGAACCTTGTACACATCTAAAGTAACTCTGTGGAGTGTACCAGGTGGGAAGAAAGAGAGTGCAGCAGATCTCAGTAGGTTCTACTATTGATTGTAGCCACACTTTTCAGAAGATTTGATTTCATAATTCAATGAGGCAACTTTTTTCTCTTTATAAAATTGCTCTGCTGATAGATATCTCTCAGAGAAATATATCAAAGAAATCAGTATATTGGCTGTAGTTTATTTACCATAAAGAAACCATTTTGGAGATGGGGATATTTTATTCCAAGTATGTGCATGAGCAGGATGTCTGGTTATATGAATTTTTAAAGGTATTTATAAGCAGGGAAGCATGCAGAGGAAGAAAAATATAAAAATACAAATATACAGTAGTGTCATATAAAAAAACCTGCTGCTTGCTTAATATGGGTGGGAAAGTCCCTTAAATTATTGGGGACACATGTAAAGTTGGAATATGTTTTTCATACTGAGCTCACATCAGAAGGCTTTTCTAAAACTATCTAGTTGGACTATAATAGTTCTATGCTGGCTATAATAAAAATGAGCAGAAAGACATAAATACTCCTCTCTTCTACCACTGAATTAAATTTTGATGAACACTAGTAGTATGATGCAACTGTGTTTAAAATCTTGCTTGATAATACTACATAATTCAGCCATTGAGAACAATTAAAACTGCATGTAAAGATATAATTTTAATTAAAAATGAGAGCCAGTTTGATTTAGTGGCTAAGGTGCTGGGCTAAAATCCAGGAGACTAAGAGTTCCAGCCCTCTCTTAGGCATAAAAACCATCTGGGTGACTTTGAGACAGTCACACTCTCTCAGTACCACCCACCTCATAGAGTGGTTGTTGTGGAGAAAATAGGAGGAGGTGCATTGAGTATGTATGCCGCCTTATGTTGACCAAAAATAAAGGTGGGATAAAAATCAAAGAAATAATAAAAAAAGTCCCACTCTTATTAGGGAGATAAAGTATAGAATAGTTTGTTCCATAATACAGAAACATTTTTAAAAATCTACATTCATTTAATTTAAATTAGGTTCATGTAGATGATTGATTAATTCTTCAGCAGTAAACTCAGTTCCATCTCTGGTCTTAATGGAAAATGTTTGTTTTGACATTGTACACATGGTCATTTCTAATTGAACTGATCTCAGTTGTATGTATATTAAGTTTAGGTTGTAATTGTGCTGGTGTTTTGTTCAAACATAGATACTGTGCACTGTGTTATACCTTTAATTAATGTGTGTCTTCAGAGTTGGTTTGGATCAGGATATAAAGATGGAGTGTGCAAGAAGGAACCATTTTTGAGTTCTAATTGTAGATAACAAACTATCAAATTTCTTCAGATGTCAAGATTTTTAGTATCTTGTAATTGTTTATTACTGATCCATATTTTGAGTTTTGCATTCTGTATCCTTTATCTCTGTTAATATTTTAATATACTGTATATTATGCTGTGTGTCCATTTTGCAGTGCATTCATTTGTACTTGAAGGGAGGGAATGTTTGCATTTTTACAAGAAAACAGGGTGTTTATTTGAGTGCCTCTTTAACTAAATGTTGATGACTATGTAGAAGATCATAGAGGAAATGACTATCATGTTAGGCATTTAAGTGACTGCCACATTAAGGTCTACGATTCTGAAACTGCAGCCATTAAGTTAAATTTAGAAATCTGTTTTTCACTCGGATCTTAATTCTGTAAGCTGCTCAGAGTCACCATGTGTGAGTTGGGCAGCCTTATACATTTGTTCAATAAATAAATAAATCTTAGTTTATGTTGGTAGTAGCAAAATTTCTTTGTAAATATTGAGGAAAAGCTTTTTAGTTTGATTCTGCAAGTGTTGTCCTAAGTAGACATAGGAGAAATTGATATCAATAGCTGTAATACATGTAGTGGCTTGTTGAACAAGATATAATGTCTAGGTTAGCACATAACACTAAGTTGTAGATCACTGTGTGCCAGACACATTGGCAGTTGTATAGATTCATAAATTGCACTAAGCCAAAAGGAAAGTATGACTTAGCACGATATTTGAACCCAAGCAATGATTACAGTAAAATGAAAAAAGTATTGCTGTATCTAATTTCAGTGCAAAGGAGCCATGTATGTAACAGATGAAATCTACAGCAAAATGTTATATGTATCCTTACCTACTAGTAGAATTCTTTTCAGCATTCTTGCCAGCCAATCAGTCCATTGTAAATCATGTAAACAGTTAATATCCATTCTTCATCCCTCAGCTGACTTTTACTTTTTACTTTTTTCCCCAAGTAATATTGAACTTTGTGTGGTTCTGGAAACTGTTAAATATACTCAGTTCGTTAAACTGCTTTGGGTTGGTATGGTATCCTCCTTTTGGATATAAAGCATTTTATGATTCAGTCAGCTTCAGTGTTTGCCCAAGTATGTTAGTTCTGCCCTCTTGTTTCTCAGTGGCTTTGTTTTAATTCCAGTCTTGATGTCACAAAATCATGTGAGTTCGCAATTTGAGAGAATGATAAGTACAGTGTCTATTGTATCAATAAATACTGTTTTGGAAGCTTAAACAATTATTTTATTATGCTGTGTTCAAATGGAAAGTAGTTTGTGCTTTTTTAAGGGATTGTTCCACGTTATTTTCTCCCAGGAACAATCATTTTCTGTGAAATTCTGTAAAGATGCAGTCATTCTCTTCAACTCTGCTTTTTGTGTTGAATAGGGAATTCAAGAAGATAGGGAAGTTTTATTGTGATGCAAACCCCTGCTAAAGGTTTCAGTTATAAATTATGTACTTTTCCTGATACTACACATCTAAGAATGCCTCCATAGAAAAGATTTAAAATAGGCAGATTTGAACAAACATCTATGTAACCTTGGATAGCTATATCAACCAACAATTAATTGCAATTAAAAATAATTCTGTGTAATGGTCAAACTTAGAAATTTTAGAAACTACTTCTGTAAATTGGTAGTGGTTTTTTAGCATTAGTCCCTGGCATATTTTAAGATCTAGGAGTTCATTATTTGTTGTGGAAGGTACTTTGTGGATTATGTTTCATTTCTAGTTGATCATACTTTTGGCCACCAAGAGAATTCAGACCTGATTTAATGGTAGGATTTTCCTACTTTTTTAATGTAATTCCTTCTTCCTGGATGACTGTCTCTCTGAGGGAATTCATTAATTTTGTGAGATTAATTCCATTTATTGTGCATGAGATATTTACTCCACCTATGAACTGGGCTCTTGGCCCTCATAGTTAAAACTGGTTGGAGGATAATGAATACATCTTTGCAAGATGGAGTATTACTGTGGATGCCTTCCCTGGACTGGATTGCTAATACACTGTAGCCAGTTTCCTGTATTTGAACAAAGTTGTGGGACGCGGTGGCGCTGCGGGTTAAACCGCTGAGCTGTCGATCGGAAGGTCGGCGGTTCGAAACCGCGCGGCGGGGTGAGCTCCCGTTGCTCGTCCCAGCTTCTGCACACCAAGCAGTTCGAAAACATGCAAATGTGAGTAGATTAATTGGTACCGCTTCGGCGGGAAGGTAACGGCGTTCCGTGAGTCATGCTGGCCACATGACCCGGAAGTGTCCTATGGACAACGCCGGCTCCAAGGCTTTGAAACGGAGATGAGCACCGCCCCCTAGAGTCGGACACGACTGGACTTTACGTCAAGGGAAACCCCTGTGGAATAGATGACTGACTTGAAGCATGCTTGGATATTTGCATACAAATTTATATAACAGTGTACATCTTCCTTGTTTGCGCTGGTGGATGACCTGTAACCAGGGAAGTGCAATCTTGTGAATGGGAGTTGGAAGTATCTTTTATCAGGACTGCTCAGCTCCATTGCATTTAAGCTATGTCGTGCAGCAGGATTCTGTCTTCCATTCTTTTTAACAACTGTATGAACTGATCTTCCATCTGAATCAGATACAGTAGAGGAACCAGAGGGCTACAATGGGGATTGGTAAACAGAGATTGAAATTGCATAACATGAAATGGTAAAGTAAGTGGTTTCCAGATTTGTGAGTTGGTAGAACTGTCTGTTCTGGATGATTTTATTTATTTGTTCAAATTTCTATCACCACCCATTTCCCCCAAAGGTGATGTTGCACCTCAAGGAACAGGACTGTGGTTTGTTGGTACTCCTTGGTCTAGTTTTGTTCCTGTAGCCTAGGTAGCCACAGCAACTAAGATTGGCTTTCTTCAGTTGTGGCCATTTGCCTGCTTTCTTAGATCAGGATAGCCTGGCCACAATGACCATGCCATAATGCCTCAGACTACTCTAGATTACTGTGCGCACTCTGTGTAAGTCTGCCCTTACATGTGTAGTAGGAATCACATCAATCTAAGAATCTGCCTGGGGGAGTATTGCTTTATATCAATCTACCTCAGGGTCCTGGTGCTGATGTATAAAATTCAAAATACTTAGACCTAAATACTTGTCAGAATACTTTCCATAGTATCTGCCAACCAGCATACATATTTGTGGCATGGGTCTTGCTAATGGTACTTCCGAGGGTGATAACTGTTGGAGAAGTTAGTAAGATTAATGTCAGCAATGATTTTCTTGCTTTAGACATCTCTGCCTTTGGAGGTGTATCAAGCTTTCTCTATAGTTTCACTAAGTGTTTAAGATGCACCTCTTATCTAGATCTGCACAACACACAGCCCATGGGCCATGTGTGGCCTGCCAGCATTTTTGACTTTTCACTCTACAAGTTGTGCAGGTCTGATCTAGACCTTTGGAATCCCTTGAAGTGTTTGCTCCTGATTGCTGTAGGAAGTTCAGTTATACTATCTATTTGTATGTTTTTTGTTTTATTATAAACCACTCTTAAAAAGTACATACTGTAGTAATTATAAAAATTGATAGAATTAAAGAAAACAACTTCTTTATTGATGAGAGAGTGAAAAGATTTTTTCACATTTGAATTGAATTATGGTTTCCTTTTTCACTAATAGGTTCTCTCAAAATGTGAAATTCAAAGTACAGGTGAAATGTTACTCTATTTTTATTTTTCTGCTGTATTTGAAATTAATTTGCTCTTCTTTTTATTCTAAAAAAGGGGCAAATATTTTTAAAAACATCTATTAGGTTTGTAGATCTACTACATAGATTTTATTTTGTGACAGTTTTCATTAGAAATATAGCAGATGCATTTTCAGTCTTCTTCTCAAAAGGGAATCCTGAATCCATACATTCTGATACCTGTGTCTCAACTTTGGGGCTAAAGCCAGTGTGTGATTTGAAAGGAAGATTTGAGTTTGAGCTCTGCTCATTTATGAAGTTTGTTCATTGGTCTTATTCAGACTGCTGAGCTGTTGTGAGGATAAAATATTGCAACAAATTCTTTGTATGAGGAGTGGCATACAATGTTAACATTCATGGAATAATTAGCTTCCTCTATGATAATTATACAGGGGGTTAAATTTGCACTTTGAGGATTATATTTAGAAAGATGTGTTATCCTTCAAAATACTTGACAATATTATATGCTTTACAAATTTGATTGCTTTACTGAGCCTCCTCTCTTCCAAATTCATCATTTAATTCTAATTAATGCAATTTCTAGTAATGACTTGCTTGACACAACTGTAACTGGTCAGATACTGTTTTTTCATCTGCCCTGTTGAACCTGTGACTGGACAGGACCATGTGCATGAGAAATGGAGGTTGCTTTCCTGTAAATGGAGTTCTTCCGGAGTGCCATTGTCTAATCAATTATCTGTAGTGTTTCCCTGTTCAGGGAATGTTAATTCGTAAAAGATAAACAAGCAAGGCAACCAAATACATTGTCTCTATTTGTTGAATGGAGCTTCCTGTGTATTTGGTTTCCAGTGTTCCCAGCTGCTATTTGCCTGGGCAGGATAACTGAGGAAGAAGTCTCCTAACAGGTAAAGAGCTTCTTCTTTCTAACTCCAGTTTTTGTGTCATGTTCCAGGTCTTCCAAAGGTTGCTAAGTTCCTCCCTGAAAAAGTAAGTTGGGCTGTGATTTTTCTGATTTAAAAAGTTGTAAATATAAGCAACAACTTTTGTGGGTATTTTACCTTTTTATAAAACTATAAAGGATTGGTTGTAAACATTGGCTTTATTTCATGAACTGGGCAACTTATACAGTTGCAATTCACTGAAATTGACCCATGAAGCTATACTTACTAATATATTTGAATCATATTCATTTATTATGATTTATTCAAGGTACTTTATAGTAGATATTGACATTGCTGTCATAAAAGAAAAGAAAACATTCATGCAAAGGATAGATACAGGGAATCCTGAAAGGTTTATATTTGAGGATTTAAAAAGTCCTAAATGATAGTAATAACTTCTTTCAAGGAAAGTCAGGCTTTAAATTGTGTTAATGTTGATATTTATTATTTTTAGGCATTGTTGTATTCAGGTATTTATAATATAAACAGTATGATTTTTTCTTGTTCAAAGTGCAAGGCCTATATTCATAATTCTAGCTTTGAATATTTTGTATTTAGAAATAGTACAAAAAATACATTTTAAAATAGCCCAATGTGCATCCTGTACTCATACATTTGCCGATTAAAAGTGTGGATAAAAAGGCTATCAAACTACATCTCTGACTCTTCTATATATAAAATGTGTTATTCTAAAATGAATTCAGATTCACAATAAAATAGAGATTTTTGTTCCCTAAAATGATAGATTTGCCAATAGGAATTGTCCACAAGACATGAATGGCATTGTATCTGTTATGGAATAATGATACTGCATTGGCTGTTGCCAATTCAGAACTGTATCTAGGATATTATGGAAAAATATGTGAAGTACTACAAGTTGACAAAAAACTATAATTTAAATGTAGAAATGCTAGAAGAGGATACAATCCTCACAGTGGATTCTTGGTCACATGAAGTATTTTAATATCTCAAGTACTAAGTGATTATGTTGTCTTTGATGACACCAAATAATTTAGGGTGGTTAAAAAAAAAGGAACAATGGATACTTTCAAAAGGATATTTCTATTGGGAGAATGAAAATTAAAATGGCAAAGCTTCAGTATAAAGAAGTTTAAAGTGTTGTTCGGGGGAGGGGATTCTAAACTAGTTCTGGTGTGGCCTGAGATAGTAACTGATAAAAAAAGAAAAGATCTTGGGATTAAGATGGTTTTCTTTATAAGAACATTTACAGTGCATTGCTGGTATAAAAACGAGTGCATTGCTGCTATAAAACTACGTTGGGAATAAAGAATTAAATTGAATTGGAAAAATCATCATACATTTCAAAAATGTTTGGTGTAGTATTATTGGAATTCTGAGTGTGATTCTGATTATTGTGCTTAAGAAGGGATGCTGAATTGGAGAAAGCGCTGAAGTTGGCAACAAAGATGCTGAGCCATCCTGTTAAGATGAATGATTTCAACATTTGGAGGGTTTTTTTAGGTAGAAATAAGTGAGTAAAGGAAAAGTGTTTATGAATGGTCTGGAAAAAGTAGATAAGGAGAACATTTTCTTATTCTTTAAGGAAAAGATATATAATGAAGCTGAATGGTGAGTTTCAAGACAGATGAAAAGATGCCTGTTCTCTGTTTGATACCTTCTTTTAATTTATCTATGACATAAAGATAGGCCCTTAGAACAGTTTCAGACCTCAGAATCTACGTGTTTTATTTGGCATTGAAATATGTTTCAAGGATGGTTTACAGGAAAGTATGGGGTCCCTGAGATATATCAATTTTCCTGAAGTGAAACCTTGTAGTTACCAGTTCAGTAATATACTGTAATATACAGAAATATACCACCTTCTTTAAAGGAATAAATAAAATAATCCCCATCTTATAAAATAAAATAAAATAATTTGTTGTTGTTTATTCGTTTAGTCACTTCCGACTCTTCGTGACTTCATGGACCAGCCCACGCCAGAGCTTCCTGTCGGTCGTCAACACCCCCAGCTCCCCCAGGGACGAGTCCGTCACCTCTAGAATATCATCCATCCACCTTGCCCTTGGTCGGCCCCTCTTCCTTTTGCCCTCCACTCTCCCTAGCATCAGCATCTTCTCCAGGGTGTCCTGTCTTCTCATTATGTGGCCAAAGTATTTCAGTTTTGCCTTTAATATCATTCCCTCAAGTGAGCAGTCTGGCTTTATTTCCTGGAGGATGGACTGGTTTGATTCTGGCACTCTCAGAATTTTCCTCCAACACCACAGTTCAAAAGCATCTATCTTCCTTCTCTCAGCCTTCCTTATGGTCCAGCTCTCGCAACCATATGTTACTATAGGGAACACCATTGCTTTAACTATGCGGACCTTTGTTGTCAGTGTGATGTCTCTGCTCTTAACTATTTTATCGAGATTTGTCATTGCTCTTCTCCCAAGGATTAAGCGTCTTCTGATTTCCTGACTGCGGTCAGCATCTGCAGTAATCTTTGCACCTAGAAATACAAAGTCTTTCACTGCTTCTACATTTTCTCCCTCTATTTGCCAGTTATCAATCAAGCTGGTTGCCATAATCTTGGTCTTTTTGAGGTTTAGCTGCAAGCCAGCTTTTGCACTTTCTTCTTTCACCTCCATCATAAGGCTCCTCAGTTCCTGTTCGCTTTCAGCCATCAAAGTGGTATCATCTGCATATCTGAGATTGTTAATGTTTCTTCCAGCGATTTTAACGCCAGCCTTGGATTCCTCAAGCCCAGCATGTCACATGATGTGTTCTGCGTACCAGTTGAATAGGTAGGGTGAGAGGATACAGCCCTGCCGTACTCCTTTCCCAATCTTAGACCAGTCTGTTGTTCCGTGGTCTGTTCTTACTGTTGCTACTTGGTCGTTAATACAGATTCTTCAGGAGGCATACAAGATGACTTGGTATCCCCATACCACTCAGAACATGCCACAATTGGTTATGGTCCACACAGTCAAAGGCTTTAGAATAGTCAATAAAACAGAAATAGATGTTTTTCTGAAACTCCCTGGCTTTTTCCATTATCCAGCAGATATTGGCAATTTGATCCCTAGTTCCTCTGCCTTTTCTAAACCCAGTTTGTACATCTGGCAATTCTCGCTCCATGAATTGCTGAAGTCTACCTTGCAGGATCTTGAGCATTGCCTTACTGGCATGTGAAATGAGTGCCACTGTTCGATAGTTTGAACATTCTTTAGTGTTTCCCTTTTTTGGTATGGGGATATAAGTTGATTTTTTCCAATCTGATGGCCATTCTTGTGTTTTCCAAATTTGCTGGCATATAGCATGCATTACCTTGACAGCATCATCTTGCAAGATTTTGAACAGTTCACCTGGGATGCCGTCGTCTCCTGCTGCCTTGTTATTAGCAATGCTTCTTAAGGCCCATTCAACCTCACTCTTCAGGATGTCTGGCTCTAGCTCCCTGACCACACCGTCAAAGCTATCCCCAATATTGTTATCCTTCCTATACAGGTCTTCTGTATATTCTTGCCACCACCTCTTGATCTCTTCTTCTTCTGTTAGGGCCTTGCCATCTTTGTTTTTGATCATACCCATTTTGGTCTGGAATTTACCTCCGATGTTTCTGATTTTCTGGAAGAGGTCTCTTGTCCTTCCTATTCTATTGTCGTCTTCCACTTCCACGCATTGCTTGTTTAAAAATAATTCCTTATCTCTTCTGGCTAACCTCTGGAATTTTGCATTTAATTGGGCATATCTCCCCCTATCACTGTTGCCTTTTGCTTTCCTTCTTTCTTGGGCTACTTCTAGTGTCTCAGCAGACAGCCATTTTGCCTTCTTGGTTTTCTCTTTCTTTGGGATGTATTTTGTTGCCACCTCCTGAACAATGTTGCGAACTTCTGTCCAGAGTTCTTCCGGGACCCTATCTACTAAGTCCAGTCCCTTAAATCGATTCTTCACCTCCACTGCATATTCCTTAGGAATATTAGTGAGCTCATATCTAGCTAATCTGTGGGTCTTCCCTAATCTCTTTAGTCTGATCCTAAATTGTGGAAGAAGTAGTTCATGATCTGAACTACAGTCAGCTCCAGGTCTTGTTTTTACCGACTGTACAGATGTCCGCCACCTTTGGCTGCAAAGGATGTAGTCAATCTGATTTCGGTGTTGTCCATCTGGTGAAGTCCATGTATAAAGCCGTCTCTTAGGTTGTTGGAAGAGAGTGTTCGTTATGCAGAGTGAGTTGTCTTGGCAAAATTCTATCAGCCTATGTCGTGGTTCGTTTTGTTCTCCCAGGCCATGCTTACCTGTAATTCCAGGTGTCATTTGACTGCCCACCTTAGCATTCCAGTCTCCCGTGATGAAAATAACATCTCTTTTAGGCGTGTTGTCCAGTAGGTGCTGCAGATCCTCACAGAACTGCTCTACTTCAGCTTCTTCAGCATCTGTGGTTGGGGCGTATATTTGGATCACTGTGATGTTAGATGGCTTGCCCTGAATTCGAATTGAGATCATTCTATCGTTTTTTTTGGGTTGTATCCAAGCACTGCTTTAGCCACTTTACTGTTAATTTTGAAGGCTACTCCATTTCTTCTGTGGTCCTCTTGTCCACAGTAGTAGATCTGGTGGTCATTTGATGTGAAGTGGCCCATTCCAGTCCATTTCAGTTCACTGACTCCCAAAATGTCTATCTTTAATCTTGACATCTCACCAATAACCACATCCAATTTGTCCTGGCTCATAGATCTTACATTCCAGGTTCCAATGGTGTGTTGATCCTTAGAACATCGGATTCGCCGTTCACCACCAGCACCGTCGGCCGCTAGCTGTCCTTTCGGCTTTGAGCTAGCTGCGTCATCACGTCTGGGGCTAGTTGAGCTCATCCTCTGTTCCTCCCCAGTAGCATTTTGACCATCTTCCGACCTGGGGGGTCTCATCTTCCGATGGTATACCGACATATCTCTGGTTGTACTGATCAATTTAGTTTTCCTGGCAAGAATACTGGGGTGGGTTGCCATTACCTTCCCCAAGGATCGCATTTAGTCTGACCTCTCTGTCATGACCTTCCCGTCTTGGGTGGCCCTTCAGGGTTTAGCTCATGGCATCATTGAGATGCTTAAGCTCCAGCACCATGACAAGGTAACAATCCTTTGCTGAAGAAAATAATTTGAACACACTGATAATGAACAAAAGGCACAAAATAAATGAAATACTGCTTGTATTAAAATATGTGATGGGGGTCCAGGACAATTCTGCAAATTTACAGAATACTTCTGGAATGTCACATTCAGTTTAACATGGAAAATGTGATTTATTTATTGGTTTAATTTATACCCTGCATTACTGAACTATATTTATAACACTGCCTTCTCCAGTTCTTCACCCCCCACCCTGTAATGTAAGTGTGACTGAGAGAAAGCGACTGGCAAAAGTCACTCAATTTCCCTAGTCTTAGTCCAAGAGCAAACTTGAAATTAAGATTTTTATATGCAGAATTGTGATATAGTTGTATGTCCTTCCCCAAATCACAATAAGATGGGTAAGTTAATTTTGAAACCTAGCATTTGGAAGACTTGTGATATCCTCATATCTTATTTCCAAACATTTGCAAAACATTTGATATATAAGGGATTCATCTTAAATTAAAATACGTTTCTGTAGCCTTAATTCAAAAATTTGCCCTAATCGTAACAATCCTTAATCTGTGACAAATATCAGTGTTACCAGATTGTATCAACCATTCAAATACACACACAAAAAACCTGATTCTTTAAAATTAGACAAAAGACAAAACTTTCAATACTGTAATTACGTTTGATACTATTTTTTTTTCATATCTCTACTAGGAACTGTAACATTGAAGGTTAAATAACAATAAATTTAAACAAATTGAAGTACCTGTTGAAAATTATTTTAACCTGTTTAAAGAGTTTGTTCAATTAGTCTGTCTCTAGTTTATGAATATGCCACATATTAACAAAGTTGAAGTTGTCTCTTATGCCTGTAAATAAGTTAAGCACCCATACAACTTTCTACTTCTGAATGATATATGATCAGTTTGCATAAATTATTATGTACTTCCTCTGAATTATTGTTGAAGATCATAGCCAAGCTGCTTGAGTGATGATCTAAGTTATATGACAGCATAATCTACATTTATATTTCTTGGTTTGATACTTAAAGATTTGGGAAGCAAGGGAGATTAAGCAGGGCAGATTTTAGTTTAAGGATAAGGTGGACTGGGTTCCACTGAATCTCTATAATTTTTGTATATTTTTAGTGGCTGTGTATAATTTTTCATAAAAAGGTGGATTTTAATATAAGTATTCATTATAAGTAAGTAGCAGTTACTTAAATGTTAGATATATAGAACTCATACTTATGCAGCATGACAGTCTTTCCAAAGGAAGAAACACTTCCTAATTGGCATAGTTTCTTGAATATCTTGCGAGCTTCTGAATAGGTTAAATTTATATTTTAAATATTTTAAATAAACTATTGAATAGTTTTGAAGTTACTTTGAAAATTATTTGAAGGATATAAGCTGTCTAAATTTACCTAAATTCATAAGTTAAATAAAAATAAAGGTGGACTTGTGATTCTTTGATATAGAATTGGGGATTGGTCAAGAGCAGGTAAATGGAATCAGTAAGACAGCTAAAGATTACTGAGAAAATATCTCTCTTCTGGAAGACAAAATATTTGGGCTCAGGACTTAGCTTCTCAGTTTTTCCCTATCCTAGCTGAAGTGATCCAGGTTTCAATTTTCCTGTGTGGAAAAGCATAACTTCAGAGTAGAAAGAAAGACTTTCAAGGGTCTGGTTTGCTCTTTTGAAAGACTCCTGCAGTACTGGTATTTACAGGAACATTAATGCTATGAATCACTTCATCCTCAATTTTTCTATGCATGCAAATGAACCTTATAAGCATTCTTGGAGGATTTGTATTTTGGAAAGTGGAATAAAATGTTCCTGTTTATACAAACTTTTCTCTCTTTTTGCTAAATGTATGTATGGGTGGGCTGAACAGAGCTTAAGGTGGGATATTTACCAAAATCAGAATTGCTCATACCAGTAGGACTTAGTTTTCCTCTCCCTGAAGCCCAAGTATCTGTTCTATTCTGTTCTATTCGTTTGTATGCCACCTAAGTCACTGAGATAACTCTAGGCAACTGACATATTAGGGTTAAAATAACAAAGTACAAATAATATGTTAAATAAGAACCAAATAAACAATCATAAACGTAGTTGGGAAGGAAACCAACTCAATTATAACCATTAAAAAATCAGAATGCACCATCAGGGTTAGGGTTAGGGTTAGAATTGCCTCACTTTACCCTAGTGCACTGTGACTTCTGCAGTTCTCTCAAGTGGATGTTGAGGCGTTGAGGGAAGAGTTGATCATCCTGCTAGCTGGAGCATTGATTTCAGCAGAAAAATCGTATTTCACCCTAAATAACTGTTTTTATATAATTAAAGGAGATTAGTTTTTTTTAAATTTCTTGACAAGGTGCCTTTCACATGTTTAATGAAAACGTTTACATACACAGAAATTACTGAATTTATTCAAATGCGGATTTGTACTTCTGACCAAAGTACAATGAAAATAGAGGTGCATTAATGCAGTTGTGTAGGACTAGTCCTGCTGCAGCAATATCATGGCTCTCCAGATACTAGATTATAACTTTATTTATGGCTGATGGCCCAGTGGCATGGGATTGATGAGAGTACTGCATCAGTCAAGAGTCTTACACGGGTGGTCACAAAAGTTGAAATTAGAAATAGGTTATAAATAAATAAAATAAAGCAAAATGAGGTATATTAACCTCATAAACATGGACTTTAGTATATATTTGTTGTCATTTATTAAAAAAAGGGATGCCCATGGAAAATTTGGAATGTTGCAGAGAGATTCTGATGCTGGTGCAAATTAGGAGAAAGGCTACTGTAGATTCCTTATCTTCTCCTAAATATTTTTCAGGAGTTTTCTCAACCATTGGAACAGCTTTTCAGAGGATGCAAAGAGAAGTTGGGGGTGGGTAGGAAAAATGGGATCTACTCCCTTTTGCCTGCTGAAGCATGAATTGAATAAAACTACTCGGGAGATGTTTCTAGCAGTAGCTTTGCTTTTCATCTTACCTTTACTACGATTGTACATATGGACATAATCTGTCTGAGATAGCATTCAAAGGATGCACAGTGAGTCTTTAAATGAAGTATGATTTGAATCGCTAAGTTGTAAAGGTAAAACCCAATACAGTTCTATTTCTTTTATGAAAAATACTGAACTTCAGATAATAAATCCTGCACACTTAACAAGCTGTATTTTCACAGTTCTGTGGAAGTAGCCAAGCATTATCTTAAAAAGAAATAATGTTTCTCAGGTGTATTGTACAGTATCAGAAGAATATTCATTGCTTATATACAAGTGCACATAAAATAAGAAAGCATATAATAGAAACATGCTGATGCATCTATATTACAGTAGGTTGGGAAATTTTACGTTTCTCAGAATTCATTGTTTCATAAAATCTCTTTAATAATACAATATCAGAAAAGTTTGGCAGTTTCAGAAGTGTAACTTGGCTAATTCAGGTGTTCAAGTTAGTCCAAGGAAGGGAAACATACATGTATTGATTTGTACACAAGGGGCAACTGAAATAGACCGTGTACACATAATAATCTAAAAAGAAAATATTGGCCATGCAGAGCAAATCAAAACCAATGTTTAAACTATAATTCTTGTTTCATTTGTAGCTTACACAAAAATCATATCTTTCATAAACCTAGGTTAGCGGAAAGTATTCACAAAAATCTTTTTAAAACTTTTTTTTTTATTTTAATCCTTGGCATAAGGACATCATTAAGCAGCAATTTTTCATGTTTTTCCTTCATGGAGTAAATGATACTGTACATTTTTCAAACATGGTTTAATTGATTTTACTGCATATTGCAGAGGGTTTCCTTTTTTAATTCTAGTGTATTAATTTTTTGTTGTGTTCAATTAATAAAAGATTTTTTCCTATGCTTTGCAGAGCAAAGTGGACTAGGTGAACCTCATGATCCCTTCTAAGTCTATAAACCTCTGTAAACACGTATCTGTCTTCTAGGATTGCTATAAAGATTCTTAAGTGTGCTAGCACTAGCAGATTTTTGTGAATGGAACTTGAAGGCTTTCATCTCAACCAAGATAAAATAGGGAACTGACTAATAAAATGAATGAATGCAAAATTTGCTTCTCGGCTTTGCTTCTGGAGAATCTGTCACGTGTTGAATTAGTGATGAAGTTAACCTTGCTCATAAATACTGGTTAAACTATGTTTTAATGAAAGTATTTCATAGAAGTGATTCTTAACAATTGATTTGCTTCAGTCTACATAGCATTTAGCAGCAGTGATTGTACTGTTTTCATAATAAAATTGGAGGCACTCCAAGATCACCATTAAGGACATTTAAACTGTTGAAATACATTTCTGAATAACCACCTTATTTCATATAAAACTTTTTGAATTTGTCAAATTTCTAGTGCACTGCATAGTCAAGCACCCGTTTGGTAAATGCCATTAAAATACTGTGATGGTTTATATATACACCTTTGTATATCAAGCATACATTGTGATTATGTAATTAGGGTTTAATTTTATATTTGACAAACTAACTTACAAAACTATTACAAATAAAATTATTTTCAGGGTCTTTTTTTCAGTACATTCTATCTTAAATTTTTGCAAATACAGTATGCCAATTTAAAAAAGAAATTGTATAACATCCTTGAATTCCTTTGAATATATTATTAAAACTCCATGAAAACTTTTTTTCCAAATCAAATATTAAAGTAAAATAATTTTGACTATTGGGGACAAATGGAGATCATGTAACTCTGGTACGCTGCAATGTCATAATTGTGAGCTGGTCACCGAGCGCCCAGATCACAATCATGTGACCCTGGGGAGGCTGCAATGGCCAGAACTTTGAGGGCTGGTCAAGTACCACTTGTTCAGCTCTGTCGTAAGTTCAAATGGTCATTGAATGAGTGGCAGTTAAGTGAGGACCGCTTGTATACTGATGATGCAGCCATTCGGTCCCTAATTTCGGTGGGACTTAAAAGTCTGTGAGCCCTAATGGGTTACTGTGGAGAAGAAACACAAACTATTTTAATACCAAAATCATGATTTTCTTGAAGGAACAGACACCATAAACATTAATGGCAGTTAGATAAACAATGATAATATAGACTTAACTTCATGATTTAAATATCTTGGCATAGTATTCCAACCCTCTGGAACCTGGTATGAACAAATTTCTGACAAGGCCAATTATAGCAATGAGGCCATACTGGGTTGCTTTCATACTAGAGGAGATAACTCATTCCTGCGGCCCTAAAAAAGGAAGACAAATTATATGGCTCTTAGGTATGTACATTTAATAAAGTCACAAGACATTATCCAGTCCAGACTCCTAAAACTGCTATTGTGGGTACCTTGGTGATTTTCAAGCACATAATTTTGTTTAGAAACAGGGATGATCTCCCTGAAATCTCGGATCCACATGTGCCAGTTCTGTTTCTGGCTCAAGCTTCACTTTTCCTAGTGACTCCCTGGCTGCCACAATTGATTTATGCCAGTATGTGTAATGATTGCCTATTCTAATATACATCAGACTCATAAGCAGGAATTCAAAGATATCTGATTTATTAAAGAACAGCATGCAGGATCACAAAGAAAGCTGAGAATGGTGAAAGCACAGCAAATTCAAACTAAAAACCGTCGGTGCAAACTAAATCTCCCCCCCCCCCCCGAATATTCTCCAGTCCACAATCACAGGTGCTCCTAACGGTTTCTGATGGTCTGCGGGAAAAGTCCTTGAACAGAGAACATAACCCAAACACATTCCATTCTCCTGATTCCACATACAGAGCTTGGTACAAGGTTTCACAGCAGCTCCCTCCCATACAGAAACACATGTCAGCGCCATGGCATGGGAAACGTTGCGATGCTTGAAATACATTGAAACAGTGAACGTGACAGTATGGCATGGGGTTATCAAAAGTTAGAACCCTAATCCAGCAGTGCATGTTGGACTTAACTCTCTTTGTTAAACAGGGCAAATTACATAATATAGCAGAATGTAAACAATTATATCAGTGAGTTTACCTGCTCAGTGCACTGTGGTGTTTTTTTCTTAGCTCTCTTTGAAGTTTTCTCTGATATTGAAGAGAAGTTATAATACCCTTCTTGCAGAGCAAGTCTTCCCCTGTGACCTGAAGGAACTTGAGACTCTGCCCCATATGTTCTTTCAAAGTCCTTTCTACAAATGGTACCATACCCTCATAACTCTGCTTTCTAAGAGATGTTCTGCTTGTTCTGAGGATGATCTTACTTGCTTTTTACTGTCAGACTGGAACCCTAACATTTCTAGAAGAATTGCAAGATTGCTTTGCCACTGATTTATGCAGGAAACTGCTATTTTTAGGGCCTCATAAATATACATTTTTTAAAATGCTTTCTATGCTGCTACATACTTTTTTCTGTTTTAATTATTTAGATTTAGTATTTTGTTGTTCATACTTATAATGTTTGCATTCTGAACCATTTTATTTATTTCTGTTTATCTTCCAGAAAATGTTTATTTTAATTTGAGCCTTGTAACTTCTGACAAAAATATATAAAATGCTGGTCAGTGAGCCTAATAAAGATACTAATACTTCATACTTATTGACAGATACCTGTGTGAATGTACCAAGCATACAGCATAACTATATACTGTATATTCATACTTGTTGTTAGTTGCCGTCGAGTCGTTTACGACTCATGGCAACCCTATGTATAACAGAAAGAAATACTGTTTGGTCTTGCACCATATGCCTGACTGTTCCAGTGTTTGCTTCCATTGTTGCGGTAACTGTATCAATCCATCGCATTGGAGGTCTTCTTTTTTCCATTGACCCTTGACTTTACCAAACATTATGTCCTTTTCAAGCGATCGGTTTTTCCTGATGATGTGCCCAAAGTATGACAGTCTAAGCCTAGTTATCTTCGCCTGTAAGGAACATTTTGGTTATATTTCTTCTAAAACTGATTTGTTTGTTCTTCTGGCAGTCCATGGTATTTTCTATAATCTTCGCCAACACCACAATTCAAATGCATCAATTTTTCTTCTGTCTTCCTTTTTTAATGTCCAACTTTCACAGGCATCTGTGGCAGATGAGATGATCATGGTGTGAGTCAGACACACCTTTGTTTTTAAACTGACATCTTTACTTATTCATACGTAATATATTCATATTTATATTCATATTTACAGTATATTCGTATTTATATTCATACTTAAAACTCTAAAAAAAATTTCTTATGAAGAGTAGTATCAAGAGAAGGCATTTTGCAAGAGAGAAATGGAAGATTGATGGAAGGATACTTAAGGATCTCTGCTAGCTATTGGTCTATGCAATTCCATCCACCTCCCAAAAATTCCAAACTCCATATTTACATCTTGATGCCAGCTTTGAGGCAATATGCAGATCACTGCTTCTCAGACAGGTGACAACCTTACATTTCAAAGTGAAAGTAGAATGTTTATTTCCAGCAATAAATTTCCACCAATATGTATGTTGTGACAGTATGTATGCTATAACAGATGAAGAGCTTTCCTGACCATAAAAATAAAAATAAAACTTAAGTATAAATTTACTGGACTTATATGGCCACCTATCTCATGTAACAACAATCCATTAAAAACAAGGATCAAAACAGGAGTACCCTTCCCCCCAGGCACCAGACCAAACAGCCTCCCAGTTCAACCCCCACCCTAGTGCAATGCTTGGGGGAATAGGTCTTCATGGTGTTCCAGAAGGCTAAAAGGATTGGGATCCCTCAGATCTCAGATGGGAGGCTATTCCACAGGGCAGGGCGGCCACCAAGAAGGTGCACCTCCGAAATCCCATTAGGTGACAATTGGTTTGTTAAAATTTATTATTAAAACATTTAAAGGAACAGAATAAGTAGCTATATAAAATGAAAAAAGATAGAGACATAATGGATAAATAATAAAATATAAATAAACAAGGAGTTTACAATTATCATAAACTTTAAAATCCATTATTCATTGATTTAATGTATAGAATTAAGCTCATTATGTCATCTTAGAAAGTAATTAGAAATTTGAGACTTCCAGGGAAGCAGTGGCAGACTGAAGACAGCTTCACTTTTGCGGAGCTGACGGTGTAACGAGGAGCTAGTGAATGGATCAGCACCTCAAAATTCCTCCCCAGATAAAAGGGGAGGACCTGAGATTGCCTGTAAGTGTTCCACACAGATGCTCCCCGCAAGGAGACCATGTATACTGATTCGAGTTCTCAAGAGAAATGCAAGATAAACATGCAGTAGAAAATCAGTTAATTTACAATGTACAAAAAAAGTACAGCAACAAATAACCGAGTTTAATCATGAGACTAAGAATAATCTGCACTAGCAATTATGGATAGTGATCAAGAAGTCTATGTTATTTCTCATATGAAAATTGGGTAAAATCATGTCTTCAAAGTAGAATGAAAAAATTTATTACTACACTTTCTATTACTGTTCCCTTATCAAGTACATTTTAAAAATAAAGATGTCGCTGATATCTTGAAATAAACAAGGTATCAGCGATAATCAGAAGAAATAACAATTAAAAAATAAAAATTAAAAATTTTTAAAAATGCAAATAAAAACCTAGTATTTTTTTGAGTACACATTCATGCACAAACATGTAGTTAAATAAAAAAAATTAAAACATCCATATTCAATATTTCTATTTGTACAGTCCGTGTTAGTAATTTAGCTAATGGAGGAAGAAACATCAATAACCTGCGCTATGCTAACCTACCACATAGACTAGTACCTGTTGGTATAACATACATACATACATACGTACGAACTTTATTAATTTTCAGAGTAAAGTTAAAATACAAAATATAGAAAAGACAGAGTATAGGACTAAAGAAAAAAGAAAAACTATAAAAGTGCAAAACAGACAGAAAACAAACAGAAAGTGACTTCCAACCTTCTCCAATACAGATATAAATGCATTTACAGATATAGTCTTTTACCATTAGTTAAACCTTAGTAACATTATTTCTATCAAATCAAACCATTTAATCATTAAAATACAAAATACAAAATTTCATTTTTTTTCTGACACAAGCAAGTAGTCTAAAAGTGGTTGCCAAATAGCAACAAATCCAGACACAGTATTTTCTCTTACCAATGCTGTTAATTTTGCCATTTGGGCCAATTCCATCAATTCATTCTTCTACTGTAGGAATTTGTGGTTCTTTCCATATTTGTGAATATAAAAGTCTTGCTGCTGTAATGTATAAAAGTGAAGTCCCATATTCTTTCTCAAGCTGCTTCTCCATCAATCCCAAGAGAAACAGTTCTGTTTTGTTTTTGTTTTTTTGTAAGTCCACTTTGAGAATCTTTTGAATATTAACACATATTTGATCCCAAAATTTTTTGGCCTTGTCACAAGTCCACCAAAGATGATAAAAAGTTCCTTCACTAAGAGAACATTTCCAACAAACATTCGTTACTCCATTATATATTTTTGACAACTTAAAAGGTAAAGGTAAAGGTTTCCCTTGACGTAAAGTCCAGTCGAGTCCGACTCTAGGGGGCGGTGCTCATCTCCGTTTCTAAGCCTTGGAGCCGGCGTTGTCATAGACACTTCCGGGTCATGTGGCCAGCATGACGACTCGGAACGCCGTTACCTTCCCGCCGAAGCGGTACCTATTGATCTACTCACATTTGCATGTTTTCGAACTGCTAGGTGAGCAGGAGCTGGGACTAGCAACGGGAGCTCACCCCGCCGCGCGGTTTCGAACCGCCAACCTTCCGCGATACATCATTTTATAAATTCTCTTTTAAATTATAATTCAAAGTAAATTTCAAACCTTTGTTCCACATGTTCTCCCATTGCTCCAACACAACACTATATCCAAAATTCTTTTCACTGACAAATTTAAAATTCTTTTTATCCACTTTAAAACATCCTGACAATTTTGCATATATGAACCAATGACATGCAAAACCTTCCAACTCTAACTGTTCCCTTGTTTTAAGCTTAGGTTCACCTTCTTCAAAGTTTAACAAATCTTTATAATTTAGCCAGCTTGTTCTCCCCACATTTTTTCTTCTAACAAATGCTTCATGAGGTGACAACCACAATGGTACATTAGGAGACAGTCTTGCTTTGTATTTATTCCAAACCTTCATTATGGCACTCCTAACAAAATGGTTTTTACAATCTTTATTAACTTTATCATATCACAAATAGGTGTGCCGCCCAAATCTCAATTCATGTCCTTCAAGTTGCAATAACTTCCTGTTCTTCAACATTATCCATTCCTTCATCCAAAGCAAACAACAGGCATACAATTTTAAATCAGGCAAACTCAAAATATATATTTTAATCCTGATCAATTAAGCCAACTTTATATTCCTTCTTTTTGCTTTAAAAAATCTTGATGTTTATTCCCTTTAAATAGTGTCCCAAAAGCTGATCTCTCTTCATTTTCTCTTTGTCTTTTCTCAGGAACTACTCTGTAAGTATTATACATCTCTTTGGTAAGTCCAAGATGGGGAAGTTGTCGAAGTCACTCTTCTGATTTATTATTTGTGTGTCCCTTTTAGTTATCGAGAAATCAGCTGGTTTCATTTGTAAGCCCTGTGTAACATCTTTTTCCATATCATTCTTGTATCTTGTCATTTTTAAATCCATATCCAAAACAGCTTGGTTCTTAGTTGTATCCTCTTCTATCTCCTCTTTTAAATCCATTTTTTATGGTAGCAGACAAACTTAAGAGGAATTTCTGAATGCATTGTTGCCAAATATCCTTGGATTCTTCCAAAGTTGGATTCTTCCAACACTTTTCTCCATTCTGTATTAGTGTGTCTCTTCTCCTTTAATTACAATCTTTTAGTTCTTTCTGGTTCTCCTATTCCTTGACCACACTTTTTAAAGCATGAGGTTAAACTAGTCTATAATGGGTGGGTATTACCAAATTTATCTTTGTGTTTTAAAAGGGGTAGAAAATAGCCACCAACATGGTAATACATACCAGTGCCAAATTAAATAATTAATTTTGGTCAAACTTTTTGAAGAAATTGAGGTCATTCTATAATTTTTGTCAATTTATCATGCTTCCAGTTTACTACCAGTTTTTCATAAGACAAGTAGCACAAGATAAGAAATTCCTGCTGTTAGATGCCAGATTGGTTATTGCAAAATACTGGAAAACTCTTTCATGTAAAAGTTTGGGAAATTGCATTGACTGAAAAACTGACACAACAACAAACATCCTTAAAGAATACTAAATTAAGATTATTCAAATCTGATCATGTTAGCTAGAATGATGATGATGATGATGATGATGATAGTCATCAATTCATTTTCAACTCCTAGTGACCACATAGATTTTTTCCCCATGACAATCTGTCCCTAACTTGGACTTCAAGGTCTTCCAATGGTGCATTCATTGCCATTGTAACGAGTCCATTCACCTTGTCTATCCATCTTGCTAGTAGATCTTGGGCTTCTTCTCTTTCTTTCCCCCTTTCCCAGCATTAGAGCCTTTTTTGAGAGAGGTAGGTCTTCGCAGAATGTGTCTGAAGTAGGATAGTTTGAGCCTGCTCATTTGTGCCTTGAGTGAGAACTCTGGGTTGATTTGCTCAGTGATCCATTGGTTTGTTTTCTTGACTGTCCGTGGTATTCTCAGGAGTCTTCTCCAACACCAAAGTTCAAAGGTGTAAATACTCTTCCTATCCTGCTTCTTAAAGTCCAACTTTAGCTTCCATAGAGTGTCACCGGGAATACCATGGCTTGCACGATTCTGGTCTTGGTAGGTATAGACACATCATGGCATTTGAGTATCTTTTCCTTCATGGCTGCTATACCAAGTGCGCTGGTCTGCAGTGTATTTCTTGACTGCTTGTTCCTTTACTGTCGATGGTTTATCCTAACAGGCAGAAGCTATCTGCCACTTCTATATCTTCATTACCAATTCTAAGGCTGGTGGTTCTACCTGTTCTCATTAGTTTGGTCTAGTAGTATTCCCCCTTCGTTATACCTACAGGTACTAGTCTATATGGTAGGTTAGACTGAGAAAAAGGGAAGATCACCAGTGAGCACTGTGGATGGGAAATGGGGAAAGTAATCTGAATCTCTGACATCCAAGTCAGTTTAGAAAACGACACCCCCACCCAAACTGGCAGGGCAAGCTACTGTATATAAACCAGGAGCAAACCCCACACTTACATTGATGATATTACATAGTTGGGTCATGAAACATCTGCAAACAAACAACCAAGCTCAGAGAGCACCAAGGACTTTCAAGTCAGTTTAGCCACTGACTCCAAAAGGTAAAGTTCTATTTAGAAAATATAGTTAAAAACGCTTAGTTTATGATATATATTGAGATTGCAATAACCGAGTCTTCTTAATAAACAGTTATATGAAAATACATAGCCCTAACGTGCAAAAAGGTGTTACTAGTATTTCCGACCATGCAAGGCCATTTTAATCTGAATGGAAAAATCTGTCTTGGGACCCCAAGGACAGTAATTAGCAGTCTCTTCAGAGTGTCAGAGTAGAATTACCATTGTAATGGTTTAGTTGAAGGATAAAAGGATTGAATTTGGATCTCTTTGCCTGCCAAACTAAATCAGTTGCCATGGGAATTTTCAAATAGGCATTCACTTGAGTGATTTGAAGGGTATGAATAAACTCATAATAAATTACAGGTTTTAAAGGAGCAATCTTTGCTGTCTGGCATAGCCTGAGCAGCAAGCAGCATGGGGGCTTTTTTTAAAAAAAAAAATGCTTACATACTTAATGAGAAGTTGAACCATGCTCCCATGCAGACTATCAACTTATTCAAGCTAAACTGTTTCTACTTAATGCTATACAGCAAGCACAATTCAAGAGAGTTTGTAACAAATCCCTTGAGTAAAAAACAAAACAAAACTGATTGCTGTAGATGTAAATTAAATTTTTCTTGCTGAATTAGATATCTTTTCAAGGAAATGCTATTTAAAACAGATCTTTACATTGTTTCAGCAAACATTAATTTGATTTTAACTTTCCCCTCTGCATGTAATATTTACTAGACTTGCCAATTATAACTATGAAGGGCACTAAAGGCTTTATTTGAAGCAAATGAGGTGATTTGAATTGATTAAGATTATATATAAACATGGTAGAATCAAACATCATTCCCACTATAAAGAGGTTGTGTTTTGAGTTGCTAGCTTTCTTCTCCACATTGACACTTCTGAAATTTGAGAATGTAGAGTATGTTCTTGCAAATGCCTGATATAATAATGATTACTCAGCTATAGAGGTAAAAATAAAATAGAATATTTATTTTGTATCAAGCATGATATGATCATAAATTCAGGATAGTTCACTTTCTCTAGTTGTTGTTTATTCGTTTAGTTGCTTCCAACTCTTTGTGACTTCATGGACGAGCCCACGCCAGAGCTTCCTGTCGGTCATCAACACCCCCAGCTCCCCCAGGGACAAATCCATCACCTCTAGAATATCATCCATCCATCTTGCCCTTGGTTGACCCCTCTTCCTTTCGCCTTCCACTCTCCCTAGCATCAACATCTTCTCCAGGCTTCTCTAGTTACTATGATTATAGTAGCTCTACTGAAATCTAGCAGAGTTTACACTTGGGATACTGCATATAGTTTTGCAGTGAAATTCAGTTTTATAGATTGGAGTTAAATATTCTTATATACACACACACATATATTCATCCATCCATCATCCCCTTTTGGAACAGACTATAATATACAGAGCATCAAGAAGGAATGAAAAAAAGTGAATCTAAGAAATTAAAACATGAGATAAGAAAAGAAAACGTAATTAAAACTATTTTATTAGGTTTGTACCCCACCACAATAAAAGACAACTGTTTATGCCAACATTATTTAATATACCGCTTTATACCTTTCTATCCTTGCAAATCACTATGTTTTGCCCATGTCCACATATAAACTGCTTCAAATATTGCCTTTTGTTTTTTAAACTTCTCATGTCTTTCTTTCTGAGGATATTTCCAACTCTATTTCATTATAACTTTCTGAATCTTCCCCTTCTTCTCAGCCACTTCACTCTTCGTTCATATATTAGTTTTGCAACTCAGTCCTTATTAATTTTTCTCTTTGTGACCAAGGCATCCCAACTTTTCAGTTTCTCCTGATACAGCCAAATACCATTTTCATGTAACAAAGTATGTGGATAAGTAGATACACATTCTTCTGCAGTCTTGTGAAAAAGTACGTACTGCCTCATGTAAAGTTTTTTGTTTTAAACATATGTGGGCATACCAATATTTTATCTTCATTCGAACAGTATATAAAGATAAAGGTGATGTAATTGTGCAAAAAAACACCTATGAAAAATTTACACTGCAATCATGTATTCAACAAAAATTAACAGATATGCCATTTCCTTCTGTGGAAAAAGTAAGTACACTCTTGGCGCTAATTCTCAGGGAGAATTCTTCCAGAAACTGTCAGGAACACTAAACAGACTAATTTTCCTGCAGTTTTTGCATTTATTTTTACTACTATTGCCTTCGTATAAGGGAGCAGTAATGCAGTTCTTCCATTTATAAGACACAGATGCAGTTTTTACATTTGTTAAGCAAGTTGCAAAGACATTCCAGAAGCAAACCATATTTTAACTTTTCTGCAGTTACACCATCTGTAACTGCAGCTGCACAATTTTTCAACATTTTCAAAGCAATTACAACTTCCTTTTCATCATTTTTCTTGGACAGTAACATTTATAGCATTTATAACATACATTACTCCCATACAAATCTCCAAAATACTTACTTCAACATTCCCTAAAGTTGTTTTCATTCCAGTCATTTCATAACTTTTAATCACACTTGCTCTGCTGGATGTTTCTTGTTTATCGTGTTCACCTACTTCCAAAACAACTTGTTTATAGGCATCAAAATTGCTCTGCATTTTCTGTCTCTTAATGTTAACTGTTTTTTGTACTCTTTGACTATATTATTTTCAACTATCTTCTTCTCCTTATGCATATTATACAGTGTTGTTCTCTCATACTTGTGTTTTTGCAGTACGGTAATTTAAAAATACTGTTTTTTTCACTTTGTTATTCAATCAGGCATCCTTTTTCATACTTTTCATATGGTTAGACATTCTATCACATAATTGTATTTTCTCCATTCCAAATAGCTTTTACATCCTTGTTTCTTATATCCACTTCCCAGTCATTCTGTTTGGAAATTAAAATGTTGCCTAATACTTTTTAATACAGAACTAGTATTTTTCCTTCCTGTAGTCAGTCTGTTTTTTATTCTCATGTCTTTCACTTAACATCCTTCCTCTTTCTTTTAGTTTCAGAGATACACAAATAGCTATTTTTCATTCAATTCATTGATAAATTTATGCTTGTTATTATTTATCATTTACTAAGCTTATATTCTTCAGTAGAAACTGACTTTGAGCACCTTACATTCTTACCATATATAAACAAAAATATCAGGATATCAAACCAATAATAAAAATCATAAATCATAAAACAAAAAATAACCACCTATTGAAAACCAAGGAACAATACAATTATACAATAGTATAACAACACATATATAACAGGAAGGATGTAAATCAAATTTGTTTCCATCTCAAAGGTCTCTTGAAATGACTAAGTTTTTAATGCTTTTTGGAAGGGTTCGGTCTAAAGGTATCAAATGTATCTGATGAGAACATTCCTTTAAGAAGGAAGGCGACTCTTTCTGATATTATCGGGCAGCAGAGACCACTGGAAGACAGATATGCCCTTCATCATTTACTTCTTTTTCTTTGTCCTGCTTGAGTTTTCCATTTCCTGTGATCATAATCAGATGGATTCATAGATATTGATCTTCACTGCCCATCTTACCTTTGGTCAGTTCTTGCTTTCACGTGAAACTTTTTAATATATAGAAGGTGTAGCCTAGATTATCAGTTTTAATAATATTCTTGTTACATCATCATCATCATCATGTTGTTGTTGTTGTTGTTACGTTTTTATCCTGCCTTTTTAATATATAACTATATTTTGGTCAACTCAAGGCAGCAAACGTACCTAATACTCCTGCCTCCTATTTTCCCCACAACCGCAACACTGTGAAGTGGGTTGGGCTGAGAGAGAGTGACTGGCCCAAAGTCACCCGGCTGACTTTCATGCCTAGAAGTCACAATCTATTGGTTTCTAGGCCAGCACCTTAACCACTACACCAAACTGGCTCTCATGGTGCTCATGCCACGTGGAGCATTCTGTGCTAACTGTAAGGACGTACCAGTCAGTTTTAGTGCATTTAAGCCAGTTGTATCCTAAACATGCTCATGCAGTTTTGGGCAAACTACCCTAGAAACAACTGTTGTTCATAAACCACCAACCAGAAGTTCCATGCTGTGTACTAACCTGCACCCTGGTGCATTAGTATCTTATTTAATATTGTTACATTGCAGAAATCTAGCCTGAATTGGAACTGAAGATTGTGAGTGGGCCCAATATTTTTTTATACCTAAGCTGAAAAAGAAGTGATCTGTTATTGAACCATTCTGCACTGGTGAAATACGGATATTTTCAAATTAGAAAGACCTGTGAAATAAGAAGTAGGATAATTAATGGTCATATAAACAGTGCTCTTGGTTATCTGAGAAATGTTCTGCTCTCAGAGAATGTATGAGGAGAGCTTCATACAGCCTTTCCATGAACAGTAAAAAAAACATCCAAGAGCTCTTAGTGTTTATGGCAGTTTTTATAAAGTGAACGAACTGCCTAGTCATGTGCTAAGGAACTTCTGTTAGCAGGAATTTGCCTTCCAATTGCCGTTAATAAATAATGTTGATGCTTTTACAAAGCCAATTTCAAAATTAATTTCCTCATTGGCTAGAGTTAACATTGTAAATGGCATCAAACATGCCAGATGTTTGAGTTAATTGGCTAAAAATTCCAAAGGAGAATTGCCTTTCTTAAAACCTCTATTTTGTTATGAGAAAATTGACTCTAACAGAATGTTATCCATTGGGTTTCATAATCAAGTTGTGTATGCATTATTTTTGGCCTAAACCGTGACTGACGCAATTGACTTAAGAAATTATCAGTGTATAATCAGAGTAGAATGATAGAGTGACTTAGCTTGGAGTATTGTGTAAAATGTGTAATTGTACTGTAACATTATTGTTCTTAATAATAGTTGACACTGAGAATTTAGGATTATTATAGCCTAGAGAGGACTGTAAACCTATTACGTGATACCTTAGGTTGTGGAGAGACACCCTCTTTAAAGGTTGCAGAAAGGCAATCACTCCGGGCTGGGGGGAGAGACCTTACTAGTCTCAGAAGATTTTAATGATTTTAAATCAGTGGAGGACATTTTCTATTTGCAAAAGTTACTTGAGTACTTAATAGTAGAGCAGGAGATTGCAGTCTATTTCAGTGGGAGTTGGATTCTGATAATGAAACAGCCATGTTCATCATTAAGGATTATCACCCTGCATGAAAAATATGGGACTACTGCACTGTTGAGTACAGTCCTAGCTTTTAAAACTATTGATCATAATATTTTTCTGGAGTGGAGGTGGGCAAGGCTGCTTATTCCTGGCCTTGCCATTATAGAGCTCTTTCCAGAAAGTAGCCTATGGTATCTTCATTCTGAGAGCTCCCAATGATCTCACTCCCCATATTCAGTATCTGAATGAGGTTATTTAAGTGTGTATAGTTTTACAGTTGTTATGCAAGAGACGTAAAAGCCTTTTTCTGTTTAAAATCAGATATGACAAGGTGGTGCTGGAACCACCACTACCTCTTTCTGATTTTGCACATAACCCCATGAGATACCTAAATTGAAATCTTTTCATTGTCAGACCACTGATCTGCATTCTAGTCCAATGATTTGAGTTTAATTCCTGTTCCTGTGAATTCGTTCAGATACATTTTATAAGTTACGCTAGAGATGCATGTTAGAGGTTTTTTTTCACCCTTGGCTGTTATAAATTTTATATATATACATATACATATACATATGATAAATAATGTTCTGGGTTTCCTTCATTAATATCAAAATTCAGTTATTTTGGAATTAAATGGGCCAGTTTTTCCCTCTTCCATTTCCTGTCCAAAAAAGAGATATGTAAACTGTTACATGAATGTAGAAATTATTTCAAAAAAGTGATTATTAAATGGACTTTATTTACAGCTATAAGTAAGCAGCCTGAGTTTTATACTTACTGAAACAAAAGCACTGGCTAATTAAATCTAGTTGAGAGGCTAGATTTATTAACACATGCATACATATAGAGAATTCTTCCCAGCAATATAAAGGAGAAGACAAAGTGGAATTGAAGGTTTTGAGTGGAAAGTGAACTGAATGACACATTTGCTCCTTAAAGAGAGGTCATACAATTTTGTTTAGTCCTCTGTATTCTTGAACTGACTGAATGTAAAACCTTTGCCAGAAGTAAGATGAGCCAAGACAGTCCAACAGAAATAGCATTAACATCTCATCCTGGAATCTACAAGCTGTTCGAAATAAAAAGCTGCAGAAAAATAACCTGCTTAGATTTACACTGAGAGCCACTTTGGTGTAGTGGTTAAATTTCTCTCATCCCTAGGAAGAAGGCAATGGCAAGCCACCCCTGAGAATCTTGCCAAGAAAAGTGCACAGGTTTGTCCAGGCAGTCCACTAGGAGTCAACACCGACTCAAAGGCACCAAAAAAAGAAAAGAAGGATAGATTTACACTGGATTTAAAAATTGTTTAAATGCAGCTGAACTTTTTGTAAATATTTATAGTTGTTTACAAAATAACGAGTGGCTTAATTCTTGTTCCAAACATTTGGAGATTATTTTGGATGCATGCTTTTGACTAGTAAATTTTGTTTGATTGTTCAGGATCTTTCAGGGATAGCTCCATATATGTCAACATCCCTTCAAGTGAACTAGTTCTGTATACAGAGTATTACACAACATTCAAGAAAATACATGTATGTGGTTTTAAGATAACTTCTGTTCTTCCATGAGCAACATCATTTATTCTTTGAGAATTAATAGAATTTCCTTGCTACATTTCCTTCCCAAAAAACTCTAGTAGCTAATTGCTTTTAGTTCTTTATATCTATTCAAATAATTTATACATCAGAGGCAGACAAGTCCAATGTTTTGGACTTGAACTTCTGTCAGCCCCATGTAGAATAGATGGCCAGTGGCACAGAAAGTGGCCAAAATACCTGGAGGGCACCAGGTTGCTTTTTTCCTATTCTAGATCAGCATCACTATGAGTTTTAAAAGTAAGAACATAAAATATTTTATGTCGTCATTGTTATAAACGTACCCCATCAAGGGGTAAGGTTGTTTAAAAAATATTTAGCATTTAAATATATACATGCATTTCATAGAGTGCAAATTGGTAAGAATCAGAGAGAAATATCCTGGATATGAAACTGACAATAAACCAAAAGTGAGGTCAGAGATGTCAAATCACATATTTACTCCAAAAAAGTACAATAAAAAAGTAAACTTTTTGGAAACTAGTAAGGCTTCAGTATCTCCTCCATCCCAGTAAAACACCAACACAGAATATAAAATATATGTACTTACCTCATAACTTTTGTAAAGCAACTTGCACATCAAGGCAAGCCAGCATCTCAGTTTTGAACACTCCAAAGGGAAGGAGGGCTGACATTTCTCTTTCTCCCCTGCCCCCCACCTTATCCTCTTTTGAACAGTAACTTTCACTGCCTAAGACGAGACTGTCTTATTAAAATGAATTTTACTTTGTTTTCTTGTATTTTATTGTATTCCTTCATGATGGATGGTTTTATTATTGATAGTTTATTGGATTGTTTTTATTGAAAATTGTTCTTAATTTGTTTTCTACACTGCTCTTTTGGAAAGAAATTATTAAAAATAATATATACACCATCAATGGAATATGACCTATGGCCCCCTCACATACCTCCTGTCATCCCCCCTGTTCTTCAAGATATTACTCACTCTCAGCCAGGGTTACTTTTCCTTTCTGGGGCTAGGTATGCTTCAAAAGAAAGAACTGGCTATAGCGGCCTATCATTTCTGTTTCCCAAGGATACTCTAAGGAGTTCAGATGGGGTCCAGGAACATTCACGAAAACAACTTTTTTTGCTGGCAGTTGGTGTCTTTCTTTGCAGCTTACTAGCCGCCCAGTTTAAAACAGTATTTTTAAAAAAATGGGCAGAGAAGGGGGTCTGATATGAGTGTCAAGAAAAACATCTGGGAACAGGTTGGCGTATATGGCCAAACCAACCATGTTTTCTAAGAAAGAAATAGATATGAAATATACAAAGATAGTATATAACTTAACCTGAATTATGGAAAACTTACCATCATAAAACTTAATATTACATTTTTAATGATGCTTTGAATAAAAAGCATTTAATTCCTCAATCAGAAACATTTGGTTTTTTATTTAAATTACATGGGCGTTCTATTGGATAATAATTCTAGGAAGGTGTTATGTCCAGGAAGTCTAGTGGAAAATCTGAAATTTGTTTGTTTGTTTGTTTTTTTATTTTTGTTTTTTAAATGCTTCCATTCCATGGAGACTTGAAGGATTGTTTGAGGTAGGCCAGCACAGCAGGGATTCTTTATTATAGTAACGTAGAATAACAGAATTTTGAAAGCCTCTTCACATTTTTTTCTGTCCTATCATATACTAAGCAAAATCAAGGTGATGCTATTTTGAGTTTCTTTCTTACTCTTTCCTTTCTCATCTCTGTGCAAACTTTTCTGCAGGTTCCCCCTTAACCCTTCATTCCTTCCTATGTAGCCAGCTCTATATTCCTTTACATTTTTAAACAGACATAGGCTGCCATTGGATGAAGACAGTTGGGAGGAGGAGGAGGAGTGGGGATAAGGCAGAATCAGTGAAGCACAGTTCAGCAATTGCAAACCATTTTGATCATGACAAAAATATCCTGCCTGCCGTATAAGTATGTATGTAATTATTTTAAATATAGTTGTTTTCCTATCCTTGCTATGGGGAATTCAGAGGGTTGTAATATATGTCATCCTTGTGCGTTTTGTCTATGTTCAGCTTTCTTTTTAGCATAGGTTGCCATATGCAAAATAACACTGTTCTTATAGAGAGTGTTGCTATGCTTCTGAGTTTTCAGATTATTGCATTCAAAAACTGTTTTGTTGTTTGTTGAACATTATAGGGAGTGCACTGTGCATTTGATAGACACTTCAAGCCAATAACCATAGAAGTGTATTTTTGCTGTTACAGTGTTCATGCGTAATTTTGTTAAATTAATCCATTTCCTCTTTTTTATTTATAATTTATTAGAGATTACAATTAGAAAAAATAAAAAATAATGCAAACTTCAAAACATAGAAGAATAAAAAGAAAAAATAGGAAGTGTAGAAAGTAAAAAAGAATAAAGAATAAAAAGAAAAAACAATTTTAGTAACTTGTCACCATCTCTTAAAATTAAACAAATGCTCTTCTTCCCATAGCTCATCTCTTAACTATAAAATGCAAAAGCCTCATCATTCACTCCTTATCAACAAAAGTCCATTAATGCTTACCAGAGATAACTACGTATCTGTTTTAACCTTGATCAAATAAGCCAACTCTATATTCTTCCCCTGCACTTTGACCAATCTTGGTTTTTAATCCCTTCAAATAATGTTCTAGAACTTGATTTCTTTTCATTTTTTCTTTGTCCCTTCTCAACGGATCCTTCAGAACTTTAACAGATCTCTTTTGTACATCCAGTAAAAAAAAGGTATCCAAATCACTCTTCTGGTTTGACACTTTTATGTCCCCTTTTAGTATTAAGACATCAACTGGTTTCATTTGTATGTCTAATATATCATCTTTTTCCACATTGTTCTTGTAACTTGTCATTTTTAAATCCTCATTCAAATCAATTTCAGTCTTATCCAATATAGCTTGTTCCTATTCTGTGACATAATTAACACACCATCTATCTATGGTGTGTTAATTTTAAGAATGTCAGACATTCTTAAAATTAATTTCTGAGTCCATTGTTCAAAAATATCCTTCAAAACATTCACTTTTAAGTATTTTGTTTCATTCTTTGTTAAGTTGGATTTAGGTATTCTTCTCCTTTAATTGTAATCTTTATTTTAATTGTAATCGAGTTCCTTCTAGTGTCCAACCTTCAAAGTCCCACCCTATCATGCTTTTTTTCCCCAAAGAACCCAAACAAAAGTTTCCCATGGGACGGATTTTTATAATTAATTTCAATTTTTCATTCTAAATCCATTGGACGCTCAGTCCATTTTTAACTTTCCAAAATAATACTCTAAACACCGTCTTGATGTTTATTCCAAAAAGTAATATTTTTCTAAGTCCTTACCTTAAAGTCATATTGAAAACTTCGTTCGCTAAGAAGGAAACTCACCCAGTGAATCAGATAAAAACTTGCCGTTCCGAAGATTCTTAACATTTTAAAAGCAGTAAAACATAATTCCAAAGGTGATTAAGAAATTAGCTTGATCAAGCTTTTTGTCTATAAAGGCTGCATTACAACTGTTAGCTTAGATGGAATCTCTGACTCCCAGCCACTCAACTCATAAGCCGACTGCAAAAACTCAGGTCCTGCGGTCTACTCACAAGGAGCGGCTGTCCGGAGTATGTGTGGGCAATCTCATGATAATTCCTTTCTCTGGAGAGTATTCGCCAGCCAGGTTCCTGCATCCGGCCGCCGATCTCCACTGTAAATGCTGTCCTGCTTCAGCAAGGAGTCTAGCTCGCCATGGCCTCACCAGAAGTGACCAAATTAATCTATTTCCTTTTATTCAGTTCTGTAGTTGTTCGTGTAAGCAGGCAATCTGTGAAAAAAGCGTGCTGAGTTTTTATTATTTGCTACAGGTTTTTAAAATCTTTATTTAAAAAAACCCATGTCTCCGTAAAGATTTTTTTTGTAGGATTAGTGACAGATTTGTAAAATAAAGACTACGGTAGGTTATAGTATGGGTGAATTTATATGATGATCTTCACTATCCCAAAAGTGCTCATTAGCAGCTCCTTATTAAGTTAGACAGAAATGGTAGGTGTTATGTTAAAGAGCTGTATCCAAACCAACAAAGCAGCTTCAAAAATGTTATTTGGTAAGAAAAGATTAGATGCACAAAATAATGTCATAGATGTGCATAGATGAATTTGAGCTTAAAACTATTTTAAATATGAATCTCTTACCAAGTTATGATACAAACTTAAGTGTGTACCCCTCTTTATTGCTGAATAATAGAACTCCTATCATCAGTTAAGGAAAGACTTAGAGTTATACTGGACAGCATCCCTCCATCAGTCAAACTGGCAGCTTGTTGTCTGCAGGCTTTCCTCAAGCAAGTACATTTTTTTATCTTCTTATTTTTCATCATTTTCAGCTCCACTGTGAGTTGTCTGCATTGAGTAGGAAGGTCCCCCCACTGCCGCCTCCTCTTCAGCATGTTTCTTTAAGTAGTACTGCAAAAGGTATTTTGTGGGATTTTGTAATCTTCCCACTTATCCACAAACTAATCCAGCTCAGATTTACCTGCCCATATAGGCTTTTATTAAAACTAGCAACCTGGCAACTTATGTTCAACAGCTACTTGTTTGAATCCATTTTGGGCCTTCTCCTTTCTAAACTTCTCCTTTGCAGAGTCCTCACTGATGGTTTTTAAAACTACAGCTGTGATGCTAGTGTGGCGTCTGATACTGATACCAGCCCACATGTAGCCTTTCCTTCTCCGATGAAAGCTTTCCTATGTACTCCCTTTCCTCTGTACTCTCAACTTTTTATCAGTAAAATGAGTACGAACTGTTTTGTTTGGGTGTCCTTATAAATACATAAAGAGCCAGTGAGATGTTATCACAGAGAGCAGACTTGTCAAAAGTAACAACAGTACATATGAAAAATTACACTGTCCAAGTTGTAAGAAGTGAATCCACTTTTCTTCTGCCTTGTCTGGTCCTCATTTTTGTACTGTGTGAAGAAGTTCAAATTGTATATCTTCAGGGATGAGTAACCAAGTTGGTGAAAGGGCTAAAGACTTAAGTTCTTTGAGGAAGATGAATGAAATTGGGTGTACTTAATTTGAAGAAAAATTAAGAGGAAATGAAATAAATACAGGTAGTCCTTGCTTAATGACTGCCCTGTTTGGTGACCATTTGAAGTTATGACAGCACTGAAAAAGTAACTTTACTACCAGTCCTCACACTTACAACAGTTGCAGCTCCCCTGAGCTCCCATGAGCAAGATTCAGGCACTTTGCACCTGGCGGGCGTTTATGACCATCACAGTGTCCACAGTCGTGTGATCACTGTTTGCATGCTTCACAGCCGGCTTCTGACAAGCAGAGTCAATGGAGAAGCCAGCAGTAAAATCACAAGTTGTAGTCACATGATATCTCACTTAATGACCATGGGTGATTCACTTAATGACTGTGTTGCTTAGCAACAGAGTTGCTGGTCCCAATTGTGCTCATTAAGTGAGGACTACCTATACCTTGTTGTCTGTTCTATCAGTTGCATTGGATAAACCCAAGTTCCAATTTTAAATTCATGTAATAAAGAATCCTATCCTACCCCACAAATAAAAATAATTAACTACAGGTAGTCCTTGCTTAACAACCATTCATTTAGTGACTGTCCAGAGTTATGATGGCACTGAAAAAACTAATACTGATCCTCGCATTTATGACTGTTGCAGTGTCCCCACTGTCACATGATTGTGATTCAGGTGCTTGGCAAATGTCACACATTTACAATAGTCGCAGCATCCCATGGTCATGTGATTGCTATTTTTGACCTTCCTAGCCAGCTTCTGATAAGCAAAATCAATAGGGAACCACTTGATTTGCTTAACGACCATGTGATTTGCTTAACAACTGCTGCAAAAATGGTCATAAAATCAGGCCCAGATTCACTTAAAAACAGCATCACTTAGCGACCCAAATTGTGGTCATTAAGTGAGGACTACCTGTTTATGTTAATAATATAACTGACTCTCAAGGGCAACAAAGGACAAAGCTTTTTTGTGGAGAACTTTGTATTCCTGCCTTCTCTGTGTGTTTCAGGGTATATTCTGGCTCTAAAATCTGTTGTTCAAATGGAATCATTTGCTGTGTGTCTTGCTGATATTCACAGTTTTCATAAACTACCAATCTGTGGGAGAAGAGTGCAGAATAGAAGGATTTCTTAAAGTTGCAGATGTATTGTTTGTTTGATTTGAAAGTTTCTGAGAAGTTTGTGGATCAAGCAGGTTTTTCTACTTTTAAAATAGCAATCTACTTCAGCTGAAATTAACTATTTCAGTGTGAAAGGGGAAATGGTATATAATACTGCTTCTTTTATTTCTGGTAATTCCTCAGTAATATCCACCACACCAAATCTCAGATTATAGAAACGGGTTCTACATTTTAAATGCAATTAACTTTGCTTTCAGATATATATTATGTGAATTTGGGGGGCTTATCATACGGGAAGAGGATTCTTATATCAAATATGGCTAACAAGATGTGTATTTTAATACAACAACAGTCTTTATTGCGGTCATTAACCAGCACAAGGAAATTAGTATTCAAATATCCAAAACTTCCAAAACCAAATTGACAACATCAGGGCAATCAGGAAAAGTACATAATTTTGGCTGAAAGACAATATTAGATCAAAATATGCTAAGGGGCTTGCTCAGGCTACTCATATACAACAACAGCAGTGCTCAGGCTACACATATACAACAATTGATATACAACAACAGCAGCTATGTTTTAATGATCCCTCACATAGTACGTAAGAAATCTCTGAGTAAACAGAGATATCTTTGTAACTTTCTAGAGCAGGGATGTGTAAACTTTCAGTACAATGTCCATATCTAATTGGATTTAAGAAATTTCTCACCCTCCCCCCCCATTGCAGCTAGCACAATTGAAGTGCCAAATACCATTAATTTGGATAATGAAACAGCTGTATTATTAACATACAAAAGCATGGTATAAGCCAATCAATGAATTTAGGTTAAGAAGTAGTAGCTATCCTTCAGTTCTTTATGATGATCATCAACATTTTTAAAAATCTAGAAACCTTGCCTCGCATATCATGCACGGTACCTTAAACATTTTAATGACTTGGGAGGTCAGCAGAGAATGGTAATTATTGGTGGGCTACCTCCATCCAGGTGTAGTCACAACAGTTATATGAACAGAACTCATAAAAAAGTGCTTTGAGACAGGCCAATTCAACCTCCAGCTAGGTATCTTTTTTTTTCTTTAAAAAGCCATTAATGGAGAGGCAACATGAAGTATTTGAATTACAACTTCCATAATTCCTGAGGTAGGGAAATGAAGGCTAGGAGATGCTGTTTCTTAACCTGTAAGCCTTCCTCTATTATGGAATAGCCTCCTCTTGGAATGAAGTCTTAAACTATCCCACTTAATCCATACAGCACTTAGTATCAAGTTAATTGTCACCATTTCAAATTTCAGTTTAACCGCTGTGTTCCAGTCTTTGTTTTGTACTTCAGTTATGCTTTTAATTTTTTATTACTGTTCATACTTTCTATTCTAATTAAATTATTTTTATCTTTTTATTGAATTGCTATAAACTGCCATGAGTCTTTATTGATTTGGTGGTCTACAAACTTTAATATCTATCCATCTATCCATCCATTTTTCTAGGGTCATGAAACTCTAATCTTTTGGATACCATATTTCCTATGCTTGGAATAAATGTCTATTATATTTTCTTTTACTGATACTTCATTCATTATAGAGTAGAAGACATTTTAGATTTAAAAACTTGGTACTCATCTCATAATAATAGAAATTTTGAGAAATGGAGCAAGCTTGCTAAAGCTTTGACTGAACAATCTTAAGCATTCTGGACCATCTCTATGTAACTACACTATTTGATTCATGTCCTAGTAAACATTAACTGATTTTTTAAAATTTATTAGGCCAGTGGTTACAAATTTCAAGTTTAAAATAAGATGCCTAGGAAGATGGAGCATGTTGTGTACTTCTACTATTTTCAGAGGAAATCGTTTAAGATGTTTATCCCTTAATAGGAATAATAATTTCTAAATGCGGTTTTATATTCTGCAATCAAATGTATTTAAATAGTTTTCCTTATCAAGATCAGGAATGGGGAAACTTTTCTGCCAAGGACTTTGTTCCCCAAGGATAGTCTCTTGGGGGCCCTGAGGTGGGCAGTCTGAAACAAATGGGTGGGGCCAACATTAAAAATAAATGGGAACAAGCACTTTCTCTTTGAGTTCTCCCTTTTCCCAACACTTTTTCTTTATTCCCAAGGAATAGGCTGCAGGAAAGGGATAGCTAACTTTACCAGAGGTGTGTGCTGATGAACTCTTGATGGTTGTTAAAAGTATATGAAATTAGCCCAGAGGCTGCAGATTACTTGTTCCTGATCTAGATTAATACATTATTTTTGATGCAGGGCTTGACAGTAGTTGTCATCTAGTTGGTTGGACTCCACCCTCACAAAATATAATACCTTGTATATTAATTGAATGCTGACCAAACAGCTTGCATTGAGAAGAAACAGTGCAGATAATTCTGTAACAAGTTGTACATCGCTTAGGATAAAATAGTTGCTTTTAATTATAGTATTCTGTTCTTAATTATATGTGAAATTTAGTTTAACTTTCAATTGAAGGAGTATTTTTAAGAGCAATAACTTATCAGCAGCTAAGACTTTTACTAAGTATTTTTTTTTTTAACGTCAATACTACATACATATCTCATACGTACATACACATCATAGCATCCCCTTCATTATACAGAATTTTAAAACAAGAAATTGAAGGCAAGAGATAAGAGAAAAGGAAAGGAACTTTGTCTATATCCAGTTTATATTAAACCTATTCACCACACCTCTCCATGCTGTTCTGTCCTTGCAAACTATCCTAGCTTTGATCATGTCCGTATGCCAATTCATACTTTGTCTTTTGTTCTTTAAACTTCTCAGCTCTCTTTTTGAGGATCACATTAACTCCATTGTACCACAACTTTGAGTGGTACAATGGAACTGTCTCCCCTTCATCTCATCCACTCTTTGTTCATATAAATTTTGCCATTATTGAGAGGCCATTTTGAGATTTCTCTTATATGAGAAGTTTTGGGGTGTGAATGTCTTTACGTGTCAAATATTGCTATCAAAAAGTACAGCAAGGATTAAACTTGCTTAGTAACTATAAGTATATATAGCCCCCACAAAACAAACTTCTAGTAATTATTGAATTTAAAAAATCAAATGATTAATCATTTCAAGAACACATATTTTTAGATCATTATGTGTTTCAGATTATGATATATGTGTGTGAGAGACTATGGTTTCAAAGATGAAAAGCTTACATAAATTGTTTTAATTTAAACTATATGAAACGCATGCTTAATCATAGGCATTGTTGGTTATTTGCTGAAATCAGCTCCCTCTCAGGTCACTGATACACATAGTGCTGGGTATGTTTTAGAAGAGTATATCTATAAAATGGCTGAGGTCATTGTACCAGTTTTCCATACTTTTCAGTCTAAAAACAGCTGATTAACTAAACTTATGTGCCGCCTTTCTGGTGTATTTTTACAGAATTTGATTTAAGTGCCTGGGTGAAAAATTAGGAGGAGGAGCAATATAAATGTCAAGAATTGGAAAGACTGGGAGAACACTTAATTCTCCCTGGAAAAATCATAGCTGATTAAAGAATAGAATTATTAAAATTAAGCAACACAAAATGAGATTTAGAAATTGGTAAAATAAAAATTGATCTGCAAATATATACAAAGCAATTGTAACTTTAAAATTATATGGCTTCTGCAATCCTATCATGAGCTTGATATTGCAGACTATTTAATTGTCTGCCAATATTAAAATTGGGAATTGGAGGTGTGTTGCAATTAAGAGTATGTAGTTAAATATTCTGTTTACTGCATTTTAGTAATCTTAATACTTAACTTTTAGAATGCAAGCTAACATTTAATATTACTGGATACAAAGCAAAAATCAAATAGTTTACTATTTGCTCTTTGGTCTGCTGACACAGGAATGCTTTATACAGTTTAATTTTGTAGAAGTTATGTCCATTAATGTTTTCACAACCGATCTTGGCTTATAACTCAGAAGTAGCAACTATCACAATATGCGTGGATCATAGCTTCGAAAAGATGTACCTGTAGACTTCCCTCATGGAAGCATTGGTACGTGTTTGTACCAATTGAAGTTTGTTAGTCATTTTATTAGGGAATACCTCCAGTTTTCTTTTTGGACTTAAGAATCATTACTGTTTCATTTCAAACTGAATTGAAGCCAGACAGCCCTTTGAGCCATTTCCATAATATAGCCCTGTTTATTTTGTACAAATCTGATTCAGTAAAAAATTTCCTTTCCATTTCCAGATTTGCTTTACCTTTGAGAGAAAGGATTTCATGCATTGTTTTATACATTGGAATTGCTGTCCAGAAGAGAGCAGCCGCTACTATTTTTGTATAGCGTTGCCACATTATAGTACAATTACAGTGGCTTTTACCTATTCTTCATGTCATGAGTACTGATGGCGAGCAGGAGGGGGCCTCTATCCAGGGGGGAAAACGCATGCGTAGTAGTGAGGAATTAAGCAGCCATTCAAAGAGACACAGATCGGACCCGCCTTAACTTTTGGGGTTTATCTGTCTGGGTTTTTCCCACGCTTCTTCAGTTTGTTAGGATTCTGTCTTATGTAGCAGTAATAAACACTAGAGACCTACTCCTCGTCTCAGCGTGATTCCTGACTGTTAGGACACTTCAGATCTAATAGGTGTATTGGGAGGTGCAGGATTTTGAATTTAAAAGAGCATATAAGAAGTCATTGTGTGACTAGAGCAGCATCAGCCTCTATTTCTTTTATGTAAATGTGTTTCCATTTCATATATCACTTAGAACATGTATCAAGTTCTTTGCAGTTGTGCTGTGAGATTATAAACTGCTTTACTAATAATGTACTTCATTTGTGCAGGCAGAGGGAGAAGATAGCCTTAAAAAGATGCAGTTAATGGAACTTGCAATTCTGAATGGTACCTACCGAGACGCCAATATCAAATCACGTAAGTGCTATAATACTGTAGAATTTTTCATATGTGTACAAGAATTTTAGTTTTTTTATATGCCTAATAGAGGCAGCCAAAATGCGTTCTAGTTCTTTTTGTCACTCAAAAAGACACACAACGTTTTATAGCTTTTTCAAATATCCTTGCTGCTCACAGAGTACATTTCATATTTGCTTTATGTGTATTATCTTACTTTCCAGAGCATGCATAATCTCTGTTCAGAGTTTTGTACTTCATAATACAGTACAGATTGAGCAAAACTTGCTATTGAAAGAAGAGGTATTGCACATATTTTCTGGGGATATCTTGTTTTATCTCAATTAAACCTTCACTAAACACAGTCTTAGTTATGGTGACTTCTATAAAATAAATTCTACATAATCCAACCATGGGGGCAGAGTCTTGGCATCTTCAGGAAGGGTAGTTTTCTTACTTGTTAGGCAGATACTCAGAACATAGTACATTCTGTATAGTATTTTGTTTGTTTTCCAATTTCCCCCACTTCTTTAGCTGTGAATACAGAGATCAGTCATACAATAATGATGATGACTTTGTGAACACTCTTAGTTTGATTCAGCATGTTTTCACAAATGCATGTATTCAGGGTTATCCAAAAACTGAATGCTTTCCACTTACTGATTGGATTATATTTTAGTCATGTTGAAACATTAACAGGCAAATCATTGCATTTTGAGAATAAGAATGGTTAGTCTAACCACTAATAGATAATAGGCAATTATATTTCACACAAATGTTCTTTTATGTTTAATGAATCACAAAACTGATAGAAAAACAAGGTTGTTTGGTGTGTGGTGGGATCTACTACAACTCTTGCTCCAGACCTGTTCCTACAGTTGATTTATGTTCTAATATAAACATGCAAAGAATTGCAGTACTGGAAGTAGCAAGATTGCAGATCCCTTGTATGGCAGAATAAGGCTGAATTTGATTCAGAGCTCTGGCAGTGGTTTGGGAAGTTATTTTCTATTGGATTCCCTTCATCCATAATTTTAGATAAGCCAGTATTTCAGAAATTTGTGGAATACCTAGTTAAACATATATATTACCCATAGCTTCCCCTGCAAATGACAATGTGGGAAATTTAGCTTTTATTTTAAACTGTAATCAAATATTAAGCAGTGCCTTTAAAAACTTGAATCCAGAGATACACTTCTCCAATATCACTACCAATGAATCTAAACAGAGTCAAAATAAGTTTGGTTGGTTGGTTATTTGATATGGTGCCATACTCCATTTGGACTCATGGCATTAAAAGAAGAAATCCAAACTAAGTTGAAATAATGGATAAATACACTACTTATTTTAGTTCTTTTCTCAGTGTCTAAGTTGCACTAAAATATTCTCATTAATAGTTTCCAACTTCAAACTAGTAATGTGGTGGTACATTCAAACCATATCCCAATACATTCTTTTCATGCTCCAGATTCCCATTAGGAAAACACTGTCAGCATTTCTAAAACTTCGATGCACAGATTAGTTTGTACTTGGCCTTGACCACTGACAATCATTTGTTCTTCCTGTTGGACCCCAAAGCCTTTGTTTTGCAAGGAATTTACTAATCCATACATGATGAGTTTGACATGTTTTTAGTGGTCACCTTGATAAGTTATGTTCCAGAGCATTTCTTTCTTTTAAGGGCAAGCACTTGATCTCTCACAGTTTCAAGAAGTAATCTTGTCAGGTCTTAAAGTACTTTACTGGTAGTTATGGAAATACTTCCTGGAGTTTATCATAAAGCATCATCTTTTTCTAGTATTACAGCTCTGTGATTTAAATTTCTTGTCATCATGTTAGGAGATACCCAAGTATTTTAAAATATCTATAAATCAATGAGCATAAGAGCCTTATATAAAGAATGATGGCAACCTAAGATACCTTTTTCTTGGGTCATGTTGTCCTGAAAAAGAATGATTCTCTGAAGCCTGCCTTTTTGTGATTAATTCGCTACACTTCAGTGTCTCACAACCTTACTTCTGTTGTCATTTACGGTTCTTTTAATTGTACTCTGCACAGAAAAATATGATCAAAGAGCTTTAAGACTAAGATACATCCTCCTCTTCTCTGCACATGCTCATTCATGAAATGCTGGGGATGGTATTTTTAAAAAATATACATGTTATTAGGAAAACATACTGGGATAGGAGACTCACAATGGAATCTGACAATAGTTTTTGAATAGAAAGACAGGAATAATGACCCATCACACTACCACCAGCATGCTGTTTATTTGCTATTAAATTACAGTTCAGAATTTTGCCATTCTGTGCCATCAAAATTGGTTCATTGCCTATTCTTTATTGATTAGTCTGCACTTTTTAGTAGTTCAGCTTTGTCTTAAACTTAATTAAACAGTACCTTCTTCACATATCCCAAATGTTTTTGAAAGTTGGTAATTTAAATATATTTTAAAGTATTTAGTTAGCTGCATTTCACTTTGATTTGATAAACTATTAAAACTAGACTTAAACCTAGGAACTCATAGCAAGTTAGATGTTTTTGAAATAGTGTCAACATTACATACTAACGTATATGGTCATATTTACTTACAGCTTATTATTTTCTAGTCTTCATATTACCAACCTGTCTCTCAGGAGAAAAAAAAAATACAGAATTGTGTTCAAGCTACAGTATATTAGATGGGGAAAAATTTGGCACAACTTATAGCACATAATCACACTTTTTGTACCTATCCTTGTCACTATTTGTGCCCCAGTGGTGCAGAAAATGGGCAGAAGATGCAAAAAATGTTAATACTTGCTTACTTAATAAAATGTTTATAGGATAAGTTGCAACTGAAATATGTTACATTGTATATCTAAGCTTCACTGAATTTCTGTGGACTTTGAAATCTCACTATTTTTAATATTCCATATGCAATTACAACAGTATTTTCTTTGTTTCCTGCATGCCTCTCAGTATCATGCAGTCTTGAAGGCATAGGTAATGAAAAATATGTGATCTAAATTGAGCTTTTGTGCTGTGTGTAACCTGTTTTAGAAATCTACTCTGCCATTTTAAATTGGCTTTTATTTTGCATGTTCATTCTTAATCACACTGGGAAATGGAAAGCTGTTGCTTTTGAATGGTGTGCTTTGGCACTGTGTGATCAATGCATGTACTAATGATTTCCTTTTATTTTTCTTCTTTCCTACTTTTCTACTTTCCCCATCTTTTCATGTTTTGCACTACTGTCTCCATACTTTCTTCTGAATTTCTTTGCTTACTGTAGCAGCCCTTGCCTTTTCTCTTGCAGCAACAGCCCAGGCTCCAAGGATTATCACAGGGCCTGCGCCTGTTCTCCCACCAGCTGCCCTGCGTACCCCTACGCCAGCTGGCCCTACCATAATGCCTTTGATCAGACAAATACAGACCGCTGTCATGCCAAATGGAACTCCTCACCCAACTGCTGCAATAGTTCCCCCAGGACCTGAAGCTGGTTTAATTTACACACCTTATGAATATCCCTACACACTGGCACCTGCTACATCAATTCTTGAGTATCCTATTGAACCCAGTGGGGTATTAGGTAAGTTTCTCCAAGACAGTTTAATTGAACATTATAGGTAGCGTGGCTTGCCCCATTATGTTTGGGGAGATTCTAAAAGTATTTGTTTTATTGTCAGTGAAATTTGCTTCCGCTTTTAAAACAATTGGGTGAGCGCTCATAATAAGGATATTGGATTTTCAAAAGTGCACGTTTTTCTCTGTAGAGGAAATTAAAATACCTGACATTCTTAATTCATTGGGTTTTCAGCATGAAGACTAGATTTTAGTAGCACTTACAAAAAGTTGGTATCAATTTTATATTGCTGTTTTTGTTCATATCACATTTTTTACTTTTTTTTCTGTTTCTATATTAAATGTATATAATGAATTATGTTGTTGTTTTTTGTTATTTTTTAATACTTGACTAAAAAGTAATTACTGCCAGTGATTATATTCAGGGGCAAGAATATAGCCCACATAAGGCTCATTGATTTCAGTTTGAAAAATTAGGTTGCAACCTTCTACCCAATTATATGAAAGTGTTCCTGATTGAACTGTATGCAATATATTGCTAAGTGCTTATGTTATCTATCTAGCTAACTCTCCCATTGAAATCCATGGGACAGCTTAACTGTTGGCTGTTTTGCATCCCCGGGCTTAATGAGTCTTGGATCAACTATTTAATTCCTTATGTTCTTTTTTTTTAACCTAAAATTCTAAACCTGATGACAGAACAATAGATTTCATGCCTATATATCCATAGTTCCCATTCTCTATGGGCTTTAGAAAACATTCAGCATGGTTTTTGCTTTAGATTTCACTGTATTTAAAAGTGCTTATGTAATACCAATACTTTTACTGTAATTCACAACATACTTCTTTTTATATAAAACAGCTGTTATCTTAAATTAATTACAATTAATAATATTGTGAAGACAGGGGAACTATATTTTTCTGCTCTCTCACATTTTTATTTCCTTTTCAAGTCTTTCAAGATGATAGTATTTTCAGGAACTTTAGCTTGTATAGATACATTTGTAATCACCGATAAATGCATCTTTTCACATTACTTCATTTGGACCAGCATGTGTATATGAATAACATGAATGTAGTATTTCCATAGATATTCATAATACACCATCAAACATAATTGTTAATTAAGTTTTAAGGATAGACTGTTGGAAGTATTCATAGTTATGGATTTTAAAAAGGATAATACATGATCTCATAATTTAAAAAATGTTTCTGCATCCTGTCATTCTGTGTGATAGTAGGTGTCTATGGCACCTATCGTTACTTAAAAATAATATAGTTTTATATATAGTATTAGTTTATAGCTGATCATTTTCAGCTAAGTTCACCCTCACTAAAGATTTACTAATTTAAAGTTTAGAATTATGTGATAATATTCATTTTAATTTACGCTCTATTACCTATGTGATGAAGTTAAGATTAATTAAATCTGAAATAGGTGATACATTGCTTGAATGTGGAGAATATACTTGTTTTTTACTACATAATATCAAAGTCAAGGCTATGCTTGCAACATGGAGAACTGATCACTAAAGTAAATACCATATAGTAGTTCCTGCTGTATTGTGAAAATTAAGCATAAGTCTAATAAACTATGTATTAACAAATGTTGAATCTAAAATGCCACAGTGTTAAAAAGTATTATTATGGAAATATGCCTCTTCATTTTTAGCAGTGAATGCCAGTAAGGCTATGCAAATTATTTGAAAGACTTTCTTTTCATTGTGTAAGAACCTAATCTATTCTAATCGTTAAAGTAGCTGCATCTCTTTTTAAGTTCATAAGCTGTTCTCAGCTATCTTTGCATGCATATGCATGCACAACCACTTCATTTTTTTCCCAGTGAGTCTGCTTTAATTATTTGAGAACAGGTGCTTTGTTTGTGCCCCCTCCCCACACATTGTAAAAAAAAAAAGCTATTTCAAACAATTTGTAAAGCCCTAATTTACTGATATTTTTGGTAAAATACTAGGATTTTAAAAGTTTCTAGAAAAGTGATTTAGGAAAAAATGTGTAAATAATTTAAGGGAAGGTTAGTAAATAAATTTAAGGGAAGGATTGACAGCATCAAATCTTAGTTGACTAATATTTAATTCCCTTTTATCTTTAGGTATGGCTTTCCCAACGAAAGGCTAAGAATTCAAGAATGGTCTTAACTGAACCTCATCAGAGCTGACTTTTAACAAATGTTTAGTTTTCAGCAGCCTTGAAAAAAAATGTAGCCTAGCAGTCAGTGACTTACTTGCACTTTTTTGCACATAGAAATAAAAATGCTATTAATTTGATGTAGCCTGTGCTATGGCAAACTAGCTGTGATTTATGAGTGTATGGTAGTATACTGACTGCTATGTATTCTGTACTATTTGCTTTACTAATCACCTAATTCATTGCAGTTCACAGTTATTGACTTAGTTTTTAAAACACAGTCTGTAGGCTTGAGGAATTGTGTTATATTTTTTTTTTAATGGTAAAAACTGGAAGTTGTTTTAAAATTAGCAAAGAACCTTCAGTATTAAAAATGGCATTATTTAAGATAGTCCTGCTGCAAGGAAGGCACTTCAGTGAATAAGTGACTAGTAAAGCTCAATTGTGTTTGGGTCTAGTAGATTTCATGAAATACTGTAATCAAGTTTATAAATGAATGGATAATGCAGGTTAGGGCCTGGATGTTTAAAATAAATGCAATATTAATCTGCACAGATATAATCCATATATTAAGGTTAAAATTTGAAACTACTGTGCCTTAACTTGTTGCTTTCTTTAAATGGTATTTTAAGAAAGTGATCATTTTAAATCCATTTTGATAAGCCTGCTGTTAATGTTTTTTCAAATGTTTTCTAACTGTCTTGGTAATTGCAATTTAACTAGGTGCGGTGGCTACTAAAGTTCGAAGGCACGATATGCGTGTCCATCCTTACCAAAGGATTGTGACCGCAGACAGAGGTTAGTTTAGTTCTGCAGTTCTTGCTTATAAGAAATGCTTTGAGTGTACATGGAAATTTGCAACACCACAACTGGTTAACCAAATTCTATTTTGACCTTATTATTGATGTCTTATATTAAATTGAAGTGAATATAACACTTTTCTGGCAATTTAAAACTACTGTACCCTTTCTGTCAAAAATCTATACACACATACATACATATACACACAAGATAACTTCGGTGTATTCAGTATACAAAGTTATAACTTCCTTTGTAAGCACTATGATTTAATTTAAGTAGGCCTCATCTTACTGTTATATCGGTAGTTTCTCTTCCTGTGGGACTCTTAATTAATTTAAGATATATCAGATTGGTGTTGCAAAATAAAATGAATGGATGAGTGCTTAATAAGGTAGAAATAAATGCTATATGTATCATTTATAGGAGAAAGCTGAAGATTTAGTTTCCTCTCTGTTGACAAATTGTTTGTGCCACTTGACCTAAAACCTCTGAATTTAACAAAGAGAGTAAAAATGATACATCTCAAGTTTGAGTTTATGTTTTCCTAGCTTCTAGGATTAAAACATGGCATTAGTTTTCTCATTTACAGCTAAAATTCATTTCTTAAACCTACTACTACAATTCTGATATTTTAGTTAGCAAAGCCAGAACCTTGTTTGGCTTGGTTATTGAAGGGAAAATAAATCTTCATTTTCTCCTTTATATTATGCAATTTACATTCCTTGTAAATTCGTAGGCCTTTGAATGATTTAATTTTCTTGTGAGAAGTGACTTCTCGGTTTATTGACATTGAGTTTACTACTGAAAGCAGTGTGACCGTGTTCAGGAACATTTCTTCCAACTGTGGTATTATTTTGGTTTCTGAATCTGGCAACTCAGTTGTGATATCAGTATACCTTCCTTACCTCACAAAGGTATTGTGGGGATTAATTTAGGTTGTGCTGTCTAAAGTACAAATCAGATTAGAGTTCAAAATATTAATTCTTGGAGTACATTTTTAATATCGCACTAAAATAAATTCAGATAATAGATGTTTTATTCCAAAATGGATCCTAAATAAATCCTAAATAAATACCAATGCTTTTACTTTCAACCAATTCTTGAGCTCATACCATAGAAGCTCATTGTTAGAAACATTCCAAATCAGATAGGTAATTTCTGGAGCATTTCAGAAATGCCATACTGTATTTTCAAAGTATTTTTCTTTTCTGGGGGGGAAAAAAAACACTGTATTGAATCACTGTCATGAATATTCACTTCTGTGAAAAATATCTTTTGTACAAATAATGAGGGAGCAAGATCATGCATTCCTACTTCCTTTCTTCTTGGATGCCACATGTGAGTGTGTTTTTCAATGTGAACAAAATTGTGCATATAAGCCCACATTACTTGATTCTCCTATTTTGCAAAATATGGTCGCATGTGGATATCTAGAGATGATGGAAACAGGACAGATGTATCAAGTGGAATGGGAAGAAATAATCACATTTCACTGCTCATTGAAAGAAATGTGCTGGAGAGTACTGGGCCAGACACTCAACTTGCTTTTGATTTTTTGAAGCTGGAAGGCTTTGAAGTTTGGGTGATAATTGAGTTTATGACCTTCTTTTGATTGTATCTAGAGTTGGCAGCCATTAGGAACAATGTTTTATAGGTTTGGGGGAGATTTGTTGAAAATAATTTGCAGGTATTTTATTAAGCTTTATATTTTTATTTTGGGAATATCTGAGAGCATGTAGCATATGCTTTTAGTAATAGAAAGTCCCAAAGTACATCTTAGTTATAGATACCATTGTATATAATATGGTGACCTTTTTTCCCTAATAATTGGTTTTGCTAATGATGGTATGTGATTCAGAAACAAATGACATTAGTGAACATGATAAATAATTCCAGATTCCATCAAACTCTAAGGTGGTCTTTGTTTTTTTCATTTTGAATTGTAGATAATACTGTAAAACAGTAAATACTATACCGTTTTTTTTTGTCATTAATACATTTTTATCTCTGTCATTTGGTGCCCCATTCAGGTTTAATTTGTTGTATACAAACAAGTTGAAAATTCCATTGTACTAACATTACTGGACATTGTATACAGTAGCTTCACATACGTCTGCCTAATTGTCCAGTTTCAGTATTAGTTAAAATTCAATGTCAGTAAACCGAACCACTTTCTGTTCATAAGAAAAACTATGAGAAGTTAACTGAAGCTAGAGTATGCATTAATTTGATCTGTGGTTAACTGAGATTTTAAAAGGAGTGTCCTATTATTGTATTGTTTCATTAAAGAAGATTTTATTCTTAAATGCTGGCTTATATGTAAGCATTGTGTTTAAAGCAAGAGCTCCCAACTTGTCAGTATTCATTCTCTGAGATTAGAATTAAAGAGATCACATACTGAATTTCTCCTAAAGCCCCGCCACATAAATAATACAAAACTGAATTTATGTAACAGAGAGACTGACTGATTTAATTGTAATAAACTGTAAATGGTGTTGCACACTTGACAAACCTGTGTGTACTGTAGATGGTCAGGGACTTGGCAGAGGATGTATCACAGGTGTACTGGTATAGCTTTCATTGATTACATATACAAGAAATGGCAGTGCTGAAACCATAACAGTAAGTGTTTTTTCTCAAAGCCAATTGTCACATAATTTATATCTACAAATTGCAATACCATATTAATCCAAATTGTAATAAGTACCAAGAACGCTTTAAGATTCTGGATATCTAATACACATTTTTATGGTGGTGAAATAGTGCCACATTAAATATTTATTAATTATAAGTTTTTTTTTTTACAATATTTTTAACTTAAACCCCACTTCTCAGCATTTTTTTAAAAAAATCAGGGAAAATAAGGTATCATTTAAGTTACAACAGTAATGGTTTTAGAGTTCATGAACTGTAGCCTAAATGATAGGCCATAGAAGTAATTTAAAGTCACCCATGATGTACGGCCTTTAAAAGTGTGTTATCTGTGAACATTGCACCTACTGAATTTCATTTTAAGAAATGGCACAAATCTGACTTTGCACTGAACACCTTTCTCACTTTCATCTCCTCTGCTTTAGTCAATGGCAACAGTACAAATATTCTTATCAAACCTCAGAATTTATTAGAGATAATAAAGCTGTTGAATGAGTCTTAAAATTTGTACTACTGTAAAGTGGACCAAGTTGTTGAAGGAGAATGAGAAAGAGACATTTAAGAAGAAACAGCTCAAGAAAAATGGGAATGATAACTTTCCACTTGAGAACTTTTTTTATGTTTTATTGTAATATTTGTGTGTTTTGGAAAAGAAAATAGTATTTACAGGTGGCTTCTTTTAAAATATAAAAATATAAAGCAGGAATGTATATGAAATGTCAAATTTTATTGTATTTGCAAAGTATTAGCTTTGAAAAAAGAGCTGTTTGTAGTTTTTAAAATGCCTTATTAGTATCAATTAGATTTCCTCTATTTTTGATGTAACTAGAGCATTTTAAGTATAGAATTTTAAATGGCAGGACTTTTACAGTGTTTACATACAAGTGCATTTTCTTAGTGTCCTATATGTGTAAAATAGTTTTTTTTTTAAAAAGGAAAAAGCTGGCTAGAACATTTGGCCTTTTCCTGTTTCCCATGAACGATGCCTACTCTTCTAGACTTCAATTTAGTATTGCTTTGTATCATGAAGCCAAGAAGTTCAGTGTTGTTTGTAAATAGAATCATTGAAAAGCAATAAAATTTATTGAACAAAAAACTTGTTTGGCCCGTAGTTTGTGAAACCAAATGACAAATCAAATTTCTTAGATTCATTTCTTTTAACAGTCAGTTATTAATAATCACATTCATCATTACTAGTTGCTTTGATTGCTTGCACATGGGAGAATACTAATGCTTAATAGCAGTCAGATACTGATATGGTGCACTGACTGTTCTCAATTCTTTTATCAGGTTCCAGAAATCGTTCATCATTTTGTTTTGTTTTGTTTTGTTTTGTTTCTTCCATTGACTGCTACTAACCATTAGTTATATTTTTATTTCTATTTTTCCTTGTTAACCAGTTTTGTGGGACTGGGCTTCTCCTTCATATGTTCAAATCATGATACAAGGCTGTCATGATTTTTATTGCATTCTGTAGATGGTGTCAAGCAGTATGTCAGAATTAAACATGCTTGTTTTTATTAGTTGTGATTAGTTTTCATGTTGTCATTAAGCCGTCACTAGCTGAAACTAATCTCTTCTCTATCTTTCTTTCTTTTTTTGTTTTTTTGTTTTTTGTTTTTTTGTTCCTAACCACCCAGCCGCCACCGGCAACTAACCTATGACCTTCTGACCTCTGAACTCTTCACCCAATGATGACCTGACCATGCCTGCCTGCTGATCAGTTAACTGGTAATCGCCTTTGCTTGTCTGTCTTCAGTGCAGCGAGCTGAGGCATTTGTCCGTTCGTCTTACCATCTAACAAAAAGACAAAGAATTTGTTGTCCTCCAACTCAGCTTTTTTTCCCTGTTTGGGTGAAAGTGGTTCTAGAACCTGCACTGAATAGTAGTAAAGCAATAAGGTCCAATTCATCCCTCCGCACTGATCATCTTTTAGTGTCCCACCCTAAAAATGGTAAGAAGGGCCTCGTTTAAGAGATGGAAGCAGATGTCCCTTAACTCCCTGATGTCAGAGGCAGTTACTGTGAGACTTCTAGGAATCTTTCTCTTCTCATAAAGAAGTCAAAGCTCTCTTTGAATGTACTGTGTGATGATGCATCATGCATGAACCTTTGGTCAGGGATGTCATTGGTGAAGGGATTCCTAAAAGTATTCAAAATTTGACATGCAGTGTAGTCACTACCAATGCCCTCAAAGGGCAGAAGATGCAGCCTTTTTTATATTACCTGCCAAATTGGGTGTTTTTAAGGAAAAAAAAGTGCCATGAAAGATAGGTTACTGAATTTTTGAACCACATCAATGCATAAAAAGACAGCAACACTATCGAAGCTAATGCTGAGATACAGTTCTTTTACTATACATCAACTTCCTTTTAAAAATTACATGAGTACAAGGTACATGCATTATGTGTCACATTACTGGGCAAACTGTTCAAATATTTTTTTAAGCCTCCCTGTATGGAGTAAATTCATAAGGATATAAAAGCCATGCTTGCCTATTTGCTGTATACATGTAATGAAATTGTAGATAAAGTGTAGTGCATTGAAACAAATTGAAAAAAAAAGTAGATACTTTTACTATACAAGGGTGCTGGTGCAGAAGAAATATATATTTTTGGAAATGTAGCATTTTATACTTTCAAGTGTTATAAAAAAGAAAAAAGAACAAAGAAACCCTTTATTTCATTAAATGATTTTTTCTGGTGGTTGTCGAGAAACAAAAGACCAAAAGAGCCTTTTTGTCTTTCTTTTTTATTTTTTAAGTATTGGAATAAGTATAAAGAAAAGAAAGTGCCTTATTTTCTTCATGGTCATTTAGTCAGGTGTGTCGTATTATCAGCTCCTCCCTAAGACAGCAAGTTAATGCATGCCACTCAGTCGCCCAGTATGTGAAAAGAAGCTGTGAGGAAAGACAGATGAGTTGACTATTAAAATTACCTGGTTTTTGCCACAGCATGATGCAACTTTGCCAGATCCTAAACTGTGAAATAGAATTGTTCCACCAACAGCCAACCACAATATTTTTGTAACATGTTCCCTCTTCAATTGTAGACAATATATTTTTATAATACTTGCTCAGCCTTAAACCAAAGGGTTCTACGATGCAGTTTCATTCTAAATCAAATTATAAGATTACAATAGTTATAGAGTAGCAAGTGTTTGGGGTTTTTTTTATTATTATTTAGAGACTGGTTTTCTTTTTTTCTGATTGAGATAGATGCAGGAAACTACAAGAGAACTTAAACTTGCTCTCATATAATTTTGTCCATGACTAAACCAAACATTAAGATTGAGCATGTTATAAGTTCTGGGTGTTTTATCTACAATGCCAAGTAGAGTGTAGATTTGCATAATTTTCATGAAACTTCTACTTGATGAATGTTAACTACTGGTTGCGCTTTCCATTAAAGGAGGATATACCAATGTACCATCTTGGAAAATCCAGCTGTGGTTCAGTTTGAATTTTTAAAAGAAGTTCGTGTAGCTGAATTAGTATTAATTAACACTTTACGCACAAACGTGAAGTATAAAATTAATGAGCAAGTATCAACATGGTAATGGCTTTGAAACAAATTGGCAAAGATCAGGTGATACCTTGCCCTTTACATTGTGTCAGCTTATTCTCCTAAAAACCTTCACAGTTTCCAAATCAAAGGTCAATAGTAAGTTAGGTAAGAGGGCTTATTTTTTAAGCATCTGCATGGTGACTTTATCAACATTGTGTCTCACCTGGAAACAAGTATCAGTTTATTTACTATGCAATAAACATTCATCTTTTTGTACTCAGCTAGCTTTCCTTTTCTGCCACTGGCTTTGTCTTCCTGTTACATAACATTTTTGTTGTTTTTTAATTTGGTTTTACTTTTGGTATATGCTGTGCCATTTTGATTTTTGTTTGGTTGAATAAACTTGCGACACTCAAACATTTTGGAGAGAGAATTGCTATAATGTTACCAGTATTTGATCCAGTTTCATCTCAACTGTGATAAACCTGGACATTTTTAGATGCTGATCAGAGGTCTCTTCTTGGGAGAAGTGTGACTTCTAAAAGTAATGTTTGTTCTGAAAAAAAAAAGTTTGAAACCTTGGTTGATAACACTTTGGATCAACTTAAAGCATGACTTTTGAATCTCTGAATGCCTTGGTTCTCAGTATTATCATTCTTTATTGAATTTTTCTTTCTTAAAATATGTAGTTTAAGTCTTTTTTCTGACAGTATTATGTAATTTTTAGAGTGGGTATATGGGAGTGTCGCTTGTATGTAACCGTACAGATGACATGTATTTGTCTATTCTTTTATCTTAGTTTGATGCTATGTATGTAACATAACCAACCTATTGCCTATGAGAAACATGTAAGATAATGTATTTACAGCCATTGTTACAAGTTTATAATGTATTTTTCTATCTTGTTTTATATGTATGTTATATAACATTCAGAATAATTTTTTTCCAGATTGAGAAAAGGATACAAAAATGCAAAACCCACAATTTTGATAACTGAAAATTGCTAATTGTTTTGCAGTACTTTATTATTATATTGGGAGTGTTGTCTTTCTTAGGCTTTTAGTTAGCTACTGGATTGAATACATTAAACATTTGGGTTTTAGTTGGGTTTTTACATAGCTTGCATTTTAATTCTTTGGTTCTTTGCTGTTTCTATTAACCCATAGCATTATTTTAATAAATGTTATAATACCAACCTACTAACTTTGGACTATGTCAGTTTATTAACCATTACATGTTTAATTGAATAAACAAGGAAAGACAGAAGAATGTAAGTTCTCAGTTCTTGGACTAACCCTGAAGAACGTGACCACAGATAACACGTGACTTGTTCTATGTTGTTTGTTTGGCTGACATTCTGCACACTACTATTGAATTGGCTTTGGTCATTCTGGAATTTTACCTTGTGGGTAAGTGCCAGTAGAGTGGGGAACAAGTAGCATATTTGCGGGTAATCTTCTTGTAGAGCCTTGCCACTCGCCTTTCAGCATCTGCATTACTAATTCCACAATCTCCTTTTCTAAAATAATCACTGTCATCTCACAGTAAAAGGGGCAAAGATACCAATATATTGGTATATAATACGTGCCCAAAGAAACCAGTTTGATTCTTTGTTGAACCTTTATGATACATAACATTCGGTTTGATGTGAATGCTCTGATTAAAATGATAGTTCAGTATCTTCAGTATCTAAACAGTGTTATTGTACACATTTCTGAACGTATCTAAAGCAAGAAACAGACCATTAACTTAGCAGAATCCTTATTTCTCCCAATTGCATTGTGATCCTAAAGGTGATTTGAAGCAGTCTTCAAATGACAAGTCTCAGGTAATTAAATTGTCTTAAAGTAGACTGTTTCTTAATAAACAGTTTTAAAATTGTGGGTTCGCTGCTTCTCGGGCTGAACGTTTCTTTTTTAATATCTATGGTTTGTAATGCTTAAATGCCACCATAGTACAGGTCAAAATTACTTAAAGTCAAAGTAGGACATTTTCTAATTACCTCAAAAAGTATATTAAGTATCCATCTTTAAAAAAAGTCTAACTTTATTTTGTATGCTTATCCATGGGGATAATTGCTTGCAGAAGTCTGTTGTAATAAATTGTTCTACAAGTTGTTCATGAGTAGAGAACAGTTGATAAAACGTGGCTAACATGGCCAATTCATCTGTTTTCAAATTAGATTTAATATGTTTCTGGGAGACCTATTTATATGGAAGAGCATTTGTTTAAAACATTCCTTTCTATGAAATACTTCAGATAATTTAGGCAGTAAACTTATATCCATTTATGTCATATTAATAAGGCTTAATTCTGAATAGACATGCATAAAATTGTGCTATTAGAAGCACAATATGGATATTGTTGTTTTTTTAAAAAAATGAAGTCAATTTTTTCATTTTTAAGAAAAATAAGATTTTGTGAACACAGTGGCATGTGAATCAGTTTCTCTTCCCATTAAAATATGTAATACATTGAAAAAACTATTTCCTTAATACTATGCAGCATAAACTAAAATTCACCATATATTAGAAGAGTCTGGAATAGAATAGATTTAAACATAGGGTTTTACCAGCTTTGAATAATATAATAAAAGAGAAATTATTGAAATCTAAATGAATTCTAGTTAAATGTCCAGAATATTCAAGCTTGTTTCCTAACAATGTATAATAGCAATGTGCCTTATTCAATATTGCAGGATAAAATGTAATAGGAACATTTAATATCCATTAGCAGCATGCATGCATGCATGCATGCATAGGTTTCTGAAATTATAGCCAGCATGGATTAACCAGTATCTAATACTGAAAATTAGGTATATTTTATATAGCCACCACTCCTTATGTTTTTGATACAGAGGAAGAAACCAAATGTTGCAGTGGTCAAATAGTATTTTTTACGCATGTAGAATGAGAAGCAGTTGACAATTGCTTATACCTAAAATTACCTAAGACCCTTTTAACCTTGTAAGGCTGGGAAAAAATTACATGTTTCATGATAACTTTTCATACCACCAGTCAGTGTCACACATGGTTTGATGAGATGGCAGTTTAATTATGTAGTTAATTAGGTTGATAATTATCTGAGGTTATAGGATTATGAGTCAACAAGTGTAACATTAAACTTTCACATTTTTAACATAACTAGCTTAGTTTCTAACAGTTAATCCTTTTGGAGGAAAACAGATCTTTCCTGAGATGAAGATAGATTGAAAACAAAACAAGCTATAAAAATCTTGCTGTAGCTAGAGTGAATATAATATAAAGGATATGTTTTTTCATAACAGTACTTTTCATTTTGAAAAACAGCCATAATGTGCAGCTTAAAGAAGTCAGACACTATACATCAGTATTCTAAATATTAGAACTTTTATCTAGCCCTTCCATTCAGAGCAAGGATCCAGCAGAGAATTCTCACTGGAGGATGATGAGGTGTAGTTTTCTCTGATTCCCTTTTCCCCATATCATTTCCCACATGTTCTAAGCATTAGAATCTTGCAGGAACAGTGTGGGTGATGCTTAGGTTTCGTGGGATAGCAGAGTTCTTTTCAGTTAAAATCTGAACATGATTATGGTTCAGCTAAATTAACACTAAAGTTACAATTGTATTTAGACTGTGATTTTGCTAGTAAAGTGGAATGTAAGTAAACTAATTTCATTTGATCAAGTAATAAATTGCCAGTATCACTCTTTAGGAAGCCACAAGACCATTTGTTTTGCTGCAACTAATATCACTAGGACTTCAAATATTTAGCAGCAGTAATAGTACTTTAGGCTTACATTTGCAAATCACATTTTTCAGCCTATTAGGGGACCACTGGAATCATTTCTGATGGAAATACTAATTGAGAATGGTCAGCCACTCAAGAATCATGTAACGGAATCATCTACAGACCATCTGTATGTTGGCATAAATTTCTGCAATACATAGAATAAAAATAGCCCACAATTACAGAGTACACCTCAATCTTTTTTTTTTTTTTTAAGATACTCTGTTTGGAATTCTGTATCTTTTTCAGGTATTCACAATTGCCAGTCAAATATTTTATGTAATAATCAATGTTGAATCAAACTGGTTAGAAAGGAACTGTGCTCCTGGTTCTTTTTATGCTGCCAGCTAACTAACAGCAGGTGTGAACATCCTGCCTCAGAGGTGGGTATTTGAGAAGCAGTAGATTATTTATTTGCAATAATCAGTTCTTGATACTAGATATCATGACAGTTGACTACTAATTGACTCAGAATCACTCCCAAAAGAAAGGTTTGCATTTGAACAACTTCAAGATTTTTAAAAGATATAAATATCCTTTTGAGTTGTATTATTTGAATTTTGTATCCACAACGTAACATGTATTAGGAAAACTGGATGTTGTCCAAACACATGTAAATAAAAAAAAAACACCTGTAAACAATGTGCAATGAAACTGGAAAGTACATGTGCTTTATCTTTAGAAGCCAATGGACAGCATACAGGGCTGCCATCACTTTTATACTTTGAAAAATCAAATTTTGTTCTGTATGGAACTGTATGGCAGAATAAAGAATGTACATTTTGCACTCTTTAACTGTCATTAATGATTTTGGCACTTTAATATATCCCAGCTTTCTATGCCTGGGTTCTTAATACTGTTTCACTGTAGGCTATCTATGAGTGGCTTGTATCAGATTTTAAACACAAATAGAAATGTCTGTATAACAGTGAAGGGTTCCTATAGGGGTATCTCAAACTAAAGATAAAATGATGTGAAATCCAGTGTAAACAAGAATAGTTCTGTTTTGCATAGTTTATGAGCAAGAGAAAAAAATGTTGCAATTATTCTGTGGGATATTATAGGTGTACAATTGCAACATTATAGGTGGATGTTACATATCGCAAATGAAAAAGTTACACATTTTCTTACATTATGACATACAATTAGAGAGGGTTTAACCATTTGATAAAGGTATTTCTCTTTGAATTGTCCCCCCCACACCTCTCTGAATGTTTCAAGTTTGAGTTTTGATGGTCTAATTTCCTTAAAATTGCTACTGCAGTAGCACTGTGGAGAGAGTATATTAAAAATGACATCAGCCCGAGGAACTAAGTGGACATTTTTAACTATATGAGCTATTGATGTTTCATTCAGTGTATTAAGGACATACCATGGTTGACCTTTAGAGTCTGCTTTCCACAATGATCTTCATTTACTTAGAGTGCAACCTTGCATCTCTACCCAGAAGTAAGTTCCATTGAGTTTAATTAAACAATTCACAGTTAAGTGTGTAAAGGACAGATGTCCCAAGTTGTCTATTCTTTTCTGTAGAATGTAAGCTTTTCTAGTTTCAGTTTCTTCTCTTGGATTGCATTTGTTCCTAATGGTCTCATTCCTGTTTTGTTTAGCTATCTTTACCATTCTTAACACATTTAAATAAATATTTTTAAAATTCATTCCTGCACTGAATAATGCTCCTATATTAATAGGAAGTGGAGGATATGATGTGTGCTTCATGGTTGCTTATATTTTGCTCTATAGATTACAGTCTGCAGTTCCTCATACCCTTTGGTCAAAGCAAAGTAACTGAGGAACTTCACTTTCTTCCTTTGTCATTTCCTCACATCATAAAGGATGCAGTTAATCATTTATCCCATTGCTAACGTTATTCGATATTGTTGATACCAGTTCTGTCCCTGACAAGCTATTAGAAATCTGTTCAAATAGACCACATCTCCTCCTCTACCATAATAAAATTGGCAACACGTTTCAGAGGCAAGAAGACTCAACTGAGATTTCTGATGCTGCATGACTACCACAAATGTGTAATCTTTGGCAATAGGCTCAGAAAAATACTTGGTCTCAACATGTGTTTCTTTTTGCTGATCATTACTTCCATTATCTTACCTAGGTTACCTTAGGCCAGAATTGTTTTTCATTTCCTTGGATCTGCTGGCCTTCACTGTAACTGAACTGCAAATATTGCTGTGCAGTAATCTAGTTTGAACTTCTATTCCAACCAGGCGGGTGGGGGTGGATTTTGGACAAAGATGTAAATGGAGACAAGGCTTAATTGTGCAAAAGTCTGAACATTTACTCATGGAAAGGGGGAGTGATTTTCTGTAGCTTAAGAAATGATATTTGCTTCCCTGGCCCTTGAAAGACCCTAATGAAATTCCCTTGAAGGAAGCAACCAATAAAGAATATAGATGGAAATGTTCACAATATCATTAAATCATTGCATAGCTTCTTGCTTGCTTCTAATCCCCCATAATTCCTTTATCTATGCGAAGTGTCTTGATATCAAGAGTACAATGGCTGGATCTTAGATTTAAAAAAAAAAAAATCTCGAGTACGGTTAGAAGGTTTCTTTTCCCTTCCAGTTTGGCACACTCATTTAAGAAAAGAGAGAAATGTTAATGAACATTTGTCTTCCCAGCGATATACCAAGTATAACAAGAAGCATTACATCTTGATGAGTGACAGTACCCTAGATAATTCTGGCTTTTGTGTTTTATATTACTGGTAACGCAGCTATTACTTGTAGACACAAGGAATCCTCCTCAAAACATTGGGATTCTGCTCAGATTTTGGAAAGGAACAAGTTAGAAGAGTCCTGAAAGGCACCCTGTGGAGATACCAAGTTAATTTAGATCCTGAGGAGAATAGGGCTAGTCAAGCTTGGGGGAGCCATGCCCTGCATGTGAGTTCTGATTGTGTGCAGTTCAGCATTCCAAAAAGTAAGGCCAGGATTAAAAGTAATTTTTATTTAAATAAAGTTAATATGATTACCTTCCATGTATTTATTTATTCTGTCATCATAATGGTTTGGTGCTCACTTTTGGAAGTGTTCTGGAAGCTTCACCCAATGCTTTGAAGGATCTGTAGGTATGCACTTCTATTCTATAGACTTCATTCCTGAATGGAGTCTGCGATCTGAACACACAGAAGTTCTGCCATCATGTGCCAAGCCATCAGAACACTTCTTGTGCAGCCTAGATTCTTGCTGATAAGACCTTTTTGGGAGCAGGTTACTGGCATAAATGTTTGGAGGTGAGACCTGACAAGTCAAAGTTAGTCCAGGGTAGGAGAGAACTGTGAGAAAGACTCAGAGTATCTTTGTCTTAATTATGCTAGATATAAGTTGATCTGGAGAATTACATTGGCAAGTAATTCTACTTTTAAAATTCTGTTACATTACCATACTAAACGTTCATTCCAAGAATCCAAGTAGTTTCTGTTTCCTGAGTTTGTCAACCTCAAACAGTTTGGCATTTGGTAATCTTAGTCCCCACACTGGGATTCCCAGGTATAAACAGGATAGTTCTTGCTTGGCTTGAAAAAGATCACATTGATGATAAACTAAAATCATACGTTTCACAGCATTAAGAACAAATCTGTCTTTGATGGGGAGGGAAAATCAGATTTAATACTGTGCGGCACTAATAGATCAAAAGTCAAAATGGACAGTTGAAGGAAGTATTTTTTAAAAAACAACTTGTTAATATGTTCTACATTTATTAATTGGGGAATATGCTGATTTTCCAGAGAAATCATAAATTAGGATATGGTGTCCAGGCTCTTTAAGGATCGAGTCATTTTCATTGGTAGGCTCATTATGACATCTTCATTTTTTTACAAATTAAATGTGCTTTAAAATGTTTGCCATTATTTGAAATGTCAAACAGTTTTTCCTAATGTTTCTCACAAAAACAGAAATAATTGAAATTGGGAGCAGGTAGATATTTAAATAAGATTTTCTCAAGTCTTGGAGGAATTCAGGTATGGGTGTTAGCCATATATAGTCCTACAGTTGTAATCGAAATTATTCAACCTCCATTGCAAGTCAGGTTGATCGTCAAAATGTGCAGACTTGGGATTGCGTGCTGCAGCCGCCGCCTTCAAATCCCACCAGAGATTTTCTATGGGGTTCAAGTCAGGTGACTGTGATGGCCACTGTAGAATCTTCCAGGACTACTTCTGCATCCAAGTCTTAGTGGAATTTGAGGTATGCTTGGGATCATTGTCTTGGAAGGTCCAATGACGCCCGAGCTTCAGCTTCCTTACAGACGGCATGACGTTTTCTCCTAGGATTTCCTGATACTTCAGTGAATCTATCTTGCTGTCCACACGCTGCAGGTTTCCAGTGCCAGAGGATGCAAAGCAGCCCCAGAGCATTACCAAGCCACCACCATGCTTCACTGTAGGCAGAGTGTTCTTTTCAGCGTATGCTTCATTCTTCCTCCAGACATACTGCTGATCCATCAGGTCGAAAAGTTCCAGTTCTGTTTCATCGCTCCACAGAACAGAATCCCAAAACTTCCGTGGCTTATTTATATGATTTTGAGCATAATGGAGCCAACTTTTCTTGTGCTTTTGGGTCAGTGGTGGTGTACATCTTGGTGTTCTGGCATGGAAACCTCCTGTGTTTAGTACGCGCCTTACTGTGCTCACTGGAACCTCAGTGCCTGTTGCCACCAAGTCTTGCTGCAGGTCTTTTGCAGTCACTCGAGGGTTTCTCTCCACCTGCCTTCTCAGAAATCTGGTTGCAGCCATTGACAGCTTCCTTTTGCTGCCCCTCCAGGTAGTGTAACCACTGTTCCTTTAACTTGGAACTTGTGAACTATGCTTCCAATGGCGTCTCTGGGAAGATTCATTGCCTTCACTATCTTTTTGTAACCTGATCCTTGTTTGTGAAGGGCGACGATCTCTTCTCTTACCTTTTTGGACCATTCTTTTGACTTAGTCGTACTGTATTTCTAACATGCAGTCAAATGTGACATTCATCAAACCCCTGGCCAGTTCAGGTATTTCATGTATTCCAGCTCAAGCATGCCTGGTGCAACTAATGAAGTTTTGCATACTGTATGTGTGCTGTTGTGACGGATTCTATTCAGGGGGTTGAATAATTTTGAGACTGGAGAAGTCATTATAAGTTGCATTTTCAGTTGACTTTGGGGACACCACTTGAATCATTTGTTGTGTTGAGCTATTTCACTAGCTTTTGTTTGATTTGTTCATTGCAAACAGCTGAAAGTCTGTACATTTTGACAACCTGATTTGCAATGGGGGTTGAATAATTTTGATTACAACTGTATTTCTGCCTGTCCCTTCTGTTCTCTTTTGTGCTTTGTCATTCAGGGGTTGAATTGTTTTTCTAGTGCCTCTAGAAACTCTTTTTGAAGGTGTAGACTTTTAGATAAGTGGCAGCCTAGAGGGGACAGCAGCTATGGTGTGTGGCGAGAATTGGCAGAGGAACTTGCAGAGACAGGTTGAAGGAATTGTGGGAATGCTGTCTGCACTGATCAGAGACAGCAGGCCCTGCATATTAGTTTTTATGACAAATAGCAGCCATCTTTGCTGCTGGACATAAGTTGCCAGTGCTGAGTGACAGGCACAACATGCATGCTTATTCTTGGTATCGCAGTCCTAGTCTAACAAGATTGGAAAGAGACATTTTCATAACAAAATACCCTTTATAGCTGTAATGTTTCAGAATTACTGGCAGAATATTGCCCAAGAGTATTTTCAACTTTATATTTTAAATTTTTGATAGGATTTATCAAATCCTATCAAATATTCTGTAGTAACCTTGATAGTTTTGCTACAGTGGTACATGCAGGTAAGGAAACAAGAATTTAACTGCATAAGATTTGCAAGTTTTTTTTTAAAAAAGTCAAGATAAATGTTTATTTACAAAGATACAAATAAAAATGAGTTATTTGATTATTTGTTTGTGAAATACCTCTAATGTTCTATTAAAATGAAATGGTTTCTGTTTTTGAAGCAGCTGAACTTTGAACTGAAACTTATCAATTCAGTGCCCCTTCTTTCATTCCAAATCATTTAGTAGCTGACTTTGCAGTGGAGGGCAATTTTTTCAGAATCAGGTTAGTTTTTTAGGTGCTATCAAGTCAGGTTTGACTTTTTGATGTCTGCAAGGATAAATCCTTGTTATCCTGATCGTGTTTTATTGCTAACTCACAGCTCTTCCAACATTTCAGTAACCTCTCAGTTGCATTCATCCAGCATATCCATTGCCTTTCCCTTCTTCCCCACTACATAGAATTGTTCTTTTCCAAATGCATCATCTATTCCCTGATCAGAGATAAGATGACAGTAGTTGTTGCACACTAGTGATAATATGACTGCAAATGAATAATGTACAAATCTCACACTTAGATTGATGTGTGTGCAACAGTTTTGTGCATGGAACTCCTAGTTTTGGGTGATCCATGCCCAGACTAAAACATACGTGTTTTGGATGTCATGGACTGCACACACAACAAAACAATGTCAGATACAGACTGAAACGTAATTGTGGCAGAGGGTTAGGTTTGGAGGAGGAGGAAAGGGGACAGGGACAAGGCTGAGGTTTTCTTGATGGTTGTGTCTACAAATACTGGTGGCAGAGTCCAGGGAGGGAGGCAAAGGAAAATGCTGGAAAAGTCAGAGGACAGATAAGCTGGTGGAATATGCCCCACTGGGTGCTTGTTCCTTACTGCTGAATTTACCATAGTAAGGAGCAGGTGCACAAGCCAATATTTAATTGATAGTTGAACTGAGGCAAGGGAGGAAAAGGAAGGAGCGGGTAAGATGATGGGTTGGAGCACAAGCCTCCTGTAGGCAGAAATGGGGTGATGCACACCAATCCACTCCAGGACCTCTCTATATTTTGTTCTGGCTAAAACGCACACACTAAGATGTTTCTGCTGAACCATACCCAATTGAAAATTTCCAGAACATGATTGCTTTTTTCAGGTCTGAAAGAGTGTATTATCCATCTCATGGAGTGGTTGGTTGGTTATGTGCCATCAAGTCATTTTTGACTCCTAGTGACCACATAGATAGATTTTCTCCATGATGACCTATCCCTAACCTGTTCTTTCAGGACTCCCCAATGGTACTGAAATCTTGTTGCTTGGTTATAGGTTATAGCTAGGAATATTTGTGGTTATCCCAAATCAATACACCTATCATAGATTTTGTGGCAAGCCAATAAAAATAATGGCCACACCTCTTTGCTTCATATGTCAAGCCAATATGTATATAGAGTTGTTGGGAGTCAGGTGGCATACGAATTTGATGAATAAATAAATAATTTTATCCAGTGGAATATGAATTCCAGTTTTGCTTAACTTCTTCACTGTTGCCCATTTATTTATTTTCTATCCCACCTTTATTATTTTTATAAATAACTCAAGGCGGCAAATGTACCTAATACTCCTTCCTCCTCCTATTTTCCCCACAACAACAACCCTGTGAGGTGGGTTGGGCTGAGAGTGACTGGCCCAAGGTCACCCAGCCGGCTTCCATGCCTAAGGGAGGACTAGGTTCACTATTGCCCATGTAGAGCACATACTTTTTTTCACCATAAATTCATTTACCCAGGACATAGAATAATAACAAAGGTGTTTTTAAAAATACTTGATTCAGTTTAAATTAGTATCTACCCTTTCAAAAAGGATTCTACTATAGTCTCTCTCAGATCTTTAGAAGCCAAAAACAAAACTTGAAGAAAATGGAAGAAGGACTAAAGTACTGCTGATCAAGCTAATAGCATAATGAAAATTCAATCAATATTTTTATATGGAGGGAATGATCTCTTTTTCCCCATATGGGGGCATCTGGGGTACTACCCAGCTGAAAAAGCTGCCTAATTTTCAATTAAGTAATTATTCTTCGTTGCCACAAAAGGCAGGATTATATTCATGTAACACTGCTTGCTGGGGGTTCAGCTGAGCCTTCTGGAACACTGTTGTCAAACCTAACTGGTAGTCTCACTGTTGGCAAACATTGACTTTGCATTTTAAAAAACTTGGACAGCAATCCCCGAGCATCTTCAACTTCCCTTGGGGTTGACGAATGCGGCAATAGATAATTCCAAGATAAGCATCTCACGCAGCTGCTGCATAGTTGAATCATGAATTGTCCTTTATAATTCTCTTTCACTTTCACTTCTTAAGTTTTAAGGTCTGAAATTCTTGATTTAGTTTCCTATTGCTCTTCCACTCGCCTTTAATATACATCACTTTTACATTCTCTTCTGCAAGGAAGGTTCCCAGAGCTGTATATAAAAGAAAACCGCAGCCAGTAATTAGCCCTTGCCTTCAAGGGAGCTATCTAAGCGACAGAAAGGAATGGGATGGGGGAGGATATATAAAAGGATGATGGATCTAATTGTTCTCAGGTTTGCACAACCTATAAAGTAGGCTGGGCAACATTTCATGGGCCACACTTCCTTTAAAATCCTGGCCAAAGCTGTGGAAAATGGGCCATCACAGTGCTGTTGCATGAATGGGCAAAACCTGGGGGAAATTTGGGGATAGGTTTTGTCCCAGCTAGCATTGCCAAAGGTGAGGGATACTAGCAATAAAGGGCTAAAGCACATTGGTGACTTACCAACAACAACATAAAAATAAAAGGATCTTAGCTATCCTCCAAGCATCTGTAGTAAAATAATTTGGCAAAAATATTTAGACATGATGGAATCTTGTATATGCTTATTCAGAAATAAAGTTACCTGAGTTCACTGGGGCATTCCAAAGAAGTGTAAATTTGCACTTTTCTAAAAGAACCTATTTTTTTCAATTTATATGGCCACCCATTTCAAATTCATGACGAATTCATGACAATATTTAAAACAGCATAAAAACAAAAAACAATTAAAAACAACAACATACACATAATCCACAGCCAAGATAAAAAACACCAACACATATCAGCACAACTATTGCACAGGTTCAGGCACAACCTGCATCCCCAGGCTCAGTGATAAAACCATGTATGAAAGGCCAACAGGGTCAGGGCTGATCATTCTAGGGGAATGATGTTCTAAAGGGTGGGTGCCATGACAGAAAAGTTTCTCTCCCTGGCTCCCACCTGATGACATTCCCTAATAAATGGGACCTGGAGCACGTCTCCCCTGCTGGACCTAATGAGATGGGTAGACGTAACGGGGGAGAGGCAGTCCCTCAAAAAGCCAGGCCCCGTGGTGTGAAGGGCTTTATAGATCACTACCAGCACCTTGAATTGGACCTGGAAGCATGCTGGCAACCATTGCAGCTCGTGAAACAGCGGTGTAACATGCACTGATCAAAGGGCACACCTAACCGTCCGTGCAGCTGCATTCTCCAGCAGTTGGGAGTGGGCAGCACAGTGTTGCCCTGGTTCTCCTCCTTCCTCCTGAGCCAGTTCCAGTTGGTACTGATGGGGGGCAGAGGTCCAGCCTCCAGCCACTACTTTGTGGGGTGCCACAGGGTTCGGTACTCTCTCCGCTCCTATTTAACTACATGAAGCCACTGGGTAAGGTCATCTGGTGGTTTGGGGTGAGGTATCTTCAGTATGCTGATGATACTCCACTTTATACCTCTACCCCAGGCCATCTGAGCGATGCTGTGGAAGTTCTTGGGGGTTCTCGTGGACTCATGGTTCCTGCTTGAAGAGCAGGTGGCAGCTGTGGCTAGGAGGGCCTTTGCACAGTTTTGTGTTGTTCATCATTTGTGCCTGTTCCTGGACTGGGAGGCCCTGCTTGCCCTCATTCATGCCTTTGTGACCTCCTGATTGGATTACTGCAATGCACAATACATGGGGCTGCCCTTGAAGAATATTTGGAAGCTACAGCTGGTGCAAAATGCAGCGGTGCAGGCAGTTAATGGTGCTGCTTATTCAGTGCATGTGACACCACTGCTCTGCAAGCTGCACTGGTTGCCAGTTTGCTTCTGGGTGCAATTCAAGGTGCTGGTAGTTACCTTTAAAGCCCTACGTGGCTTGGTTACTTACGGGACCATCTCTTCCTGGTGGTCTCTACCTGTCCTATTCAATCCAACAAAAGCGGCATGCTACGGGTACTGTATGCCAAGGAGTGTTGGCTGGTACGGCGCCATAGAAGAGCCTTTTTTGCTGTGGCACCCACCATCAGGAACATCACCCCTTCCTTCCAGCCTTCCAAAGACCTGCTTCAGGACTCAAGCTGGGGCTCCAGATGTGTAACAGAGCCTGTTCCCTGGCTGTGTTGAGGGCTTTTTTGTGATTCTCTGGCTGCTAGGTGTTTCATTTCTTGCTTAGTTTATATTTGTACCATATATATTTTTATTTGTTTTAATGTTGTGTGCTGCCCAAATTCATGTACTGAGATAGGTAGCTACATGAAACAATTTAATTAATAAATACTATATTCTGTATGACCTGTAGCTTCTGAATGCTCTTCAAGGGCAGCCCCGTGTGAAGTGCATTGCAGTAATTCATTCAAGAGGTGACCAAGACGTGAGTGATCATGAAGAGATTGAGTGACTGTGAGAAGACCTCATGGTCGAAGAAGGGGTGCAATCCCTGCACAACATGAAGTTGTGCAAAGGCCATCCTGGTCTCAGCTGCTACCTGATTTTTGAACAAGAGCCATGAGTCCAGTAGGACTCTCAAATTGCACACTGGTTCTGTTTTGGGTAGTGCAGCCCCATCCAAAAGTAAAGATGAAAGCCCCCAGAATCAGGAGTCCCTAATACCCAAAGCTACCTAAAATTCTTGTTAGGGTTGAGTTGAAGCCTCTTGTTCTCCATCCAAACCCTGCAGGCACTGAGAAAGAACCTCCATAGCATCACCTGGGCATTCAGGAGTGGGGATGTAAAGTTGGGTATCATCAGCACACTGATGATACCTCACTCCGTGCTATTGGATGACCTCATCCAGCAGTTTCATGTAGATGTTAAACAGCAGCAGAGAGAGTACTGAGCCTTGTGGCACCCCACAAAGCAGGAACCATGGGCAGGATCCCTTCCCCACCATCAACATCACCTGCAACTGGCACAGAGAAAGGAAGAGAACCAGCACAACACAGTACTGCCAAATCCCTGAAGCCGATCTAGAAGGATATTACAATCAATGGTATCAAAAGCCACTGAGAGATTAAGAAGAGCAAGGAAGGATGCACCCCTCCCATCCTGCTCTTGCCAGAGGTCATGTACAAGGACGATCAATGCCATTTCTGTCCCATACCCAGACCAGCAAACCACTGCCTCCTTAAGAGATGGTAGGATGATTCCCTCTCTCAAAGAATAATTTACCACTGCTAAAACCCAACATGTCACCTCCTGGAGGCCATAGCCAACCAGGAGAGGCATGGATTTGATACACAGGTGGCTGAGCTAACAGTCATGAGAACTGTTTGTAAAATTTTAAAAAGTTTTCAGCCTTAGATTCACTATTTGGGAAATCTAAATGTTTCTTTTTGTATTTCTATTCATGGGTTTAAATTTTGCCTTTAAACAAACAAACACACACACACAGTGTGTGTGTGTGTGTGTGTGTGTCTGTAATTTCCCCTCTAATATTTTGAGTAAAATGCCAAGTAGTTATTCTCCAGCTGGGAGAATAGGCAAATAATTATTTCAGTAGATAAGCAGAATTTAAGTAGGCTTTAAAAAAAAGTTTATTCCATTAGTTTTTATTTATTTATTTTTAAAGTCTAGGCCAGTTTACATGTTTGCCTAGTTAAGAGTTAATTTCAGAAATTTCTTTATTCATCCTATGGTATTTTCAAATGTGCTTATATTTAGAACTTACACTTGCATCTTTGCACTTTCAAGGGAAAGGTAAATCTTTTCTTTTCAGCCATTCAACAGTTTGTTTTGGTTTTGCTCAATAGTTCCCAGAGCTGTTTCCTTTCCTTTCCTTTCCTTTCCTTTCCTTTCCTTTCCTTTCCTTTCCTTTCCTTTCCTTTCCTTTCCTTTCCTTTCCTTTCCTCTTTTTACTGCACAGCATGAAATATTTTATTTCTGTTTGAATTATAGCAAATGTTTCTCAGTGTGCATTTTTATATGCTATCTGGACATTTTAGGAGTTGTAATCTTGGAAGGTACCAGTTGGAGAAGGCTGCATAAGGCTTCCTGCTCCCCACCCTTAGAGTGAAATACCATAATCAGACTCATTCAGATGGGGGGACCATTGATAGACTTAGCTGAGATATTTAAAAAAGAGGCTGCTTGAGAAAACTGATCTTTCAGAATTCCAGTTTGAAGTTCATGACCTGCATATCTAGGATTAGAGCAGATCAAAACTTTAGTGTCTCATAGATTTGTCTATGTCTCTGAGAGGATATAATAAATATACTTGGGTGAGATTAGTTTTTTTTTTCCAAATCATAGTTTTATGCAGACATGGAATAGAGTTGTAACATGACATCTTTAGGCTTCATTTTAATAAGGAATATCACAACTTAAAACTTGGGCCTTTGGATGTATAGGAATCAGGGGTGATTTTTCTATTTTAGTACAATTTGCTTTTAAGCTATGTGCTTTTCTTAGCACATTTACCTTGTGCATTTTCAGACACTAGCACCCAAATTTATTCTGCTAGTACAGGTAGTCCTCATTTAGCGACCACAATTGGGACTGATAACTTAGTCATTAAGTGAAACGATCACTAAGTGAAACTGCATCTTACTTCAGCTTTCCTTTGCTTTACAGGCCAGTGAAGGTTGTAAATGTGAGGATTGCTCATAAAGTTTATCACTGTTGTAACTGCTAATGGTCGCTAAATGAGGTGGTCACTAAATGAGGACTATCTGTACATCCCTACATACAATCTGTGTAGTGTGTGTTCCTCCATTCAGCTGAATCTTATATTTTCAAGTTTCTGAGAACAAGTCCATAAAGTCTGCAGAAAATAATTGGAATTTCCAGTATTGACATGTTTTGGCCCCAAAGTCCCATTGCTCAGTGAATGTGATCCTGATCATGACTGTTCTTTGATTTGAGTCAATTGCCTTCATTCTATGTATAGCACAAATATGTCGTTTCTGGATACAGTTTTATATAACCAACATAAACAGACTTTTATTAGATATCCCTTGTCCTGCAGCTTTTATCTTAAGATCTCAGGCCTGCCAAACTTGTGCCCTAATACTGAGCTGCATGAATTACAGCATTTGACAGTTTGTAGCCATGGCCAATATCAGCCCACATAACTTCTAGCTTTCCACACTGACAGGTAAAACTTTGATGTTCAGCAAAGCTCAAAAGTTTATTAACCTAACGGACAATTATCAAGTCTAGGGTTTTCTTGCATCTGCCAGTTACACCACATGCTTATTACATCTCTTTTTACTTGGTTTTGAAGAAACAAATCCCATTCCCTAGTTCCTTTCCCCCCCTAAGTTTTAAAGATGATGACCACAACGTCTGAATGATAAAAGTTCCAAAAAGCAGAAGTGAACAGTGGCTAATCTCCCAAAGTGGTTTTTGTTAACTTTGATCTTTGCATCACTTTCAATAAATGAGATATCTTCTGTTTTTAAAATCATGACCTGACCACCTCAACTTTACACCAACTCCCTGAGGTATTCACCACAAGGCACAGTAAAGCTTTTTATGGACTTATAGAACAAAGATCTTTGTGGAAAATTGACTGAGAAACTGGATTCATGCTATGTGATACAGACCATGTTAATAAGCAAACTTCTATACTGTTATCAATAGAATAAATTTGAATAAAAAGTTCTCCCAGCCATTCAATTTGTTCATCAAAATCTGATTGAAATGGGAAATTATAATGTCATAAGAAATAGCCACAGCAATGTCTGTCTAGAAAGACCCTTGGATTGGGGAGTGAACAAGACCATTAACAAAAATTAAGAGATCAAGGCTGGGGAATAGCAATCAGCCTAGGCCAGCTTTCCTTGGCTTGGGTCCATCAATAGGTGTGGATTTCAGTTTTCAGAACTGTCCAGCCAGTTTACCATTCTGGAACCTCAATTCCACACATCTGGTGGTGCTCAGGTTCAAGTTAAGAAGGCATTAAAGGTGAAACCTTTTCTATAGGACCAACGCCAGACTTGTATGATGCCACTGCCATTATTCAGATTTTTACTCTTCTAAGGCTTGCCTATTTCAGTAAAACTATGGCTGGGGCACTAATAAAGTATCAATAAAGGGAGGCTGGCATTTATTTTTATTTCTTGGAAAAACTACATTTAAATATTAAGTCTAAAACATATCCATATTTGTTGAGGAATTGATATAGAACTCATATTTAGACTTTAATTTCCTGATGAGCTGTTTCACACATCAATATTTTGGCTCTGTTTGTTAGATGAACTTCCCAAACATTTTTTAAAAATCTAATTGAATAGGTAACAATATAGTTAAAACACACACAGCAAATTGGATAAATCCAAATAAAACCATTAATTAAAGATACAAAAGGGGGAGGGGTAAAATATCATTGCTTGGTAGGAAAAATGGAAATGCCAGTCAAAAAACATTTCCAAAACAGGATGCTCCAGCAACAGTGATTTGCCTCTCTTTTGTATCATGTGGAAACCAGTACAACAAATCTCTAATTTCCAGATAGCTTCATGTGTGAGGAGGTTCTACTACCTTGGTCTGCAAGCCATTTAGAGTTCGAGTGGTAAAACCCACTGCTTTGAATTGGGCCTAGGCTATACCTAATGGTAAAGTCATGAGTAAACAGATTCAGTCTCTGTGAAGGGCAGAGAACCCATTATTATCACTCTGTAAATTGGATTAGCAACCTTTGGAAGTCTGGAAGCTGGAGTGTGCAGAGACTGTAGTAGCAAGTCTGTGATACTGACTGGGTGAGATCTATGAAACGTTTCGTTAGGATCAGGATTTGGGGTGGGGTGGGGGGGTCGTCCTCGGTTCAGAGGAGGACTTTTGCAATGGTTATTTTTTTTTAATAGTCCTATATTCATACTACTAAACTTAGAGAACTCATCACATGAGCACCCAGATAACATCCCCTACCCACTGATTTTACTCAGGGAATGTGGTTATTTGAGTAACTGCCTGCCTCCAATAGTTTCTGCTTGTCCAGTGAGATCAGGCAGAGTGAGTAAGCTCCAGTTCCCTTCAATTAAACAGTGTCACTTATCAGACCTAGGAAGTGGACCTTCTCTGTCACGGCACTTTCCCTCTGGAATGTCATCCTCCCAAGAGATGTTTATGGATCTCACCCTGGTGACATTCTGAAAGCCATTGAAGGCCTGGCTGTTCTCCCAGGCCTTGGGGTGGGGTGGGTGTTGAGTCCCTATTTCAGCCCTTCAAGGTAGACCAGACTAGGAAACCAGAGTTATGAATGCTGACACTCCTTTATTTATTTATTTATTTATTTATTTATTTATTTATTCATTCATTCATTCATTCATTCATTCATTCATTCATTTATTCATTTATTCATTCATTAAATTTATATGCTGCCCATCTCACTGTGTAAGTGATTCTAGGTGGCTTACAAGTAAAAAACAGAATAAAAAATCTTATGTTATTATAAGGTTACAGTAACAGAATCTTGCAAGTCTGAATGTGTTTCCCCCCTCTGTCCCTTTATCTTCATGAGAACTAGGGAGGGTCAACTCTGAGATGCTTTCTCAAATTACATTTCTGCCCCAGACTCAGATGTCTTTTATCTGACCATTGCCTTGGTTGTGGCTCTTCTTTTTCCTCAAGGTTATTCCTACTGCCCATTATACCCTGTCAGTTGATTTGTGTTATATTGTATGTTTTTTTCCCTAGATAAGCATGATTTGTTTCCTCTGCTTTATGGTTCTTTTCTTATTTTTAAAAATAAGCCACCCAGAGTAATCTGGAGTTGGGCAGTCTCTAAATTTAAATAAATAAATATTGCCTTTCTACACAAAGTCATATATTCACCGCTACTCTGCAGGATAAAAGCCTACATGCAACTACTGTATATCTGTGTTGGCCAATACCCTGAATTATTGGTATCCTGACTCTCCCACAGATACTGGTACTGAATATGCAGATGTATGCAGGAAAGCCAGAGTTATTTGAATGATATGGTGCACAGCCAAGGTTCATAATCCCTGAAAGGGGGTTGGGGTTAGGTCAAGTGTTTACCTCTTCCCTGACTCAAAATTCTGGGAAACTTTGAATTTTGGCAGTTGTAATGAAGGAGCTTCAGAGAGGAGGGGGGAAAAGTGGATTTGTGAGCTATGTGCAACCCTGTGACTTCAGGTGGCCTTTTCCATTCCTGTACCCCAATGTTTATGGATGTTGGAAATCTGCCAGTTGAGGGAGATTGAGAGGAAAGTGCAAAAGGTCACAGTAAATGGGGATAAGAATCAGAAAATATTTAAGAAGCTCACCCATGACCACAGTTCTGGCTGAAAATATATATGGGTGGGACAATTCTTTATGGAAGTACCCAGTGCAAACGTAATGTAAATGAATTCAGTAAATAGATTGACCTGAGGAAAATTCTGTCTGTAGGAGCAATTGTCTTTTAAACAGAAGGGGCTATGATGCAGACAAATTTTAGCCCATGTTTTAATGCTGAGGAACTAGAAAGAATGACAAGAATGTATCTACTTTTTTGCGACCCAAGCACTATGTAGGCCCAGTCCTGAAATCTACTCAAGGAGCCCCTGTCCCCAAGTTGCTGCAGCTGCTGACTCTTTCAAACACATTAGAACTCACTGATCACAGAACACCTTGGTTAAATGCCATATAGCAAGAGTTTCTTAGTCATTATAACATCCTGTAGCCCTCCTGGTGGTTAATACACTGTAAACAACCCATTTGGTACATTGGAAAGGCTTTTTTTTTTTTGTAATTTGGACACTATTGGCTGGAAATGACTAAAGGTATTTGCATATGCATCATTGCTCTGTATGGGGCTGAATTAGCTCTCTCTCTCTCTTTTCCTCATTTTGTGTGAAGATGAGTTTTTGGTAGCTTGCAAGTTTGCATAGTGTGATTGTGAAAGGAAATTAGTCCAATAAAACCTATTACTTTACTCCTTTTGAGGTGATCACATAAACAAAGTGAGCATAATTGAAATTGGGAAGAAGGCCAGCCTGGCTGTTGACTTCACAGACCTATGGACATGGGACTATTTACCAGCACTAGAAGGCAACAGTAGCACTGAAGTTCACTTTCTTTTCGGGAGGTAGGCCTTAGCCTGGTGAATAAAGTCTGTCTGGTCTGTTTCTTCTGCGCCAATGTGTTGCCTCTAAAACACATAGTACGCTTCTACCGCTTCTTATCCATCCTTGCTAAGGAAAGAATTGGGTATGGAGAGAGCAGTTGCATAGAGCTTGAAGGACATCCCTCTGACTTAAAGGAAGCTGCAGCTGTAAAGATAGCATTCACTAATTACTCCTACATATACTGTGGTTGAAACCTGAAACATATTCCTAGGCTCAATTCACTATGATAATGTTAGGGTGACTTCATCTTCTGAAGCTTGCAGGTACTTCTTTTCACGTAATTTGGGTGCTTCCCAGAGTGTGGGTCATTCTTTGTTTTTGTGTATCATTATGGAGTTGGGATATGCAATATGGTGTCCCTGGACCCTGTCGTGCCACAGATGCCTCCTTCAACAACCTCCAGAATTAAAGAGAGCCAGTGTGATACAGCAGTTAAAATGTGGACTAGGAGACTGAGGTTCTGGTCCATGTCTACCCTCTGGGTGACTTTGGGCTAGTTGCTAACTCTTAGCCCAACCTACCTCTCAGGGTTATAAGGAAAAACAGAGGAGTATTATGTCATTCCTGGAGTAAAGGTGGAATAAAAATCTGACACATCAAGATAATTAAACGGGAAGTGGCATGCTATAAAACAAAACATAGGTATTTTCAGTGGGAAAAGTAGGTGACTGCAACACAGCACTTTGCTGGGTTCAACTGGAATGATACAAAGTTGCTTTCGAGCTTCTCACTGGATGCAACTTGGAGGCTTTAGGCTGCAAAAATCCAGAATCTAAATGGTTGCAGAACTAGAATTTCCTATACCTCTTTGCTGCTATCTGGGGTGGATATGGATTTTTGCAGCCCAAAGGCAGTGAGTTCTGTTCTCCTGATGTCACGTGGGACAAGATTTGGAGTTCACTCAGGCATGAGACTGACCTGGCTGCCTTCCAAACAGTGTGTGGTATTGAGGCAGAGAAGAAAATTGTGAGGAAAAGTAAAGGGCCAAAGCAATCTTCTGAGCCTTTCTTCTATCTCTCTTGGTGATTGCCAATGCCAGTTCATAGGACATTTGTTCAGCACACCTTAGGCTCTTTGCTGGACAATGTGGGCTATTCTTTCTTCATCCTTGCTGCTTCTGCTTTGATGGAGGTGCAGGGGAAATTTTAAAATTATATTGTGTTGAAAACCTTGCAGCTATCCAGATTAAACTAGGCACAGTTAATGTCCTCTGCTGTACTATTTCTTCCCTTTCTGCCAAAAAATGAAGCTGCTGCAGGCATTTTGATGTTTCTGTATCATAATCTATGGATCATCTTTGAAGCTGCTAGAATCAGATTGGTTTGCTTTCAGCTTGCAAGCTTGAACCAAATAATGCCCTTTTTGGATCTTGAATTCAACTGAATCAGGACTGTTTTGCTCATGCCAAGTAGGAAGCAGTTTGCAAGGAGAAAGATGCTAGAGTCAGTGATAAGGAACACACCAATCGCTTTGCCTTTTGGTAAACAGTACTTCAGTGTTTTGTGACTGGACAAGCCTACCATGGCAACCATTTTATGAGAGCCCCCACTATGTGCTCTCAAGTTTCTAAATGTGAGCACTGGCCCAAAAACATCAATGGCTAGTGTAGATCCTCACACACGCTACTCCTGAGGAAGATCTCTAGGGCAAAAGAAGCAGAGGGCACCATTACCTTGAGAGCTTGCAGAAATAGGAGCAGTTCTGATGATGTGGCTGATTCATGCAGCCCCTGAGTAATGTAGTGTGGATAAATTCTGAATGTGTAGAAACTCGGCAGGAGGCAAGAGAAGTCAGCATTCTCAATGGAGGAGAAATAGTGCTGCTTAGGAGAATGCCTGAATGGTTTATTTGCAAGAAATGACTTGCCAACATCCTGATTTGGAACACAGACAGAAAGCAATGGTAACTGAGAGATGCTTCCCATATACTTCTCCAGCTCTGAAGAAGAAAGCGGTGTGTTTCCACCTATCTTCCAACAGAAGAAGCTTTCTGGGATTCCCACCTCTATGTCACAATAACTGTGGCCACATTTAATGTATAATACTGATATGGGTAATGCAGTTCTTTATCAACCTGAATATTTGTGCAGTACCTGAGCAAGAACAAAGTGAAGATTATTATGAAGTATACCAGCTAATTTGCAATTATAACTTAACATTACAAACAGAATCTATAGGGCTCCCATGACTCACTCTCTGGACCAGGAAAGAAACGGGAAATGTTTGCTTTCATTTCAGCTAACTGTGGTTCCTTGTTCAATCTGAATCTACACAAACTGTGGTTAGTGTTAAATCAGCTTTGCAAACCAAGCCAAATCCTTGGCTTGTAAGCCGGGTTTGTTTTGCTAAATCATGGTTAACAGTAATTACATTAAAATTGCTAACTGTAATCCAAAATAGAAATTAAGGCTTCCAGCTTTCTCATTATGTTGTACCTGGGAAGCACAGGAAAGGACCAAGAACTTGACCTCATTTTCATGTTTAAGCCTGGATTAATGTTGTTCCCAGTGCAGTTTCTCCCAGCAACCTTACTTCAAACATGGGGACACAAAATTCTCTAGGTAAAAATAGTCTCCTTTGGTTCAAGCTCCACTTGTGATGACTTCATGGACACACCAGTGCTGTTTTCTCAGACACTATGGAAATTGTTTCCATTGCCTTCTTCCCAAGTGTTTTTTTAACCTCCCAGTCTACAGTAGTCTACAATGCTAGGACTTCATGGTCGCCTTCCTTCTAAGTATCAATAGGTTCTGGCCCTGCTTAGTTTTTCAAGATCTGTCAAAGTTCTTCTTTACTTCAAGATTCCTTTGCCAAAACTGTTGTACAGCTTTGATTATGGCACATCACAATCTAATAAAGTCCTGGCTTTGAAATGTACACAAACAGTAGAGGATAAGCCCTGTTGTGAGAATCGTTGCTCTTCTTCACGTCAATGACAGGTTTTCATAAGGGTGGGGAAAATGAATAGCACTGCTGGTCTTGAAGCTGAAATCACACACTGCACACAAGCATAGCCTGGAGAACTCAAGTAGCCTTTTCAAGCAGGAAAAGTTGCTTTGATTAAGTACGGTGTGAAATGCCACTTTAGCAGAGGGCAATTTGGAACAGGGCAAAAAGCGTTATGTAATTCTTCCCTGCTCTGTGTGTGTTTTTTTTTAAATGCCTTTTCTGTGAACCTGTACTTCACTTTTTAAATAAATATATGACATACAGTGTAGTTCAGACACCCTATGCCTATCTGACTATTTGAACAGTTGATTGTATGTTGCTGGAATAGGCAACCTGGCACCCCCAGGAATGTCTGTGCCTTCAGATGTCTCCATGCCCAAAGTAAAAGGTTTAAAAATCAGAATTTACCATGCTTTAAAACAAAGAAACATTCAAAATATTTGCAGCAATGCTTTGGACCTCACAACAGTCTGATTGGGATAGCAGGGAGCATCCAGGGAGGCAAGTTAATGAGAAGCCATGGCACTATAGCCATTTTTTTTGTTGGCCAGACAAGTCATCTGTAGCAGCCATTTTGGGAATGTGCCCACAAAACACTCTGAACATCTCAAATCTGCTCTAGCTCAAAAAGTTTGCCTCTCCCTGGTGAATAAGGAGAACAGATAGGCCCCAATGTCCCTCTCTCTATGGTTTGGAGGACAAAGTGTATCACACTTCAGGGAGCCAAGCAGCAAGTGTTTCATTTTCACCTCATCAGTGTAATCCAATTACGAAAGCTTATATGTCAATTGCTCCCTCAGAGGCTGTGTTCACACTTCAGCTGTGTGGTGTGGTGAAGCCACTCTAGCATAAGTCACAGGCGTAAAAGACTTCACTAATAGAACTCCTGTCATCTCTGGCCATCAGGGAGAAGCTAACTATAGCAAAAGCACCATAAACTGTGAAATGAAAACTGTTCCATCCCCTCTGAGAAGACGAAGCAGCCATTGAACCTATTGCTAGGATCAGGGTGAATCTGAATTACTTTCCCTTCAAACTGCCACCAAGATAGATCAGAAGGATTGAATTCCTCTCTTTTATGAAAAACAACTTGACTGATCTCTTGAATCTGGAAAAGTATATAATGTTTCCTTGAATGTGGATAATAAATCCTTGACTCACAAATGTTTCCTTGATTATTTAATGAATTATTTTCTTCTTCTAGAATGGAATGTATAATAAAACATTATGAAATTATTAAACTCTTATTAGCCACTGTGGTGTTGGAGCATCAGTAGGAAAACTCAGGTTCTGGTCAGCCTCAGCCGCAGATGTTCACTGGGTGACTTTGGGCCAGTTGTGCTCTTTTAGCCCAATATACCTCACAAGGTTGTCTTTGTGGGGGAAAAAACAAAACATGTACTGCACTTAGATGCAAGCAGATACAAAATAAAAATACTAAATGCTACTGGAACTAATTCTCATAGACTGATCATAGACTTAATTTCTTTAGACTTCAGACTTTGGAACATTGTGACTTATTGCTTGCAGGTCTCTGTCTATTGAATTATAAATCTCATATAATAATATCTATCTATCATCCATCTATCCATCTGTCATCTAATTCGATCGTTGTAAAAATAATGTAATAGCAATATAGTAAATAAATAGTAAACTATAAAGTAATGTAAATAAACCAAGTAAGAAATGAAAGAAAGGGAGACTGTCAACCCCATCTAACAAAGCTGTGTTCCAGGTGGGTATCCATGAACTGGAGGCTGAAGGGTGGATGAAACTGAATGATTTTCAGTGGCTTCTGTTATTGAATGTATTGCAGGGAACATTTGGCCCACCAGATATTGCTGAATTGCATTTCCCAGCATCTTCCATCATTAGTCATGCTGGCTGAAGCTGCTAAGAGTTGTGGCTTGTTTGTATCTGAAGGGTCACAGATTTCCTACACTTGAAACTGCAGTAAATTAGGACTTTAAAAACACACACACAATGAAATAACTTCTCTCTAAATAGCACGTGGAGAATTCTATTCTTTCTTCAGCCTTTATTTCTGGTTTTACCAGTTTGGTGATACTAAACAGAAAAAAGAACTTGGTTGTATAGCAGCAAAACACAACAGTTTTAACAATACTTTCATCTACATTGGGAACCACTGCACTGGCAGTCTTATATAGTAGGGGCTGTTCAAAGCATGAGGAGAAGGTGGTTGACAACATGCATTAACACAAGAAAGCATCTTCTTGGAATCATTAAAGCAACCGAGTCTTTTGCAACGCTTGCGTGCACAGCCGCCACCCCTCATCAATGGTTCCAGTGAAAGTGTTACAACTTGGCAACACTGCAAAACTGACCAGCCGGCCATGCTATTGCTGATTCTCATTGCCTAGAACATTTGTGATGGTTCAGGGGCATCCAGACTTGAATGGTTGTCACTGATCTGGCTGAATGCATCTTTTGAGGTAGCAGGGAATATTTACCTCAATATAGATATTTCTGGGTGTTAATTGCCTTTATGTTCACAGAGTCTTAAGAGGAGTTGAAAAGAAAGGTAGGATCTTTCAAAAAAACCAAAAATATTAAGAAATCTGGATTGAGCAATGCTATTGGGTCATTAAGGCAATGGACATTGCTTTAGAGTCACCTCTAGGAAGATGTTGTGAAGGTGAAGGTTTCCCTTGACATTAAGTCCAGTCGTGTCCAACTCTAGGGGGCGGTGCTCATCTCCGTTTCACAGCCGAAGAGCCGGCATTTGTCTGTAGACACTTCCTCTGTGGTCATGTGGCCAGCATGACTACACGGAACGCCGTTACCTGCCTGCTGAAGTGGTACCTATTAATCTACTCACATTTGCATGTTTTCGAACTGCTAGGTTGGCAGAAGCTGGGACTAGCAACGGGAGCTCACCCCATCATGCGGATTCGAACCCCCGACCTTCCGATCGGCAAACTTGGCAGCTCAGCGGTTTAACCCGCAGCGCCACCGCATCCCCACAGGAAGATGTTACCCCTTATTAAATTTCCATTATATTGTGCATCCCAAACTTCTAAACAAAACACGCAAATAAGATAGGGTTACAACTAGGAGATGTAAAGGAGTGTTTTCCACAATTTAATCCACATTTTTCTTTTCTTTTAGAATAGAAACAATGCTTAATCAGTAGGCATTTAAACAATTATTGTTGACCACGATCCACTGTACAACTGTGCATATTACAGTTTTCTAACTTTGCTTCCTCAACATTATTTGTGATTGACTTTCCTGAGTGCAAAATCCATTGGTGAATATATCCTAAGAGTAATCAGCTTTCAGTATTTCAGTATGACTTAGCTCACTGCAGACTGCACATCATTCAGGCAAAGATTACTGCCTGACATGTTATTACTATAGTTAGAGACTTGCATTAATATACACTTACATCCATACCCACTGAAACACCTTTACCAGTAGACTAGGTTTTTCCCTTTTGGCAAGAGTTAGGCATAGCCAAATCTGTGCTCATTTTTCATTTCTTCAAGTAATTCCCCTACTTGTCAATATCCATTATTTTTTATGATTGCATCCCAGCCAGTTCATTCTGATATAATTTCTGAGTCCATGGGAAATCAAAGAGACTAAGTCCAGGTATGATTTAGCCTTGTGTATCCTCTACCCATACTTCATTTCCATACCTTCATGGTTAGGAAGGAGGAGTTTGGCAGAACCCCAGTAAGACTAAGTGGTTGTTAGAACTGAACAAATTTGAAGGGAAAAGCAACCCTTCTTCTGAGTTTTGGAGTTTGAATGCAAACACTTACTGTGAAATGTATACCTCTTGACACCCTTATGTATGTAAAGACAGATTAGATTTTTGGCTGTTTCTGCCATAGTAACTTTTCCCTTAGAATTGTACTGTCAGACTTGCAAGATTCTGTTACTGCAGCTTTACAATAAAGTAGAATTAGCTCATCTGGTTGTGTTTCCTGTCTGGTCTACCTGTTAAGACTGACATCAGTCTTTCGAGTCTGAAAGTACAATTCTCCCACTGTCTCCTTTACAGCCTGAGAAACTAGGGAGGGTCCCTTCTGAGCCTCTTGCCCTGCCCACTATGCAGCTGCGGGCCGTGCTGTCTCTTATCTGATTGTTCCCTAGGCAGTGTTTCTTGGCCCATTCTCCCAAGGTCTTTCCCACATACCATTACATGATCTGACATAATAATATAATTTCAGACTTTTCCACAGTCCTACATGGAGATATAAGACATCTGCATATAGGACTTTTTGGGAGCAAAGCATTTGTTCTTGTTCTGGGTTATGGTATGGATGGCAGAAGAAGCAGAAGCATAATTCATCTCTGTGTTTTGATTAAAGCCATTGTGTTTTCCATGTGGTTCACTTGCATCTGAACTTCCTATCCCCCAATCCTGACAGTTCATGTTTGGAGGAGGAGGATGAATCCTAGGGGGTGCTGTGGAAGACACTGAACTTGCAGATCTTGGCCCCAGTGCAGGGAATAGAGAAGAAGCAGTTCACTCAATCGTGAGGCTCACATTTTCAGATTCTGATCCTGATTCTTTGGTACAACGTTCAGGACTACGGAAGTGTTAAAGGTCAAAAAGCACAGATGGGCCAAGCTGCAGATAAAATCTTCATAGGGATTGCACACCATTTCATTCATTTCATTTTATTGATTAGTTGATTTGACCTTATTGATACAGCAAGGTAAAATTAAAATATAAACAAAGCATAATCATATAATAAAAAGGGATACAATAATAAAACAAAATACATACTATGAGAGAACTCACGTATGCCGTTCGACTGATATTGAAAATATTTCTCATATCCTGTTTAATTGTCAACTATATGCATCTATCAGACTTAAATATCTATCTCCACTATTGGAAAGAACAGCATACTGGGACCTGAATTTTAGATTGTCTTATTTTCTCCAGGGTAATAATATATATATTGTATGCAGAACTGCTGTGTTCATATTGAAGGCTGGGGCTTTAAGATCCCAATATACTGAACAAGTTGTGGTACCCTGTAAAGGTGACTCTCTCATCTGATTACTGCCTCCTTGTACTGTGAGCACATATATATGTATTTTGTTTTATTATTGTATCCCTTTTTATTATTTGATTATGCTTCCTTTATATTTTAATTTTATCTTGCTGTATTGATAAGGTCAATTTGACTGATCAATAAAATGAAATGAAATGGATTTCACACCAGCTGAGATGGGGTATAGACTTAAACTACAGGGGTACAAACTATGACTCCTTCAAGATTAGCTATCTTGTTCCTGCCCACATGACGCTCTTCCTGGACTACTGCCTTCCTTCATTTTTCCTTAGCAGCCTTCTGGGCAAGCCTTGAATCCTTTGCTTTTCTTGAACTAATCTGATTGCTTCTTGACTACTCCTGTTATTGACTAAATTACAGTTAGTAGGTGCTCTTGGAAAGACCCTGAACTTGCTTTTGCCTGTTCTCTGCTAATCTTTCTGAATAGCCATCCAAGACACTTGACTGTGTTGGCATGTGGATACCAGACCCAGGAGGCGTGTTGGACTGGAAGACATCCAAGGTCCCTTTCAACCCTAATATTCTTTGATTTTATGACAGGACAAACATTGCAATCATCCACTCATAGAATGAAGTTGGGACCAGAATTACTCATCACCTACATAAACTTCAGTCATTTAGTCCTATTCTTTAGTCCAGAAATCTTTAGTCCTATTCACATAGTCTTGATGTGTATACAATCGAAGTGTATGTGGTAGGGGGATTGGAATTATATATGACTCGTTCCCCTATCCCACATGCCTTGGTCATTCCATTATGCCAAAAGTGAGCAATGTAGAACAAAATATTTGAGAGATCTAGTTTATGACCGTAACCCACACATATTCTTTGTATAAAACAGTATCACTAGTTCAAATGAAAACACTCAAGCTCTAGGAATTCTCAGGTGCCCAGAAGTGCTATTAAGATAAGTGAAAGTGTTAACCTCAGGAATGCAGACGGAGCCACTAAGAATTCACAATTAGTGTTGGGAACTCAAAGCTTTTAGATAACACTATGTTAAAATAAATCAACAAGGTTAACCTTATCAATCATATTGACAGCTGTGTCCCATTGCATGACAATGCAATTGTCGTGCATTGTCCCATTGCATAAGTCTATAAAGACGGGTTATAACTACACCTCTCTTTAACCTTTTTCATTCTGTCTCTGGTACCAAATCTGTCAATAAACCAATTTGTGCTTCAGTTACAATTGTATCTGTGATTCAAACGTACCGCAAGAAAATTATCCTTCAGCAACCTGTGGTTCCAGAGTTGTATACTATCCTAAAAGCCAGTTTTACAGTTCTCAGAAGCCCTCCAACTGCATCACCAAACGTCATTCCCCACCATTTTGGGGCAAAAAACCACTTTAAATAAAAACAAAAACACATACCCACTTAAACACAGAAACCCCCCCCCCCCAGAACTTTTAGTCCTACCCTTGTGCATGATGAATTCCTGATTACTTCTGCTTTGCCCGCTGCAGCTAATGACTCTGCCAACCCCTTATATGAATCTCTGGTGCACCAAAAATTTGCCCATCTCTGTTTTCTTTAAAGAAGTGATCTGTAAAATAGATTTTGGATACAAAGGAATCACCTGTGCACAGAGATTGAGGCCAGACTCACTAGGGATGATTCCAGGTCTACACTTATCAAACAATTGCATCTAGTTGGACTGCCATGGATTTTAGAGGTTCAGAGACTGATTTGTTCATTTATAGTTGATGCCTTCTTTATTTGAGACTTCCCTACAAGCAGAAAGGTAGGATGATGTTGATTATGATAAGGTCTACTTAGAAGGAATCGCTTTCTCAGTCTTCACAGCAATTGGATTCAAGTCATTCTTGCTACTTTCATTTGGTAACTGTGTAGTACAGTGCTGGCCTTCATGATTTCCTCATTTCTTTTAGTGGTCCATGTATTCAGTGTGTTCCAGAGCATGCATATTTTTTGTTCTCCTCATCTGGGCAACTATTCCATTTCTGAAGGAAGTCTTCTTTTCTGTTATAATTTCCTTGACGTTTGTTAGTGTTGCCTAACTCATGGTAGTCATTCTAGAAGAGCTTCCAAGCATTCTGGAGAGATTACATCCCCATGATTTTCCCTTCCAGTTCCCTTTATTAAATCAGCTGTTCTCAATTTAAGGGTTGATAGACCAGTTTAAGTAGCAGTGCAATATGAAAAAATGGAGTTCACAAAGGGGCAATTGATACTTCTATCAATGCTAAATCAGCAATGAACAAAGAGGGGCAAGTGACATCACACATGTCACAACATCAGTGCACACTTATGTAATTTGCAATGCATAGTTTGTAATTAACTTTATATAATTTATATCATATGTGCAATGATATCATGGTGCAGATGATGTTTTTCTGGCTTCTACTGGTTGCGCATGAAATTGATCAAACTTGTTTTGCTCTGTCAAAATTACCATGCTGATTGGTCTAACTGTAACACCAAGTCTAGATGTGAAAATATCAGTGACGATTTCATTTGGCATTTAATACACCCTCACACATCCTCTGTGTGTGTGATGGGTCCAACAAGAAATTATCTATATAGTCTATACATATGTAACCATAAGTAGTTATTATTATTTGGGTGCACAATATATTTCTCATTTGTGTTAGAGAAAGCGGGAATCAATTCTAGTGTAATTACAATTCATACCACCAGAATAGTTTTACAAAGGTCATTTTAGAGAGATTGAGAGTGTTGTTGGTAATCGAACAGAGGATATTTAGTTAGCCTTCTTAACATTAAATGAAGAGAGCAAATAACATTAGGTCTGCTATTACTGCCGCCACTCAGAAATGCCTTTTAAAAAAAGGTAGATGTAGAGGTAGCTATCCTTTCCAGTCTTATTTGTTGTATCTCTGGCCAATAGTATACATCTTTACTAATGGCAGGCAAAGACTGTTGTAACATGTAGCACTGAATGTAGTATTACAATGCATACCACAATACATTTTATTTCATACAAGTACGCACCAGGTTAAAAAGTCTTGGGTTTTTAGTTCTAAAGGTACTGGAAGGCTGTTTATGAAGTAAAAAAGTATCATAACTCTGAAACTCACTTCTACAAATTCCCCAAACCTACTTTGCTTCCTCCTCCTCATCTAAAGTGACTAGCCATTATACCTTACATGAAGTATCCTGTTCCACACATTTCCTCTGCTAATGCCTATCCTCACTATTATTCTTTTCTCTTTCCATCCTTATTTTTCTCTCTTTCTTTTAGTAAGTGAATGATAATATGTTTTCTGAAAACCACACCACACAGTCAGATTAGCATGCCAGAAGCAGCTAAATTCATATCACATGAAGCCACAAATAAACAAACCCATTTTGTGGCTTAGTTTGTCATGGCATGTTGTGTAAATCTAACCAATTTTGGTTTATTGAATAAACCATGGTTAAAAAGCTATAGTTTAGAATTCTGACAACCCTGCCTGAACCTTCACAGATGAAATAAATAAAATTTTCTGCTCAAAAAGTACACAATACTGAATCAGATGAGAAACATTAATGATAAAACATATTGCTTAAATATGAATTTTAAGCTGTGAGGCCTCTGAGGTAGTCCAGACATGAAGCACCAACCATGAGTACTACCACTACCTTTATCATTAGGTTACAGTAACAGAATCTTGCAAGTCTGAAAATATATTTCTTCCCTCTCGTTTTATAGTCCAAGAAACTAGGGAGGGTCCCTTCTATGATGTTTGCCATGTCCACATTCCTTCTGCAGGCTCAGCTGCCTCTTATCTGACCATTGCCTAATATGTGCTGCCACCTCCTCCTGTCCCTCAAGGACATTCTCACGGACCGTTACATAAACCTTCGGAATGTTCTTCCTCTGGAGCTGCTCTAAACTTTAGGTGAATACCTGGTTGAGGAAAAATTCACTGTAAATAAGTATGATGGCAGAGCTTCTCATTAGTTTATTGTAGCAAACTGACGAAGACTTCAAGGGCAAATAGCTTGCCCAACGTTTAGGGGAAGGGGAAGGCTCATAACCTAACCATCACTCGCCAACAGAAAGTGTATCTGTTGATGTTGTGCAAAGTTAGCTTTTGTGTATATGAGGGGGGAAAGCTATGCTTATTCTACTGAGTAAAAAAGCAGTAGTTTCTGTTTGAACATAGACCTGCACAGAAGCTTAACTCCCTATGGGATACCCACAGGAATAAAACCCAGCTGTTTGTGGTAAGGCGTGAAAACCTTTAACCAACAGACTAGAAAGACTTTAGTTGTTGCTGTTGCTGTTCTTGTTAATCCCTTAGCTGAAATGGGTAAACCGTTTAATTCTAAGTGCAACCTCAGATTTGCTAGCTGCTGATCTTTGAAACACAATTTTGAAATCAATTCTTTTGCTTGATATGTTTAAGATAAACCCGCTATTTATAAAAACAGGCATTTGACATATTAATTCATTTCTTTCCATGTCAGACTTTTGTGGGGGGGGGGGGAAGCAATTGTCCAGCCATTCCTTTTCATTTTAGTTTGTAACTCCTATGCATCAGAATCTCAGTAAACTGTTCATCTTTTTAACTGGGCAGGCTTATGACAGGAAGTGAATACAGACCCAAGAGCCCAAATAACATAAAGTTGTGTTGAACTTTATGTAATATGTGGTTTAGCCCTTGAAAACTGCAGATGACAGGATAAGAACACAAGAAGAGCTCTGCTGAATCAGAACAGAGGCTGTTTGGTCCAGTGTTCATCAACCTTGGCGGCTTTAAGGTGTGTGGACTTCAACTCCCAGAATTCCCCAGCCAGCATCTGTCCATACATCTTAAAGCCACCAAGGTTCAGAAACACTGGTTTATCCATCATTCACTGGTCGACTAGATGTATTTTGGAAACACATAAGCCTGGACAGAAAGGTAACACCCCCCCCCCCAATTGTTTCTCCCTAGTTAGTGCCATATGCCAGTGATTTGGAGGGTGGCATTCAGCTATCAAAAGAAGTAGTCATTAAGGGTCTGATGCTCCATCAATTTGCTCAGTCCCCTCTTAAAGCCACCTCAGTTGATGGCAGTCATTATATCTGGTGGCTATGAATTCCATAACTTAACATGTTAAACGTATTGTAGTATGTAAAAAGTACTGTCTCTTATAGGTTGTGAATCTCCCTGCATTTGGTTTCAGTAGATAACCCAAAGGTCTAACTTTGTTAGAAAGGGGTGGGGGGAGGGGCTTCTTTCTGTCCTCACTTTTCCAACTATGCATTATTTTATATATCTGTATTATTTCCTCCCTTATCCACCTTTGCTGCAAACTAATAAGCCCCAAATACTCTGGTCTTCCCTAAAAGGGAGCTCCTTTAACTTTGTGATAATTGGGTGTCCTTTTCTGCACCTTTTCCAGCATAATAATTTGACAATAAAACAGTACACAGTATTCCAAGTATGGCTCCTCATAGATTTATATAATGTCTTTCTTCTATCACAGCTTTATTTTAAATTCCTTTATTGATGATTCCTAGAATGGATTTTGCTTCTTAAAAAGACAACTGCATGTGGAGCTGGCTTTTTCATTGAGCTATCTGCTGATTCCAAGCTCCCTTCCTGCTCAGTTCCTGCTAGTTTGCCCCACTAATGTATGTACTAATTAGCATCACTTTGCAGTTGCTTATATTGAACATCTCTGTCTTTGAAATGCAATTTTATATATGTGGGGTTCATGTCACTTATTGAGTCATAATGCATTTTCTTTGGTTCTGGCTCGACATGAGGTACAAACTTAGCTGCTGTAAAGCTAAGGCATGTTGTTTACACCTTAACTTTATGTATGAAACTGGTGTCTTTGGCTTGCTCAAGAAACCATGGGCTTAATGTGTTACATGAAGCTGGTTGTAAGCTCTTGAACTGGCACTCTTCTGCATTTCATGTTTCTGGTTAATTTATTTTTACTTGTTTTTATTTTTGTTTATATGAGCTTTGTTTTTCGTTGTTTTAACTTATGAGCCGCCCAGAGTCTTGTCTGTGAGATGGGTGACTACATAAATTGAATGAAAATAAATAAAGTAAAACCTGCACTATTGCTACTTAGCTCTGCCCCTCCCCTCCTCCTCCTCATTTTGACATTTTGGTGTTGAGGCTGTTGTAAACTTGGGGGCGGGGAGTGGCGGGTGGGGTTAGAGAGGAAAAGTTGAATAGAATAGCTGTAGAAAAGTTACCAAGCACATTCTTTTGTTAGGTAGATTAGACTGACAGATTGTTAATGCCAGAGAGTGAGCGTAATGGTGAGAAAACAAGAGGTCTTTCTGAAAGGTGGCAGCAACACTGAGAATGATCCAGAGAGTTAGAAGTCTGCAAAAGGAACAGAAGAGTTTGTTTTGAGGCAGACTGAAAGGGATACCAAGAACTGAGTTTGGGCTCAATAGGCATCTTGGAAGTGTTGTACAGCCCCTTCCCTGCATTTTCAGACTCACTTGTTTCCATTTTGGAGGAAGAAAAAGTGAATTAATTATTTCTGCAAATTTATTTCTGCAAATTTGTATGGCTGCCCATCTTAATCAAATAATTTTGGGTGGCTAACAAGGCAGAAAAACAACATGCATACAAAAACAATAGAAAATACAATAACATGCCAGTAAAAATAATCAGCTCCTCAATCAACACAGAATAAAAACTCAAACTGGGCACCACTAACATTATGGCCCTAAAGCCCGAAGGAACAGCCAGGTTTTTAAGGCCTTTTGAAAAGCTACCATGACTGGGACCATATGAATGTCAGGGGAACAAGCTGTTTCACAGGGCAGAGGCTATATCAGAGAAAAAAATGTTCCTTAGGTCCCATAAGATGCCATTGTTGCACAGAAGGGTTCTGGAAAATGCCCACGGTGCTGGATCTAATGGGGTAGGCACCAACCACCAAAGACAGATAATCCCTCAAGTATCCTGGCCCTCTGGCTTTATAGATCATAATCAGAATCTTGAATTGCATCTGGAAACCTACTGGAAGCCAGTTCAGCTCATTTAGCAGTGGTCATGTATCATGGTGCACCCAAGACTGCCTGGGCCACTGGTCCAGCTGCAGCTTCCAAAAGCTCTGCAAGGTGAGCCCTAGATTGCTATAGTCCAACTGGAAAGTGGCTAAGGCATGAGTGCCCATGAGCAGAGTCTCCTGGTCCAGGAAGGGGCACAGCACACAAGATGGACTGTGCAAAGGCCCTCTTGGCAGCGGCTACCACCTACTCCTTGGGGGTCCTTAAGCTTTTCTACCCCTTGAAACCTTGAAATCCCTATAATAAAAGGAGATAAATTTTTCCCAATCCCTCCTTCAGGGTCTGAAAATGTAAGCCCTGTCCATTCTGATGATGCCATTAGCTACATTCCCCACAGCCCCAGGTAGGTCACCAAGATAAAAGTGTGTTCCCCAGGCCAAAAAGGCTGCCTAGCTGATTGGTTATTGGTTTAAGTGCTTCTTTCAGTGGCAACCAAGCTAGCCAATCATTACACCAGTCTTCGTCGATCTGGCTTCCACCACAGGTTCTGGGACTAGAATTCCCAAGAGTCCTATCCAGCATGGCTTAACCAGTTGACTGAGATCTCTGACAGCTGTGATCCTGTCATATCATAAGGTTGTTTCATTGGATAAGTCTGCATTATCTTCCCTGGAATTTTTCACCACTCATAGAACACGAGTAAACATAACAATATTTATAACTTTACATTTGCAACAAATCAAGTTGCACCTCCATATCTGGAGAATATTTTCCTCCCTCCAGCCAGGGCAATGCATGGAATCAAGTGGCTCTCCTCACCCTTTGCTTTCTCTAGCTTCCCCCAGCAGACTATTCCTTCTATTTCAAATTCAAAAATTAATCCAGGTTTTAAAAAAAGATGGGGTGGGATGGGGGCAGACTATGGCTAAAAAGAGAAAGTATTCTACAAATCTCAGCAATTTATATAACGCATTGCACAACCAGCTTACCAATTATTTGCAGAAAGTGAATCAAGAAATGAAGTATTTTGCTTTGTCTCAGTGTCACTGCTGCCCATGCACTGAGTTTTTCCCCCTCTTTTTTAATAAAAGAAATGGCTTACTCTTGACTGCATTAGAGCTAAATTATCATTTATGTTTGTCACAGGGGTTGCTAATGTGTAATGAGATTTTAGAGTTAATGTTTTGTACAAAGCACTTAGCTGAGCTGGGACGAAATTGGTTTAGGGTTTTGATGTGGTGTTTTAATTAAAGATAGTTTCCAATCAGGGCCAAGCTAACAGCTTGTCAGAAGATTTGGTTTTCATCAGCCAATACACCAAGGTAAGCCCACTCTTGCTGTGTGCATCTGGATTCCCTTGAGAGAAATAAATGGCATAAGTTTTTAGTTTTGTGGTGACATTGCTTCAAGGAATTAGTCTGCTTCTTGGGAGGATGGTAAGGTGACAATAAGGCTGTAGACATGGATCTGAAGATTTTTTTTGTACCCAAAAAAGTCTTCAAATAAGTTTGCATAAACTTTATTTCTTTGTCTCAGCTACAGAGATAATTTAACTATTTCTGCTCTGGATTTTTCATTTTGTACCTTTAATTTTTCATTGGTTTGGAAGACTCATAAATATTTTCTAGGGATATGAATGATATTTGGATGAACCTCAGATCTGGAGAGGAAATAGGATCATTTGGTGGTGCTTTTTTCATACTCTGGAGAAAATCAGGGCCAATCATATTGATCTCCATAAAATTCTGGTCCCAGTCAGCTTTGGGATAACTAGCCCTTTTCTCAGATACCTGATGGGGACAGGCAGCAGGAGTGATCAAAAGAGTTTTAGAATTCAGTTGCATGTATCTATTCATTTCAGTATTCTTTGTGATCAGGGCAATCTAAACCTACCATTATGATGATGGGTTTTGATTCCTTTAATTTTGATTTGCTCCACATGGCTTTACTCATTTTAGCCTGTAAATCTGAGCAGCAACTCCACACTTCAGCAATCTTTGCTTTATTTTACTACTGATTTAATTAAATACTCCTGGAGCCCCTGACTATAACATTCCCCAAATCACTCACTTACATTGGGATTTGATTACTGGAATACGATTTATGGGATATGATTTAGTGGATACAATTTATGTAGATTTCCTTTATACTGCATAATCCACCTTGTGTATCTGACATAGAATTTGTTTGCTAATTGCTCCCAGATAAATCCTAACCTTAAGTTCACCAACAATTTAGGCAAGGAACCATCTTTATTTAAAAGTAGGGTGGAATTCTGAAATGTTGGTTGATGAGTTTTTGGCTGTTCTATAGAGTGCCTGCTTATCACATGCACTGTTAGTGAACAATTCTGTACAGTAGCAGTCAGAGATCCTGTTGTTTTCATCATTATTATTACATTGTTTTTGTAGCAGACTGACATTTCAGCCACTTTAAACTCCTGTGTACCGACTTAGTTTTATTCTTGCAACATGCACTGTACTGCAGTGTCAAAATGCTTTCCTGAGAGTGCTTTATCTTGGTAAAATTTAGGATAATTAGCTTAATACACCTTTTGACCCTTATGTTTTGCAGTTTGGGTCTATGCAGAAATGAGAGGTGTGTAATCAGTGTGCATGTATATATGAAAAGATTAAGAAGAGCAGCAATGGCAGGTGCTGCATACAGACATGTTTTCCTGTTACTGAACAGACAGAGCTGTGGATTCTTGTGTATCTCTGTGTTTATGCCTTTATATTAATTTATCAAAATATGGTCACTGAAATGAAAGCCAGTGGACTCTCCATTTCAGAGGTGTTGCATTTTGGTCAGGTTCATGTTTATCTTAAGAAGAAGCTAGGAAGCTATCAATCTGTCAATCACATCTTGAGAAAGGGCACTGTCTGCAAGAAATACTATTAACTTGAAGTCAGTGTGCAAAATGTAAAAGGATAGACCCACTTCTCAAAAGAGCCCCCTTAGCTAGTTTTTGGAACTTACTCTGTAAGATCAGGATTTGATCAAATCAAAGTGGGCCTGTCATTCCCACCATTTCCATCTGTGTCCAGGATGCTAGGAAAGAAATGTTGGGATGCCCTTCTTGTAAGTGAATATAGGGAACACAATTACTGTCATGATCAAATGGTATAATATCTGTAACTATAACATCTGTAACAGAGAATATTGGAAATTATGGTTTTATAAAGGAGGCAGGAATTTCAGTTCCATATCCATGGCAGTTAAGTTTGTTACTATAATCTTAAACTCTGGATTAACAATTTTAATGGCCAGAATCTTTCGACAGCCATATATTTATTTTAGGAGTAAGTACTGATTTGTTTTCAGGGGGAAAAAGGTTAATAAGGTAAGAAGAATAAAATAAGCATCTTATTTATTTATTTAATTTGTTTAATTAATTAATTGGGGGACGTGGGGTTAAACCGCTGAGCTGCCGATCGGAAGGTCGGCGGTTTGAAACCGCGCGGCGGGGTGAGCTCCCGTTGCTCGTCCCAGCTCCTGCTCACCTAGCAGTTCGAAAACATGCAAATGTGAGTAGATCAATAGGTACCGCTTCGGCGGGAAGGTAACGGCGTTCCGTGAGTCATGCTGGCCACATGTCCCGGAAGTGTCTATGACAACGCCGGCTCCAAGGCATAGAAACGGAGATGAGCACCGCCCCCTAGAGTCGGACACGACAGGACTTTACGTCGAGGGAAACCTTTACCTTTACTAATTAATTAATTAATTTAATTTTAGCTGCCCATCTCAACAAATGATGCTGGGTGGCTTACAATCATAAAAACCATAAAACAGTTAAAATAATTAAAAACAATTAAACAATTAAAAACAATTTTTAAAATATCTTGAAGTATATGTATGTCCAGCTGACTACTATTCCCCAACTCACTCTTTCTCTTTCTCTTTCTATCTTCGAAAGAAAGGATACCATGGTAAACTGTGCCTACCACTGTAGGCTCCAGCAAGGCTATCTCAGCCAGATATTGACACTGGATTGGTTTGATTTCTTTATTTATAAGATGTATAAACTGACTCTGTCCAGAGGCTCTAGGTGGTCTACAAAATCACAGCACAAAGCACAATGTAATACAAAACATTTTTTCTACTGTTGCTGTGATGAGGACTAGTCATTTCACCAAGCCAAACAAAGCGGCAGCTTTAAGCAGTGGATGGGTAGATAATGAACCAAGACCAAGACCTTACTTCTGCCTCCTAATTGCGGGAGGGGGTGTTTCCAGCTGCCTTTAAGGAGGCACTGGTACACCCCCTCCTCAAGAAACCATTGCTGGACCCTACCATACTGGACAATTTTTGTCCTTTCTCCCACCTCCCCTTTTTGGAGAAAGTGGTTGAGAAAGTGGTGGCATTGCAGCTCCAGAGGGTTCTGGATGAAATGGATTATCTAGACCCCTTTCAGTGAGGTTTCAGGCCTGGATATGGGATGGAAACAGCATTGGTCACACTTACGGATGATCTTTGGCGGGAGCAGGATGGTGGCAGTGCATCCATCCTTGTTCTTCTTGACCTCTCAGCGGCTTTCAATACCATCGACCATGGTATCCTTTGGGCCGGCTCAGGGAGTTGGGGGTGGGTGGTGTGGTTTTGTGCTGGTTCACCTCCTTCCTCCATGGCCAGTCCCAATTGGTGGTGATTGGGAGCGAGAGGTCTGACCCTTGGCCCCTCCTTTGTGGGGTGCCACAGGGTTCGGTTCTTTCTCTGCTCCTTTTTAATATCTACATGAAACTACTGGGTGAGATCATCCGTCACCATGGGATGAGGTATCATCAATACGCTGATGATGCTCAATTGTATATCTCCATCCTGGGTGAGGTAAGTGATGCTGTGACCGCCCTCTCTCGGTGCCTGGGGGCTGTAGGGGTCTGGATGGGGAACAACAGGCTTCAGCTGAACCCTGGTAAGACAGAGTGGCTGTGGGTTAATGGCTCTTCTGTATCTGGGACTTTGTAATCTTTGGCTCGGGATGGAGTTGCACTGCCCCAGACAGACCTGGTGCGGAACCTGGGGATTCTCATGGACTCACAGCTCCTGCTTGAAGAGCAGGTGGCAGCCGTGGCCAGGAGGGCCTTTGTGCAACTTTGTGTTGTATATCAGTTATGCCCCTTCCTGGATTGGGAGGCCCTTTGAATGGTCACTCATGCCCTGGTCATCTCCCATATAGACTATTGCAACATGCTCTACATGGGGCTACCCTTGAAGAGTATCCGGAAGCTTCAGCTGGTCCAGAATGCAGTGCATGAGCAGTCTTGGGAGCCCCAAGAAGGGCACATATAACACCATTGCTGCGCAAGCTGCATTGGGCACAAGTTTGCTTCTGGGTCCAATTCCAGGTGTTGGTTATAACCTTTAAAGCCCTACATGGCAACCTGTCCCACCTGATCATGCAGAGAGGGTGTTTTGTGGACCCCGTCGGTAAGCAAATTCCATCTGGTGGGGTCCAGGTGGTGGGCCTTCTCTGCAGTAGCTCCCGCCCTCTGAAACATCTTACCCCCAGAGGTGAGGCTAGCCCCATCACTCCTGGCCTTCCGGAGGAATTTGAAGACCTGGCTTTGCCACCTGGCTTGGGGTGGGGAGGGGAGTCATCATATTAGGGGATGGCTAGTGCCCTAGAGAGCTCATTGAATGCAAGGACTGAGTTATGATCTGCCATTTGAGATTCTAGTTTTATCTATGATTGTTTACTTGTAATTGTATTTTTAGATATTATATTTTTAAATATTGTAATTTTATTGTGTATTTATTGCTTTATTGATTATTGTTGTAAACCACCCAGAGTCCCTCTGGTGGGAGGAGATGGGTGGTGACAAATTTGATCAATCAATCAATCAATCACCACCTGAAAGGCTGATTCATTGAGCTGAAGGTGAACAGCTCTCTTGAGCACCTACCCATTGGCATTGCTCTGAAGGGCATAGTCATAATGGGGCTTTATGGGCTGGCCGTATCTACTGCCTGTGTTGTGAAAGTTGTATTGCTTTTCAGGCCCTCTCAGTATGACATGTTGCCCAACAATCTGCTGGCCAGAGGGTGAACAGCATTCCTGCAGTTGCCAGAGGTCTGCGCAGGAAGAGCAGGTCCTCCTCTTGCCTCAAGTAGTAGGCGTACTTGGTTAACTTCTGGCCACATCAGCTGCCACCTAACTCCACCCAGCTGCAGGGCTCATGATGTCTGCTGTGCAAAAAAAAAATAGATTTTTGAATAGAGATCAGCTCAAGCTAACACTGGAACTATATCAGGATCCTGATACTCACAGCAGACTCGATGGTTGAAAAGAGTCCTCATTTGCTTAGAGCAAATGAAATCTGCAAGAAATTCATGGAAAGCTGGCAAGTAAGAGGTCACTTTTTGATTCCCCCTTCTTTTAAAAAAGAGCCAGTCATAAGCACATGAGCAAGCTTCTGCCATCCACTCTCCATCTCTTCGTCCTAGTTCCAAAATAGTCATCTGACAGTTATAACCTTTTGGTAACTAGGAAGTGAAGCTGGGAGGTAGAAGGATGGCATATGACATCTTAAAGGAAAACACAGCAAGTGCACATGGAAATTTTCCCCTTCCACCTTCATTTTCTTAACAATGAAATGCCGATGTGACCATGAAAGTCAGGTGATTGTACAATGTTATGTGGCTAGGTGACCATTTTCTAACTAGGAAAAGAAGGTGAGGGATGGAAGAGGAGGACTTTTAAGGATGCTTGCATGCACAGTAGCTTTATATTTTTTAAAAAAGAAAAATAAGTGACTTTCCTTTTCACCATAGATTAAATTCTGAACGGGATTCTGCTCCCCTCACTTAACTTGCTTCACATTTTTACTCTGTCTTTCCCCCTTCATGTATGGGACAAAATGGAAGAGTAAGCATCTCTGCCTTGGCACTAATTTAATGAGAGTTTTAGTTGTCACAATATTCCATGGATGTCATTCCATCTCAGAAAAGCCTGGGTTATATGGGGCATCTAGGGCTTAGCTTCTGTTGCTGACAAAGCTGTGTGCTAGTTCTTTCCTGCTGTACCTGCCCAGCATCTTAGTATTCCTGGTGGATCTTTCCCTTACAAAGAGACAGGTCTCCTCAGAACTCAGCAGAGAAATCTCCTGTTGTCCTCTGTCACTCAAAGGGTATTGTGCTGACAGTTCTCGCAATGTGTCATTGTTTGGTCTTTGCACTCCAAATAAATAAATTATGACAAGCAATCCCAAATTATCATTTACAGAAAGAAACAAGCAGACACCAGTGTCCCACATTACCACATGCTGACTGGAGAATTATAGAAGTTGAAATCCCAAGCATCTGGAATGCATGAGGTAGTGGAAGGCTATTTAGCTATATTTCAGACACCGATGCCCTGCATATAGGGCTAACGTCTATATCAAAGTTTCAACCAGTTTATTGCCATGAATGTTCTCAAAGAATATTAGTAACACAGTGTGGTGAATTGAACAGCAGCATTGTTGGCACAAAGGAAGACCTTCTGTACTGAATATTTGTCAGCCACTTTGGAAATATCTCTTCTCCTTAATACCCTTCAGTTGCTCAAGCTGCTTGTACACAAGGAGCAAGAGATAAAAATGGACTTGCTACAGGACTTGGTGTTCCCATAATAAATGGCAGAGTCTTCACATAAATTGTTTGAACATGGAACACTGCTGTTATTTTTGAATGATAAGAGTCCAGGAAGTGGCTTTTACCTGAAAGAAAGGAATAGTCTCAGTGCAACATCCCCTTCTTTTTTCATAGAACAAAGGCTGCACAAGAACGGGCAGCAACAACCTGGCTTTAGAGATGCAGACAGTTTTGTTGTAATTCAACACTTTGAGTAGGTTGGTGTTGTTCTTGTGGAAGGGCTAGAGAAATTAGGCCTTGCTTAGAACCTAGTTTATCATGCCTAAATTCAAAAGCTAACCATGACTGGACAATTAGTACTGGAATAGGAGATCTTCAGGAAATCCCAGAGCAGTGGACTAAACTGGGAAATCATCAAACATAACAGAAGAAAGCATTTCCTTATTGTAGCCAGGAAAACTATAGTGTCCACGAAGTCACAAGGAGTCAAGCTTGATTCAGATGAGACTTGAATTGTTTTTAGAATTCTATTTGCAGTAGTAGTCAGCATTATTACCAATGGTAAGAAAATGAACTATGGGTACAACTAAATGTTATTATTAGATTGCATGCTACCTGTATATCACCCCTGTGGCAATTGTCTTACAGTCTGATACACAAAAATGGTATTTTTTCATTTGTTCCATTGAAGCATATTTCTAAAACACAGATGGGGTCTTCTCTTACTCCCAATGGTATTCAGAACTCATTATAATCTGAAAGGTGCAAGGGACGATTGTAATGATTTCCTACCCCCAACATCAATATTTGCTTTCCATCCATGTTTCTCAAATTAGCTTGCATGAATCTTACTATCTGTTATAGTTCTGTTGCTGGACAATTCCTCCGGAGACCCAGCAGGATGCATCAGGTGAATAGGCTGCATTTCAAAAACAGATGACTTTTGGATGGTTTTCTGAAGTCAAGAATTTCAGAACACGGTAAAATCCCTGATGCATTCTTCATCAATTATAAATCTGTACTTGATGTTTACAGAGGTTTCTTGTTTATCATGAAATATTCATTCTTGAGCTCTGCATCTGTTGTCCTGTTGTCACCTACTGTTCACCTAGAGGAAATGAAATATTCTAAAAAACCTTTGGTTGTATGGCTCAGCCTCTGAGGCAGCCAGTCTTAAGAAAACCCAAGCTAAGCATTCCAGGGCAGCAGTGAAGCAACACACTTTTCTGGTTATCAGAAGTGGAGTGAGAGAGAAAGTTCTTTATGGAATGTGCACCTGTGTACATGACTGCAGTGAGAAGAAAATGTAAAAAATACAGCAGGAGCAGATACCAAGTGGGACAGAATCCAAGACTGCAAATCTATTGATCAGCAGGACTGCTAACGACCCAAAGCTTCCTAAATTATCCAACATGAATCCATTCCCATATTGACTCATCTACCTCCATTTTGTCTAGTGAAAATTTCAACATGTCAGTCCACATCCAGCTCAGTGCAGATCTGAATCGTGAATGTGAGAATATCAGTGTTTAAGAAAGAGGCAGCCTCTGCACGTATTTTTAAGTAAGTATCTAACTGTCCCAATCACCAGGGTCTTAATGAGCCAGTCATTTATCTATGCTAGACTCCAACTTTATGTTCAGGGGCATTATCATTTGTAATGCTTTTGTGAAGAACTTGGATGATTTATTTGTTAGGTTTTCTACATGATTCTGATTTTCAAATATCAGAAAATAAAGTGGCAGTCTGACCCAGCATAAGGGGTCCTCCTGCTGTTGAGTTAAGGCACTATCCAAAAGTCCTGGAGCTGGCAGAAAACTCTGGTGGTGTAAAATTTGCTGCCCCCTTGGCAATCCCTCTCCTGTCACAGACATGATTCTGGCAAATGGGGTCTCACTGCTGTCAGTGGGAAAAGAGTCTGAAAGCAGAGATACTAAGTGTCCGGCTTCTTCCAGTGGGGAGTAGAACTAGAGATCTTGCAGACAGTGATTCAAGGATGAAGGTATCTGATAAGTATAATTACTGCAAGAATACAAACAGCTATTCAGAGTAATCCAGCAATTGTCATGTGTAAAATGTAAGTCCTATTTATAGTAGAAGTAAGTTTCAATTTCTGCACCTCTTTCTTCTGCCTGTGTGGTACAAGGGGCTGTGGCTTTCTATTTTTGTGTAGGAGTTGTGATTGCCACCTGCCCCTTGTTGCAGTGGAGTAGTCTAGTTTCAGAGAGTTTCCTTCTGAGCTTGCCAAATCTACTCCTCCTCTAACATAAGAGGTGGTTAACATGAATCCAGTTGTTTCATTCATTTGTGTTGGAACAAGTCTTTTCTAGTATAGCCCAGCTAGTCTACAAACCAAATCGAAACAGCAAGATGGAGAAATTAAGCATGTCTTTCATATCATGCCTGCCTTTCTGAGTGAGGCCTGAGTACACCTCCAGGGATTTTATGGCCTAAGATAATGACTTTTAATTAGAAGGCTTTTAAACAATAGCTTTTACCTCATTTGTCCCTCAGGAACAATTTTGGGCTGGATGCACATTACTGGCAGTTGGGTGGATTAGCAGAAATGATCTACTTGGCCTTCTGGGAATAAGCAATGAGCCTCATCAGAAAACAGAGGCGTGTTTCACTGAAGCCAGCCAGGAAACAGCCAAGACCCAAGCTTAACCTCACCCTGCTATTAGGGATGCTTGTTTAATATTTTTGGGAGGGAAAGAGAATGTATAAACAAGCCACGATGCCAAAGGGATGGAGTATCTGAAGCTCCAAGACAGAGGTTTTCTAAAGATTTCAAGGTTTATCACAATTTTGGTATGAATAGATAGAGAATTGTATCAGGGAACAGAGACCCTTTTTAAATGTGTGCCTGGATGCGTTCATCAATAGTGAGGCATTTGAAAACTACAGGTATGATTAATTAATAAAGCGAAGGGGTGTTGGGGGGAGAGAGGGATAACACTCCACTTGCTAACCTAAGTTGAATCTGTGGCAGATTCTATAGAAGGTTGGCACATGTTTCAGGGCAGTTTGTGAAATGTGCAGGCTGTATTTGCACTGGATAAATGCATTTTCCTTCATAAATGTCATTTATGTATGTATGTATTTATTTTTTTAAAAAAAGACTTGTATGGCTGCCCATCTTATGTATCACAACTCTATGCAGCCACAAAGTAATAATAAACACCATGAGAGAAAAACCAATACGTAAATAAAACCGATGTCCAAAAAACAAATCCTGGCACCCTAAAGGGTATTCTGCAACCCATCAACAATTACAGTTACTGGGCTCTAGGCTTACCTTATCCTAACACTTGGGGGAAGAACCAAGTAGGGTGTCCCACAGAGCAGGGGCCACTATGGAAAAGCCACACTTTCTAGGTCCTCTAGATGACAGCTGTTATGGGAAGGGACCTGGTGGAACAGGCAGATACCCTCAGGGAGAAGGTGATCCTGCAAATAACCTGGTCCCATACCATGCAAGGCTTTAAAGGTGATAACCAAAACTTTGAATTGTACCTGAAAAGAATTGTCGCATCAGTGGTGAAATATGGGCAAACTGAGGGGCACTCAAAACTGCATGCACTGCCCCATTCTGGACCAGTTATAATTTCTAGATGGACTTCAAAGGCAGCCCCATGTAGCATGCATTGCAGTAATCCAACTGGGAAGTGACCAAGACCTGAGTGACTATGAGCAAGACCTAAGACCTCCCAGTCCACAAATGGGTGCAATTGGCACAAAAGGTGAATCTATGCAGAGGACCCACTATCCACAGCTGCTTCCTGCCCCTTGAGCAGGAGCCATGGGTCAAGGAGGACCCCCAAATTGTGTACCAGCTCTGTATGGGGAAGTAGTGAGAGTCAAAGATGACACATCGCCAGGTCCAGGGGGGCCCAAAACCCAAAGCCACTCTGTCTTGCTAGGGTGAATTTGGAGTGGTTCTTCCCCATGCAGTTCCTCACAGTGCCCAGGTCCTAGCTCATCACCTGCTGATGATACCAGACCCCATGCTGTTGAATGACCTTACACAGTGGTTTCATGTCGATATTAAAGAACAGCAGAGAGAGACCTGAATCCTGAGGCATCCCATATCACAGGGGGCTAGGGTTAGACCTCCCCCCCAACCAACACCGACTGGAACCGTCCACAAAGGAAGAAGGAGAACCACTTCTAAGGAAGCCTGGGAAAAAAGATGCTGCTGTGTTAAAGAGTCATTCCTTGCTAATCATCACTAAAACATATATGAATACAGATTTTTTTTTAGAAATTAAGTTAATAGATAATTGAATTCAGATTTAAATATAGGATCAGAGAATGTATATCAGATTAGTTCATATCAGGATTTTTTAGGATTAGAATTGAGGGTTGCTCTAACTGAGGTAGCAATAGTTTTACCAAATCAATTATGCAAAGCTTAATAATACTACTTGAATGAGGGAGGCCTGGAAAACTGACAGGTCCAGTATTTTTGAAGGAGCATCTATAAATCATTCCAGATGCAGCAATTGCTTTAATATAAGAAGCTGCAAAGAACATGAGGAGCAACTGGTGATTTGCATAAAATGGCTTACCATATAATAACAGCCACCGTATGGAGCTGCTTTCTTAAATCCTGCTCCATTCAACTGTTCTTCCCAGGTTTTGTTTGCATGAATACGTGGCCCCACAATGTGTTGGAGACAAATAGCTTCCTTTGCCATTTTCTCTTTATGGAATTTTTTTTTTTGCTAACATTAGGCACATAATATAACAGTGACAATATAACTGATGGCTGAACAGGCTGGTATTTAATTCATGGAATATTTCCATCTAATGTGACATCTGTTTAAAGTCTGTAAGTGTAATTGGACAAATTCCAGCATCATTCTTTCTGCAAAGTATCTTTTGAATGATAGCATGGCAACCCTTTAGAGCTTCCTTCTGTTTGGGTCAGCTCTTTCCTCTGTCTTTTCAGTCTCGGAGACAGAATCATGTATTTTTCTTCAGCTGTAGACAATAGAGTCCTTCCTTCCTTCCTTCCTTCCTTCCTTCCTTCCTTCCTTCCTTCCTTCCTTCCTTCCTTCCTTCCTTCCTTCCTTCCTTCCTTCCTTCCCTCCCTCCCTCCCTCCCTCCCTTCCCTTCCCTTCCCTTCCCTTCCCTTCCCTTCCCTTCCCTTCCCTTCCCTTCCTTCTCCATTTTTTCTCCACAATAAAATTTTGTGAAGCAGGTTAAGCTGAGATATAGGGATTGACATGAGATCACCAAGTAGACTTCTGTAGTCAACTTGGATCTCTAGTCCTAATGTATCATCTATTTTGATTAAAATTAATGCTTGTTTTTTTTGCAGTATGCATTCTGTGAGATTGGAGACAAATCGGAATGATTCAGTATGGAAATCTAAATGTTTACCAAAATGGTCCATCAGTGTGGACCATTTTGGTAAACATCACCATGTGGATGAATATCAGCAACTGTATCAATACAAGTCAAGAAAATGAGCCAGCATTATAGGAACATCATTACCAGCATTGTATAGATGCCTTAGACCTGAGTATGCAATTTTTTGAGTTTGACTTTTTTTTAGATTCTCCTGCATGTATCTTCACAGCATCTCAGCTTCTCCAGAAATTCTAATTCAGTGGCAAAACCAAAAAGGAAAAATGAAGAGATGCTGCTCCTAGTTCAAGAATGCGCTGGGGCTAGGCTAAACTACAGCCCTTGGGTGCAGCTGTGTGAGAGGATGTCAGTGAACATTCCTGTTCCAGTAAACACTGACATGCCCCTTTCAAAAAAATGCACTGCACAAATAAAATACAACCAGAGCCCATGCCGATCTCCCTGTCTTCCTCCCCTCCCTATCAAATGTCAGCATTCAGTAACTATAAAACTCTGTCAGTACAATATTTTTCATAGAAAGGCTATCGTAATAGTCCCTTGAGACTGTGATATGGCCTATATGGCCTTGCAGATCAAGCAATGTTGCGTTAGACTCAGAAACCAGAATAAATTGAGAGAGAGAGGAGCTGTAACCATCACACACACACACACACACAATCTAAGGGTATGCGTTACTTGCTTGAAGTTACACATCCTCTTAGACCTCCTTTTTACTCTTTCCTTTACGATAGATCTTGATGGCTCAGGATGGGGGCAGTGCAACCATCCTGACCCTCCTTGGATCGCTCAGTGGCTTTTGATACCACTGAACATGGCAGCCTTCTGGACTGGCTTTGAGGGCTGTGGCTGGAGATATAGTAGTATTGACCTGCCATAGACCTGGGTGAACAGTCACTTTGGTGCATATGTATTTAGAAGAAAATCATCAAGAACTGATGGCATTGTCATTAAAGAGGATAGGGGCTGAAATGTTCAGGTTATTTTTTAGTTGGGGAAAGAGCTGTGAAGCAACTTGTAACATTTGTGTTAAACTTACATCCCTGTATTTGGTCTGGGTTAAGCACGTTTTGAGAGCTACAAGGGCTGCAGGAATGGAGTATTTGTATGGGTTTTTCAGATTGATCAGACAAGACTCAGCACACAAAGACCTTCTTGGAGCCCAAATATTTTTTTTTCTTTATCTGTAGCTTTTCAAGACTAAAGATATTAGTTTTTCTCTGAGACTGGCTCTTTCAGCCAAATAATTATGCAGGCAGTGTGCAGCAAAGACACACGAACTGAACTTCAACCTCCCCTCCCTGTGTTGGCATCTGCCTTCAGAAGGGAATGGAATATAGAGAATTGTTTTATGGCCTAATGGCTCTAATACTCTGAGATTTATTTATTTATTTATCTATTTACTTTTCAAATTTCTATCACCACCCATCTCCCCCCGAACAGGGGGACTCTGGGCGGTTTACAATAAAATTAACAATTTAAAAACATCCATAAATAACCTAACGAAGAACCAGGCAATAAATAATATATATACATATATAAATATATAAATATAAAATCCAAGCAGCGAAGATTGTGGCGGAGATTAACTGTCTCCCTGCCTGCAATAGTATTGATTCTGCTAGTATGACAAAATGCCTGTCCTAAGTTATACCTAGGTGGGTGATGATTACTAATTCCACAAAGAGTTAATCAAGGACTTCATTTAAAAGTTTGCTGGCAATGTCTCATGGTTAGTGTAATTTTTCTTTTTGGTGCATTTGGATTCTCTTCTGCCTCTCAAAATTTGTGCCTGGTAGACAGGTTCCAGGCTCTTTCAATGTCCTCTTTGCATAGCCAATGCCACTTTGTGATCTTGAATCACCCTGGAATTTACATCTCTTCATCAGCCCAAAGCTGCCTATTTCCATCTTTGCTTGCTGGACACTTTTTTTCTTTACCCACTCGAGTCCAACCCCAACACTACTAGGTATGCTATGAGATAGATAGATAGATAGATAGACACACACACACACACACACACACACACACACTATATGCCAGCCCGTAACAATTTCTCTTCCCCATTCAAGACTGTATGAAAAACCTTGTCTTGCTTCTCCCAGCTCTCTCCAGGCTCACATTATTACAACAAGTACAGTTTGTATATCTGGGTTAGGATTCTACACAGTTACCTCCCTCTGATCATGCCCACAAATCCTACAGGTTAGTTAATATTGGGACTTACAAAATGACACAAAATGTCATAACATTGGAAATATTGAAGGAGATCTTTGAATTGTGGAGCAAGAAATTAGTAGCTACAATATCAACACGGTCAGTAATGATGTCTGATTCTATGGATAGATTATGTCCAAAAGATGTTAATGAGGGGATGACAGATGTGGAGCAAATTTTGTCTGACAAGACAGAGAAAGTACCGAAAGTGGAACTACAAATGGCAGGCCAAGAGAATGATTTGGAAAAGGAAACTTTATTGGATATACAAAAGAAACTGGCTGGAGTTTTAAAAATTAAAGGGGAAATACAAATGACAAACCAAGAGAATGACTTGGAAAATGTTTTCTTATTGGATCTACAAAAGAGGCTTGTTAAACCCTTGAAGTAGTCTGTGTGGATGGGATAAAGAAGAATTCAAGAGAAATCAAATTCTGTGATGATATTTGAATGAACTAAATATTAAGACTGTTAGAAGTAAAAGGAAGGAATATAAAGTTGGTTTATTTGATCAAGGTTAAAATAAGACATTTTTTTGGCAAAGTTCTGACAACCCTTTATGGACTTTTTGCTGACACCAGGATTGAAAAGCTGATGTTTTATGGATTTGCTCATAGATAAGGGATAGGATATGGGATGAGGACATATCTGTATAGGGGTTGGAGTTACTAAATTTGTCTATACTTGTTGTAATGAAGGTTGGAAGTCACTCCTTTATATATTTCTTTTCTTTATTAGTCTTTCTTTTCCCTTTCTTCTTTCTTTTTCTTTTTTATTGCACTTTTTATTCATTCTTAGTATTCTTTTTAAGTTTAGTTTGTATTAGTTTTTACTATTGTAATCAAAACCCTTAGTAAAAAATATACAAAAGAAAAAGAAAAGCAAGGCCACCTGATCAATTATGCATATGATTTAACAATATCTAGGCCAGTCTGCTGTTATACACTCTATGTGGGACTGTCATGAGTGACAATTTAAAAATTATACTTTGTGCAAGTTGCAGCAGGTAGGTTACCATCCTATATAGAAGGAAAAGAGAACTGGGGGAAACTTCAAAAATATAGCCCTTTCCAGTAACATAGTGATCAGTTAGAAAAGAGAAGAGAGAGTAAATGTTCTGGGAAAGGAGGAACAAAATGGCATTGAGTGCCAGCCAAGCCAGTGGAGGAAACCAAGGCTTATGTTGGCTGAAGAATTCTGGGAGTTGTAGTCACAATACATCTGGAGAGAGCCTGGATGGAGAACTGCTTTTTCATGATACTGTTTTGCAGAATCAAAGAACTAGCCAGAAGCAGAGGTTTGCCAATGAATTATCACAAAAGGCTGAATCACATGGTTGTCATTCCTCCCATTCCTTAAGTGGCAACACAAGAATCTTGCTGCCACACAAAGCTTCATGTTTTCTCATATGGGATTTATATTTTCAAGCTGTCTAAGAAGTTAATCTAATCCTGAAGACAATATTATATAAAAGCACCCTTCTTTGGGACAACAGGAAGCCTGTTTACATTTACATCCTGCCTCTTTCTTAGAGCTTGAGGAGACATATAGGGTTCTTCATCCTCCTGGTTATGTTATTCTCCAAACAAATGTGTGGAGTACACTGGATTGAGATACACTGATTGGCCCAAAGAGCTGTACTGAATTTCACATCTGAGTGGGGACTTGAACCTTGGTCTCCCCAGGTTGCATCCTACCCTCCATCCACTATACCAAATTGACTGAGTGCTGTTTAGCAAGTCTTGGGAGGAAGAAGTCCACTTTGGGTTGGCTCAGGGAGTTGCGGGTGGGTGGCATGGTTTTACGCTGGATAACCTCCTTCCTCCAGGGCCAGTCCTAATCAGTGTTAATAGGGAGCAAGAGATCCAGCCCCCGGCCCCTTCTTTGTGGGGTGCCACCAGGCTCGGTACTCTCTCTGCTCCTTTTTACCATCTACATGAAACCACTGGATGAGATCATCCATCACCATGAGATGAGGTATCATCAGTATGCCGATGATAATTATATATCCCCATCCCGGGTGAAGCAAGTGATGCTGTGACCACCCTCTCCAGGTGCCTGGGGGCTGTGGGGGCCTGGATGGGGAACAACAGGCTTTGACTGAGCCCTGGTAAGATGGAATGGCTGTGGATTAATTGTCATCCTTAGTTCTGGATGAGGTTGCACTGCCCCAGACAGACCCGGTGCATAACTTGGGGGTTCTCTTGGATTCACGACTCCTGCTCAAAGAGCAGGTGGCAGTTGTGGCCAGGAGGGCCTTTGCTCAACTTTGGGTTGTGAGCCAGTTACGTCCTTTCCTAGACTGAGAGGCCCTTCAAACGGTCACTCACACCCTCGTCATCCCCCATATAGACTATTGTAATGTGCTTTACATGGGGCTACCCTTGAAGAATATCTGGAAGCTTCAATTGGTCCAGAATGCAGGTGCACGGGCATCCTTGGGTGCTCCAAGGTTTGCACATGTAATACCTTTGCTGCGTGAGCTGCACTGGCTCCCAGTCTACTTCCGGGTCCAATTCAAGGTGTTGGTTATCACCTATAAAGCCCTACATGGCATGGGACCAGGTTACCTGAGGGTCCATCTCATCCCCATCACATCAACCCGCCCCACCCAGTCATACAGAGAGGGCATGCTACAGACCCATCCATAAATGAATTCCATCTGGCGGGGTCTAAGAAGTGGGCCTTCTCTGCAGTAGCTCCTGCCCTTTGGAACATTCTTCCCCGAGAGGTGAGACAGGCCCCCTAGCTCCTGGACTTCCATAAAAAACTAAAAACCTGGTTCTGCCAGCAGGCCTGGAATGGGAAGGGGACCAGCCACTCCTGGGGATGGCTAGCCCCATAGAATGATTTTAAAAGGGCCTGTTATAATCACAGACTGATAGAGAACTCTTAGCCATCTAGATTCTATCTCATTTTTACTCTTATTGTATTTGTTGTATTTATAATTGTTTGAATTTTAACTCTGTTTTATTGTAAACCACCCAGAGTCCCTCCTTTGAGGGGGAGATGGGCAGTGATAAAATTTGATAGATAGATAGATAGATAGATAGATACAGAAAGAAAGAAAGAAAGAAAGAAAGAAAGAAAGAAAGAAAGAAAGAAAGAAAGAAAGAAGCTCAGGGTTGCTTCCCCAAGAGCTTAGGTTTTCAAAATTTTAGAATCATTATTTACACAGTTGAAGGGGACCTTAGGGAGTCATCAGACTAACTCCAAGTCTTGTATAATACCGAGATTCCTAAAGGACCTATTCCTTGAGGGAAGGCAGGAAGGGGAAGGGTGAGCGATGGCCATCCAAAATGTATTCTCTGTATTTCTAGGCGAAAAAGGAGTTGATCCTCTCCTGCTGTGGTGCTTATAAGATAATTAGCTCACTGACAAGCCAAGATGGCTCCCTTCTCTGCAGAGAGGATTGTGGCCTTTCAAGGGAGAAAAAAAAAGTGATATTATTCACTGAGGCTGAGAGTACTGGCTAAGCCTCAAGGTCAAGTCCACCCCTGGGCCTCCTCTATCTCTCTGAATTAAATGGCTTCAGCAGGAATATGAAACATGGTAAATACATCATTGTTAGTGGGTGTTCTGAGCAAGGCTTCAGGAGTGCCAAACATGTGGCTATTTGTAATGAAGCTCAGTTCTTAAGTAATTTTGTCGCAATACTACTTCAGCTCAATTACAGCCAGGTTTCTCATCAACCCTATTACCTTGTCAGGGAACAATTATTTATTTTTCACAGGATGTACTTGTCAAATGTTCCCTGAAATGTCCATTAATTTCTTCAAAGAAAAACAGGGGAGGGAAGGGCTCACAGCCTGGTGAAAGGATGATATCCCCACATATTTTCATGCCTCTGTTCAAGAAAACATCTTATTGGGATTGACTAAAGGGCCATTTGGTGGCAAAAGCTTAGCTCACATGACCTATCACTCTTGCTTCTTGTCTCCATCATACGCTCACTGCCATCTCATGTCTTCTCCTGATTTTCAGCCTGCAGGCATCTCAGACATGCAAGTGAAACCATCATGCATGAAGGAAGTTTTGCATCACTTCCCCAAAGAGATTGTCTCTCTCTCTCTCTCTCTATCATCTATCATCTATCATCTAGCTATCTAATTAACACAGCTGCCCATCTCACTTTTATAAGCAACTCTGGGCAGCTTACCACAAAGTTAAAACAGCAATAAATTTCTAAAAAATTGTAATTATTAACAAAAACATCAAAAACTATTTTAAAAAATGAGCTAAAACAAAAAGTAGGTGAAGGGATGTTAATAATCTTGCTGGGGAAGTACAGCCTGGATTTAACTAAAGGTCTCTTTTCACTTATTCCTCATGTGAAAATGAGGTACTAGATTGACTGAGGCCCAACACACCTCAGTTAAATACAGCTGTGTCAGCCTTATATCAACCTTTTGGAGTTTTTGTCTATAGGAAAGTAATGTTAATTTACTGTTATAATGGTCTGCATTATACTCTACTTTTTTGGAGCAGTGTGTGAAATTCAGGCAGTCTTGCTAGATATGATCCTTTACAGACCAACAAAAAACACAGCAGAAGCTTTTGCAGACCCCAGTCCACTTCAGGCTGTGGCACCTCCAACACCCCCAGACAGCACTTGCCAAAATTATTATTATTTCTTAATCATTGAAATCTTGTGATTTTCCTAATCTTTTCTGGTCTTCTTACATGAGATTTTAGATGAGAACCAGAACATCAGATGAGAACCAGAACTTCTCATGAGACTTTAGGCAGTTTCATGAGATTGAGGTTCTTGCATGAGTTTGTAGAAACTTCAGCATTCTTGTGTGGAATTACAAGGCTGAGATCTCTGAAATCTTGTGAGATATGGTGAACTTGCAAGTTTTTTTAAGAAAAAAAATTTAGTTTTTGGTGCCTGGTGCTTGAAAATGTTGCCATTCCCTGTAATGGAGTAGTCTCCTGAGACAGGTACATTTATGGATGAAGTGAAAGGATAGTGAAAGTTAGAGAAAAATGAAGCACAGAAAGTATATAGTGCAATAATGCCACTTGCAACCATCTTTATCTCTGTCATCTGCACTGTATTTCCCTCAGACATCACTATTTATCAAACTCTGCCACCTTGGGCTTTACAGTATGTGTATTCTGATCCCAAAATAAAATTCCAGGAATGGAATGGACTAGGACCCATGAGAACATATGACACAATAAATAAAATACTACAACATTCCTTTGTTGGTTTTGCTCTTGTAGACTGGCAGGGATTGCTTCTCTCAAAATGTGTAGAACTGTTCTTTGGAGAAGACAGTACTAGGACCTACCATTACTCTGCAGTGTTCTGGATTGTGGCAGGCTGAAGTGCCTGGATGAAGGAAAGTGGTTGGGTCTGTGCCAAGGTTATGGGTTTTTAGGGAAGGCAGATGACTCAGCACAGCCAAAACAGGGAAAATGCTGGAAGGTACCTGTACAGTGGCACATATATGTCAGGGATATAGGATACAAAAAGAGGCAGAAAAAGGAGAGAAGATGGGATGGGGTTGTGTTGCAGATGCTACAGGACATGATGGAGAGGACGTCACCTGGGAAACATGGAGTGAAGTGGAGCCTGCAAGTCCAGAAACTCTGCCCCTGAGACAAGGAGGAAGACCACGAAGAAAATCTTGGAGTGGCTTGTGAGCATGTGGAGAGACCAGGAGAATGGACTGTGTCATGTTTTAGGAGATTCTGATAACAAAGAGTAGAACTGCTTGAGTTAAAGGCTTTGTTTGGCAGCAGGACAGCCAGGAGAATTCACTGGCATTCCAAAATCAGCTATTGAGACAAGGCGGGAAAAAAGAGGCCAAAATACAGCACAAGCAAAAGTGAGGGAAATATTGTTGAGGGGCTGAGAATTAAGGAGTGTGTTTGTGGGTGTACATATTAGGTTTTGTAAATTATATTTTCACTTGTACTGTATATATTAGCTCACACTATTATAGTTGTATAGCTATCTTAGTGTTTAGAATAAACTCCGTCATTCATTGAAGTGCTGTATGTGTATGTTTGTATCAGCTACTAACCTGATCCACCCTCAAACAGGTATATTTACAGCAGAGTAACTGAGCAAGTATGAAGCAAATTTACAGCAAACAGTGCTAATAAAAAAAAAAAACTACATTAGCATTTGCAATTCCAAAAGATACTAAATTCTAGGCATTTTTTGAAAAGCAAGTCTCCCCGCAACTCCAATTGTAATCTTTGGTGGTCCTTGGAAATTTACTTTTCACAAACCAACATTTGGATGGAGTTTTCTCAGCCATTTTATCAAAAAAGGGTAGAACCTCAGGCCTTTCCAAAATACTTCAGATAGAAAAACTACCTAATGGAAATAAAAAATGTGCTTGCCAGGAATAAAGCTAATACAGGTTTATAGGAACACTGAAAGCATTTTTAAAAACCATGTCACCTCTAAGGCTATGGGCAACGTATGATGAATATTGTGCAACTGTTGTCAGCCTGGCCAATAGTGGGGAATGATAATACAGCAAAGTCCACACATTACCTGCCCCTGCTTTATATTGTGTCTTTCCTAGAACATCTGGAGCATAAATATACATTTCTTTCTAATTGGAAGAATGCTGACATGTCTATATAACTAAGGGCTATAGCACTTCTAGGTCTTCTTTCTAAGCATTTATTTTCCTTGTCTCCCTGGAGAAGATCTTCTGCATAGATACAATATAAAATCAGGACTGAAATTTTAATTACATGTGTGATTTGTAGCTCCTTTTTAAGTTTGACTGCTCCTACCACCCCACCCAAACGGCCTGCTTTATCAAGATTCTTTCTGAACATATTCTTACTATTCCTACATATGAAAATTACTGGATTGATCAAGAAAAATGTGTAAGAAAGAACAAGGTTGCACCTTGCTTGTCTGTCAAAATGTTCAGTGGAACTATGTGCAAAACGAAAATGAACAAAGTTGCATTCAGTTTACAAATCCCATCTTGAGATGTACAATAGTGGGAGATTTTGAAGAGGTGGATCTAGTAATCTCTGAGGGTTGTGGTCCGGTACACAACCACAGATAATAAAATAATCATAAATAACTGGAACTTGAGCCTACAGGATTTGAAGGTTTAGGTTCTAGAGGTCTGGGAAATGATTAAAAGATCACCAATTGGTTGATTGATTATGTGCCATTGAGTCATTTTCAACACCTAGTGACCACATAGATAGCTTTTCCCCATGATGATCTGTCCCTAACCTGGTCTTTCAGGTCTTCCAACTCTGTACTCATCACCACTGTAACTGAGTCCATCCACCTTGTTGCTGGTCATCATCTTTTTCTCTTTCCTTCCATCTTTCCTGGCATTACAGCCTTCTCCAGAGAGCTAAGTCTCCACATAATCTGTCCAAAGCAAGATAATTTTAAGTCTATTAATTTGTGCCTTAAGTGAGAACTCTGGGTTGATTTGTCTGATGATCCATTGGTTTGTTTTCTGGCTGTCCATGGTATTTTCAGGAGTCTTCTCCAACACCAAAGTTCAAAAGCATCAATACTCTTCCTATGCTGCTTCTTCAAAGTCCAACTTTTGCTTCCATAGAGTGTCACAGGGAATAGCATGGCTTGTACTATTCTGATCTTTGTGGGTGTAGACACATCACAGCATTTGAATATCTTTTCCAAGGTTTTCATGGCTGCTCTACCAAGTGCTAGTCTGTGGAATACTTTTTGACTATATGTTCCTGTACTGTTGATTGTTGATCCTAAAAGGTAGAAGCTATTCACCACTATGACATCTTCATTGCCAATTCTAAGACTGGTTGTTGCAAGAAAAATGCAGGAATAAGCTGTACCTTGGCCACCTGAGATTTTCTGTTTTCTCCACAGTGAAAATTTGCATTAAAATAATGTGCAGGGAGAGGATGTCTATATATAGTCAGAAACCTGCAGGTTTCTGGGAAATTAGGGTAGAGGCCAAAAGTGTATGTTTGCACAAGCTCAATATGGTGGACAGCCCAGAGCTGTATGCCAAAATTGTGGATATGTGAAATCATTTTCCATGGATGCACAGTATATATTTATTTATCAGATTTGTAAGGCTGCCCAGTTCCACTACAACCATCTTAATGAAGAAAAAATTATGAACTAGAAAAGAGCAAAGCAATCTCCTTTTCTGACATAACATTCCCATGAACTCAGGTTTATGTTTGTCTACCATGGGTATGTAAAACTACAGTTATGTCTTCTTTTGCCAGCATAATATTAGCTTTGCAATCCCATACTTGTCATGTATATTTGAATTTACTGAGTAGAGAGGTACATTACAGAAATCTGCTTCTGAACATATAAAGCCTCAGACCAGTATCTGGTATTTCGGTTGAATCTTTGTCTTGAAAACCTAGACTTGGAAGGGGCCTTTTGCTCAGTGCAGGGATCCACATTAAATCCCAGAATGGTGACTCTCTAGCCATAGTTTCAACACCTCCAATGAAGGGGGACCCACTTCTTCTCATCAAATTTTCTCCATAATTTTCCTGTCCACGAAAAGAAAATCTGATACTTCTCTAACATAACGTGACCCACTCCAGTTCATTGAGTCCAGAATGTTAATGTTCATTGCTGCTCCGATTCATGGTTCATGGTTCTGGTGTTCCACATGGCAATAGTGTACCTGTCTTTGCCGCATCAAACCTTCCTTTTGCCTCTGGCCACACCAGCAGCTTGACATTCTTTGATCCAGCCACATAATAAATTCCAATACTATTCATACTTGCTCTCTGTTCTTCCTCAGTAGCTTTTTGGATATCTTCCAACTGGGGGGTGGGGGGGTCATCTTCCAATATCATGTTGACATTAACCAGTTGTAAATATCCATTTGGTTTTCTTGGCAGAATATTAGAGTAAGTTTCTGTTTCCTTCTCCAATGGATTTTATTTTGTCTGATCCTTTGCCTACAGTCCAGGATACTTTTTTAGGAGTGAACACAACCAACAGTATAGCTCGAAGAGTCATTGGGATGCACAAATCCCTTTTCTCGCTGCAAGGTAAAACAATGCATGAAGGGGATATGTTGCTATACAGTGTAATAGTCTGGAGCTCTCCTATCTACAGAATAGATGGTGACAGACTACAGGATGTTTCTCATTCTTCATTAAAGGTATTTGCCCCAATAACAATTGTTGAAAAAAAAACCCTCTAATGATTTAAATTACTTTTTAAACATTTTTTTTTTTATCATATGGCATAGCAGTTCAGTGTTCATGCTGCTTTTTCTTGCTGGGAAATCCTTGTGAGGTCCAGCAGCCAGATGTGTAGACTATTTAGCCGTGACAAGTCACATTGCCCAAGGTGCACCACAAGGAGGCTAGTCTACATTGAACCAAGTTGGGCTGAGAGGGAGTGACTGGCCCAAGGTCACCCATCCGGCTTTCATGCCTAAGGTGGGTTTAGAACTCACAGCCTCCTGGTTTCCTGCCCAGCACCTTAACCACTAGACCAAGCAAAGCAATTGGAATGAGAATTTGCTTTGTTGTTGTTGTTGTTGCTGAAGAAATACCAGTGTGGCTTGCAACAGTTTTTTTTCTTTGCTCTATTTTGTGGATGTTTTCAAACAACTCTCTGAAGGACTGTTTGAACTTAGTAGAAATTAAAGTAGGCTGCATTCAAGTATCACACTAAGTTATACTATGCTTTGATTTGGGCGTAATGTGAACCCAGTCAACTGTAATCCATAAATAATGGCTTATGGTTTAATATGCTGAGTAAATCTAGCCAATTCAACAAAATTAATATTATGTGTGAACTATATCCATAATAGACTGTTGGCACCTTGGGCAAATGTCACCCTAAGGCATAGATAGGTGACAATTATTGTTTAATAAAGGTATATTTAACCATGGTTCAGTGAGTTCACATAACACAAAGCCACACACCATAGTTTATAAATCAGAATATCTAGAATATCATGGTAAGTCAAAGCCAATTAAACTTTGGACTTTGACTTAGGACAATACATGAATCCAGGCATTACTTCAAACAATGCAAAATGTAGATAAACAGGAAACATGTGAAGCAAATTTCCTGTTTTATAACTTTGCTTATAATATTTGAAGTGAAGGCCATGTGCTTTTCCCTGGCTTTAGTTCCACAAACTCCATGTGCAAATGTATGTCGTGTGTTCCACTGTATTAGTGGTGCAGAAATAATGCAAAATTTAGCATTTTAAACCATCCAATCCCTCTAAAATAAAAGCCATATTTTAAAATCCCATCTACCCTGTTGATGTCATTGGACATACCCCATGTAAGTCCTTGAAGTCCAAAATAACTTTGAAAACAGTAAACTTTAGCCCTATGTTTGAAAGAAGTTGCACTTCCTCTGTCTGGAAGGCACCAGGGGCTGGATGGGCAGGAGTATCTAAAGGATTGTTACCATTCAATTTTTCCAAATGTCTGCTGGTATTAGAGCTTAGTGCCAAAACATCCAGTAAATGGAGAAACATGGCTGGGAAGAATCAAAAGGCCATAGAATATCAAGTCAAAAAAATGGTTAAGTGGCCACTTCTGCTGCACTTCTTCAGCTAAAGCACAAAAGGAAGGAATGGAATAAAATCTGGCTGCTCATTTCTGAAGATGGTCAATTTCCTTAGAACCTCTGTTGTTCCAAAAGATATGAAAAAGGAGAACGCAGCTAAAAGTTGATCTGCAATTCTGCAAAGTTTCTTCCAGAAATGTTTCTTAATTTATTATTACACTAAAATATTTATACAAGGTGGTTTCTTGAGAACCATTCTGATTGTGAAAACAATTTCTTGCTTTTTTTCTTTTCATGGAAGTATACTGAGGTTCAGATTTACAACTCTGGCACTATATGTTGAGCTTGTTTATATTGCTATAATGCTGTGTAAATCTTCCTCCAACAGGCTCAAATTGTGGCCGACCTGTGCACGCACAGAACGAGAGCAATGTTTGCCTTTATAACCCATCCTCAAGTATAAAGACTCCACCCACTCCATCCATTTACAAGATGGTTCCACCACAGAAATGCTAAGAGGTGGCTTCATCCTTGGATAATGGCTAAGCCCAGAGAGAGAAGTAAAAGTGCAGTTAAAAATCCCTGGTTTCGATGCATCTTTTGTTGCTGTTTCGTATATAGAATGAAAATAAAAGCCCAATGATTTATTAATGGGTTTATGCGCTAGAGTTTTATCAAAATTTGATTTAATTAGCTGGGTAATTTGCCAGAACCAGAATTCAGCATTTTTGATAGTATATATTGTTGCTAGCAAAATAGAGATGTACCAGGCTGCTTCTATGGGAGAAATTCATTGGGACAAAAAAGCAACAACAACAAATGGCCTATGAATACTAAGGTACATTGCTAGAGAATCCATTAATAGATGTACCCAAGATTGTTTACTGTACGAAATGTCCAGTGTAGACTCAAGACATCTGCTGTCTGAAGTGGAGCCCAATTCACCACCTGTTAAAAAGGTTTGCAATGTTATTTAGACACCAGTTCCTGCCTTCTAGGGCTGCCTGAAGCAAGCCACTCTGCCCTGTAGCATTTTATTTATTTATCGAATTTTGTCACCACCCATCTCCCTCAAAAGAGGGACAAGATGAACCCTGAGATGCTGCTAGAGTGCTGCCCCCCACTTCCCAAACCCTTTTCCCTTGGATGACTTAATACTAGCCAATGTTGCATTCACTGCTTCTTCTCGTTCAAGGGGTCCTCTTGTTCCCCTGCACCTCAAATGATTTAGTTTCAGAGAATAGGCTGCTCCATGAAGGGGTGAGTTTTGCCTTCATTGGATTGGCATTGGTTAGGGATCCTACACTGAAAAGCAGGTTGGGCTAGATTACCTAGAAGGTACTAAAAAGCAAAAATCAGCCTCCCCCAGTTTGGGGCTCTTCAGTGGCATTGGACTACTGTATAGCTGTTGTCCTTGTTAGTCAAAACAGCCAAGGCTGATCTATCAAAAAGTGTTATATCACTTGCTTTGCCTCAATACTGAGGGTCCCTTTGAGGGATCGAGTCCAAAGGCCTCAGGTAACAGAGTGAGCAGGAGAGGTACCCAGATGAAACAGGGCTTGTGGATTTCAAAGTCAGCAAAGTAATCATGCAACTCACAGCAATAGGGTTCCCATAAATTAATTTCCTAAATTAAATAGCTACTTGAGAAACTGTCACTGAAAAAGGACTTCCGGGGGAAGTATGGTGAACTAAAGACAGCTCTGCGAAAGCTGAACCAATGACTGTAGCAAAGACCAAGGAACCTTTATACACACCTCTCTGGATAAGGAGAGGACGGGAGATCATCCACATGTGCTCCAGATGGCTGCTGCTCACAAGGAGAGTGTAGGACAGAGGTTTTCCATGGGCTTAAAAGCTGGGAGACTACAGGGTTATCCATCTTGCTTGCAACCATGGCAGAGACTTTTAAAGGACACTAAATTTGCAAACTTCACTTTCTAATCACTTTTGGAAATTGCTCATTAACTACTTCTAAGCTATTAGAGACCTTCAGAATGACAAGTTTGAAAATGCTGGTGAGTCTGCCTTCAATCCTGAATGAAAGAAAATTTTAATCATGAGCTTAAGAATGTAAAGAATCTGAAATAAACAGCAAAAAGCTAAATAAGATTTTGATCTTAGAAAGTTTTTAATGGACTAAAGGTCCAGACAAAATTGGAATATTGAAACTTTTACAATAAGATTTTGGAATTAATTATAAAGAACAAACAGCTTCTTGTGGGAAATGGATTCTGTTTTGGTTTTTACAAGATATAACAAAGATAAGCAATTTCATGATTTCAAAAACTGGAGACTAGAGGGGACTAAAGATTTTATGTAGAGGAAAGATCTACAACCCTTTAAAATGTTGCAAGGCATTATAACAATAAAAATACTGAAGGAGTCTTTTGAAGAGTGGAATTAGAAAATAGTCACAATATCAACCATGTCAGTAATGATGTCTGCTTCTATGGGGAGACTATGTCCGAAAGATGTTATTGAAGAAGCGACAGATGTAGAACAAATTTTATCTGACAAGATACAGACGATATCAAAAGTGGATTTACGACTGACAGACCAAAAGAATGACTTAGAAAAGGATGTTTCACTGGATCTACAAAAGAAACTGACCGAGGTTTTAAAAGTTAAAAGGGTGACAAATCAAGAAGGTGAACTGGATAATTTTTCCCTATTGGATTTATGGAAAAGGCTTGTTAAAGACTTGAAGAACTCTGTGCTATGGGACAAAGAAGAAATGAAGAAAAATAAAATCCTATGACAATATTAGAAAGAACTAAAATCAAGACTGTTAGAAGTAAAAGGAAGGAATATAAAGTTGGTTTATTTGATCAAGGTTGAAACAAGATATGTTGTTACTTCTGGCAACCCTTTATGGACTTTCTGCCGACACCAGGACTGAAAAGATGATGTTTTATGGATTTGTTTATAGATAAGAGATGAGATATGGGATGAAGAGATAAATGTTTGTAACCTTAGAGGGGTGAAGAGTCACTATATTTCATTTATTTATTTATTTATCAAATTTGTCACCGCCCATCTCCTCCCACTGGATATCTTTCTTTATTATATTTCTACTTTTTTCTTTCTTTTCTTTCTTTTTTCTTGCACTTTTTACTCCTTCCTTCTCTTCTCTTTAAGTTTAGTTCGTATTAGATTTTACTATTATAATCAAAATTCTTAATAAAAATTACATACACACACACACATATACTGTTTCTGTGTGTGTAATCAGGATATGCAACCCTACCCAGCAAATACATTCAAAAACAGAGAAAGGAGAAAATGGTGGTTGGGAGGCAAAGAGAAACTCAGGGATGGAATCCAAGATAAATCTTTGGAAGCTAGGACACTCAGCCAGGACTGGCAGAAGCCAGAAAACAGTGTAGCCAACCAGGCAGGACCATATAATCTATACCAGCAGCCCACTACAGAGCATGCTTATTTTTAGAAGCCTGTGGGAATGTACGGGAATGTTCTCAGAGTTGAGGCATGAAAGGCTCTGGTGAGGGTTTTCTCCCCTCATTTAGAATCAATGATGGTTGTGGGGGCTTGCAGGAGAAGTGTCCTCAACCAGCCTAACCAAAGGGATAACTTAGTTGCCTTTGCCACCAACTGGAGTTAGGAAGGGAGACTCAGTGCTTTGTAATAGAGAGGGGTTTGAGTTTTTTTTCCCAGGCACTCTGTAGCCCCACCTTGGAGCTTAAATAGGCTGGACAGCTGCCTCACATTTGGCTGGATGATAGAGGTCACCCAAGAGGCCACTTTAACCCAAGATAAACCCAGCACTGTTAAAGCTGATCTTCCCCAATCCCAGAGCTGATGTGGGTTAAGCACGTGCAGAACACTGAATTAGTGTAGCAATTTAGCAGTCAAGGTTGAATGGGGGGGAAACATAGTGAAGCCATGTCTGATAATTGTTTGGAGTGCAATCCTCTGTTTTTCTTTAACGCATTTTTAATCCATTGTTTTATTTAGCCCATTTTAAACCTGTCTAATATAGTGATGGCTGTCACTATATTTTGTGGGAAGCAATTTCAAGATCTATCTACAGAACTCTCTCCATCCTCTATGCATGACCACACATACTTTTATATTAATCTTTATGGTGTTTTCTCCAACTTGCCTTTGAAGTCCCACACTTATAACCTTCTTCATAGCAGAATTGCCTCTGACTGCTTCTTTTGGATTTCCCTTTTTGATACCTTTGCCAACCTTGTTCTTGAGATGCATAATCCAGAGCTTTCTCATGACCCTGAATTAAGTAAAGCAAATGTTCAAGGCTGGCAAAAGCAATTGTGTTGTTTGATATAAAAAACAAGATGGTGTTCCTTCTCTTTCAGTGTGCAAATGCCAAATGGAGTACCAATGACACATGTATTTTGATGTTGCATTATATTTTAATACTGTTGTATATACTTAGTTGGATATAGTAAAATTATCCATTTATCCACAGGATAGTGTCCTCCCTGCATTTGAAATACCCAACTGATATTGGGTCAGTCTTTCCCTAACTCAAAGGTAGGCAGCCTTTTGATGGCTGAGGCCTTCAATTAACATTTTACTGGTGGTATGGACCAGTCTGGGCAAGACAATGGTGCAAAGCAAGTGGAGCCAAGAAGTTTGGGGAGATATTTTTGCCTTGGATTAAGTTCTTTTTTTAAAAAAAAAGCTATCTGAAATCTGTTTTAAGGCTTAGATTTTAACTTCTGAGCATCACCAAGTGCAGATTGCCCCCATTGTTCAGCCATAGGGTGAGATATGGATGTAAGAAGTGGTGAGGTGAGAAAATGGGTTCAAAGACTTCATGCAGCTCTGGACCCTCAGTTTGACTAACCCAAATCTCTTGCTACCATTTTTCAGCATCCAATGCCTGAGGCAAGCATTAAAGTAGCCTCATGGAAAGGCTGGGTCTGCAAATGTTGTTTCACATTATGGCCTCAGGTTGGCAGAAATTGCTGCAGCTACGAGCACAAAGAAAAGTGATGTGCCTATGTTAAGAGAGACAGAGAAAGAGAGAAGAAGGAAAAAGGTAGTTTAAATTGTCATGTCTATTTCTGGTTTATTTGTATTCACTGAAACATTCTACACTGACAGCACGAAGGACCCAGTAAGATTGTTGCAGGTAACAATAAGACAGGTGTTTTATTATGACTACTTTAGACAAATATAAACTGATAAACCAATATCGTTTTTTACATTATTCATTTTGTCTATCCCAGGGTATGGGCTTCACTTGTATTGTCAATCCTGATGTGTTCTATATACAAAGAATAGCAAACCCTAATAATGGAATCTAAGAGCTTTGTTGGGAAAATGCACACATTGAGAGAAAATAGGCAACTGTCTGTGATATAGCACAGGCACTAGGGAGTCTGCATTGTGAAATCGTTTTGCTTGTGGCATAGTGCTTATTTCTTTAAACTGCAGTATGTTTTGCCACAGAAGAGAAAGGAGATAAGCCCTATTCTAAGTTATTTAACATTGGACATTAAAATAAAAAAAGCTCTTGTGCACTAGGCCACAGGGCCATCAAGTCTAGTATTCTGTTCCTGCAATGGCCAACCAGATACTCAAATGGGAAGTCCAGTGCAATGGAATGCAAAACCCTTGCTCCATTAATCTCCACCAACAACTGGTGCAGAACTAGAAGTTCTATGCAGATGTTCTGATTAGTAGCCGATCACAGCCACACCCTCCATGAATTTGTCTTATCCTCTCCTCTTCACCTGGGTCTCAGGTCCATAGTTTGATGTCATATTGGGTTGAGAAGTGCTTCCTATTCTTCATCCCAAATCGCCCACTATTTGACTTCATCGGATGAGACTGGGAGAAGAAGTTCTTCCTATTCATTTAATCCACAAGGTACAAACAAGGCTGGGGACATGCCCAATAATTCCACTCTAATTATGTGCATTTTCACTTGCAAGACTCTATATGGTTTGGGACTTGTTGTGTAAGCTGTATGAACAAAAGCTTCCTAGTGACCAAGAAACCAGTAATTCAGGGTTTCAACCTATGAGGAAGCTTCCACACATAACTCTATGTGTGGAGGCTCTCTTCTAGTAGAAACTTGCACTGTGTCCATGCCCATGAAGGGGGCAGTGCAATGCGTAGTAACCTATGCCTAATTAAGGTACTTGGTATTGCCTGTAAACTAGTGCCTGAGTAGGGCTATATTCAGAACTGGGTGGGAGAGTTCCTTTTCTCTTGCTTATTATCGCATAACCTTGCTTCCATTGTACGTCTTGGCAAAAAGGAAAAGATTTTACATGTAGTAAAATGGCACCGCAAATGTGTTTGGATTAGGGTTATATTCCTGGGAATTTAAAGAGTTGTGGTCCTAATATATATAAAAGGTACTGGATCTGGGAAGGCTATTTTAGCAGATGATGGAAGTATTTTTATGCATTTGTATAACTGTCATTATACAATATGTACAATATTGTAATTGGCTTAAGTCTGTGTGCGCATGTATGCATGTTTGTGATATTCTATCATCTTATTTGGGTTCATAATGCAGGTAATCCCCCCTCCAAACCATGCAAAATTCAATAAAAGTAATCAAAACCCCGGTGAAACTAAAATGATTGAATCAGACGAAAAGGACCTGGTCCTGTGAGTCTCAACGTGGTGGGTGCTACCACCAAAATATTCCTGCTTCTTGTGTATATCAGGTTATCTCAAGCCATGAAAGACATCTTACACATCTAAAGATGCCTAGAAAGTTCATGCAGAATGAAGCAGTCTTCCCAGCCTAGGAATGAATGTAGGAGACCACAACAGGAAAGATCACTTTAAGGATCTTCTGAGTGATTCCTCCCCTGCCCCTTGCCCCCTGTCCACCATCTTCCATTCTTATCTACCATATTAATATGTAGGTTATAGTTCTTGCTTACCTTTAGTATTGTTAGCAAAAACATAGCCAAGGTTAAACATTTTTACATACTACTGCTATCAAAAAGAGGGATGTATATCTGTGTTATGCACAGCTCTGTGTACAGTACATTTTTCTGGGAGTGCATTCTGCTTAATTCAGGGAGACTTACTTCTGAGTAGACAAGGAGAGGAGTGGATTAAAAGTACGCATTGCAGATGGTCACAGTTGTAAGATAGAGAAAGATTCTTTGTAGTGTTGTGTCTAAACACATAAATACATCTGAAATGGTATGAAGGTTGTCTTCCAAATCTTGCATCATGCAAAGAATATTTGCTCAACCCGTGTTTGGACAGGCATATTGAGTAGACATAAATGCATCTCCTGAGGTAACTCTAGCTTGGTATGTAATTATGTATTTGAGGCATAGGCTATCTTCAGTATTAGAAGATGAAAATCAATTGGGGCTACATTTGCGGTGGTTAGGAATATTTTCAATATATACTCAGCCCATTTAGCTCTCTCTCCGTGTTTGTATAATAACATTAGGTTTCACATTCTGTTATTGATGCCTTCTAGTATGCAAATACCAAAAAAACTCCTGCAGCTGCAGCAGAATTCCTACTTTGTTTAGATCCAAGCAAACAGCGTGAGAACTTAACCTTGTCTCTTCCATTTTACAAGGATACTTTTTTGTGTGTGCCAAACTCTTACCCGGTGATGTGGGTATTACTGTGTTTATATTAAAGCACAAAGAACACTTGCCTAGCAGAATTCTTTACACACTCCTGTGATGCAGTCATAAAGTTCTAAAAGCAGTTATCACTGTCAGCTGTTTTGAGCATTAAAGTCCTGGGCACTATAATCTTAGGCATGTCTATCTCAAAGTAAGTCCTGTAAAGTTCAATATGTCTTATACCCGGGTAAGCGTGGGTAGGTTTGAATCCTAACCATCTGGGGGAACTTTTCAGTACTCATGCCCTGCATTTTACATCAACGTAGTGCTCAAGGCAACTTTCCTTGATTTCAACCTTTGTTAGAGCAAGTATACTTATCAAATAGAGTTCAGGTAATGAGATCACTACGTTAGAAGATTAAAAAAAAATGGGTAGTCAACATCTCTCAGATTCTGGATGAGCATATCCATTTCTCCTGATCTTACTGCAAACAATTCCCTTCCGCACAAAATCCACAGCCAGTGTTTAGCAACTGCTCACCCATGTGTCAAGGTTAAGGGAAGAGCTATAACTCAGTTGTTGAGCCTGTGTTTTGTATTGTGAAAGGTTCCAGGCTTAATTTGTAGCCTTTTCCGATAGGACTAAGAAATACTCCCATTTGAAACTTAGGGAGTTGCTACCAATCAGTATAGCTGATATAGAGCCAGATGGACTAATCTGATTTGGTGACTAGTCACCTTCCCATGTCCTATTTTAGTACATTGGTTTTCTTTTTCTGTTGTAATTTATGTATTAAAACACAGGAACAGAATAAGAAGCTACATAAAAGGAAAAAAAAATAAGACAGAAAGAGATATAGTGGATAAAAATATATATATCAGTAAATAAACAAGGAGTGTACAATTACTATAACATTTAAAATGAATGTACAAATTAATTAATTAATTAAATGTACCTATTGTAGAGCATTGGATCCTTTTTCTAGCGAAGCATCTGAGGGTGCTTAAGACTGCTGCTCTTAAGACTGCTGTTCTGTGCTTTTATTATGGAACATGGCACTCACTAATCAACAAAGCATACATGCAAAAAAAAAAGTTTTTTAATATGCCCCCCGTTCCATCCTTTGTTTCAGCTTTGCCCATCTTCCATCCCACCCACCCACCCACCTCCAAAAAAATCTGTGAATGACCTTGTTCTCTTGAATACTCTGGAAAGAAACAATTTGAGTGCTTGGATGAAAGTCTGTGAAACTGGTACTGAAAGTGTAAATGCTTTGTTTTTCTAAAGTAGGGCTGGGTGAGATTTTTTTCTTTCAGAGACCACATGTTCATAGGGGTATCCGCTGGTAGGTGAGGTTGATGAAAGTTGTGACTGAGCTCAGAGTCATAAGTTGGTGTGTCTCCTCATTCTCTCTTTCTTCTTTTGCATCTTTTCTTTTCTTCCTGGCATCTTTTCTTTTTCTCTCTTTCTCTTTCTCCTTCTTCCTCTCTCCTTCCTTTTCCATGCAATGAGCAGAAGAGATTCTTGCTAGAGGTGTGTATTCAGGTGGACAGCTAGAACAGGTCAACAAAAACTCACTAGAATGCAGTATTGTTGTACTATTCCCTAAAACCTTTCTTAGTAAATAGTTCAAAAATAAGGATTCCCATCAGAAAGTCACAGTCCTTCCCCTTCCTTATATTCTCTCCTCTGTACAAATGTTAGTTCTGTGTTGGAAAAAAGACTTCAGGCAAAATCACCTTTTATCTCAAACTCTGAATGGATGTATAGGTGGAATTTTATTTATTTAAAAATTAAATCCATTTCTTAGATATAAATGGGAAAGAGCCATAACTTGGTGATAAAGTCCATGTTTTTCCCACCTGGCCTGGGATAATGGTAAGGCAGGTTTGTGGTTGATAGAACTGAAAAAAGTCTACTATACAATAATAATTTCAAATGGTATGTATGTGAATCATCTTATTCAAATCTGCAACTCAGTTTAACTTTTGATTTCAATCCCTGAATCTATTTGCTCATCCATTCAGTTATAAGGTATTTGATTAAGCAAAAGTCCAGTTTTCTTTTAATTTTTCTTTTTTAGTATTTCAAATTTGCTAAACTTGTTTCGTTCATTTTTCCTTTATTAATATGTACAAAAACACATACATCCATATTTATACACACACACACAAACACCAAGTGACAACACGATGGAGATTTTAATGTCAAGTAATTTAGCTTAAGACCAAAACATTTGTTATAAAACAAATACTTTGATATATGCTCTTCCTTCATTTTTTAATTTCATTTCCAATGTTATATTTAATTTTGTAGAAAAAGTAAAATAATTGTAAAGCTTGCAACATTAATATCCAAAACTGTAATTAATATTAATAGAATATCCACTTTTGTTCCTACAGTATGTTCAGTATTGTAAGGCACCTAACTAATAGAATATTAAGAATCTAAGTATATGACATAAATATCACTGTAGTAAAACGGAGAAGATGGAGCATTAGATAGTCTATATGACTAGATTTAACAATATGTTGAAGGATTGAGCTAGTTCTATATTAACATTTTATGGATATATTTTTAGTTTCTTCAAATGTCACTCATTTAATCACTGTTCTGTATATTCTTTTCTGATTATATTAGCACACCATTATATTTTTGGATGTACTTCATAATATCTTGTTGCTATATTTCACCAATAAAATATTAACAACAACAAAAAAACAGAAGTCCATTGAACTTATTTGAAAGATTCTTGATTTGATTCAACACATTGAATAGATTCATCATTCAGTCTGAAGAGTTGATTTGAAAAGAGTGATTCAGTTGAATTGCCTTTGACTTGAAGCTTCAGGAAGCACTAGGGACCTTCAGGGGTAGAAGGTGTGAGGGTTAGGCAGGAAATGAAAATAGAGGACAGGCGAGAATTCATTGCTTGGATGGATTTCCCTTGCAGAGTAACTGTGATGATGTTTAACTAGAAAGCAATGGTCTTTCTGTAGCTCAGAGTTTACAGCAATGGTGACATATACCTCTCCTTCATAGTTTTCTCCCTCTTTTACTTAAATTTCACAGCAAAGCTTGGACCAAAATTAAAACAAAGAATTGTCTTTCTAATTAAACAGCATTTGGATGCGGTCTATGCTTTTGCACGCAGGTTGAAGGATGAACTTCAGTGAAAACAGATGGTCACCATGGTATTAAAAACTAAATACTTAATTCAGGCTTTTAATTGAAAACAATTGGACCCTGCTGGATGGTAATTACCTTGGCTGTTTACAAATAACATCCCAGCATTTGCACCTATGCAGGAAGAAAGCTGAAAAGTTAATAAGAATGCCATGATCTGCATATGATAAGCAGAGAGCACCCAAAACTGTTTGCACTGTTAGCTTCTTCCCTCTAAGGTGGCTTCAAATGGTTAGCAGTGTGAAACAGAACATACTGCTGTAGAAGCTGAAATGTTTACTGATTCATAAAATAGTCTGAGGCATACTTATGCACTCTCCCTTGCCCCCTTCTACCTAAGTTAAAAAATAAATTATTGAAATTTTGCTCCAGTGATTCAATATTCCCTTATCTTCTGTTTAGTATAATGTCAGAGACTCCATTACAACATTAAACAAATACATGTTACAGATTTCTGATCCAGGCCTCTTTTTTTATGGGATGCTTAGTTACTATATACAGTGTTCCAGGAAGATGGCTTGTTGACTTCTGCAACCATGCATTTTTAAGTAGTATAGCTCATATATTTCCCATGTTTGGCAACTGTCAGCTTAAATGCTGCCAGAACATCCAATACAAGTCTTTTACTCATTTATTAGAATATAGCAGTGTTTCTCAACCTTAGGAACTTTAAGATGTGTGGACCATCAGTCTTCCCCACCTGGTGCCTTTTAGATATGTTGATAGTCAACCCGCATAATTTCCATTCGGCCTTTGTCCTGGCAGCTGATAATCAGGAATGCTCTAGTCAAACAGGTAGCAACCATCTTCCCAAAAACCCAAACTACAACCAAGTGGTCACTTAAAAAAAAATTGCTTGGGGAAAAGCAGCTTTTAAAAAAGTTGTAGCCCAGAGGCTAGGGAGGTGGCCTAACTTTTCTGCCCATCTGGCACTGCTGGGGTATGTATGTTTGTGTGAAGAGTAAATGATCAAAGAGGGAGTGCTTAATGACACCCTGATTTTGTGTTCCTACTATGTGATTGATTGGGACAGTCAATGTAATCCAAAACACATCTAGGGTTGTTTCAGCTTAAATGTAATACTTAACTTTACAGTGACTGGGGTTTTTGTTTTGCACAACACATTAACTTTATCCATGACTCAGCTAAGCATGTTGTGTGAACAATTAGCCCTTATGTGTGCACCATTGATTTCAACTGGAGCTAAATGAAATGAACTTAGCCTGGATATATCCCATTCCTCAAGTGAACAATGGATTTTTCTTTGAGTACAAACTGATGGGAAGATAATTATGCAAGACAGATGTCAGAAGTCAAGCATACCACACTGTCAGCCCTAAGGCATGCCCTAAAACACAAGCCATTTTAGTAATGGCATCCATAAATCATTTTTCAAATAAAGAATATCCCATAATTCTTTGGAATGTTAGCTATGTGCAGTCCTTTGTGGCACTGTTGAAGGCAGCTGTGGAGGATCTGTGCCCTCTATAGATTGCTGTACTTCAACTGTAGTTAGGAATTATGGGAACTGTCCTTCAAAAACACTGGAAGTGCCTCAGTTCTCCACCCCTGGCTTAGAGCATGCTATAGCAGTGGCTGAAAGAGGTAAGTTTTGAAATGTGACAGGGAAGTGGCAACGGGGAGAGAGGGAGAATCATTTTCAACCACAGGTTTAACCTGCAGCTATAACTACATTTCAGGCTGAAGTCTAACTGATGATACTTCTCCCATCCTATTTCCTTGAGAAGTACATTTAACCCTGGTAAATAGCTGATTGTCATACAGGCTGCAAGAGATCTGCCGGAAAGGACATGATAGCTATACTTACAGTCTATTGACCATTTGCAGTGTCTAAACTGGCTCTTGGCGATCTTTCAGTCGATACTACTGTTCTCTTTGTTTGTTTGTTTATTTATCCAATTTGTCCCTGCCCATCTCCTCCCATCGGGGGACTCTGCGTGGTTTACAACGATCAATTAAAACAGCAATCATAAAATATACAGTATAAAATTACAATAATAAATAATATAAATAAGAGTAAAGATAACTGTGTAATGGATCAAAGCCCTTGTTTTTAGGTGGAGGGAGGAGCGAACAAGCCAATCTCGAACTGCCTAATACCACAAGAGCAAGGACTCCTCGAGTGCAAGCAAACTAGTATCCCAGGCCCCAAACTGCTGCTTTTGGAGATTATGGCCATATCCTTCGCTGCTTCTGGCCCTGGGACGTCTCTGGAGACAGTTCTGTGGATGAAAATCTCGATAAGCTTGTGTCTGGCACATTGCTGTGTTCATTCTGAACCTCAGTCTAGCAGGACTAGGCTCTGGGCCAAGAGCTTTGGTGTTTGCACATGCAAGGCTGGAAGAAGTTTTTTTCTTTCCTTGTTTATATGCCTGGAACTTGTGACAAACAAGCAACCAGAAACCAGTTACATCTGAAAAGTAACGTGAGCGAGTGCCATTATTTTTAGCAGGTGGGTAATAACTACTTTCCACTGGTTCTCTGCGACATAATTGCATGCTGTAATTGCTGCTTGCAGCTCTGTGGGGCCGGTGGTGTATAGAAAACTATTTTAAAGGTATACGTAAAACATCAGCGCTATTGATTTGCAGTACACAAAAACAATAAACAGCTGCTAGCTTTGATTAAAGCTGACGTGAAGCTGAAGCTCTTAATCAATCTCTAAAGCTGCTTTGAATGTATCACAAAGCAATACTGATTATTGCTATTATATGGCAAAACTAGGGCATCTAAAAAAAACAACCTACTGCCATCATCACTAAGATCCTCTCATCTCCCTCTTCCCTTCTTCAGGAATGATGGTTTACATAAAATGCTTGCTTTCTTTTCTTCTTTCAGACATACACCTGGAGGAGTCATGGTAGAAGCCAGACAATGGTAATAATCCAAGATTTAGCATGGTTATTATTGAAGGACTGCATTCATTTCTGAGCAGAAACTGAATAGGGGAAAGTGCTATTCAGGAATGTATACTCCCTGCTTTGAGAAATGCTCCCATATGATTTTAGGGGAGTGTAACATTGTTCACAGAGAATGTGTGCATGCTACACTTTCTCTCCAATATGCACCAAGGGAAAAATGAACTTTCATGTTCTCTGACCAGCTAGAACTCAGTTATATTTTTTGATCCCAAAAATGTTACATGCAATATAAAGTCTGGAGTGATACTCCTACTGCAAATTGGAATTTCTTTTAATGTCAGAGGTTCTCAAACTGTGGATTGAGACACCTGGAGGTTTTGAGCAATGTGGGGGTGTATCACACACAAAAAAACAGTGCTCAGACTTGCACAGGCAAAGTGGGAGCACTGCCAAAACTTGCTGTGGGTTTTGGTTCTCATTTTCCCCGTGCAAGCTGTACTGCAATATTTGAGAACCCATGTATTATATGATCCTTCCACATAGAAAATCTGCAGCTATATGTTCAGCCAAATGCTATGGGAATGAAGTGGTAGAAGGTTGAGATTACAGAATGGATGGTAATATTTCCACAGGAGAAGGCAAATCTCATTACTGGTTGTTCTTATGTGCAAAAAAAAAAAAGATAAATCTTCTTGGAAATGGTAACATAAGATTACAACCGATGGGAGAAGTAAGAATTCTGACAGGCAATTTGAGGAACAGCTAGATCAAGGGCAGGCAGTTTGATAATCTTCAACTAGTTTGGACTACAGTGCCTACATTCCCTTGTTACTGTACATGTTGCCTAGAACACATGAAAGATAAAGTCCCAAGTTTTGGGAGGACACCAGATTGCCTGTCCCTGGGCTAGAACTCTTGCTTAACTCATCTCTGTTTCTATGTGTGATAATATCCCAAATAGCAAGACTTTCTTTTTAATGGAACTGACTGAAGGAACAGTCTAGCAGAGCAGCAAGTGGCTGTGAATTAGAGATGTTGTATACTTAGTGGGTCTACATACCCTCCCTGGTACTTAACTCCATGTAATTATGCCAGGTGAAGCAACTTTGGCCCCCCACAACTCTGTAGAAAGACTGAGATTAATGATGTTCTAGAGAGCTTATGGAGTATTTATATTGAATTTGGTACATACTTGTCTGCAGAGTTGATAGACGATGACAAAATACATGTAAGATCTTGGAGTGTTTTCTGATATATAGAAAACTGTCCACTAAAAACCTGATTTTGCAAATATTTTCTTTAGGGAATACCAACATTTGGGGGGGGGGGGGTCAAAGTGCTTTACCTGCAAGACTAATAACTTATGAGTAAATAATTTCACTGCAGGTCTAAGCATTTTCATCATCCTGAGGAATGGGTGTCCACCATGGATATACAGCCGTCTAGATTTGAAACAGTCTATAGTGGTAGCTGCACAATCCCAGAAAAATATACTTTTTTGGTGAGGAAGCACTGAGTACAACAAGGTCCATTGTATTATGTTGCTGCCTCATTAAATATACAGCTAGCATGTGAGCCCAATAAAAGTTATGGGTTCTTTAAGTAGGTCCCAACAGACAGGTGAAGTGAATGCATCCGTGTTCCCTCTGAAGTATCTTTTCTGCTTTGGATTTGAGTAGGTGCACATTCCCAGTGTGAACCTATTTTGCGGCCAATTAAAGGCAAAGACAACCCCGCTACAACCTGCGCTTTGGGGCTTGCCATTCATATCCAGGACCTCAAGAATTAATGATTGGCTTGAGCAATGGCCAGAGGCAGAGTAGAGAGATTTGGAGACATATTATTATCATTCTGATGATGGTGCAGGCTGGGAAATTAGGAGATAGAAACTGAATACATCTGGAGGACCCCAAGTTCAGGTAATAGAGTTGGTTAGCTTTAAAGTCATTCCCTAAAGCCAAGGCTGGGACAGGAGTTGTGTTTTTCCTCTTCAGGCCCAAGCTCAGAATGGTATTCATCCATCCAATTCTCCAAGCCCATTATTCTTAAGATGGTTCTTTTAAATATCTGGAGCTGTATATTAACCTCTGTAGCCCTGGCTTCACTAAACAGAAAAGAGTTTCAAAGCTCTATTGTTCGTTTGGATTTGTGATCTATGGGGTAAGCTTTAAAAAGAACTCTCTTCACTTGAAAAATCACATTACTGAGAACACTGTTTACTTTCAGCTGTTGCAAGTGACACTTAAGACAACCATAAGTGAAAGAGATTAGAGAGAAAAATAGTCTCTCCCACCCCCTACTTTGTTTACCTACTTTTTTTAGTAACACCATACAGAGATCTGCTTTTGTCAGTCCTTCCAACCAGTCCATTCACCTTGAATGAAATTCCTCAATGTTCCTTCAGTGAAATAAAATAGGCAATATGAGACACAATAGGCTGCTCACAATAGGGTTCTTCTTGCTGCCTCTGGTAGACAAAGCCGGAGCAGAATGAGTCACATCTGCCGACACCTGTCATCTGAGGCATCTATGCTTGAGTGTTTATGCTGGTGGGTTCACACATGAGACTGAAGTGGGCTTTGTCTGAGGCAGATTGTGACATGGCAAATCAGTATCAGTATGGATTGATTTATACCAATAGCCAAAATCAGAGGGCCACTGAGCTTACAGTTTCTTCCCTTCTACGTCAGGGCTGGAAAACCGGTTATCAGGGCTGTGCCCATTTCAAACATAATTTGGAAGGAGAACCTTGAGTCTTGTATGCAAATGCAGCTTCTCTCTGCTATTCATTAAAACTGCTTCTATTTTTCAGGCTTCAGTCAATATCAGTCATAATTCTTAAAGGAGCTACAAGTTGGAAACACTCCTCCTGAATCATTTTCAAAGTGTACCTAACTTTATCAAGTATTGTGGAAGGGCCAGGTTGCTTTCAAGAACCTCCCAGGCACCAGTATGTCTGTGAGCTGGGACTACAGCAGTGTTTCTCAACCTTGGCAGTTTTAAGTTATGTGGCCTTCAACTCCCAGAATTCCCCAGTCAGCTATACTGGCTGGGGAATTCTAGGAGTTGAAGTCCACACATCTTAAAGTTGCCATGGTTGAGAAACACTGGACTAGAGCCACAACCTCTCCTTCAAATATTGATGCAGCTCTAGATCAACCTTCCTTTACACAAAACTCACCCTCGGAAAAGTGAGGGAAGATTGAAACATTGGAGAGTTTTGGACCAGTAGGCACATTGGGAAATTTGAGGGCACCTTGTAGGCACTCTCTCAAAATGGTTGCAGTGCTGGCTGTAACCAGTCAGAGAACACACACTGAATGGAAGGCAAATTGGGAAGAGTTCGTATTCCACCAGTCCCTCTAGCCTCCCAAGATCCTCTCTATGGTACTATCTTATTTTTGGCTATTTTTCTGAGTAAGAGAACACACACTCAAAACATATGGCTACAATTACACACCATAATCGTATGTTAGCCACCCACAGTTGCAAGTGCGAATTGGGTGGCTATGTAAATGGATAAAGTAAGTAAGTAAATAAATAAAATTTTCATTTCTAAGGATGTTGATGGGTTCAGTTTGGAGGCTAGAGACATCTTTGGAAATAAAGGTTCTGCCTGCTAGAGACATCTTTGGAAATGTCCAGTCTGAGACTGGAGATTTTCTTTGCTAGTTTCTCACATAACACTTCTTTATGGACAGAATATTAAAACAACAACAACAACAACACGTGAGTCAGGGAGCCTGAAGTATCTCAAGGGAGTTATCAGTGAATGTATTGGTCCCAACAGATACCATGTTGGGAACCCAGGGCATGGAATGTGACTGGAACCAATTTCTTGTAAACTGGTTTCATTTTCTATCATTGTTCCCAAGGGAAAATATGTGGGGGGCAGAGCCCTCCCTGAAATATTAACTCAAGATGCTCTCTCTTAATCTGGTTCTTTCTAGAAGGATGATTTTTGAGTTGGGTTTTAGCCTGAGTTTTCTAGGGTTTAGATGGAGAGGCCTAATAGGGCTGATTTGCCTTGTGGTCCAGGGAATCCTACTCAGAATCACTGGAATGAATGCATTAGCTAAGCCAGTGTTTCTCAACCGTGGCAATGTTAAGATGCGTGGACTTCGACTCCCAGAATTCCCCAGCCAGCACCCCATGCTGGCTGGGGAATTCTGGATGTTGAAGTCCACACATCTTAAAGTTGCCACGGTTGAGAAACACTGGACTAAGCAAATACTTGGAGTCTGGTTATAAGATGATTTGGTTCAGTGCTTGCATCACTGAAACAAATATATTTATCAAAATCTTGAATACAGTGGGTTATTATTTTGCCTCTAAAAGAATTTTTTAAAATCCCCAGTATTATACTCATATGATTTAAAAAAGAAGATATTTAACCCCAAGTGTCAATTTTTTCTCTCCAGTACCTATGCTGAGAAGTGCCATAACCCGTCATATTAAACTGGCACTGGGAAAAAATAGTAACAAAACGGTATAGTTTGACAGGATTTGTTGATAGATAGATAGATAGATAGATAGATAGATAGATAGATAGATAGATAGATAGATAGTACTGTTATTCTTCGGCTATCATACATGGATGAACTTGGTTCCTCATAGTCTCTATTAATCTATAGTCCTCCTTTTTTCTCCCCAGGCAAATGGACCTGCAGGAATTTTGCTTCACAACTACAAGATAAATTGTTCACGTTGTCTGCATTGTGTTTTTTCCATCTCTTTTATGGGAGCATACGGTGTTCAGTCATCTCCGAATGCACCACTTGCTCTGTATGTCACACTGGTGCCAAGCACACCATTAATCACCACTCCAGTCCAAGTTTTAATTATACATGACTGAATTATTTTGTGTAAAAGGAACTTGTTCTAATTGCAGGATGACTTCCAATTGGCAGGGTTACTTTAAAAAATGGGCATGATCCAGTAAAAGTTGAACATTTTTATACCTCATTGATTTCAATAGTAAAATTAAATCATCTCTATTAAAATGAATGGGAGTTAAATGGACTTAACTTTTAATTAGCTGGATTGTTAAGATATTTTTAAACAGTATTTTGAGCTAATCTTGTAATTCATAGATAACAAAGGAAACACTGAATATGTTTTTACTTGATTTAAATACTACTTTGACTCAACATATCAAAACATTTCCAATATTAGAAATTTCAGTAAGCTTTTTTGGACAGGTTCTATGGCTGCTGTAGGCTGAGTATAAGATTCAGAAAAAAAATCCTTTCTCTGAAACTGAGATGCACAACTTAGGGGCTGGGTGGGCTTCACCCAAATCAGTTGTGCTCTCTTTGAATTTAAGTTTGCTCCTTAAATCGTTTTAACAAGAAACACGCTCATCCATACAAGGATTTCCATGGTTATTCTGCTGCTGACATTACGGCAGTCTGCTATCCTGCACTGCCCTCTCTTCTCTATGGGTTTCAGGCCAGATGACCATGACATTGAAGCAGGTGGTGTGAAACCAAGTTTCTCTACGCCACTGTCCTCCTCTGCTTGTAGATGGGAGAACAGGAATAGCAGTAGGATGGGGAGGCTGCTGTGGCTTGTACCTGGTTGAGGAGGGAAAAAGGAGATATCATGGACCTTTTGGCTTCTCCCTTGCCATTTGTTATTTCCCCAATATTGTTCGTTGATTTGCAGCCTCCCAAGAATTCAGAGTTTCTTTCCTCTGTTTACACGTTGTATACCCCTGCTCTAAAGTTCAAGTCGAAATGCTTTCTGATGGCTCCAGACTAGCTTGCAAGATTGCATATTGAGTGTATTGAGAAGGCACAGGAAGAGTGGGGATAGACACTGTATTTATTAAATCAGGAGTACTATGCAGCCAACATTATGCGTAGGTCTCACTGCGTGACTCCTGTCTGAGCCACATATTGAGAGTGTGCTGAACAGAAAACTATCCAGGTCTTTTGTCAACATAATGGAGGAGTGGATCGTGAAGATGGCAGAGCTTGCAGAAATGGATAAATTGACTCATTTGATTAAGGAAGGAACAACAATTACTTTAATAAAAGACTGGAAACCCCTTATGGGCTTTTTGCCAAAAATGGATAAAATGAATTGATGATTTTGGGATTTATTGATTAAAAAGGTTTGTTTATGGGAAGGGAACCATGATATATAATTTGGGAGGGTGGAGATGGTAATTACTGTGTTTGTAACTGCTGCAAAGACTATCAGAAGTCGCTTCTTTAGATAACTTTTTCGCTTTCTTTCATTATCTTTCATTTTTTCTTTTATTCTTTCATATTTCACTCTTTTTTAAATTTGTCTTTTTGTGTTTCTGTAGTTTTTTAATCTCATGTAAAATATTCTTTTAATAAAAATTATATATATAGTCCCTCTTTTGGGGGAGATGGGCGGTGACAAAATTTGATAAATAAATATATAAAACATTGCTTGCCACTTCTTAGAAGCTCTTTTGATCTTACTTCCTAGCATTTTCATAATAATAATAATAGAATGACTGTGGCAAAAGAAAGCAAAGATAGTACCAATAGTAATAGTGCCTTGTGTGCAATTCCAAAACATCTGGAGCACCACTTGAACACCATCGGCATTGACAAAAAATCACCATCAGTCAATTGCAAAAGGCAGCTTTACATGGAACAGCTTACATCCTGTGACAATAGTTTTAACAGCATCAGACAACATCTGCCTATCCAGGTCCTTGGGAAAGACTCAATAGGTGGATAAAAATGCCACGAGATGGAGAGTTCTAGTCCCGCCTGAGGCATGAAAGCCGGCTGGGTGACCTTGGGCCAGTCCCTCTCTCTCAGCCCAACTCACCTCACAGGGTGGTTGTGGTGGGGAAAAGAGGAGGAGGAAGGAGCATTAGGTATGTTCCCTGCCTTGAGTTATTTATACAAAATCATAAAGGCGGGATAGAAAATATTTTTAAAAAAAATGCCAAATCCAGTTTAAAGATCTGGTTGACTATGCAACCAACAATAATTGGTTAAATTGATATGCCTCTCAACTCCTCGTGACTCTGGGTAGACTGTAATATGAATCCCATAGTGTATCTGGTTCTTCTACAGTCATTTTGAGTGATGCTGTTCTCTAGTAGCCATAGAACATCAGGAGGAATGCCCATAAATAGGTTAATAATGTCGTTGGAGGCTAAAGATAACCATTTCTCTACATGGATTCTGTGCTATGTATGAATATCACTGTGTAGTTATTCGGTGTTTCACGGCTGTCTGCTCTACCCCAAGCAAAGTGAATGCGACAAGGGCTGCTTAAATTATTCATGAAAAGCTTTGCAAACTTGAATCCTTTAATTCCTCCATGTCTCTAGTACAAAAGGAAATGCCAATGTTCCCCGCTTATAGATTTTGTAAAGTAAAATCCCCCAGCAAAGCTTAGCAAGTGAAACAAAAATTAATTGTAAAACATCAGTTACTATATCACCCAGTAAAATTAACAGTCCCAATTGCTGTAGCAAACCTAGAGATTAGCTTCTCTGATCTCTGGAGTTTGCCGACTAACCTTTTAGGCTCTTGCTCAAGGCTCTGGAGGTTAGAAGTCAAGCATGCAAAGGGAGGGCTTTGCATCAAGGGAGCAAGATAAGGTTGTTCCTCCAGGCACTGCTTAGGAATTTAAATAGTGGGCCTTCATTAAGCCTGTATGAAACCTACAAAACAAATCCTTGGCTACATTCCCTCCTCCCCAAATTTTGATCAGCTTCCATGAAAAAAATATTTGTTTTGCTTTGTTTTTCAAAGATCCCATCTCCTTGTACAGTCAGTGCTCCAGGTTGAGATTTCTGCACATAATACTAAACCTGGGCTGGCTTGAACAGGAACAGCCAAAACAATCCGCTGGGTTGGACTAGAGGAGGCATTCAGAAGCTTTCACTTACGATTATCCACGGCTCCTCATACTTGTGATTAGTATTAATTAGGGTTTAGATGGTGTTCTCTGAAGGTGGCATGTTAAAATTCACATTAGCTAATGTTAATTACTGCACAGTTGAGCAAAAGTTAAGGAAGGAAGAAAGAGGTTGTGCATGAACTATACCTTGTTTTTGCTCATATGTGTTGTGGCAAACCATAGTTTACCTATGCATCCTTCTCCATCATTGTGTGCTCCAGATGTTTTGGATTACAATCTTCATTTGCCTTACTCAGTTTAGTCAATAATCAGGACTGATGGGAATTGTAGTCTAAAACACTGAGCAAATATACTGAAGAAGGCTGCAACCTGATGAGAGAATATGGCTGTTGTCAGTTGGTCTCAATTCAAGACTGGAGCCATACTGCTCACTCTTTATCATGCTTTCTAGTTTGGTCATTATGTATTTCTCTTTCGAGAAAGATGGGCTGTAAAAGGGTTAAAATAAAAGAAGACTTTATATATCCCGTTTAGAAATAGCAGACAAATTGATTTTGACACCTTTCAATTTGCTTGTAAAAATGAAAATTTGGTATAAAAGGGTTGAAATATTGAAAAAAAATGTAGATGGTCAACTATGAAAGAAGATACAAGTACGGCAAAGAAATATGTTACCATTAAATGCTTGAATTATTGTAAGAATGCACATTTTGTTTCTAGACCTATGGTTGGTTCAATGAAACAAGATTCCTAACCTTTTCCCCCCAGATTTTAGTTCAGCTAAAGGTTTAGAACAGAATGCAAAATCTAGTATTTAGCTGAACTCAAAGAGCAAGCTGGATCTTACAGAGCAATCTTATAAATATTGATATAGAAATGAGCTCAATGTGTAGAAACTTAGGCCTTTAGCAATCAAACCCAAACAGCTTTATATGTTTTTTTCCTCTTGAAACCCTGTAGTACTACAGCAGTACTCTAGTATTTTATGGCAGTTAGATAAGACCATTTGCGTGTCATCTTTTGAGGCATAAGGAGACTATTTGGGAATACTAGATAGTAGATCAGAGTGGGAAGTTGAAAAAAGTACATTGGAAGAAGGCAGTGGCAAACCATTTCCTTTTTGTTACTAAAAGAACAGCATGGATGTGTCCATGAAGTTGCCAAGGATCTATGTTTTATACTTTGTCTTTTTAAGGGGAGTTATTTTCTAAGGAAAGAAAGACTCCTATAAGGCAGAATAGGAGAATGTGTAGCCATCTTGAATACTGCTGAACTACTATTTTGAGCAGTGCCAGCCAGCATGGTCAGTGATGGAATTTGTAGTTCAGAAACTTCTGAAGAGAAGCAGGTATCAAAACCAGACAAACAATTAGGCTGAAAACATTGTTCTAGTGTTAGTTACTCTAATGTACCACCAAGGAGGAAACCACACCCCTACCAAAACTGTCAGGGCAAGCTGCTGTATAAAAACAGGCAGCAAACCCCACACTTACCCACACTGATGATGTTACCTAGTCGGGTAATGAAATGCCTGCAAGCAAACAACCAAGCTCAGAGAGCACCAAGGATTCCACAATTCAACCCTGAGCCACAGATATTCTCTTCTACTGGAACTTCTGAAGAGCCACAAGTTCTGTGTTCCTATGCTAAGGACAAGACCATCCAGGGCAAGTATAACGTATCTCATGGAAATGTTTCTGCCTTTGGTGTCCTCTATATTTCTTAAAAATAGTTTCCAGAGTCCCTTGCTATTGGCCATGCTGGCTCAGACTGATAGAGGTAGACTGATAGAAACTGAAGTCCAGTGATACTTGGAGGATCCAAGGAAGATCTACCCACTACTTTAAAATTTTCATTGCTTTTCATTCTGTGGTGATATGCCCTGAGCATTGAATACAGGGTATGTTAGGGATCTAAGTACATCAATACCAGTGGGGTTCTATTATAATGCCGGTAGCTAGATGTATAGCTAGCTAGAGATGGTAAAAATAAAAATGTTTATCTTTGGCATTTCTTATTCTTGCCTCTAAGTTTCTGCTTTATTAATTGTTGCATGTTTGAGGTCAAAATGGCTTTTTTTAGTCTCTACGCATATGTTTATAGGTGTGTATGTGTTCCCCCTGATGAAGTGCATCCACATATTTTTATTGAATGTGTCAGAAAAAATTCCTGTTGGCAGCTAAAAAGCACCTGCAGCTGCAGTGCATTTATGGGGATAAATTACTTGCAAAGGAAAAGGACCTTTTACTGTGTGGCAGATATTTTAATGTGCAACTGAGCTCCTGAGATGCTGTGTTCTAGTTCAATAATTTTAAGAGAAGCAGTTCCCAAAGGGGCTTCTGTACCCAAATTAATTGAAATAACTTGAATTCCTGTTTCCACCCCTCTGTTTGCTGTTTTTATTCTCTGTGTCATTATGTGTGTCTCTTCTGTTTTTACGCCCTGCACACTACGTATTATTTTCCATGGATAGAATTTAAGCACATATGTACTCCTACAGCAAATTCAAATAAGCCTAGCATGAAGCTGAGAGGGTCATTTTGTTTTCTAAAGTGAAAAGAGTTGGGAGTGTACTGAAAGGTCAAACATATTTGGAACATTCATGAATGAAACCTGAATACAAACTATGCTGGAAAGTGGAAACTATGTTCTCCTCCTTTTGACCTTCTCAGTTGGTTTGGAACTCCTTTGATCATAATCCAAAACAGACATTTCTGGCCATGAGAACAAGGATCCAGATTTGTCAGGCTTATAAACATGTGCTGGAGCAGTTCTAATCTGTATGTACACTACAGTTTCACTTTACAGTCATCTCAAAGAAACTGTTGAACGCTAATGAAGGGACTCGTTTTTCCTTTTCTGCTTAACCTTGGGCTAAAACCCAATGACATCTTACTGCTGCATCTCAGCTTCTTTACCCTGGCCTCAAAAATCCTCTTGACCTTCATTCTAGCTATTTTGGGGAATAACCCCATTTAAACTATTAAATGGGACTATTCCCAAAAGGTTGGGAATAGTCCCATTTAAACTATTACAACCTGCTCTATATGGGGCTGCCCTTGAAGGCCATCCAGAAGCTGCAGCTGGCCCAGAATGCAGCAGTGTGGATAGCTATGGGTACACTACAGTACACCTATGTAACTGGAGCCAGTTTAGTGGCCTGATAGAACCACTGAAATGGAGCAGTGCTTATAACACAGCTGAGAAGCTGACACAGAAAAAGAAAATTATCTTAGATGGCTTCAATGAGCACATCAGAGAGACACAGGTTATTGATCTTACCTACTCAGCCCTCCCAAGCATAAAGAATCACACGCTCAGACATATTAGGTTAAGAAGTAAAAAGAATCTTACTGACTTTATTGTTGCTTTTGGTACATCCATCTTGGTGGAGAAGATGTGGTTTCTTTGTTCTTCTTTTCTTTCTAAATACTTAGTTTTGCCCTAAACTCTCAGCCCTACAGCTGCCAAGAGCTGTGTGGAAGAAAGGGGAATTCTAGGCATACCACATGGTGCCCAGGATGGAGGACAGCAGCATACATCCATGTGCTTGCTTCTGGTGGAAGAGAGGGAAAGGAAGTAGGAGTGGCAACAAACTGCTTCCTCAGAGTTGCATTGTGGGACAACTCAATTTACATGCTAATTCACATGCAAATGAGGCATGCTGGATTTGCCAGAACTTCCAACAGTACACCTATATAACATCACTACTTTATGAGATGCAGTGGCTCCATATAGGGTTCTCCGTGGTAGTCATCATCTACAAAGCCTTTAATGGCACAGGGCTGGGTTATTTGCCATACCTCCTGTCTCCAATTATCTCTTCTTGTCCCACATGATCTGGTATGGTAGGCATGCTTCAGATCCATTCCATAAAACAATGTCATTTAGCAGGATCTAGGAAGGATTCCTTCTGTTACAGTGCCTGCCTCTTGAAATAGCATTCCCTGTGAGATTTGGATGGCTTCAACCCTGTTGCCCTTTCAGAAGGCCTTGAATGTTGTGGATAATTCAGAAGCACAGAGCAGTACACTGAGGAGAACCATTTTTATTACAACAATAAATATTGTTGGATCCCTGTTTTGCAAGAAAGAGGAACCCTGAACAATGGGAAAACAAAGATTTTTATAGAAGTTAAGGGCTACCAGGTGGGAAATCCTAGAGAACTGATTTGCTGGCCAGTTTTGGGGAAGCTGGTCAGGTTCTTGTCCGTGTACCTGGGGTTATTTCTACTGTTAGGCAAAGTGACCCCTTCAGGAGGGCAGCAGAGCTGGGGAAATCCATTGTTAAGGAGATGGGATGTTGAGGTAATCAGGCTGATTACTGTAAGATGTACTGTAGGGTGGTGAGTGAGGTTTATACTCTTTGGTTTTGATGGGATTTCAGGGGGCTTTGTCTGGGGGAAGAGAGGGCCAGTTTGGGTCTGATAGGACTGGGCAAAGAGAGGAGCTGCGTTTGACCCAGGTCATGTCCAAAAGACAGGGAGGAAAAAGTGTGCAGCCTCCAATTTATTCGCTGCATTTATTTTTTCCACTCCATTGAAAACCTGTTTTCCCCCACTTGGGCATTGGGCCAGAGCATTGGATTGGTCCATCCAGAAATTATTTTGAATTGGAATATGTTATGGTTTGGTCCTGAGTATCCTGTATTGTACAGTTTTGTGTGTTCTGTTATTGGTTTTTCAACCCCCCCCCCCCATTTTTAAGCCTCACAGAATCACTATTTGTGAGCTGGTTGGCCATATAAATCATCCAAATAAATAAAAAGGCACAGAGTCAAAGATGGTAAAAATAATTTCTAACATAAGAAGGAGGAGGCATACTTGATAGTGAATGTCAGATAAAAGAGATCATTACAGCTGTCCTTTATCTACTTGCTTCTTTACAAATAGCAAAGGAGAGTGACCTACAACTCCTGAATTAAGGGCAGCACAGTGTTGTACTGTTGTTTCTGCCTTTACTTCCTTCTCTTTTGCAGACAGCACAGATTTCAGGCTATATGGACAGCATGTCCCTAGGTGACAAGGTGAGCTAAGAGGAAATGGATCTGTTGCCTCTATCCTCAGTGGTGTTTTTTTTTTTTTTTTTTTGCTTCATAGCAGTCTCTGAGAAATGTAGAGATCTTCCATAGTGACTTCTGATTCTGGCAGAATCGATTTCTCTTGGTATGGCAGATTTACGTCACCTGACTCAAATGATTGAAAAAGAACAAGGACTCAGGCATGATGGAAGTTGCTGCTAAGCTGAGATGGCTGGGAGTGAGAATCCAAGTTGTATTAGAAGGCACACATTCTTCAGCAGAGAGCCGACATGCATTGCTCCTTGTTTGATTGTGGATTCCTGACAACTTCCTTAAAATATTAAAAGCTCTAGTTCCTTAGGAATACCAATATACTGATATACATACATAAATATAAACATAAACATAACCATACACACAAGGAGATTTAGGAAACTGTTGGACCTTTTTTGCCAGATGAAGGTGACTGATGGTGGTTGCTTCTCTTATCATCTCCTTCCCTAGAAAATGATTTTCAACTTTTAAAAAAGTAAGGTATTATTTTTCATACATATTTACATACACAAGCCATCTTAAAGAAGCATCTGGTAGGCATTTTAACCTTTACATTTTTTGAAAAACCCAAATAATGTGAGTCTCTTAATATAAGAAATCTAAAGTGACCATCTTTACCTTTTAAATCAGTCTGAGATTTAAAAAGGCAATGCTAGTATTGGCGGAAGCAGGTAGCAGATCTGGAACACAGTACCAGGTGGACTTTTCACGGTGAAAGAAATTCAAGAGATATATGCATTAGCTTGCTAATCTTTCAAATTTATTTTGAAATAGTTTGGAGTCTTTCTATATCTTTGTTTAATCTCCATATATGGTTGCTGACTAATGTGTTTTTATAGATAAACCTAAAATATTGTAGGTGCAAAAGAAAAAGTGAAACTCTTGGGTTCTGGCCACCAATGTCACTTCCATCATTTCACTGGTTAAAGTGCATTACAACATAGACAGTAAAAATACTTACATTATTATAGTTTACAGAAAACTACTGTACATTATGGAGTGTATTTAGACTGTGGACCTGCTATAGAAATGATATCTCATTGATGAGCATCAGGAAGTCATGGTTTGGATGCTCAGAAGTTCTGTCTAAGCTGCTGAATTCAAGCAAATTAGAAAGGCTAGACAACCTGTGACCCATTGGGTCATCCTTTTGGAGATATTTCCTTAGCTAAACAGAGAAACAGAATGACCACAGGTGGGCAAAAAAGCACTAGGAGCGGGAGTGACTTCTGACTTCCTGCTGGCTTCCACATTGACTTTGCTTGTGGGAAGCTGGCAGGGAGCATCAGAAATCACTCCTCCTCCTTCTCAGCTGGCTGGCAGAAATGGCTGCTACTTTGGTGGGGGAAGGGGGAACAAAGGGAGCTGTGGACCATGAGGAAAACTGCATCCCTGTTCCCTATCCTGGCATATCCCAAGGGCCCCCTCCCTCCAGAGAGGAAGAGGGCTCACCAGTTGACTGCTGGTGCCCCACAGTCAGCCCTACCTCATCAGCAGGCATCCAAGTTGCTCCCTCATCCTTCTCTTGCTGCCAATCACTGTTAAGAGATTTCAAATTTCAGCCTCAGTTCCAAAGTAGACAATTGCTGCTTGTCAGTAGGACCTTGCTGCCAGAGGGAGGCAAGAAAGAGGACAGGGATATGCCCCTCCCATATTCCCTTGCACGAGGCAACCTATGGGTTTCTGGGAGGTATAGTTGGGAGGTGCAGTGGTGCTGAAATGACCACAAATTTGCCAAATTTCAATTCTATGGGTGTAATGGGTCCCAGATTTTGGATGCATTCTGTACGTTAGCCCATTTGAGCTACCTTGGTTCAAAAATTGTTGCCCTATGATGCACCGTTTTGCCCAATTGAAGGTTACAGACAGACACAAGAGTTTTAGTAGTATATAGATTCCCTCATTCTGTCCTTCAGTGGTTTGTTCTGAAGATTTGCTGCATTCGTTCAGCCTCTGTAGACCATGCTGAGAAAATCCAGCAAGTTTATTCATTCATTAATTACATACATAGTCTACTTCACCTCCCAAAGAAATCAATGCAACATACATAGTCTCACATTTTTACTCTTAGTAACCCTTTGCAATTGGTTAGGCTGAAAGATTATGACTAGCCTTGTGTTAACCAAGGAGCTTTGTGACTGAACAGGGGTTTTAATTTGGACTTCCTTAGACCCAGTGTGATATCTCAGTCGTAACACTTTACTTACTCTTTAGTCCTTCGCAGCCATCATCAGGCTCCTTTGCCTCTGTCTTCCTTTGTTCTTCCTATCTTCCTGCCTGCTATCTATTTGTCTTCTTCAGGGCTTCCCAGCTTTTGTTTCTGAGTCTCTGGTCCACTATGACGATTGCATATTCCATTTAATTCTGTTACCACCATTAAATCTTCTCTTGTGGTTCTGATCTAAACACCATTATTATATGATGATATCAATACTTTTCAATTATATGTTTCTTTCTTTCTTTTTTTCATTTTTTTCAATTATTTGGCTGAGGACATCTGCTTAAACCTAGACTCTCTCCACCCATTTGAACAGCCTCTCATACACCGTTTGGGTGAGCCATGTTAAGCATTCTCCAAAACATATTATTCTTGACATTCTAAATTCCTTTCCATAGTTTTGTGTTGACAATACCTGGGTGGGCAAAAATGAAATTCGAGAGGTTTTGCAATTATTCAGCTATTATCTTGAACTCTGTTTTAAGAAATCTTCTCAGGGAAAATAACCATGTATTTTTAAGATCTGCCATAACTTGGATCTCATTACATTTTATATTTATATTTATTGATATTGGTATTTATTGATGAATGATATTATTATGATTTTATTGAATTTTAAACTGTTTTATTGTGGACTGCCCAGAGTCATCTGTATGGGGGAGATGGGCAGTGATAAAAATATGATAAATAATTAAATAATTAAAATCCTGTTTCTATAGAGCATACAAAATGGAAATTTATTAAACAAACAAACAAACAAACAAAGTACCCCTATAAGTACCTGAAGGAAGTCGCAAGTCCCAGTGTAGCAGGCAGGTAAGTGCCACGCAGAAGTGTTATGCAGGTCAGGGAGGGTGCATGGGGGTGCAGTCCGGGTTGGGAAGGGTATGTAGCTTTCCCCAAAGAAACATCTCATCCACACTTTTCAGCTTCCATGTTGCAGTGAGCCTGGGCAGCAACAAAAATAAGGGCTACCAGATCTGCGGTGGAAAAATCTGGGCAACCACCAGGTGTCAGCAAAAAGGTACAGGAACCTGTTCCTCTTTGTTGTTATCTACTGACTGTTTGGATTTTCTCAGCTTAAAACTTGTAGTTCTACCTATTATAGCCACCCAGAATCATTAGGAGTTGGGTGGCATACAGGTTTAATTTATTATTATCATCATCATCGTCATCATCATCATCGTCGGACAATAAAACTGGACCTCGAAAATAACAGAGACATAGAATTCCTTTCTAAGGAATACTGATAATAAATTACATCTGAGAGTTCAAGAAATACAGAAAAACATTCAGAAAGAGTTAGGAAATAAGCAGATTGGGCTCATAGGAGATGCCTTAGCGACCGTCTGCTGCAAGATCCAGCAGAATCCCAAAGAAAAAGTGAAAGAATTGGAGTCTTTTGTTTTGGTTTGCATGAGAACTAAGAAGTAACGAAGTATAGAATGTTTCTGTTGGAGGGAGGGGGTCATGTGTGCACAAGCATGGCCCAGGATGCCTGAGAAATATTTGGCATGTATAATTTCACTAAGGAAGAAGGATGCAGCTGTGTAAACTAAAGATCCCACCTATGTATAAACTAAACAAACCAACCTTCAACCATCTTATATCCTGAAATTTTAGTAGTGTTTTTACTGAAGTGTTAGATTCCCAAACTTTGGGTCAAGACCCTGTTCTTCATTGCAAGGGATTTGCTGAAATACAAACAGACGCTAAAAATGGGTCCCTTCCCTCTCAGCCTTCTCTCCAGCAACAAAGCTATGATCCCACAAATTGCAGGCTTAGGAAAGGACTGCCAAGCAGGTACCACTGGTAAGAGAACATGGGAAAATTAGGAAAGGAAATCTGTGATTCCTCATACAGTAAGTTACTGGACTAGAATTACGGGCAGCCTAGTCATTTTGGCCAAAAGTGATGGATGCCAGAAGCAGGAGAGCAGAAACAGTTGGAAGATCATAGGTCCTCTGTTCTTAAAGCAAGTTCTCCTACTAGTATCCATTTAACCTGGCACAGAATATGATCTACAGTGCTGAGGGCAAAACCAGGGCTTGATAGTAATCATGATTCTGGAAAATGAAGAGTAAGGCTAAAATGGAGATGCTAGCTCAAAATACTTCCAAAATTGAAGAATGTAAAAAAATAAACCAAAAATAAAAACCTTGCTAGATCAGATCAACAGCATATTTAATCTAATCTCCTGCTTCTCCCATAAAAAGCCAAGGAAGCCATTTAATCTATAACAAAATACATTCATAGATCCATAGGTGTGCAGAAGTACTGTGAGGTCCAAGAAAATTATATAAAAATGTGCAAGTTTTCAGGTTCTAAATATTCTTCACTTCGGGAGATAGTACAAAAATAGGGAATGACTAGATATAAGTTCTAAAAACTAAAAAAAAATGACCATGAGGTCGGCATTTTCTCCCCTTTGGGAAAAATAAACTTAAACACTGTCAAATGCTGAAGAATGATTTGTGTGCTAAACATGAATAAACAACATAGAAGTGATTAAAACTGACATTATGGTGTTTATTCTTTGAAGATAAATATCAAGCAAGAAATAGACATATTTTGGATGGACATGTATCTCCTTCTTCAGTTTGATGCTATTGCTTATATAACACAGAGCCCAACACTGCAACACTTGGCAACATAGAGATGAAATTGTCTTTAGCCTTTTCAATGATTCTTAAATGTTATAATTCCAACACATGTATGAAGAATGAGGTTGCTCTCCCTAACATTTAAACAACTGCCTCACTATAATTTAAAATGTGCTCCTGTCTTCTGTAGGAACAGCAGTTGTTAGTTGAAAACTTTATCACACCATTTTATTTGCTTGTTTATGCATATTTCCTCACAGGATTATGATTGCTGGAGATCTTTCCTCATTTCTAAATCCTTCCCAATGTGATACAATTCTGTCTCTTGTACTAGTCCAAAATTAATCAGGCTTCTATAAATAGTAGTAATATTAGGACTACTATTAGAAAATGATAGACCAAATTCCTTGTTGGGCTCTCTTTGAATGAGGATCAGTGTGGTGTGGTGGTTAAGGCATTGGACTGGGATAGGAGACCCAGATTCAAGTCTATTTTCAGACACAGAAACTCTTTGGGCAGTCAATTTCTGTCAGCTCCACTACCTCATGGTCTGGCTGTTGTTGGAAAAAACCAAAAGGAGACATGTAAACCACAGTGAGCAATTTGAGAAAATATAGGATATCAAATTAATATATAATAGTAATAATTATTATAATTCCAAGTATTTGGCAGTACTTGACTGACCTCATCCGGGCTTGGAAACTGAGCAGGGTTGGAGCTTGTTAGTACTTGGATAGAGACCATCAGAAAATACCAGGGCTGAGGCTAAACTGGGAAGTCAGAAAGCCATCCTGAAGAAGGCAAGAGTGAACCTTTCCCATGCCGTTGCCAAGAGAACATATCCATGTCGTCATCAGGAGTTGAGACTGACTCAAGGAGACGACAACAAATGGGTAGAAGTCTACTTGGGTTTGTAATGTCATTTGCTGTTCTATTCATAATGCTGTGAATAGTGAAATCTCTGGCATATTTCTTACAGATGCTCAAATGAACAGTCTCTTTTACAATCCAGAGTTTTTGGTGTCAACTCTGTGAACAATAGGAGAATACCCAGGAGGTCCATGCAGGAAGCAGAACTTCCCTTGTATAATTAATGGGGTGGAGACTGGGGGAAAGGAGATAGTACATGAGAGACAACACATCAACTCTGAAACAATAAACAAGCCCAAGAGCTGGCCCTGCTTCCTTTTCTGGAATTATTGTTCTCTTGTTTCCTTACTGCTGGCCCTTCAACCATATCCCTGCCTTGCACCTCCCAGCAAATGTCTGTAACCCTTCATGAGCATTTCTCCTAGAGCCGTTGATCCAGTTGCAGCTGGGTCTATCACTGGGATTATCAAGAGTGCCCAAATGATAAAACAAAGAGGCACATTTGAAAGAAAGGATTTCACTGCCTCCACACCATACTTTTAAATCTGAGGCATAAGTACTTGTCTATCAGCTCCTCAGATCAAATTGCTCTATTCAGATAGACCACGGTTTGCCACATTGTGGCAATAAAAGACTAGTGCAGCAGGCAAAATCACTTGTAGGATGGAATTAGTCAAGCACAGGCATGCTACGTGGGGAGAGCATCTCCTTGTCTCCAACTTAATAATATAAATCAATTAATAAATGTATACTGTAGTTAATTTGCTTTAGCTGAGAAATTTTTCTCTCCTACATGATGATGCTTTGAGCCCAAGTGTGCGGAAAAGAATTCATCCAAAGGAGGATGTTTATTTTACCATTACTATCCTCACTTTATTTCCTGCCATTATAAGATTAGTAAGGCATTCACGCTTAGCCTTTGGGGCAGCAGCCCAGAACAACACTTGGCTAATGAGAAGGAGATCTCTCAAATAAAGTAAGGCTAAGTTACTCCACTTTGAAGGAAGAACAGTTACACAGATTACTTTCTAAAGAGCTTTTCTCCATATGACCAATCAGTCTAGACCTGGGTTTCTCAACGTTGACAACTTTAAGAGGTGTGGGCTTCAACTCATAGAATTCTGGCTGGGGAATTCTGGGAGTTGAACTCCATACCCTTTAAAGTTGTCAAGGTTGAGAAACACTGGTCTAGAGTCTTAAAAGACCTCTCTGTATTATAATGTAGGTTGTGGGAAAGGTGCTGGACAGGAGATGTTTATTGGACACCTGTCCTGCAAAGAGATTGCTTTAACAGAAAAGCCAACAAGTATCTCCTTGTTAGGAAAATTACATGTAAATGATCACAGTGAAATATTTTGGTAAAAGAGCATGTCTCTTTCTTCCCCCTTCTCCACCTTGTTACCTAAGGATGACATCATCAGGAGGAAATGAGTCAGAGGGTTCTGTAAGCCACTGAATGTGCTGCCCGTCTCCTTGGAGATCTGCTGTGGGAGCAGTAGACATTTTGTAGGCTGTTTCTCCAGATGTGTTCAATTTGTACATTAGTAAACAATTTAGATTTTTGAAAAAACTAATAAGGGTGCATGTACAGAATGTGTGGAATCCAGTTGACATGATTCCTCATTTGTAACCTGCCATTTCTTCTGCTAAGGAAGAAAATACAGAATGGCATTATGCCTTTCTGCATCAGGTGCTCTCCTGATGACCTCATTGCAAAGGAGCAACAAAACCTCATCAGGGATCTAGCTTTTACCACTTGGAAGAGCAGGTGATTATGATAATGCTTAAATATATAGCTTTTCCATCAGGGGAGCATAAAATTTAGTCTGTTTGCTCTTTAAAGTGCCCAGAAGCAAATGTCAGAGTCACAACTTCAGTGAGGCATATGCTAAACTTGGCACATTTACAGCCTTCACAGTTGATGAGAGGTAGGTAGGTTTTCTGCTGGATATCTCATATATTACTTTCAAAAGGTTCACAGCATTAGCTTTTACAATCTTTCACCTTCCTTCTTAACCTCATTGAATCCCATCCGTGGGCTGTTCCACATATGATAGAAGCGGCATTTTTAGAATGCTTTTCATGAAGAAGGAGTTCCATGTTGGAAACTTAAACTTTGATATTCTCACCACAAGGATATCCAAGTCACCTAAACATTCTTCATGGCATTACATACTGTTTCTAGAAGGTATTTCTTAAGCTGTTGCAGAGACTTACCATCTAACTGGGGACATCTATAGACATAGGTAGACTTGTTTACAAACAATGTAGTCTTTAGATGGATCAGTGTTTGGCAGAAAATACACCTCTGGATTTAGTTTCAAGTGTTTTCCAAATCATATTGTGTAAGTATGATGTGATCCTACCAAAATGAAGCACATTCTCACTGATTTAGTCGTCTTTTTTTTTTTTTTACACCCTGTCCCTGGCTCCTCTCCAAATCTAAAACAATACAAAATGCTCTTCAAGAAATGCACGGATATTTCTTTTTGCAAACCAGAAGGGTGGGGAAGCGTAGTGTGTGTAATTGGGATTGACTTAAATTTAAACTCACCAAGAAGCCAGAACTCAGCTCTCTACTAAGAGTTGTGTAATGTCTGGATTGGCAAATTCAAACACTGTGTAGTCACTGTTTACCTTTTTTTTTAATGGTATAAGCAGCCCTTACATCTTTTCTCCACGTGCACGAGACAAAATATATGAAGAGGAGCAGATGGAGAGCAGAAGAACCTTAGAACGATCCAAACGTGGATTCTGTTACAAGCCTTACGATGGGGGCTCTAACTGATGGCTTATTTGTTATTACTTTAAATACAATCTACTGGCATTAAGCACAGCAAGAAGTCTAGTATAACTGGAATGGTGACATTTAAAAATGATGCCTCTCCAATAGGCTTTTAATCTCTTTCTAATAAGAAAGTTAGCTGCTAAACATCAAGTTTAACGGTTATCTAATAAGTACATAGGGACGCGGTGGCGCTGCGGGTTAAACCGCTGAGCTGTCGATCGGAAGGTCGGCGGTTCGAAACCGCGCGGCGGGGTGAGCTCCCGCTGCTCGTCCCAGCTCCTGCTCACCTAGCAGTTCGAAAACATGCCCATGTGAGTAGATTAATTGGTACCGCTTCGGCGGGAAGGTAACGGCGTTCCGAGTCGTCATGCTGGCCACATGACCCGGAAGTGTCTATGACAACGCCAAGGCTTAGAAACGGAGATGAGCACCGCCCCCTAGAGTCAGATTCGACTGGACTTTACGTCAAGGGAAACCTTTACCTTTACTAATAAGTACATACCTATAACCCTGCTAATTGTTGGTGAGCAGTGTCTCAATGCTTGCTGTTTAATTAACCTATAAAGTACTTAAAAAAAACCAGAACAATCCAAATTATCCCCATAGCTTTACAATGGTTTATAGTATTTGAAGTGGTCCTTAGTCCAATATTTTTGACAAGTCAGTGCATTTCCTGATTAGGAGAGAACAAGAAAAAATACTGGATCTTTTTTTTTTTAAACAGAGATATCATGTGTGCAGAGGTATTATTGGAATATAGTTTGTTGGGTAAGATTCCCCTCTATGCATTTTTTTTGTCTTTAAAAAATTGATCATGACCAGTACTGAATCAAATCTGCCAGTAAAAATAGAAGTTTGCAAAGCCTACACAGACTCATTTTTAAAGACATGCAACCCTTACCATTAGATTAATAATGTGTAATTCAATGTTCATATGAAAACATGATATCCTGGGCAAAATACATTTCAAAAGCAGTATATGCTTTATAGAACTTTGGGGAATGATAACCAATAGTTCTACTTGATCTGGAAGGCTCTGTCTGTCTGTCTATATTATCTGACTTTCCTCCAAAGTATGGAGGAAAATAACTACTCATTACTCAGGAGTATGACAGATCGAGGATTTGTCATACTACTCATTGATAGAATATATATTTTACAAAACACATTAGAGAAAAAACAAAATCCCACTGTACATCACTCTGTCTCTTGAATATTTTTTGTTGCTTATTATTTAGCCTCTTCAATTTCTTTTGATGCCTTGCACACCAAATAATGGCTTTTTATTTCTGAGTATCAGACGACAGAGGAACTTCCTCATGGCTGAGTTAAAGTGCTATCTATCAGTCTCTGAGCTGGCAGAAAGCTATAAAGCAGTGCTTCTCAACCTTGGCAACTTTAAGAGGTATGGACTTCAATGTCCAGAATTCCCCAGCCGGCATGGGGAACACTGCTATAACGCATAACATTTGTTGCCCCTCTGGTGATCCCTATCCTGTGACAAGCATGATGCTGGCAGACAGTGCTATCTTTGTTTAGAGAGTGAAAGGCATGTTAAGGGCATGAATTAATGGAGCCTCCTGGCTTTGTTTCTGTCCCCTCCCACCAATGACCAGCTGGTAGGAAAACATCTACCATTTATTCTCATTAACAGGGGCTGGGGTGGAGGTAGGGCTAGTCATCTTTCAAAACTCTCTCTGTTAGGCATGTGGGTGCAGTCCGAGTCAGCCTGACTATTAGCTGATCCTTGACTTCTTTGGGGCTTGGGGCTAAGGTTGTTTTAGAAGGAGATGAAGACAGGTTTTGTGCTTTTCCAGAAGATCACTAAACTCACACTAGAAAGAGCTGGTTTTGTTCTAAGCCAGAATAGCACTAAATCCCTGTTCAACAGATACTGAATACAGGTTTAGAGCTATTCCAGAAAAGAAGCCCAAATAAGAAATAACAGTCACAGTGAGGGCTGCACCTTGAAGTTACTGAGTCCAGCTCAGATGCCCAGATCAGTCTACACAGAGTGTGATGCTGACATTATCGGTCAAGGCCTGTTCAGGTTGATCCAAGAATCTGAGCCAGGGCTTGGCTCAGAGACCTGGTGAGTTCAGGGGGTGGGTCCTGTTTGTAAGAACCAGATTCTCTTGCTTCTCAAGCAAAATGACTCGCAATATGGTACCCTGGGGCCAGAGGGGAGGGCACACACACCAACTTAAATGGCTAACAGGTACTGGGATGATCCCATTCCAAGTTTTCCTTGCTTTTCATTTTCCCAGTTTGTTGATACAGATTATTCATTGCCCCTCCCCCATCTCCAACTGATTTTATAAAAGAATAACTTTATACTAATAGACAAGAAATTTCCTTGCTCATCTATTTTCTTCTTATGTTACATCTTTTAAGCTTAAGAATGAGGTTTTAGAATGTCTTGTTTTATTGGAAGTATCGAAGCCACCTGAGTCTTTTTGACTAAGGAACAGTTGGGGAACCAGGGTGATTCTAGGCGGAATACTGAAATAAATAACAGCTCCTATCCATATCAATCAAGTCAGCCTGGAAAGCTAAATAGGGAAATAACATGTCAGGACAATATATGATGGCCATCAGAGAACAAGTTAGATTCAGAACCATGCAATGCGTGGTAATAACTCTCTCAAGACACAGCAGGCAACCTCCTTAGCCCAGGGGAGAGGGAGGCCAATGAACACAACACAACACAACACAACACAACACAACACAACACAACACAACAGCATGGAGAAAGGAGGAAATGCTTTTTTAAGGGGTATTTACATCCTTGAACCTCTTGGTGAATCAAGGAAGATGCTGCTGCCTTCTAATGAAAACCAGGGACAGAGATTATGAGGTGCAATAGAAAATGTATCACAATGGTACATTATCATAGAAATGGAAAAGATCCACCACCTGCCAAAGGACCGTCTGTTCAAAGAGGATCAAAACTGGCAGCTGCTGTCTTGGATAACAGCCGTGTCTGCTGCCTGACAGGTGACCATTCCAACCATGCATGCCAGCTTCAGAAGAGCTGGCTGGCAGGAGACGAAGGAGGGAGCCAGGGAGGGATGGCCAATCCTTCCAGAATTGCTGGTGACTGGCAGCTGATTTCTGTTGACAGCTCTGCTCCCTGCAGAGCCACAGGTAAGTGCTTGCTGGGAGCTAAGGCTCTGGAGTTGCCTCATGGGATGAGGGCCTGATCGCAATCAGAGAGGAATGCTGCTGTCAGACAGGTTCTTCTACACTGCTTTCTGCTTAGTATTATTTTGGCAGGCCTGGGGGCTTTTGCTGAATTCTAACCTGTATCACAAAATGCAACCTTCCTCAGCATGAGTTTGGCAGAAAAAAAGAAAAAAAGGATGAGAGTTCAGGCTCCCCTTTGATGTGGATATTGAATTGAAAACTCATCCTTATGTGTAGAAGGGTAGATTAGGCATCAGCTGCCCCAAAGGTAGGGGTTTAAATAGTTCCTCGGGGAACAAACAAGTTTTAATTTCTATACCTACAGTGGATATAAAAAGTCTACACACCCCTGTTAAAATGCCAGGTTTTTGAGATGTAAAAAAATCAGACCAAGATAAATTACTTCAGAATTTTTTCCACCTTTAATATAACATACAAGCTGTACAATTCACTTGAAAAACGAACTGGAATCTTTTAGGGCGATAAAATAAAAAGAAAAAAACTAGAATAATGTGGTTGCATAAGTGTGTACACCCTTAAACTAATACTTCATTGAAGCACTTTTTGATTTTATGACAGCATTCAGTCTTCTGGGGTAGGAGTCCATCAGCATGGCACATCTTGCCTTGGGAATCTTTGCCCACCCTTCCTTGCAGAAGCACTCTAAATCTGTCAGATTGTGAGGGCATCTCCTGTCCACAGCCCTTTTCAGGTCACCCCACAGATTTTCAATTGGATTCAGGTCTGGGCTCTGGCTGGGCCATTCCAAAACTTTGATCTTCTTATGGTGAAGCCATTCTTGTGTTGATTTGGAGGTATGCTTTGGGCTGTTGTTGTGTTGACAGGTGACATTCCTCTTCATCTTCAGCATTTTAGCAGAGGCCTGAAGGTTTTGTGCCAAAATTGACTGATATTTGGAACTGTTCATAATTCCCTCCACCTTGACTAAAGCCCCAGTTCCAGCTGAAGAAAAGCAGCCCCAAAGCATAATGCTGCCACCACCTTGCTTCACTGAGGGTCTGGTGTACTTCTGGTGATGCGCAGTGTTGTTTTTGCACCAAACACACTTTTTGGAATTATGGCCAAAAAGTTCAAAGAAAAACATCCAAGCCTGGCTACGTTTTGTGAAAACCTACATCAAGTCTGACAAAAGCATGTGGGAAAATGTGTTATGGTCTGATGAGACCAAGGTTGAACTTTCTGGCCATAATTCCAAACAGTATGTTTGGCGCAAAAACACTGCGCATCACCAAAAGTACCCCATACCCACACTGAAGCATGGACTTTTTATATTCACTGTACCTTGTCTCCAATGTGTTAAGACTGTAAATGCAGAAAAATACATTTAAGGCCTAATATCTTAAAGCTGAAATGACATCGGTTTCTTACATCAGGATTTCCCAGGCTGGTTTCCTTCAGGTGTTTTGAACCACAACTCTTAGCAGCCCCAAAGACATGAGAAGTTGTGGTCAAATGCTACTGGAGGGTTCCAGGGCTTAGTGAAAAAGTTGCAGTGTGTCCAAAAACTAAATATTGGGTGAGAGATCTCAAAACCTTCTCAAAATGGCCACAGTTCCACTTTAGCATGATACCTAATGGAGATTAATCATGACAACTATAATTTAATTTGCTTTACACTGTATTTCAATTAAATCAAATTTAATTCTCTTTTCTTGATGTAGTCCTGGCTACATTTTAGAATGTAGCATTCTCATGCCACTCCACAGCCAAGCTGTTGACTGTTGCTTGTACTTAAAACTTTTGCAAAGATGACATAACAGGAATGTGAAAGAGGTAACAAGAGAAGGATGTAAAAGGAGGATGAAGTGGTATGACTGGGTAATCTGCCTCCTGAACATTGAGCCAGGGAGAAGACTATAAGATGAGGCTGCTATAGCCTGAAATGTTTCCCAAGACACTAGGGGAGAATCCATCCAACTGAGGAGTAAAATTTTATTTGCAATCCAATCTTCCTTGCAAGAAGGCCTATTTACAAGTATGCATACTGAACACGGAATGGCTAGTGCTTGAAGAGCTCCAAATAAGAGCCAGAAGCCTCCAAGAAGAAAAAGTATTCTGAGCTTATCTCAAAATCAAGCGTAGCCTAGAGAGTTAACTTCTGCTAGCAGGTTTAAGTGTCACCTTGACTTCAAAAAGTTCAATTTTGCCTTGAAATATAGGTTAAGCAGATGCTTGACTGCACAAGGCCATTTAGTGTCTATGTTTTCCATTGAAACCCTCTATTGATTTGCACAAGAGAGTAGCCTTCACCTGCTAAAGAGTGTAAATGCCTTATGTCCACCTATTTCTAATCTAATGATCCCACACTGATTGAATTGGCCTCTGAGAGCAGATATCATAAAGGAAGCATTGTAAAACCTACAGTATGAACAATATTTTGAGTGCTCAACCCATTCGTTTCCATTAGCATTTAAACCTACATCCAAAATATACACACACTCTTTTCCTCCTATATCTTTTCCAAGTAATACTTGTGGGGTGGGGAGGAAGAGATCAATCTCCTTTTTCCTTGGTGTATTAGGAAAGCCCTTTTCTCCAGGATGAATGTTAACCGGACTTTTCAATCTCTCCTGGGATCCTTGTTTTTGTCACTCTAGTTTTCGCCTCTCAGTCTTTCCTAGACTCCCGTCTACTTTCTCTCACTGAATTTCATTCCATGTGGGGTTCAAGGGAAATCAGTAGCTTGGCAAAGTCTGTTCTCCCCATCACAGCCTATTCCTTGGTTGTTTGTTGGAAACAAGTTCTGGCATGTTTTTCTATGATAATCAAGTGTCTTGGTGCACAGTAAATGGTAAGTAAAACATATATTACAAAGCTACACAGGTGAAGAGGATAACAAGGCTCTTATAAAGCCATCAGCCTTCACAGAATTTGTCCCTCTATTGGGGGACAGAGCTCTCTGTGTGCCTATGCGTATTTCTATGGCATTTGGGAATACTGTGCACTTGAGCTATCAGTAAGGGTTGCTTCATATGTACCACACCCAGCCTGTAGAAAGATTATGTTAACTTGCTTGTCCAGATTCATATGATTTATATAAATAAGCCAAGACAGCAAGACTCATATTCTAAGACTATACATATTCGATTACTATAATCATCTTGAAAATATAAACTCATGGATACTTTATTTATTTAATATCCCACCTTTATTATTTTTATAAATAACCCAAGGTGGCGAACATACCTAATACTCCTTCCTCCTCCACAGTATGTTGCTTTCCTTTCATACTGTGGGAAGAAATTAAGATCTCTCCCTGCCCTCCGTTGCTGTCTTCCTCAAACACTGTTTCCTGCCAGCCACATTGCTTCCCCTCCTTGAGCAAGATAAAAAGTTAAAAGTTACAAAATGTAATGGGTTCAATACAAAGAGGGTGGAAGAGATTAAAATTTGAGACGAAGCCCCAACTGTTTAGACAAAAGATTCTCTTCAGACTTAATCAGAGACCTTGTAGGACAAAAGGGTGCCCCTTCACAAGTTAGCAGAGCCCATTCAGGTAGGCATTCTTCCCCAGCCAAACAGATCTCCATAAACAAATAACAAAAGATTCCTTCCAAGGTGAGCATTCCAGGCTAGCAGACAAAGCCACAGCCCAGCAGGGAATCTGGACTATCAGAACAGGAGACACAAACAGCCTGACCACAGAGTACCTCCTCTCTGAACCCAGGAAACTGCACTTTCCTGGAAGTCCTAGACAGCGCCCCCTGCCAAGAAACCGGCCAAGTGCACCTTCTCAGAAGTTCCAAAAGGGCGGGAACACCTTTGCATAACAATAGCTAAGCTCTCCTATATAAAGAGCTTGTGGGGAGAATACAGGCATGGCCACCTCTGACAGCTGATTGCTCTGTACTTCATGCTGTTGGACAATAAAATTTATCTCTGTTCAAGCAATCACCTAAGAAGTTTCATTCCCGGCTCAGAACAGACCTGGTAAGATTTTCTTCCAATAAAGCATTGTCTCTTCTTCATTTGTAAGCAGCCCATAGTCACTTTTATAGCGAGATGGGTGGCGTATAAATATAATAATAATAATAATAATAATAATAATAATAATTATTATTATTATTATTATTATTTATTTGCTACTTGCAGATGAAGGAAAAGACTACCAAAAATATTGATTCCATCTTATCGGTCCCTCTCAAAAACTCTGCTTTTTTCTTTTTCCTTTCTTCAGCCAAACCTCCTTTGTTTTGTTTTTCCAGTCTCTCTTGATTCTGAAATACCATGATTATGCAGTCATTGATCCAGCTGATACATTTAACTCTGCCATCCTAACTTTCCTGAAACTCTTGAGTTGAGTTATATACCATTAAGATTTGATTTTAAAGTGCCCATCGCTTTTATGTTTTGTAACACATTTGCAGCAAAAATAGTCAGAAATATCCAGGAATGCAAAATAAGCAAGGAATAATAATCCCCTTCCTGAATGTGTTAGAACTAATTGTTGGGGATGAGAACAGGGAAGACAGATTAACATGATCATCTTTTCGTTAAAAGAAAATATAGCTCTGATGACAGCTAGGGAGATAAGATGGTCACATCCTTCTGACTTTTATGTGAGGGGAACAATGTTTACATTAGGATTCTCCCTCAAATTGTCTCCACCATAACCCTAAACTGCTATGACTGGACAGTAGAGGGGAGTCTGTTCATTTGCAGTTAGACCTGTCAAGTACTGAATTGCCCCTTCCCAATACAGCATTTTGCAAAAGGAAGAACTCACCTTTATTTTGAAATCCATTTAGCACATGGCAAAGTTGTCAAACTACAGGGTGGAAGGAGAACTTTATGAAAACCTCTGAATCTGGGCAGGACACATAAGAGCTGCCCATTCTGCCTTCACTTAGTTAAAAACTACCTAGATATGATTTAGAACTTCTATCAAGGTGGTGTCCAGCACTGCTGAAAAATACAATGGCTAGAGAAACTCACTGATACATTTATTTATTATTTATTTATTAAACAAATTTATATGGCCACCAGACTCATACACAGTGACTCCAGGCAGCTTACAAAATTAAAATCCACAACATAAAAACCTGTCAACCCCCCACCCCCAATGGTGGCTACAAGCCAATCAGATCAGCAACTTGATCAGCTCCATCTCAACCTGGGGTCCCCTGGCCAGCTGACAGATTTTACGTTCTGTCAGCGGCTCATATGCATCCTGCCCAGATTCAAAGGTTTTCAGAAAGTTCTCCTTCCACCCTGTAGTTTGGCAACTTTGCCATGTGCTAAATGGATTTCAAAATAAAGGTGAGTTCTTCGTTTTGTAAAATGCAAATACATTCCAACAAGTCATGTCCACATTTTCCTCAGGATAGAAAGATTCACCATCACTTGTCCATGGGAACACATGTCACCCAGAAAAGTCAGTTTTCAAAAGAGGAGCTTCATGAAGACAAGAGGCTTACTTAAAAAGAAATTGACAGGGAGAGTCGAAGGTTAAATCACTTGTATTTTATTTAAAATCACAGTAACAGAACCTCAAACAGAATGTGTATCTTCATTCAGAAGGGATAGAAAAGAACCTAACATGGCTTTACTGTGCTCAAGGCAGCTTTGAATATCTCTTTAAAACGGGTAAGGAGCCTGGGATCCTCCAACTGTTGTTGAGCTTTAATCCTCATTATCCCTGACTATTGGCTATGGTATTAGGTGATGGGAAAGGAGTCCAACAACATCTGAAGAGTCAAAGGATCCCCACCCTTGCTTGAAATGTAGAAATCCTGCAATAAAAAAAAAAGGAAAACATGAAAAAAGGCAAATGTAAATAATAATGCAAATGTGGGAGAAAAATATTTAGTGAAGCATACTGCTAGAAACATTAACAACTTCAACAGAAGCAAGAAATTAGTTGGCCAGTTATTTAATATAAGGGTGAAATGTTTACTGAAAGAGAATAGAAAAATCACAGAAAAGCTAAACATATTCTTTGTGTCAGTCTTTATACAGGTAGTCCTCAGCTTATGACCACAACAGGGACCAGAAAATTCATCATTAAGTGGTGTGGTCATTAAGCAAGGCATCAGGTGACCACTCCTGATTTTACAACATTTTTGCGGCAGTTATTAAGTGAATCATGTGGTCCCCTATTGATTTTGCTTGTTGGAAGCCCGCTGGGGTGACCCAGGGTTGCTGCAACCATTGTAAATGTATGCCGGTTGCCAAACACCTGAAATTTCATCATATGACTGCACGGATGGCAAGATGGTCGTAAGTGCAAGGACCAGTTGTAAGTCATTCTTTCCAGCACTGTCATAACTTCAAATGATGCTAAACGAATGATCGTAAGTCGAGGACTACCTTAGCATAAAGTGGTAGATACCTAGACATGTCTGAATTGCCTCTTTTTGAGAATCTGCTGGAAGAATTAAATCAGACAGAAGTAAAGAGATACAAAGTTCTAAAATAAAATGATAACTGAAGAATTAAGAAGTAACAGAAGTCTGAAAAATATACATCTGGGAATTCAGAGAGAATAAAATATGAAATTGTTCATAATCTAATAAAATACTTTGTTACTAAAAACTGACTCTATATACAGGAGGATTTGAAGGTGATCAATTTTATAAAGAAATTCAATCTAAAGGAGCTATTAAATTAAAGATCCATTAGTCTACCATCTGTCCCAGGTATATCATTCAAAAGTATAATAAAAATAAAAATAATTTAATATATAAAAGGAAAGCTTTGTTGAAGAAGAATCAGTGTGGATGCAGAGGAAGCCTTTGAATGAACCATGAGTTAAAAGAGACATGTATAGAAAATGGATGATGGATGTAATAATCAAGAAAGTGTAGATATTGCCTGCAGAAAGTTAGAAAACTTGAATGGCAAAAGGATGTAGCCTCTCAAGGAAAGCTAAAATCAACAAAAAATGGCAACAGGAAGAGGGGGAAAAAGGGAAGGGGCAGATCTGCTGTTTGAATAATAAAGCAAGGTGGTTGCAGGTGGTTTTGTGTGGGGCAGAACTTCTTGATGCCTATTTTGCTTTGGTCTTCTCTCCAAAGAGGAACTGTGTTCAAATGGACTTAAGCAGAACAACTGACTACTTGGAGGGTTTGGCAATCCAAGGTAAATAAAGAGACAGGGAACACCTGGAGACCATGAACAAGTTTAAAATTCAAGATTAAACCCATCAGATGTAAGTATCTTGAAAGAGTTTGAGGAAGTAATCCTGGACCCCCTTTTTGTGATTCTTGAGAAAACGTGGAAGACAGAAGTAGTGCCAGAAGACTGAAAAAGGGACAAGTATGGTTCCTATCTTTTTTTTTAAAAAAAAGGTGGGGGGGGGAAGACCTAGTAATTGCAGGCCAGTCATCTTAGTGTTGATGCAAGGCAAATTTACATTTATATTTGTACGTTTCCCAGAAATGTCTCTGTGGCCCCTGCTTTCAGTGGTTGTTGAACTAGATCAAGGCTGAACAATGCCTGGCCCTTCAGATATTACAGAATTGCATCTCCCATAATCCCTTACCATTGGCCAAGTTGACTAGAGCTGTTGAAAATGAAATGGCAAGAACATCTGATAGGTTATGTATTGTCCATGCAAGAACAAGGGAGCCCTTTGATCTGTTCCAACTGAGCAGTTTTTATTTTATGTTTCCTATGATCTTCATGTATATATGCTCATAGTTTTTTGTCCCAAAGCACCAACATATGCACACATGCCTGGGAGTAAATTTCCCCTCAACTCACTGGATCAGATGTAGCTGTCATTCTGCTCAGAATGCTCCTGCCAATGAAAATAAGGGCAGGAAATTTTAGCTCATTCCCTTTCCCTCCTCCTCCAGGGTTCTGGAGGGACCCCCAATCCTCTCATGCAATTTTTGAGATTGTGGCAAGGAGGACTGCAGTAGGAGGGGAGGAACAACAAAGTTTTCCTTCTTTAACAGAGAGTATGAACTGAGTTTGATAGGATTTAGTTCTGGGTAAGCATGCATAGCACCAGCATGTGAAACTTTAAATGAGATTGGGAGACTTCCATGCAAAGGAAGGAGACAGAAAGAAAACCACATCCCTGAGGAGTTGGAGGGGAGGATGCAGGTATGTGGCTTTCAGTTAATGAACTGCATTGAATCTATATCTAAACTGGGATCAAATCGCTAAAAATTGATGATTACTTCTGCTTGTGATTCAATTAGCTTTATGCATATGTGGCATCCTCTGCAAACAGACTTGATGGCTCTGCATGTATATTATAATCTTTATTAACTGATGCTTCAAATAACCTGTGAGGCAATGCAGATGCTTTGGATCTGGGACTCAAAATGTTTCAGTGGCTGCAACAACATCTGTACTGATTGCACGGGCAGCACAAGCAACCCCAGTGTGAATGTTGACAGCATGCAAGCCTCGGAGGATGTTTGTAAAACAAGCCTGGTCTTTGTGCATCAGGACCCCCGGCCAGCAGTCTGAACCAGATGGAACTGTTTGGGATACAAGCCTACCTTTGGAGCACATGGGAAGAAGGCAGGTGTGAAATTGTTAATATTTCACCATCTCTGTTCTTTGAACCACAGTGGGAAGGAAGGTTTGGCTTACTGAAAGCTTCAATACAAGCCAATTTGCTTCAGCTAAAGCTGGGGTGGAAGTAGGAGAACAGAAATTAGATTGGCCATATTATTCTGAAGGGAAATGGCTGTTCTCCTAGCAAAGTTAGAAGAACATCAAACCAACTCATAGGTGTATCTATGCATGCTGTTCTCCTGTGTTATTATCTTGACCTTGATTGTTTCAGATAGATTTGGGGTCTCCTAATTTGATGGATCTCATTTCTACAGGGCAATGGAGATTCTAGATTTCTCCTAAATATATTCAGCCCAGTCCATGTGCCTGTTCGTTTTTGAGTTTTCCACCTAGAATGAGTCCTGAAAGGAAAACCTATGGACTCTGGGAATCTGTTCTGAGGGCCAATGGATATTTGAGTTTCTCCCACTCAGATGAGAGAGGGAGAGAGAGAAGGAGCAAGCTGCCACTGGAGGAGAAAATCCAAACTCAGTTCCCCAGACCTGATCCCCCCAAACCCCTCCCTTACCAACAGGAAAGCTCGGATGTAGGTCAAGAAGGAGATATGGGATGTAAGTAGATGAGAGCAAATTCGGGATCTGTGATTTAGCAGTTCCACTCCCCAGCAATGCTCACAATGGGGGGGGGGTTGATCAAGTTGTATAGCAAGCTAAATTTCTATTACACTGCCTACAATAGAAGGAAAATTGATTCCTTCCCCACCCCAAACATAGAATGAAGAACAAGGAGCAATGCTTCTTTCTCACTTCCCTCTATTTTGGCATGAGCCCAGTGATTTTTCTTTTTCTTTTGAGGAGAGTATCTCATAAGCCCTAATTCAGGGCACTTGAAGGTGGCAGATAAGATTACCTAGCCCACAGAGGGTGAGCCTTATGATCAGTGTGTTCATTAGAGAAAGATATTTGAAAGCTGGGCAGGTTAATGCCACTTCTTTAGTCAAACCTGTATCCATTATGGTAGGATAAAGACTACTTAATCCATTACCCAGTTAATTGAAAAAAAATATAGAAGTAGACTGAACATAAGCTTCCTTTATGAACCATTGTACTTCTGAAAATCCACTTCCTTATTTTGGTGATCTGGAGCAGGGGGATTTCAGGCACACACACACACACACACACACACCATCAGGTACTACACACATTTAATCTAGCAAGAATTTATATAGAGAGGGAGAGAGGTGTGTTATGCATGCTAATTCTGCAAGTTATCATTCTAGGGATGTTTGTTAGCTTATCTCATTTGTTTGGTAGTTATTGCTTTAAGATTGATCGTTGATTCATTGTATTACTTTTTCCCCCAGCCATTTCATTCCTTTCATATTGTTAAAATGCTTGTTGAGCTTGTTAAATAAAAATGGGGGTTATAAATTAAGGGAATAAGCGCACAGTTAAAGTGCACCTGTGATCATGCTGTGGGAACAGAAAGAAATGAAACCAGGCCACCAATCCTCCCCAGATTTCCATAAACACAAAATATTTTGGCAGGCCTGGCTACTGAGTGCATAAATTGCCCTCTGTTGGGGGACAGCGTAGACTGTGAGTGTTTCTGACTTCAGCTACCCATGCAAGACATTCCAGTAATTCAGTCTTCTAAAAAAGAACTCATAAACTTTGTCCTAGACATCTTCTTCTGCTTATAAATCCTATTCCCATTCCACCGCCGTTCCCTGCTAGAGAAAAAGCTGCAGTCAGACATTTGGCTGGTCTACTGAAGGAGAGCCAGATTGCTCAGCTATGTCCGGAGATTTAACATTGTTAGCAGAAGGATATAGACTCATTATTGGAGTGTGCTAATTTTAGAAGGTGACTTGTCAATGTCACACAGCAAGTCCAAGAAATCTGCTTGAAAAGAACCGTGCTGTATTTTATCTCTGCAGCCTGACAATAGGATTGCATAGTGGCTGTTGGGCTCTTTGCTGAGCATATGGAACCTGAGCATTTGCTGGCAGGTTGCCAAGCATTGAAAAGTTAAATTGATGGGTGTTACCATAAAGTCTTCGAGCTTGTGGGAGAAGCACAAACTTGTCACTGTTGCTTTCTTTCTTTCTTCTTAAGAGTCTTTCTAATGGAATAAACCAGCCAATTTACATTCTTGGCTGTTGTTCTTTCAATGTTCAATGCTCATCAGTTTTGCACTTCTAATCTACTGGGGTGGTCAGTTCATTCATAAAATGGATTCCCCCGTCCTCCTTTCAGTCAGCAGGCCACAGTGCATTTTGATTCTGCATTGCATAAGAAATATTTCTGACAGAAATTAATTCTGTCAATATGCAGCCAGAGGTACTCTCTCACTGGACATTTCCACTAGGATTATAATTACTTCTTTCACCACAAATTCCTAAATCTCTTCAATGCCCTACTTAGAGGGAAAAAAAATGAAATGGCTCTTAGCAGTTTTAGGGCTGATTATCATTTATCTTTCCTGGCCTTGCAACTTGTCAACCCATTACATGATGCCCTTCACTTCCTTTTTTTTTTCTCAAAGTGACACCAGCTAGAATTTTAACAACCCAGATGTGCAACGGGTCATTCTTATCTACTTAGGTATTGTGCTTTGCAAAAAAAGTATGAGAGTTGTGCAAAAGCCATCACTGAGTTTTTATTCTTTCTAAAATAAAATTTTAGCATCAATAATCCCATGTGCCCATTTACCTGTTAGAGATATAGAGTGAGCAAATTCCCCTAATTTGTTTTTTTAAAATGTTCTTGATTGGCTAGTTGCCAATCTTTGGTTAAAGAATCTGATTTGGTAAGTTATATTCTGATTTGGTAAGTTATATATTATATCTGAAGGCTGAAAAACTGAACATGTATGTTTTTAAAGAATTCTTGCCATCCAGTTCTGGTGGCTTTTCCCACCCCTAATTTGTCTAATTTTCTTTCCTTTTTTTCTCTTGAAAGGAAAAGAAAAATCAGACATGGATAGTTCTACACCTTCTTCAGAAAAAGAATTAATTTAGCACTGTCCATACAATACTTCTGAATTCTCTTTCTGGCTCATGTTTGGCTTCTAATACCTTTAAAGATTTATGAAAAGATTTGTTCAAAGCTCTTTTAAAACAAAGTAGATCTATTGGGACATGACTTTTTGCCAGGATTGCTATCTCCTTAGCTTGACTTCCTGTTATCTTTCCAAAATCAAGGTCTTCATTGAAAGTTAGCACTGCTGGGCTTCAAAAATCAGAACCTGGTCTGCTGCTAACTTTTGTTGGTCTAGGTCAGCGTTTCACAAACTTGGCAGGTTGAAGATGTGGGACTTCAATTCCCTGAATTCTGGGAGTTGAAGTCCACTCCCAGATTCTGGGAGTTGAAGTCCACACATCTTCAAGTTGCCAGAGTTGAGAAACACTGGCCTAGATGTTAGTATTTAGGTTCATGTGAACTAAAAGGCCTCTCAGCAGAATCTGGGGAATGGAGAAGTGATTGGGGCCAGATGTAGGCTGCACAAGGTGGCCTCATTATTGAGGCTTAAAGGTCAGGCTGGCATAAAATCTCTTGATACTGTGGATTTGGACTCGAAAGGCATTGTGAAATGTTGGCACAAGTAGGAAAAATGCTCTACAAAGCTGTTTATCATACAGCCTTTTCTTTATTGTTTCTAACTGTAGCATGAACATGCCCTGACAATCTCTTTTTTCCTACTGGATCCTTATAGCATTGCCTTCACCTGATCCCTAGCTCATATCTAAGGCAGCCTTAAGGCAGCCTCAGCTATACCATTGTTAAAATAGTGCTTCCTCGTTATACAGATACTGGATTTGCTAGGGGTATGATCTGATTGACTTCACCAACTGCTCTGATGATAGTACACTCAGGTGACCTCTAAGGGATAGGATTAGCCTGGCAACTATTGGCCACTTTAGGCTGGTGCAGACATGTTCCCTTCTCTCCAGTCAATGGACCCTGTCTTCTGGGGCATTCTGTTTTGTGTGGTGGTTCTTACAAACTAGATTCTCCCTTTGTCTCTAAGTTGAAACCTAAGAGATTTGAATTAGTGTAATGGCGGCTGACCAGAGTTACTGTGCGTGGCAGGGGAAGTGTTGCGTGGTGAAGTGAGAGAAGTTCTCTCTTTGCTGCTTCATGGTGCATGTCACTTTGGGCTGTTGTTTGGGCTGCAGGTTTACCACAGTTCTGGAAGAGCAGTAAACCTGAGTCTAAAAGATATGTATCTTGCAAAACAGAGCAAGTTTTGATAGATGACTAAGCAAACTGGTCTAGCCATTTGTCAAAACTCATTTCCTTTCAGCCTAAGTTAAGGAGAATGATGTTTTCCTGATGGCTGGAAATGTTTGGGGGAAGGGAAGAGAAACAAAGCTATATGAATTCTGTATGAATTCAGCAATTCTTGTCCTTAACATAGCTGGTATACCAAAAATAAAGGCAACACCATTTGCTAACACCATGCCTTTTTCGAGGTAATGACTGCAGATGACAACAGCACATTTTATCCTGTATAGTTTCTACCAGTGCCAGGAAAGGTAGATATAATTTAACCATGAGAAAGGACCCATAGATTCAGTTGGATTCAGTTCACATAGTTCAGAACTGCTCAGGGAACTTTAATGAGTAGAACAGGCATCCCTCTTCAGGAAACTGGAAAAGCAGTGATATCTGGGAAAGAGATGTGATAGAGAAGTGGATCTTGCAAAAATCTTTCCGCCATTCTTTTTTACACAGTGATGTGGATGGGATGTGGGGGGGGGGATCCTACTCTAGATTGCATTTCTCTGTTCATAAGTGCTGGAAGTTATTGAATAACAAGGGTTTTCCAGATCACAGCAGTTTTACACGAGGCATGGTTCTCATGCACACGTTTCTTGCTTGAAGGGAGCCTTCCTGCAGTTAAAGGGAAAATAAGATTTCACTGCTGGATCCCGAAACAAGATCCACAAGGATCTCAGAGTGGTTTTGCAAAGCATTCAGCCCCTCTGTCCCCATCTACCCTCAGCAGCTCTCAGCATGGGATATCCTGCCAGCCTGCCCATCCTCCCAGAGTGATAGATCTCATATCTGCCCACCCCCATCTTTAAAGTGATTCCCCTTCCTGGTTCCCAGTCTCCTCTCAGCCACTTCTATCACCACCAGTGTACTGAGCTTCCCCACTCTTACTGTATTTTCATCAGAATTCAGAACAAAGCAGGCAAATAGCTTTGGGAATGAACCACCTGGAAAATTCATGTGTGTCTGTGTGTGAGACAATGAGAGAGAGAGAAAATGATAATTAATGTCAGATTATACATATTTTCATCACATTGAAGCAATGACAGTCTCCCTAGACAGAACCCAATTCATACATGGTTGTTGTTGTTGTTTTTTAAAATCACATTGCTGTGAAGGTTTTGATCCCTAAAAGTAAAACTTAGCAAATCAAAGGTGATTCATCCTTAAAAACCAATGATTGATTCAAGCCAAACAATACTTTTTGATTTACTATAATGGAAAAGATTGCAGGAAAAGTATTGGCTGGGAATCAAGACAGCAAAATGTTCTATGATGAGCATCATTACAATTGCATGCTCTGTTAATTCTGTATTATGGGTTTTATTATTTAAAAAAAAAAATAGATTTAAGAGAATTTCATGCCTGAAAATGACTGACAGTTTGGAAAGTAGGAGTTTAATCCATTATTTAAGAAACAGACATTAATACCAAATAAATATTTCCTAGAAATCAATAGGTTACCTAGGAAATTTGTTTGGGATAGTAGACCACCAAGGTTTTCTTTAGCTAAATTGAGATTACTATTTGAAGAAGGTGGTTCTAATCTATATGATTTGCAAAAATATAATTGGGCTTATATTTTATCATCCTTCCAAATGTGGAACAAAAATATAGTACAATAGTACCCTTTTTCTTATATTAAAATAGATAGATAAATAGCTATTACCTATTTCCCTTGCGATCATGGCAAATTCTTTTGGATCAAGATATAGGAGGAGGAGGGTTTTATTTCCAGGAGTGTGGGTGGTGAGAAATCTTTGGGCATCTTTGGATTATATAAAATAAATAAATAGATAAATAGGGGTTATAGATTGGGTTTTGATAACGAGACTTATGAATTTTTAACTCTTTGGACAACTTCTACTCGGAAAATAGGTAGTAAAATATTCTACTGGAAAGTTTGGGCAGAATGCAGGATTATGTCTTTAAACCAATTATTATGCAATGACTATTTTAAGGATTTCTCCCAACTTCAAATAGAATTTGGTCTTCCCATTTTACAACAACGGCAATATTTTCAACTTCTGCATGTTTTAATAGTTTGATATGGACCAGACACTTTGGCCTCTTCAAAGGCACCTGAGATGTTCTCTTATTTGATGGAATCCATGACAGAAGTAAAACCTGTAACATGTCTCTATCGAAAGCTCAAGAATATTGTTAAAGTCGACATTTCTGGGATATTCCAAATATTGACTAAAAAATTGGAATCTCTGATAATACCCCATCAATGGCTTCAGTTCCTCAAAAATGTTACAATGGTATCAACAGGTTTGATACTAAAGTTGATTCATCCAAAAATTCTATTTAAAATGTATTGGATCCCCCAAATAATGTACTTAAAAAATGGACATCAGATTTTCTTTGTTGTAGGTGTAAAGTATTTGAGGATTCATTAACCTATATGATATGATCACATGATCACCTGACATCTTTTTAGAATTATATTTCAATGTGTAGAAGTAGACTTAAAGACATTCTTTAAATGATAAAAGATGTTAATGTGATGTTGAATTATATACCAAAGCTTTGGAATCTGTTTATCAAGAATTATTGTTGTATTGAGGGAGGGGAGAAGGGAATGGCTAAAAGAATTATATTGAGGAATTGGAAAAAGTAAAATTATTCCAAACGTTAAGGGATGGCTTTTGGAAATGTGGGATTTACTCATCTTGGAAAAGGAAATATTTTCTATTAATTAAAGGATGAAGCAACATGTACTATTTTGGCAGAGATTTTGTGATTTTTACAATAATATTTTGAATTGATTATACTATAAGGTATTTATTAGTAAACAAGAAACTATTGATAAGTTTAATCGGTAGATTGTTTGCTTAGTTTGTATGGTTTTTTAATCTGTGTGTGTGTGTGTCTGTGTCTATGTCTGTGTGTGGTTTCCATTGTTTTTTCTTTAAGTTTAAGGACTGTTTAGTTTAACTGTGTGTGGATTTTTTAAGTATATTTGGGTGTTTTGTCAATATTTTGTATTTTGGAAAATAAAATAAAAAAAAAACTATATGACACAGCTTTTCTAGAGCTGGTGTTCTAATTCTGCATTATAACATACCTTGTTCTCGATCAATTTAGGATATTGTATTACATTCATAGCAATCAATCAGTTCAAGTGCTTAGAACAAATTCTATTTGTTTTCTAAAATATTCTGCAAATGAAAATTGATATTTAGAGTACACATAGTTTCTATCCCTAGCTGAGGTCAATTTTTAGGATGGAAATATGAGGTATAACTTTTTTTTTGTCCATTCCATCAATTTTCTTTCCCAACTTACATGTTTACTAATAGGATGGTGGGGAAAGATTTCATGGCAGAAAGAATGCCGGTTCTAAAGCTGTACAGAAAGCTAGCAGATGATGGCTTTTATTCTTTCTCAGATGTCCTACATTCCTGACTCAATAATAGATATCCCTCGTTGATCTTTCCTGACAATTTCTCTGCTGCTGTGGCCTCAACTTTTATGCTTCTTTGGATTTATCCCTCTCAGATTGAAGGAGGAAAAAAAATATGACACCAACTGCGACCCCTTGTGTCATATGATCAGCCTTGAACTATGGCTCTTTCCCATGTCAGGAAAGTCCAACATGGGAGAGGCCAAAAACAGGCTTATGGGGGCAGAGGTGGGGAGGCTGTGGATTGTCTGGATCCAAAGACTCTTGATTCTGTTAGCGACAAAACTCGAAACAAATTAGACTCCAACAGTCTTTGAGTTTAGAAATAGAAAAAGACTTTATTTCGCTCTCTCTCTGAGCTTCTACGGTTTGCAAAGCGTGGTGGACTTTCCAGGAGCATGATGCAACGTGTCCAAAAGAAAAGCCACACCATACAATATTTCAAGTTTATTTTTATATATTTTCCTGTCCCGTCACTCCTCTTTATCCATTTCCCCATTGGCTGGGTACTCTCAGACTTACAATCTTCCGGCCGCCTTTGTTTTAAACCATTATCATATTAGGTGATGTGTTTAGCCGTTGCCCTGATAAGTTTAGCCATTACCAGATGATGAGTTTAGCCATTGCCATGATAAGTGATGAGTTTAGCCCTTATCATTTGATGAGTTTTCCCCACTATCTCCTCCTGACTTCGTGTTGGTTTAAGTATTTAACATGGCATTGCTTTTGCTCACTAGCTTGAACTTATTTACACATTAAAATTTTTACCTCTCACAATCCCCCCTTTTAATTTTTATCGATCTTTTTAATTTGTAACTTGAATTGTTGTAATATTTTACTTGCTTCAGAACTCCCATATTTATTTTCCATTAGGGTCATCATTTTTTCCTTTGGTATCATATTCTCTATCGTGCTTTGTACAATATTTCTGATCAGGGGGATAATGCATGGGACGCACATTAGGCCAATAAAAATTAACATTCCCATCATTAAAGCTTGCTTCCAACTGCTGAATAATCCTCCCAAAAATCCCCCACTGTCAGTATCTAGAATTCCTTTCCATGTTTGGATGGGCACGTGTATTAATTTCCTCAGGTTGGCAGTAAGATCTGCCACCACCTTTCCAGTTTCACCTATTTCCAGACAGCAGTTTGTTAGGTTGAACTTCCCGCATACACCTCCCTCTTTTGCCAATATGTAATCAAGGGCTAATCTGTTTTGGTATACTGCGGTTCTAAGTTTGTCCTGTTGTTCAGCGATTACATTTAAGGCAGCATCTATTCTTTTGCCCGCTATTTCCAATACTGCCTGTAACCTTATTATTCTATTAAGCATGTAGGTTGGGGTTCTATATCCATAGGACCCATCCTCAGCCCATGATGCCGGGTCATAATATGCAATTATTCTTTCGGGAGGCCATTCGTCATCTTTCCATTTTCCCACTTCTATCCCTGCTATACTTCGTTTTTGTCTCCCTATCTCATCGTATACTGGGATTCCTAAAACCTGCTTTCTTCTCATGGGTAAGAGGAAGAAAGAAGGCCTTATCCATCCCAACATACAAGTTCCACTCCAGTTTCCTGGTAGCTTTTCGTAAGCTTGGTTTCCACATATCCAATACATATTTTCTGGTGATAACCAATCTTTTCCCTTTTCTATAGTGATATTGAACTTCACTGTTTTTGACTCATTATTAGGGCTTGTCCACTCTTGTTCATCCCATACCCCTGAACACATTAAGTCTCCGACAGGAATAGTTCCGTTTTGTCTAAAGCAGATTCTTGCCACCAGGTTTGTGGTTAACGTCCAAATAATGTCAGAGGTTGTTTTTCTCTGAGTAATGTTTCCCGTCTTAGTGAGATTGTTGAATTGGCCAGGGCCAGCCTCTTTAGCCTCCCACAGCCACTTCTCACCCATGTTTGTCCCCCCACAGACAAAACAATTTTTTTACATCTAGGGTTTGAGCGATACCTTCTGCCATTTCCACAAACAAATTTTGGGCTTTTGTGGAAACCACTTGTTTGTCTCCTAATTGTTTTAAGGTCTCATAAACTGACCAAGTTATGCTCCTGTCCTCCCCTGTTTCCTGCAATATTTGTTTTACCTCCAACGTTATAATTGCCCCGGGGTCTGTCCCTTTTCCATATATCAGGATCCCATAGGTATATTTTATTGGTTTGACTGGAGTTAATGTCATTATAATGGGATTACATTCCCCAGTTTTACAGTTGCTCTGGGCTACCCCATTTTGTATTTGCAACTTATGTTCTCCTATGGGTCGGTTTGTCCACATGGCAGTGGTCACACATTTCCATTCTGGACAATAATACCAGTCTTGTACATTACAACTATAATCATTGTCATAATTGTTGGGGCCTTGTTTTGGATAGGCACATAGATACTTAGCATCTAACATGTACGTGCGTTCCCACCTCAATCCACCACAGTTTCCCATTGGCCAGCCATTAGCATTGATGACCTTGCATGCATCAAAGTTTAGTTGCACAGGGGTTCCATATGTTCGAATGAGTTTAGAGGTTATATTTTTATGGGTTCCTGAAGTATGGTGAGTTAAGCTCACCAGTATCATAGTGATCTTAGTAACTTCCTTAGGGTCATAACATATCGTTTTGTTCTCTGTCTCACAGACTTGGAATTCTTGATTATTCTCAATGCATACCCCCTTTTGTTGACATCCCTCCAGTTGTTTAGTGTGATATTGTAGGGTTTTGGTTTTTGTTCGCCCCTGCTGTACCCAACTGACACACTTTTCACAGTTTGATTTTTCTGCTTCTTGGTTTGTAGAAAGGATCTGTCCCCACAAGATATTTACAACTATTACCTTCACCCAGTATACTTTATGTAAAGACATTTTAGTCATATCACCTGCAGCCACAAGGACACGGGTAGCCTTTGGGTTCTAGCCAATCTTCCTCTAGGGTTATATCACACTCTTTGGTACAATCAGCATGAACCGCTCCACACCCCTCATAGTGGCTACAACAACACTGGAAAATACAAGGGCATTCACAGACCCAGCACATTCGCACAACCCTCCCCCGGTTTATTTTTACGTAATGTCATTCGGAGGTCTCCGTTGTGCTTGCTTGGTCCAGTTACCACTTTCCACTCTTCTGGAGTTTGTGGTTCTGGCCCTCTCTTGGCTCTGGTATGATGAGTCCAACCCTTTTCAGCCGTCCTGATTGCGGTCTCAGAGGTCAGCAATACATGGAACGGTCTGTCCCACTTAGGTTGGAGTTTTTCTTCTTTCCAACTCTTGATCAGGACCCAATCTCCGATTTGGAATTTGTGTACAGGGAACTCTAGAGGGGGTCGTTGAGCCAACAATCCTTTTTTTCTATAAAATTCAAAATACTGGGACAGGGTGTGCACATAGTTTCATATGATTTTATCTCTGGTTTCCAGAGAGTCTATACAAATTCTTCCCAGAGCAAACCCTACTCCGTATAATAATTCATAAGGAGATAATCCTACGTCGCGCCTAGGTTGTGTCCTAATTCTCAGTAATGCTAAAGGCAAACATTTGGTCCGTGGCATTTTTGTTTCTAACATGAGTTTACTGAGGCTTTCTTTAATCTTAGAATTCATTCTCTCTACTTTCCCACTTGAGGGCGGATGCCATGGGCCATGGAAATCCCATTTTATATCTAAGGTTTGCATGATTCCTTGCAAGAGTTTTTCTGTGAAGTGACTCCCTTGGTCGCTATCGATTTGAGTGATCAATCCGTATCGGGGTATTATATGTTCCAATAGGAGCCGTATCACGGATCGGGCATTAGCTTGTACAGTGGGGTAAGCTTCTACCCAGCCTGTAAGGTGGTTGATTATCACTAAGAGGTACTTATAAGTTCCGACCTTGGGAAATTCTGAAAAATCTACCTGGATACATTGAAATGGTCGGAAAGCCGGAGGTCTCCCACCCGGGTTCCCTTTTCTCAAGGCGAATCGATTAACTCGTTTACAAATTAAACACCCTTCGATGACCTGAGCGGCCAGGGTATAGATCCCAAAGCATGCGTATGACTTTAAAATACAATCTACCATGGCTTGGGTTCCCCAATGGCTTCCCTCATGTAAATGGACTAAAAGATGTCTGGCTATTGCTTTGTTTATAATTTGTCTCCCATCCAGGAGAAACCAGTGGCCATCCCGTCCTTCTTGCCCCCCCTCCCTCTTCATGTATTCTTTTTCTTTATCTGAAAAGATAGGGTTTTCTACTTCTGGTTTTACCTCGGGGATAAGTACATACATGGGTTCAGCTTCTCGAGCTGCCTTCTTAGCTTCTTCATCTGCCAGATTATTGCCCACTATTTCGAAGGTATTCCCCTTCCTATAAGCTTCTACATGTACTACTGCAATCCTTTTTGGTTTCACTAGTGAGTCCAGAATTTCTGTAATTAGTTTTTCATGTATTAGTTCTCTCCCTTTGCTGTTCACCATTCCCTGATCTCTCCAAATTTTTCCAAATATATGGACTATTCCAAAGGCATATTTGGAGTCTGTGTATATAGTCCCTATCTTTTTGTTTAATAATTTTAGTCCCTGATTTAGGGCAAAAAGTTCACATGTCTGGGCTGACCAACTGGTGGGTAACGATCCCGCTTCTACTAATACCCTAGTTTTTCCTTCCACAATCGCATATCCGTTTAGCCTCTTTCCTTCTTCAACTCTAGATGATCCATCAATGAATAAAGCTTCCCCTTTTTCTAACGGTCCCTCTTCCAAATCTGGTCATATTTTCGTTTGTAACTCTATTACACTGAGACAAAAGTGCTCTGGACTACCCTCCGTCTCTGCATGATTATTTGTTAAAAACTGGGCTGGGTTCAGGTGTTTTTCTGTTACTAACACTAAATCCCTCTGTTCTATTAGCATTGCCTCATATTTCAAAATTCGTGAGTCAGTCAACCATCTTCCTGCCTTTTGTTGGAGGATGGTTTGCACTTGATGTGGTGTGCTTACCACCAGAGCCCCTCCGAAAGTCAGTTTTCGGCTCTCCTGAACAAGAATGGCAGTAGCCGCCACTGTTTGTACACAAGTCAGCCATCCGCGGATGACAGGATCCATTTGTTTTGACAGGTATGCTGCCGGTTTCCTCTGTCCAGCCCATTTTTGAGTGAGTACTCCATGAGCTACGCCTTCCTCAGCATTTACAAACAAGTAGAATGGTTTATCCAAATTGGGCAAGCTTAAAACTGGTGCTTTTGTTAGGGCCTCCTTTAATTCTTTAAATACTTCTTTTTCTGCATTTTCCCAGTGTAAGATCCTAGGTTCCTTCTTGGTAAGTTTCCTGTATAAACTTTTTGTTTGCTTGGCATAATTTTTGATCCATAATCTACAATATCCTATTAGTCCTAAAAACCTTCTCAAATCCTTCTTGGTTTTAGGGAGAGGTTGCCTTATTACTCCCTCTATACTTTCAGGTGTGATTTTTCAGCTTCCCTGACTAACTAGGTGACCTAGGTATTTAACTTCTCTCTCTACATATTGAAGTTTGGTTTTTGATACCCTCAACCCTTTCTGGGCTAAGTAATTCAACAATTGGTTAGTTGCGTCTTTGGTAAGTTGCTCTCTTGTCCCTGATACTAAAAGGCCATCTACATATTGTATCAAATATGTTCCCCGAGGACTTTGGAACCCCTCCAGAACCTGTTCTAGTACTTGTCCGAACAGGTTCGGGGACTCAGTGAAGCCCTGTGGAAGTACTGTCCATTGATATTGTTGCTTCTGTCCCGTGAATGGGTTTTCCCATTCAAATGCAAACAAGGGTCTTGATTCTTTTGCCAGTGGACATGCCCAAAAAGCATCTTTTAAATCTATTACACTAAACCATTTATGGTCGGACGGAATATGTCCCATTAAGGTATATGGATTTGGAACTACTGGATGCCTAGTTTCCACTACTTGGTTTAAGAGCCGGAGGTCCTGGACCATCTGGTATGTTCTGTCCGGTTTACAGACTGGAAGGATAGAGCCGACTCAATCCCCATATAACACCCCTAATAGTCCATCTTTCACGAGGCCGTCTATTACTGGTTGTAACCCCCTTCTCCCTTCCATCGAGATCGGATATTGTTTTTGTCTAACAACTTCTCCTTCCCTCTTCAATTTAATTTGTAACGGAGGGACTTGAAGTCCTCCTCTATTTCCTTCTGCTACCCAGACTTTCTTATCGATAGCTTTCTGATCTTCCTCTGTTAATAGTAACATCGGCTGGGAGTCGTCCAAAAAGGATATGGAAAGATTTAATTTTCCTAATAAGTCTCTTCCTAATAAGTTTACCCCGGCTTCTGGTATATATAGAATTTTCCCCTTTATTCCTGTTCCTTCCCCATATTGGATCTTCACTTCTTCCAATTCTGTCACATAAAACAGTTCTCCTTTTACCCCTGAAATTTTTACTTTTCTTTCACTCTTTCTTACAGAACTGGAAATGGTTGCTACTGAGGTCCGGGCTGCCCCAGTATCAATTAAAAACACCATCTCCTCTCCTTCTGGTCCCACCTTTAAGTTTATCAAGGGCTCCTGGTGGGATTGATAAAATATGGGCCCCTGACCCCCCTAGTAGGGGATATCATAGTCTTCCTGAGCCTTGGCATATATCTGTCGTTCCTTCTGAAATTTGGGACAGTCTTTCTTAAAGTGTCCTTTCTGCCCACATTCAAAACATGCTCTTTCCCTCTTTCCCTCGGACTTCCATCCCCTTCTTCCTGTCCGGTAGTTTCTGGCCTCTACTCTTAGCCCTATTCTTCCTTCTCTCTTCCCTTCCTTCGTTCCTCCCTCTTCTTTCTTTTCATAATTCATGACTTGGTGGACAGTTGCCACCATCATTTTACTCTGTTGTTTCGCCTTTTCATTATCTCTCTGGACATAGACCTTTTGTGCCTCCTTCAACAAATCCTCAATTGACTTATCCGCCCATCCGTCTGCTTTTTGCAATTTTTTTCTTATATCGGGCCATGATTTGGTGACGGATTGGACTCGAACAAGTTGGATATTCCCTGCCGCCTCGGGGTCTATCCCAGAATATTTGCGCATTCCATCTTTTAATCTTTGTAAGAATGCGGCTGGCGATTCCTCTTTTTCTTGTTCTATCTGGAGGGCTTTGGTCATGTTTTGAGCTTTGGGTACTGCTTCCTTCATTCCCCTAATTATCAGTACTCTTAAGTCCTCCATGTTCTGTCTCCCCTGATTCGTATTATTGTCCCAGTGTGGTTTGGCAAGAGGAAATTTTACATCCCCCGCTGGGCCGGCTTGATGCTCTCTTTCCCAAATTTGGATAGCAGCTTTTCTTATCAGATGCCTCTCTTCAGCAGAAAATAGAGTATTTATTATAGCCGTTAATTCATCCCATGTATAGATGTTCGGCCCCAATAAATTATCCAATTGTTCTGCCGCCCCCAATGGGTCCTCTATTAAATTTTTCATCTCCTTTTTAAACATCTGCAATTCTGATGCCTTTAATGGTTCAGGTACATAACTGATGACTAGCTGTCCCTGAGCATTCAATCTGGAGGGGACCTCCCTCAAAGGAAAACTTGTTATTTCTTCGCCTTCAAATGGCAAATTCCTTAAATCCTTTTTACATTGTTCAATTTTTTTCCTTAAATTTTTATATAAATTTGACGGGGGTGGACTAGAAGGGGGAGGTGCCATGGGCATTATGGGTTGTGGATTATAAGGGGGTGGTGGTGGGTATCTCCTTTTTTCCTCTTGGTCTAATTCTTCTTCCCCCTCTCCTTCCGTATTTTGGACTAAGATCCGACTCTCCTGGTCTTGTGGCCACTTATTTGGTGCCCATATAAGGGCATAATCTAGTTCCCATTTTAAAGTTTTACATTTCTTATTTTTCACATACTCATACACATTCTGACAGGCGAAATAGTTGTCACTCCCTTCTTGTGGCCAATCTATTCTTTCGTCTTCCCACCATACAAAGCAACATAGGTGGATCATCTCTTCCTTAGTTAACCCCATTTTAGTGATTATTTTATTATATGGGGGCTTTCCCCATCCAGCCAGTAGGAGTCCTAATGGACTCCTCAGATCTATTTTTAATTGTTTTTTCTTTCTTTCCCTCACTTGTGGACGACTCTTTATATTGCCCATACTGGTTACTGTCCTGTCTTTATCCTTACCAATCCGCTTTTGAGACTCTTTTCGTACTTCACCAAGTCACTTCCTCCGCTTCCCGGCCAATCCTCTCGCGAGGGTATGGAACCACGGTACTAAGGAGTCACTCTCGCTTCGCCTTGCAGCCCTCTTTGGCTCTTGGGGCGTCTCACACACACTCTTCTCACAGATCTCAGACTCAGAACAGTCCTACCCGGTCCCCCAACCGCCCAGGTGTGAATCGGACACCTTCCGAGTTCTACTCACCTGGGTCTGTGCACAGAGTCTCCTGGTCCTTTTACAGGGTTCAGCAATCTCTCTCTTGGTCCACTCTCAAGATCTTTTTCTATTTTGACTGCTATGTGGGTTCGTGGGGCTCGAAAGGCTCCTATTCCAAGATCGCCACTGCCGCGAGGCAAACCGGAGCCATCACAAAGGGACGGGGCATGCCTCCCCTGGTTACCTCATTAGCCAAGGCAGTCCCGGAACCCTGAGTCGAGCCCCACGTTGGGCGCCAAAAACTGTTAGCGACAAAACTCGAAACAAATTAGACTCCAACAGTCTTTGAGTTTAGAAATAGAAAAAGACTTTATTTCGCTCTCTCTCTGAACTTCTATGGTTTGCAAAGTGTGGTGGACTTTCCAGGAGCATGATGCAACGTGTCCAAAAGAAAAGCCACACCATACAATATTTCAAGTTTATTTTTATACATTTTCCTGTCCCGTCACTCCTCTTTATCCATTTCCCCATTGGCTGGGTACTCTCAGACTTACAATCTTCTGGCCGCCTTTGTTTTAAACCATTATCATATTAGGTGATGTGTTTAGCCGTTGCCCTGATAAGTTTAGCCATTACCAGATGTTGAGTTTAGCCGTTGCCATGATAAGTGATGAGTTTAGCCCTTATCATTTGATGAGTTTTCCCCACTATCTCCTCCTGACTTCGTGTTGGTTTAAGTATTTAACATGGCATTGCTTTTGCTCACTAGCTTGGACTTATTTACACATTAAAATTTTTACCTCTCACAATTCCATCACACACTTCAAATGAATGCAGAACCTATGCAAGCCCTGGAGTTGCCATGACTATATTATACTTCACGGTGGGAAATCCATTTGCTTGCATGTTTGAAAAGCTGATTCAGAGCTCAGGAAGGGGTACAAATGTTTCTTCTCATTTACAGCTAACCTGTTGGACGTGCTCTCGTTGAACACTCCATGGAGAGCAGCAGGATGGCCATTTTCTAGGAAGAAAAATTGCAGTGCCTCTTTATGGTTAAGCTAATGTGAGCTCCTTTACAAGATAATTAGTGTCTGTGGACTGCAATAAAAGCATAGCAAGCGTGCTGCATGAGTACTAGCCTTCCATGGAAGTCACTAAACTAATTCATTCCCAAAGCATCAAAATCCTACACTATGGCATTCTGATCAGGGCCAAACAAAGGAGATTTTCCAACATTTAGACCAAAACTAGGAAGGATTTGTCTGGGATGCTCAGTGGAATTACTAATTAATCTTGGCTATTCTCAGAAAGTCAGACTGGGATAGTATATGATGAGAAATCACTGAGAAATCCTAGGGCTATAAATTAGATTGGAAAGTTGAAAGAAATAACAAACCATTTCTGTCTGATTGCCAAGAATGCACCACAGTTGTCACAAGGAGTCAAACTCCAATCAGAGGAGACTTTACCTGTATTCCTAAAACAGTTTGAAATCAACTGTTTAAGTATTCATCATCTAAAAACAGACTTTTTTTAAAAAAAATCAAAAGATTGAACCAATTGAATGGCTATAGAGAATTTCAGTGCAGATGGCCAATGTCAGTGAAAATGGAAGGAACTGGATCTGTTTAATATGGGGAGGTGAAAGGAAGGTATGATCAGATATTTTTTTAAATATAATTTTGTTTAAGAAATTTTTAACAAGATAAAAACAATAAAAATACTAGAAAAGAAACAAAGAAAATTGAGACTAGTGAATAAGAAAGAAAGAAAATAGAAAAAGAAAAAAACAGAAAAGAAAAAGAAAAGATTATAAAGAAGCGGCGTCAATCTTTTTGACAGAGGGTATAAATGCATTTATATTTTACCCTCTCTCTCTAAGGTTACATCATAATTTCCTTCTTTACGTAAGCTACCCTTTCTAATCTTCAGACCTATAAATTACAAGTTCATTTTTCTCTTTTTTCAGCAAAAAGTCCATAAGGAGTTTCCAGTCACTGATAAACGTAGTTGTTGATCTTTCTCTGATCAAACAAGTTAATTTTGCCATCTCTGCTACTTCTGTCATCTTCATCAACCATTCCTCAATTTGGGTATTTCAAAGTCCTATTTTTGCACATAGTCTCTCAGCAGTAATCATATAGAAATAATCTTCCATGGCTCTTTTCTAATTGACTGTTCATTAATCCGAGTAAGAAAAGTTCATTAAATGTTGATCTTTAAAAATTTCTGTATGTATTTGAACCCAGAAATTTCTGGCTTTTTTACAAGTCCATCAGGCATGATAAAATGACTTTTCATGTTGTCCACATTTCTGTAGGCCTCACAGGGCAGACCAGATAGCAAATGTGACTAGATGAGCTAATTCTACTTTATTGTAAAGCTGCATTTACAGAATCTTGCAAGTCTGAAAGTATATTTCTCCCTCTGCCCCATCTCCTTTACCGCTAGGGAGGGTCCCTTCTGAGCCTCTTGCCCTGCCCACTATGCAGCTGCAGGTTATGCTGTCTCTTATCTGATTGTTCCCTAGGCAGTGTTTCTTGGCCCATTCTCCCAAGGTCTTTCCCACATACCATTACATGATCTGACATAATAATATAATTTCAGACTTTTCCCCAGTCCTACATGTCTGGTCTACCTAATAAGGCTGACATCAATCTTGCAAGTCTGAAAGTACAATTCTCCCACCATCTCCTTTACAGCCCAAGAGGTTCCCTTCTGACCCTCTTGCCCCACCCACTATCCAGCTGCAGGCTATGCTGTCTCTTACCTGACCGTTCCCTTGCCCAGTCCCCCAAGGTCATTCCCATATACCATTCCATTACCCTCCCTTTCAGACTCATCCCCCACTCCTGAGTTCACAGGGGAAATTATTGTAGGCTGTGAGAACAAAATGCAACTGCGTCGCTCCACTCTTCTCCTGGTGACTCCCTGAGATCACATGAGGCATCCTGTAACAGCTGTCTAGCACTGCTTCTACCTTGTACGCTTCCTATTAACCAGTGGGGGGGGGTGCTGCCTGTGAACTCATAGTGCAGGAGGGTGCCTCTTTCACTAGCGAAGATCAGTGGCATACAGGATGAACCTTCATTGATGCTGGTAATTGCAACCGGAATGCTACTGGGTTTATTTGCTTAGTCACTTGGAAAGGGCCATATTGAGTCCAGTTTCTTGGAAGGTCTCATGGAAGTCAGAAATTTTGTAGAAAGTCACACCAAATCCCCTTCTGCAATTCTAGCTCTCTCTTGTCTGCATGCATCTGCTGCTTTTTTGTATGTGGCCTTTGCTAGTTCTAGCTATTCCTTAAAGAGGCTTTGGGCCGCTTGCCTCTCATGCAGGAAATCTGCAGCATGAGGAATGACACTTTCTTGCCTGGTTGTTGGTAAGACCTGTGGGTGGAACCTGTAAGTTGCCTGGAACAGGAACATACTGATAGAGGAATGTGCTGCGTTGTTGTAAACAGATTCAGCAAGTTGTATGAGATCAATCCAGTTGTTTTGCTGATATGAAATACAGCATCTTAAATATTGCTATAACAGTTGGCTAACCTTTTCAAATTCTCCATTGGACTCCAGATGATGTGAGGAAGACAAATGAATTTTAATATTTATTAAGTGCAAGAGGGCCTTTCAAAATTTGGAAGTGGACTGACTTCCTCTAAGATCACATGACTGACCAATCCTCTATATCTAAAGACGTGGTCCAAAAAGAGTTGAACTGTTTCCTGGGCCATTGGGAGGCCCTTGCAAGGAATAAAATGAGCCAATTTGGTAAATAAATCCATTACTACCAGAATGCTTGTATATCCCCACACTGGGGGGAGATTGCTGATAAAATCTAGACAAACAGTGTCCCACGGCTGTGACGGGATCTCTAGCAGCTGCAATAACCCAGCTGGCTTACCAGGAATTGGTTTTGCTCTATGACAGACATGACAAGAGGAAACAATCCTTAATGTCTGCATGGGAGTGAGACCACCAAAACTCTCTGAAAACTCTGAGTTGGGTTTTAAACATCCCCACCTGCCATGTCCTGCTGTTTTGTTGTCACTGCACAGCTGCAGTATCTCCTCCCTTAGGGGACAAAGAACATAGAAACGCCCATAAAAATTATGCATTAGTATTTATCTGTATGCACAGATAAAAACTAATGCAAACTAATATAAAGTAAGAAAAAGTAAGAAATCAAAGAAAAAGCTAAAAGTGCAAGAGAGGGGGAAAAAAGTTAAACAAATAGAAAAGAAAGAAAAAAGATACAAAGAAGTAGCTTTGTATCATCTTTATATTTTAGGTTATAACATAATGTAAATTTCAATCCTTTTAACCACATATTTTCCCACTGTCCCATCAGTGTATTGTGTCCAAAGTTCTTAGTCCATTTTATCATATAGTCTTTCACTTGTTCTTCTTCCATTTCAAATTTCAACAAAAGTTTATATATTTTAGCAGGGTTCATCATTTGTACATAATTCAACTTCAAATGCTGTCTTCTGCTGCTCAGTTCCAAATGTCCTATTTGTTGTTGTTTATTCGTTTAGTCACTTCTGACTCTTCGTGACTTCATGGACCAGCCCACACCAGAGCTTCCTGTTAGTCGTCAACACCCCCAGCTCCCCCAGGGACGAGTCCGTCACCTCTAGAATATCATCCATCCACCTTGCCCTTGGTCGGCCCCTCTTCCTTTTGCCCTCCACTCTCCCTAGCATCAGCATCTTCTCCAGGGTGTCCTGTCTTCTCATTATGTGGCCAAAGTATTTCAGTTTTGCCTTTAATATCATTCCCTCAAGTGAGCAGTCTGGCTTTATTTCCTGGAGGATGGACTGGTTTGATCTTGCAGTCCAAGGCACTCGCAGAATTTTCCTCCAACACCACAGTTCAAAAGCATCGATCTTCCTTCTCTCAGCCTTCCTTATGGTCCAGCTCTCTACTATGGGGAACACCATTGCTTTAACTATGTGGACCTTTGTTGTCAGTGTGATGTCTCTGCTCTTGACTATTTTATCGAGATTAGTCATTGCTCTTCTCCCAAGGATTAAGCGTCTTCTGATTTCCTGACTGCAGTCAGCATCTGCAGTAATCTTTGCACCTAGAAATACAAAGTCTTTCACTGCTTCTACATTTTCTCCCTCTATTTGCCAGTTATCAATCAAGCTGGTTGCCATAATCTTGTTTTTTTTTAGGTTTAGCTGCAAGCCAGCTTATGCACTTTCTTCTTTCACCTTCATCATAAGGCTCCTCAGTTCCTCTTCGCTTTCAGCCATCAAAGTGGTATCATCTGCATATCTGAGATTGTTAATGTTTCTTCCAGCGATTTTAACTCCAGCCTTGGATTCCTCAAGCCCAGCATGTCACATGATGTGTTTTGCATAAAGGTTGAATAGGTAGGGTGAGAGTATACAGCCCTGCCGTACTCCTTTCCCAATCTTAAACCAGTCCATTGTGCCGTGGTCTGTTCTTACTGTTGCTACTTGGTCGTTATACAGATTCTTCAGGAGGCAGACAAGATGACTTGGTATCCCCATACCACTAAGAACTTGCCACAATTTGTTATGGTCCACACAGTCAAAGGCTTTAGAATAGTCAATAAAACAGAAATAGATGTTTTTCTGAAACTCCCTGGCTTTTTCCATTATCCAGCGGATATTGGCAATTTGGTCCCTAGTTCCTCTGCCTTTTCTAAACCCAGCTTGTGCATCTGGCAATTCTCGCTCCATGAATTGCTGAAGTCTAACCTGGAGCATCTTGAGCATTACCTTACTGACATGTGAAATGAGTGCCACTGTTCGATAGTTTGAAGATTCTTTAGTGTTTCCCTTTTTTGGTATGGGGATATAAGTTGATTTTGTCCAATCTGATAGCCATTCTTGTGTTTTCCAAATTTGCTGGCATATAGCATGCATTGCCTTGACAGCATCATCTTGCAAGATTTTGAACAGTTCAGCTGGGATGCTGTCGTCTCCTGCTGCCTTGTTATTAGCAATGCTTCTTAAGGCCCATTCAACCTCACTCTTCAGGATGTCTGGCTCTAGCTCACTGACCACACCGTCAAAGCTATCCCCAATATTCTTATCCTTCCTATACAAGTCTTCTGTATATTCTTGCCACGTTTTCTTGTTCTCTTCTTCTTCTGTTAGGTCCTTGCCATCTTTGTTTTTGATCATACCCATTTTGGCCTGGAATTTACCTCCAATGTTTCTAATTTTCTGGAAGAGGTCTCTTGTCCTTCCTATTTTATTGTCTTCTTCCACTTCCGCGCATTGCTTCTTTAAAAATAATTCCTCATCTGTTCTGGCTAACCTCTGGAATTTTGCATTTAATTGGGCATATCTCCCCCTATCACTGTTGCCATTTGCTTTCCTTCTTTCTTGGGTTACTTCTAGTGTCTCAGCAGACAGCCATTTTGCCTTCTTGGTTTTCTCTTTCTTTGGGATGTATTTTGTTGCCACCTCCTGAACAATGCTGCCAACTTCTGTCGAGAGTTCTTCCGGGACCCTATCTACTAAGTCCAGTCCCTTAAATCAATTCTTCACCTCCACTGCATATTCCTTAGGAATATTAGTGAGCTCATATCTAGGTGATCTGTGGGTCTTCCCTAATCTCTTTAGTCTGATCCTAAATTGTGCAATAAGAAGTTTGTGATTGGAACTACAGTCAGCTCCAGGTCTTGTTTTTACCGACTGTATAGATGTCCGCCACCTTTGGCTGCAAAGGATGTAGTCAATCTGATTTTGGTGTTGTCCATCTGGGGAAGTCCATGTATAAAGCCATCTCTTAGGTTGTTGGAAGAGAGTGTTTGTTATGCAGAGTGAGTTGTCTTGGCAAAATTCTATCAGCCTATGTCCTGCTTTGTTTTGTTCTCCCAGGCCATCCTTACCTGTAATTCCAGGTGTCATTTGACTGCCCACCTTAGCATTCCAGTCTCCTGTGATGAAAATAACATCTCTTTTAGGCGTGTTGTCCAGTAGGTGCTGCAGATCCTCATAGAACTGCTCTACCTCAGCTTCTTCAGCATCTGTGGTTGGGCGTATATTTGGATCACTGTGATGCTAGATGGAGTGCCCTGAATTTGAATTGAGATCATTCTATTGTTTTTTGGATTGTATCCAAGCACTGCTTTAGCCACTTTACTATTAATTATGAAGGCTACTCCATTTCTTCTGTGGTCCTCTTGTCCACAGTAGTAGATCTGGTGGTCATCTGATGTGAAGTGGCCCATTCCAGTCCATTTCAGTTCACTGATGCTCAAAATGTCTATCTTTAATCTTGACATCTCACCAATAACCACATCCAATTTGCACTGGCTTATAAATCTTACATTCCAGGTTCCAATGGTGTGTTGATCCTTAGAACATTGGATTCGCCGTTCACCACCAGCACTGTCGGCCACTAGCTGTCCTTTCGGCTTTGAGCTAGCTGCGTCATCATGTCTGGGGCTATTTGAACTCATCCTCTGTTCCTCCCCAATAGCATTTTGACCACCTTCCGACCTGGGGGTCTCATCTTCCGATGTTATACCGACATATCTCTGGTTGTACTGTTCCATTTAGTTTTCACGGCAAGAATACTGGGGTGGGTTGCCATTACCTTCCCCAGGGATCGCATTTAGTCTGTCCTCTCTGTCATGACCTTCCCGTCTTGGGTGGCCCTTCACGGTTTAGCTCATGGCATCATTGAGGTGCTCAAGCTCCAGCACCACGACAAGGTAACGATCCTTTGCTGAAGAAATGTCCTATTATCTACCTTAAATCTTTCTCTTAACTGTGCATATGAAAACCACTGAACACTAAATCCCTCTGCAGCCAATTGCTGTTTTGATTTCATTTTATATTCTCCATGTTCTTGTTCTAACAACTCCTGATAAGTTAACCATTTTTATTTACCTACTATTTCTTTCTGTTAAAATGCTTCTTGTGCTTCTTGTGCTGAGACCAACAAAGGCATTTTCAGGCACAGTCTGGGTTTATATCTGTTCCATATTTTCAATACGATACTTCTAATGTATCAGGGTGTGACCAGATACTTGAAAGCTTATTTATGTTCTCTATTGTGACTTAATTGAATAGGAGGAAACTTTCATAGAACATTAGAAGAAACTTCTTAATGGTAAGAGTACTTGGAGAATAAAGCTGATTACTATGCTTGGATGAGCTCTTAAAGTGCTTTCAGGAAAGGCTATACCAATAGCTTTGGATTTATTGATCATGTAAGACTTTGATTTGGATGACTTTTGGACCTGCTTGAATGTCACAATGCTATCTCATCCTTTTCCCAATGCATATACTTTTCCCAGACTGCAACAATCCTGATAGATCAGATTATCATATAATGAGGCATTCAGAATCACCCAACAGGCTTCATAATGACTGCGTGGCATTTTTAACATTCTAACCATTACACCTCAATATTTGATGCTTTGCTGATCTCCAGTCTAATGGATGTGAATCCAAATCTTCTTGATAACTGTGCCAGCATGGCTCATGCTCTGTCATGTTATTTCACATCCTTTCCCCCCCCCCCCCAAACTTACTTTTTAGACAGAGATCATTTTTACTGAGAAAGGTGGACAACCTTGTATCACAGGACCTTCCAGACACTTAGATGAAATGTTTTATAGATAGGCAGGCTGGAATATGAATGCTGAGTGGTATTTTCCCCATCTCTGTAATATATTTTAAAACAGCCTCAAATTGCCCCAGTTTAACATATCAAAAGATGGGGGGGGGGCGGGGAATAAAAAACTCAGAGACTGGTCCGAGTTGCATTTTGTTCAGATGCCAGCAAATTTTAATTTTTTTTAAAATATTCAGTTACCTTTTCTGAATCATGTGCATGAATAATTCCCAGAATGGGTCCTTAGAATATTCTTCCCTGTAAATTACTTGTCCTCTTACCTCTAAATCAATGGCAAGTCCATCTTATCACTCCATGCACAGCAGTCGTCATTTTCAGCACTGTGCACATAATCAATGGATTGTGTGAAATTGCACTTTCACGCACTGTTGCACCAAACACATTGTTGGCAGGGGCTATAGCTCAGTAGCACTGCAGAGGCTTGGAGTGCAGAGTCCCCAGTTGAAGTATGTTAGGTGTGAGGATGGGTAAATCAGTAAAACTCAGGTCTGTAGGGTTGCTCGTTTGCCTCACAAAAAGGAACTTTTATTTGGTCCATTCCCACATCAATCTGGAATTTGTGCCTCTCCAAAAGTCTACACAAAATTACAACAATCTTTTGTGTGCATTTCTTGAATTCTAGACCACATGGCAACATTCTGAAAAATGCAGATTTTTCCTTGTGAGGGAATTCTGGTTGTTTAGTTATAAAGTAGACAGGTTCAAATGAATACATTTGTATGCATACCCAAACAGATAAAATCTGCTGGGGCTCACACTGGGAATATTTGCATCATCTGTGCATGGCCTCACTATACAATGAATAACCAAAGGAAATATTTGGTAACTAGACCAATGCCGCTGGCCCAGGCTGCTCATTGGATACTCCTGGACAGGAAAAACCAGTTGAATTAAACTTTCCTCAAGCTGCTGAACCTTCTTGAGCTCTGGTATGTCCCTGCTGTTGGAGCGAAACTGCTCACTTGCTGGGAAACATCAGCAGCTAAATTAATTACAGTGCTAAGTAACTTGAATTGACAATGCTAGGCTAGCTCAGCCTAACTTAGGTAGGTAGAGGTGGGCTGGACAGATTAACAGGAGCTAGGCAGATACTACAAGTAATGATTTGTGTGGTATGATTCTATTCACTAATTTAAATTTTGTCAGTTTTTTGTTTTCTTCTCTTATAGTTGAAGGATAATGTATCTGCTAAAGAGAGATTATAGGACAGTACCCTATGACATTGCATATCAATATTAATGTTTGATACTGAATATTCAACTGAATTGATATTAATATGAAAATCTTAATGCTTGTGGTTACTTTATATTAATCTGCACAGATCTCATTTTCTAACAACCATATCCTTTGATTGCCCTTTGTCCTGGCTTGTTCCCTGAATCCGATTATGCTTCAGTCCAGACAATTATCTTTGTCTCATGCCTTTTGATTCATGGTTCTCCTCAGGTCTCTTCCAGATGACAGTATCTGTCCATCAATGGAGCAGATGAAATCTCCAATATTCTTACCACACCAACATCAAGGGTATGTGGCTGCTCCAAGTCCTATCTTCCTTCTGCTTCGGTCATGTACTTTGGGGTACATTTTGAAATCTTGACTGAAGCAAGAATATGAGGAGATCTGACCTGACCAAACAAACCTGATGGCAGCATTGTGAAAACATAAAAAGGAATAAACCTTCTTCCATTGATGGATCTACATCCATTCTGGAATAATCTTTTATCTGATGTGCATGATTAGCTTTGAAACAGTGTTGGGAACAGCAGCAAAACTTTATACTACTGTCAGAAACCACAAGTCATAATATTGGGAATCTTCTTTTCCTGAGACCCAGACAGCCACTGCTTAATCAGATTAGAGAAAGCTTAGCTAGATGATTCAAGGCATGGCAGCTTCCTATGTTTCTGTTGGAAAGATTTCATATATAAAGATTTCATATGTATTAATCTTCTCTTTGAGCTCATGCTGAAATTCAAAGCAAAGATAGACATCAGATGGGATTTCCATGTTTGGATCTCTTTATGTCATCTGATTTCCTTTGAAACAATTGTGAGGCATTTGATTTCCATTGCAACAGCTGCACTGAGAAGGAGGAGTATGTACTGTATATATTCATAATTTTGATTTTTACACTTGCCCACTGGGCAACCTTTAACTCTTTCTTTGCATCACTTCCTCAACTCAGGTGCAATTGTCTCCATGGAGGAAAAAAGAAAAAGGTGGGAAACTTTTCTCCATTTTTTATTAACTAGCTCTCTGTTTCCAAGAATAATAACTGCAGCTTTGGAGTAGGAAAGAGTAGGAGAAGGATTTAAATTGAAATGGCAGTATCTTCTATAAATCTTCTATCTCAGCACCATGGTTCATATCAGAATAGAAATCTCTCCCGAACCCACATCAGATGTTTCAAAAGAAATATAAAGTGGGCCAAGCCAAGTATCTTCTTCATCACGTTTGATGGCCCTCAGAAGACCCATTTACCATACACATAGTGCCTTCTCAGAGAAACATAGCCTGAAAAAATGTCGGAAAAACTTGGAAGCAGAGGACATTTTGCAAAAATATCTCCCAGATCCCCCACATCTAATTTTTATAGCAATGAATTTACCAACTCATTTTCTAGCTATAGTTAGTTACAGGGCCACAACTAAGGTCTGTGTCACCCGGGGCAAACATGGATTCCACGCCCATTTTGGCGCCCCCCCAGCACTCATTTTGATGCCCCACCAGCGCAGTGCCCGGGGCACATGCCCCGCTTGCCCCCCCAGTTGCTGCCCTGGTTAGTTAATGCAAATGACACATTATTAGCACAATGTGTAAATCAGTGACAAAATCATACCTAAATTTACTCTCTGTGAAACCCCCTTTGTCCCCTTACCAATTCCAAGCCCAAACCACCAGCAAATTTCAATACTGCACAGCTAGGATTTATAAATTCATTTTAAATGAAAGTACATTGATACAGTGCTTAAAACATTCCACCTGAATTAGAGTCTAGACCACACTCAATCCTAATTAATTCACTGTTCAGGCTTTGCGACTGCCCATTATTGTACCTGACAGTGAGGAGTTGTCTGAGGAGGAGGATGTCTGTAGGGAAACAAATGACTTTCCGTTTCCTCGTTTTACATATGCTGCTCAGAGCTAGTGCCTGGCCTTGCATATGTTGGTGTGTACAATGTAAAATCTGCTCAGGAATTTGTGCATCATCATGCATTTTGTCACTCTATTTTACAGGTGGTGTGTTTCTGCATATCTATCTGCAGGAAAATCCCTGGCCTGCAGGGATATATCAGTTATATCTGATAACTACTTACCTATATATAGCGCTAATTCAAAGATAGCATTTTTTTTTTCTTTAAGGGGAGGACTATCCTTTTATGTAAATCAAAAGTAGTCAAAAGGGTTGGGTGAAATTTCATCTGTTGCCTGTGGAACTAGCAAGTCAAGCAGGATGCAATGGTGCAGCTACATATCTACCCTTCACATGTTGAGATTGGTGCTGGAATTTTTATTTTTGTTGGAGGTCCTGGCAGATCCGGCATGCTTCATTAGCATGTAAATTGAGTTTGTCCCAGGATGCAACTCTCCATGCTATTGAGGAAGCTGTTTGTTGCCACTCCCACTTCCTCTTTCTCTCTTCCTGCTTCACCACTGGGAGCAAAGCACACAGCTGTGTGCTGCTCCATATCTCCGGGCACCATATAGTGGGCCTGGAATTCCCATTTTCTTTCATGCAGCTCTTGGCAGCTTTAGGGCTGACAGTTTAGGGTAAATTAAGTTTAGAAAGAACAGAAGATACAAGGAACTTCACTTTCCACCGAAGATGAATTGGACCAAAGAATAAAGTCAGTAAGACTCTTTTTACTTTACTTTGAACCTACTATGTCTAAGTGTGTAATTCTTTATGCTCGGGAGGGCTGAGTGTGTAAGATCAATAACCTGTGTTTCTCTGACGTGGTCATTAAAGCTATCTAAGATAATATTCTTTTTCTATGTGCAGCTTCTCAGCTGTGTTAAGCTCTGCTCCATTAGGTGGTTCTAGCAGGCCACTAATGACTTTTATTTTGATATAAAACAAAACAAAACAAAATCCTCTTGTCTTTTAGCGTAAATTACCATACTCACTTGATATAGGCAGTTTTCTACTAGCCCAGCCCAGTTTGTAACAGCACAAGTCAGAGAAAGCTACTCCAATCACATTCAGGACTCCCTGAAGTTGTTCAGTTCCACAATCACTTCTGAGTCTCCCCCCCGCCTTTTAATTATTAATTGTTCAAGATATAATTAAGACACATAATGCAGAATATAAGACAGAAAGAATGCAAGTCTAAAAAAGAAACAGGAAAGTCTAAAACGGTGCAGGAATAAGCAAAAAAAAAAAAGGCATATCAGACCGAGTCTTTCTGACCTGATGCACATAATTTCACCAGGGCTGTCTATCAGTAACTGCTTCTTTGAGTTCTTGTAAGCTTATCTTTGTGTATCAGTGCTTGCATTTAGCCTCCTTGTCTTCTTCTAACCTCTATTCCAATTGCTTTTGATTTTTTCAGGCAACAGGATCTTCTCCAATGGCACCTTCTCTTGCATTATGTGTCCACAATATCTAAACTTTAGCTTCATTATTAGTGATTTCAGTGAGCACTCTAGCAGGCTTATTTAATCTAGTTTTATGTCTTTTCTTGTGGTCCAAAATATTCTCAACAATATTCTCCAGCACAACAATTCAAAGGCTTCATTCTTTTTTCTTTCAGCCTTTCTTATGATCAAACTTTCACAGCCATATGTTAAAACTGGAAAACCATAGCCTTGACAAGCCACACCTTAGTTGTCACTGTATTGTCTTTGCACTTTAATATTTTATCTAGATGTCATAGTCTTTCTCCCAAGGAGCAGATCTCTCTTTATTTCATGGCTACAGTCACTATCCCTGTGAATTTTTGTGGAAGATATATTCCGTTACTTCATCAGCTTCTTCTCCACCATCTATTTGGATTGGGTGGGAATTGTCTATTGATTTAATTTTGATTTTGTTTTAGTACTGATTGACTGGAGAAGGGAAGACTGTAGGGAGACATGGTAATTGTCTTCAAGAATCTGAAGGGCTATTATGGAGAAGAGGGACCAAAATATTTCAGACTTGTTCGGGAAGACAAAACAAGAAACAATGGATTTAAATTACAAGGCAGTAATTTTCAGTTAGTCAAAGTTTCCTAATGACAAGAGCTGTACAAAAATGGAGTAGATTTCCTTGGGAGGTGGTGAACTCTCTTTTGCTGGAAACAGAGGCTGGATAGCCATTAGCCTATGGTGGGGATGGATTTCTGCACTGGGATGGGAGCTGATCTCCAAGATTCCTTCCAAACCTCATATTCTGTGGTTCTACAAAGAGAGACTCACATATTTAGGCTGCTTGAATGTTCTGGCATGAAATATATGCTACAGTAAATATATGCTATCATAACCAAGGTGTACTATTAAGGGGTACAACATAGTAACAACATTATCCAAACATAACCACTTCCCATCCCCCAAATCTCTCTGGGGACTGGCGGGAAAAATAAAAACCTGTCCATGTCTGTTCTTTTTCTGTCCATTGGCCAGTCCTATATATTGCACAGAGTTGAGCTCAGGCAAAAAAAATAGCACAGTGCAAACACTGAAAATGGTTTCCAATTGGTTTGTCTGGCTCAGGAAAAGAGCATCCTAATATGAGCAATCCTTCACAGGGAGTGAAGCTATGGGTTGATCAATTAGCATTTATCTCCTGACTGAATGGTCAATCTGCTAAGAGGGTTGAGATTAATACGGAACTGCTTGGGTATGCATAAAAGGACGTTTCCGCAATCAGAAAGTATTAATCATATTAAAAGCCCAATCACATCTAATAAGCATTTTGCTACCATATGGATTACTTTGCATTCACATTCTAATGTCTTATTTCTCTTTTCTTTATTATTCTATACTTGATGAGCAGTTGCTGAATGAGTCCACTGAAAAGCATTCTATCTGAGATTTTATTGTTTCACACTTACATTGTAAAACTTCATTTCCCATCACTTTATTATTACTGTGTGTTTGATGAACAGTTGCTGACTGTGTGAATTTGTGCCCATTGAAAAACACTGAATTATGTGAGATTATGTAAGATGACATGAATAAAAACATCTCTGCTCTGTGATTTTTATACACTTCCATGCAGTAAAGTGACAAATACAGTATGCATGCATGAACCAAATCTTTTCCGTGGATGTGTGCATGATGTTTACAGCAGGAATGCAAATAGAGGATTGATAATGTGCCATAGAAAACAGATTCATCTGTGGCTATGTGCTGCGATGTAGAAAAAATGTATGGCAGTGCCCCAACATCTGCAAACACCCATAAAGGAAACAGCTGCTTAACCATAGTAAATGTAAGTATTTATCCACAAAGTAATTGGCAAAAATCACAAATTTGTGGTTGGAAAGATTTGGACCCAAATTTTGATGGATTTGTGGTTGGAAGGAGCTGAGAGGTTCAATGACATATCCAGTGAATCACATTTTTATGGCATTCTTCTTACCTTGTTAAATCACTCCACTGAAAGATGTAAAACTTTTAAACCCTGGGTTATTTATCAATATGATATAAACTACAGCTTTAGCAAATTCCATTTTAAGCAGGAGCTTTCTTTTTGATTAAGGTTGCTGCATCCCTCCATTGCATAGGCTTAAACAAATTACTTATTTTGCATCAACAAATAAAAAGTATTCCAAAAGGGGAAATCTAATAAAAGTGTACATTGTTAGTATGAGGATATTCTTGAAAATATCAAGCATGGAAATATGTATATCAAACGAGAGAATCAGAGTAAGAGACCAGCCTATACGGTACATACTTTCATTAAATTGTAAGCATTGTACAAAAAGGGGATGGTTCAAACTCTTAGCAACTCAAGAAGGAATATATAGATACAATCATGGTTCTATTAGGGCTTTCTGTGTACTTTTCCATCGTGCTTTCTCAGAAGCAGCCCTTTAAGCCTATACATACCAACATACTCAAAACCAAATCTGTAAATGTCTACTCCATAGCAGACAGATTGAAGTGCCAGAACCAGTATAGAACTCATAAAGGAATTCCAACCAAGCCAGATACATTTTTGTTTACTACTTCAGTAGCTTATTATGGCCTCCATGTGCTGAAACAACAACATAGACTAGGGTTCCTCAACCGTGGCAACTCCAAGCTGTGCAGACTTCAACTCCCAGAGTTCCGCAGCCAGCAAAGCTGGCTGGGGAACTCTGGGAGTTGAAATCCACACAGCTTAGAGTTGCCAAGGTTGAGGAACCCTGATGTAGACAGTAAAACACAAGATCCTATGCATACATCTGATAATGCAATTAGAAACCATTTCCCCCTTCTGAATTTACAGGATCTTCAAGCGAAACAACTTCTACTTTTGAAGTGCCCTCCACAAGCCTTAAGGGCTGTGAGGTACAGGTTTTGGTTATATCGTGATGGCTATGGACATGCATTATTACATGCAGAAATGCAGTACTGAAACTACTTACAGTAACTGCACCTCAAGAGAGAAATAATGGCAAAGATGCAACTGAATACATATCAATATTCACAACATATTACTCCACTCAGCCACCTCATTGCATCCACAGGAGGGGGAGGGGTGTTGTGTGGATAGCCCTCTCCCAGCCCTTCATGACAGTCAGGTTCAGTCACTCAACATTCAGTCCAAATGAGGCATGGCTGAGGATCACATAACCAAAAGCAGGGAGATTACCCACTTCCCTCCCTTTCTGCTAGTGGGAAAAGTTTTAAACATTCAGCTAGGGAGACCAAGGGAAATTACCTTTATTTTCAGTGTGTGTTAAGTCTACTTCATTGTCTGTGGTTTTATTCTATTCTATGCAAGCTCAGTGACTGTGTGTCTTAAGTAACTGTAGAGAGTAAGGAAGATGACCTTGATGGAGATATGCAGGAACTGTTACCTAGACAAAAGGGGCTAAAGCGTTTCTGTGGAGTTGATTTCCTGGTCTGGTCTACTTAGTGGGATTGACAGAAACAGAGCAAAATCATATTAAGGTCTGCCCAGAGTCTTATATTTCCTTGTGTATTTTTCTATGGGACAATTTTGAAAAGATCTGTCATGTGAGGAAGTTAGTATATGTGTTTTTTGAGACCATGTTTAACTGGATCTCTGTTGACAATGGCTTGGTAAAAATGAGCAACCATGCAGCATTCAAAAACAAGAGGAAGGTCAGGCTAGGAGTAACACTTGAAAACACCCAAAGGAACTTCAGGCCTTTACTGTAAAAATGCCTGACTCTTACAAGCCCTTCACCTACAAAGCGGTGAAGGGCTGGGCATGGATAGGGCATATATCGGGGGGGATGGGCGGTAATATAAATTTAATAAATACATACGTACATACATACCTGGGATAAAGAGGCAGGAGCCAAACAAATTTTCTGTTCAGACTATGAGACAGCCAGGCAGAGCTACTAATAATTTTCTTTATTGAACAAACTATTTAAAAACATAAAAGTTCTTGCAATAGATTAGAATATGTAGTTCAATTTAAGTCCAACCAGGTGGCAGAGGACATGAAGGCAACACTGCAGGGTCAGGCTGTGGCAAGGCAGCAAGACAGAACTTGGCCACTTCTCTGATGGAAGCTGCAAGGCTGGAAGGAGCTAGAGTGTGTGGCAAGGGTGAGGATGGATACTCAGATTGGTATCCTGGCACACAGGCTGGATCAGGTGGGCACACAGAGGCAAGACAAGGCTTGACTGGAGTATCTAGGCAGAGCTTGGTACTGGAGGCAAGGCTGGACTGAACTGGAGTGTTCCAACAAAACTGAGGTCTGGAGGCATGCCCAAATCACGCTGGAGTGGAGTGACAAGGCTTGGAGCTGGACATGAGGCTGTGCTCAGCAGGGATGGCAGGGAGAGGCTCTACTGGAGCGACCTGTGCAGACGGAGGTTCTGCGCAGGCAGAAGGCGCTGGCACTGGTGCTGGTTCCATGCTGGCTACAGGCAAGGCTTCTACACTGGTAAGGATTCTTCCACAGGTGCTGTGAGCTTGAAGGAGTGGTTGTCTCTGGCAGCTTGCTCTTGGCGTGCCTGCCTTTTTATTCGCTCCTTTTCACACAGTTTTCCATTAGCAGCCAATCGCGCTTCTTTCTCTTTCACACACTCCTCTGTTCTCCTCTCTCGAGCACTGATTGGAGGCTTCAAATCTCCCTCCAGAGTTTGTCCAATCATCACCTGTGATTTCTCCTGCTCTGCTGAGTCACTTCCTGGATTAGATTCCTCAAGTCCTTGCTGATAGGTTTCGTTTTTCCCTTCTGACTCTGAATAAGTTTCGTTTTCAGAGTCAGAAGCCAGCTGAAACCTCACACAAATCTAGGAAGTCAAAGACCAGATGAAACTAGAAGACTTCATGACCCAACTACCTGACCAGATCTACAATCAAGTATTGCTAAAGAAAATAGGAGAGATGGCTAGAAACTGGCAGAATACAGATCTCAGGGGTAGTGGAGATGTAGAAACATGGCCATCCCAAGTTCTATGTGAGATGAGAGGAAGTCCAACCAGATGTACACCTTGTCCAATGCCTAACACACTTTATTAATCCCTATACGTTGCCCAACCCAATATTTTTGGCCAAGTTTCCTGACAGAACAACTTTCAAGTGCTTCAAATGTGGAGAAACAGGACACCTCCTCAAAAGAGATTGTCTCAAAGTGAAGACCCAAGCAAACCATGTTGGATCTAAAAGTCATCGCCCAGAGAAACTTCCCAATAAAGATTTTTCTAAATTCAGTATGGATGCTATTCCACCTACCAGATGAGTGGATATGATAGCGATTAGATATTGATTAGTGGCCTGGATTAGTGACCATCTCCACCAGGTGTGTCTTACTTGTCAAGGACCAACACGTGGCCCAGCACCAAAAGAGCAAATGTTGTTTGCCAAAGGCAGAGACAAATAGCCCTTGTAAAGTGGAGCTTGCAGAACTTGCAGCCACGCTATTCAGAAGAGATTTAGCAAGATGCACAGGGGATATCTTCCCACCAGGACTAAAGGATCAAGATGGACCTTCTAATCTTGACAAGTGATCACTCAAAGCTTTCCTTGGAAACTTTGGCTATATATTATCAGAGATGAATTCTTCCAACCAGATATATTCTGGAAATTGCCAGGCTTTAAAAATTGCATTTCTAATTGCATGGGCATAGCATAGGTGCAACTAATCTGTTTTTTTTTTTTAGCCCATAATTTAAGTAAATCCTTTCTTTTATCTAACCGCATTGTCTTGTATGCATATAGGAATTTAGCTTTTATTGTGTATGTTGCTATTTCAGCAGAAAGAAGCAATAATAAGCCGCTGAAAAAGTAAAGGGAATTTATTTGGTTTGGCTGGAATTCCTTGATGGTTTCTACAGTAGTTCTGACATTCTTTTCAGGTTGAACTCATTTACTATGGATCAGATGTTTACAGACTTGATCTCTTGTTCATGTTTATGGGCTTATAAGACTACTTTTGTGAATGGCATGATGGAAAGACGTAATAGAAAGCCTAGCAAAATTATGATTGCATCTGTATATTCCTTTTTGTGTTATCAAGAGTTTTAACCTTTCCCTTTCTGTTCAGAGATGTACTGCAATGGCCTACTTCTTAGCCATACTAACTTAGGGTTTTGCACAATTGCATTTAGCATGGATTGGCATCCTTCTCTGATCATTTCATCTGATATTCATTTAGTAAATCAGGGATCTGTGTTTTTCTTTTCTGTTGCAAAGAGGAGTGGATATCTGGAGCAGTGCAAAGCAGCTTTGATTCATTTCACCAAGGCACTTTGTTCTGTAAAACAAGGAGCTTTGCTTTCACTTCATATTGCCTCGCAGCTTCTTCTGAGTCTCCCCTAGCACTGGCAGCCACTGTGGAGGAGGACTACACAGAGCATGGGAATATTGTTGGTACACTGCTTTGGTGGTTGAAGCAAGGCTGCCATGTTACTTCATGAAGCAGCTTCAAAGGGGTATTTTGTCTGAACACTTGTTGAAGTGAAACACCTTCTCAAAGATTTGCACAGTCCTACTCTATAATATATTCCATTGTCTGTGAGAATAAGAATTGCTCCAAAGAGAGAATACGTTGAGTCCTTCTCCTCTTGACCATTGGCAAGAGAAGAACATTTATTATGATTTCATTTTGATAAGATCAAGAGACTCATTTATTTTCTTTGCCAGTGTGATCTAATGATATGCACATTTCAGTTTTCTACATTTAGAATGTCTTCTCGGTGCTCAATTCTTGTTTGTTATGAATTCTTCCAAATATCTAAGGCAAAAAAGCATTTTGTGCCCTCCATTAAACATCTACAAGGAAGAGAGAGTTTAATGTACAGTAATTTAGATAAGTGGCTATAGAAAGAGATGCATTCTTACACAAGGATTGTGTTGACTGCTTTTCGAACACCAAAATATGTGTATGCTATTACTTCTTTTATTTTTATGCTACTGTTAAATACAGAACTGGGTTCTATTATATTCTTCTACAACAGCAGCACAACCATTAACTCTACCATGTTTGCAAAATGTGTTCTTCTAGTATTGAAACCTGAGCAGAAAAGAATTTATCTATTTCTGATTCTGTAAAACTGTTTTTACCATGAAGGTATCCCAATAAAACTGGTTTCTGATGTATTTATACATGTAAGCCAGACTTCAAAAATGGAATAATACTGTCCAACTTAAGTTTCACGTCCTGGGTTATTGTTCTGTTACTACCAAAAAAGCCTTTGACAACAGCTGATTTCTTAAGTTCAGAGAGAAGAATGCTTCCTGGGCTAATTTAAGAGATAAAAACAGCTAAAGGAATGAGTGCAGTGTCTCCACATTCTATTCAGGCTCCTGTTCTATCCAGTGCTGTGTTAATTTTATTCATTTTTACCATGAATATAAGTAGTTAAGATTCTATTGCACATTGAAAGAGCTGACAATGAGAAATAATGATGGCTTTCCAAAGGTCATCCTGGAAACTGATAGCTGAAATGAGCTTCGAATCAAGATCCAAACAACCATTTAATCCAATTCTCTCCAATCTGGTAGCTTAACATTTTGCACTATAACCCCCATAATTCTCACCCAACGTGGGCAAACTCCACTGATGTTCTGATCTAATTGATAGATCCTCTGCCTGTATTTCAATTTTTCTTTAAAAATAGTGTGTTATAGATAAGGCTGAAAGACATGGGAGGTAATATGACAACATCTACAATACTGACTCTTGCAATGTTGTCAATTTCACATGCACATACAGGGCAGCTGCTTTCACAGTTTGCTTTGACTGTAATGATGAACTGGCTGCTGAAATAAAATTGGACAAACGGTTCTCTAGATGGCTATCCCTGAGCACTACCAGTCAAAATATTTTGTGCAGCTATTTTGTCTTTCTCTCCTTTAATGGATGTGTTTGTGAAAAATGAAAAACATGGAAGTAACATAGGAGGCTTTCATAAGGAGAATTGTTAATTTGGCCTCCAATAATTTTCATGAATAAGGCAGGTCATTTCCAAGATTAATACCTATTTTAAAATGAATATCATCCAGCATGATTTTGAACTGGGACTTGCAGAACTATTTTGCTCTCAAGGCTAAAATAAGAGGTGGATACATTTGGATTAATAGTGTGGATATGTTTTAATATGCCCATAATATAATTAGCTGATTGTAATTTTTCTTTTCCTGAGTCAGAAGACAATCAGTTCCATCGACATTTGTTCAATCTAGTTGCTGTTATTATTTCTCTTATTCCTGCGTATTGTACATGAAAACAGATGTTTGATCTTTTTTGCTTTCTTGATCTCACAAGTTCACACAGGAATCAGTTTAACATTTTAAGTTCTCAGTTACTGCCAGTGGTTGAAATTCAAGAAGTAAAATGACACTGTAGTTATTCAAAAAAGGTTATTTTTGTGTTTGAAAACTTCCATTGTTGCTATTTCCATCCAGATAGGAAATGTGTCAGAGGAGCTCACTTTCTGTCACTGGAAGATGTCTTTCGGACCATGTAGGTCTTAGCGTGTGTGATTATAGAATTAACATTTTCAATCTGATCTTGCTAAACACCTCTGGATTCTTATAAAAGTGTCTATGTAAATATCAGGGTCCGGTTCTCATCAATCAATGCTGCAATTCCTTCAAATCAAATTTTTCCTCATTCCCATGTACAGAGTTGAATGTCAAAAGGGCTAACAACAACAAAAATATTCTAGAATGGAATGCCTTCCCCTCAAATTTTTCACCATTGATTCTAGGTAAAATATTTGTAAAAAATCTTTATAGATTGAATTCTGCCCCTTTCTTTAGCTGATTAGTAGATTGTGGGAGTGACATAGGCATTATATATCTTGAAGCACAGCATTTAATAAAATATCTGTTTTCATTCTAATTACCACACTAGTTAAGTATGGGCTGGGTGACATAACAGTTATGCCCACATATGGCTGGATCAAATCATACTCAAAGAGCACCCTTCAATGGTTCTTCCTCAAAGTGGTATGGGATATGGAACAGGATGCTACAAGAATCCATCCTGGGCATTGGCTTAATGAAAGTAGTTTATTAGTGATTTCAGTGAGATTGCAGAAAGAATGCTTATCTAATTTTCAGATGATGCAAAATTGGACAGTATAGATGATATTCTAAAAGAAATTAGTTTATAGGTTAGAAAAAATAGACTGAAAATAATGGGATGAAATTTAACAGTTAAATGCAATGTTCTTCACTTAGGATAGAAAAATCAAATGCATAGATATAGAATGTAAATACCTGGTATGAGAATAGTACTTGTAGAAAAAAGTTCTTAGAATAGTAGTTGAATATAAGTTGAATAGGAGTCAGTAGTGTGATGTGGCTACAAATGAGGCACATGACATTTTAGACTGTGTCAACAGAAGTATAGTTTTCAAACAACAGAAAGTAGGAAATCAATTTTATTCTGTATTGTTCAGATGCCATTTCATACATTGTATCCACTTCTGGGCACCACATTTTAAAGTTCAGAGAATGGCACTGAGGATCATATCTTCCCTCTTAACCCTGTTTCCCTTTTATTCTAAGTAAGACCACATGCCAAGACTGTCCTCATGCATCAGAGCTGTTTTCACTTTGGTTTTGAAAAGATAATAGTTCAAGTTTTTTTTTCCAAAAAAGAAGTTGAACAGGAGACTATAAAGTCTTATGAAAAGAGGTTGAAGGAACAAAGGCTTTATAGCCTTGAGAAGGGAAAACAAGGGCTCTACCTCACAGCTGACTTAGGGTTAGGCTGACCATATTTCCTTGAGACAAAAATGGGACATTGGGATGGCAAAATGGGGCAGGGCTGGGTGACAGGCTGGATCAGCAGGCAGGAACTTCTCCAGTTTCCTCAGGCTGGGAATCTTCGGATTCCTTCATTTGCGAGAGGCAAGGCTGGGCTGGAGAGTCTAGTGAATGGTTGTCCATGACAAGCTGTTCCTCCTCTGGCTGTGCTTTTACGTTCTTTTCTTCCCACCATTTCAAGGCAGGAGCCAACTGGCTTGCCCTTTGATCACCGCCTATCAGATGATCCTGTTCTTTCCTTTTTAGGTTTCCCGCCGGGTTGAGCTCTGCGGTTTTTTCCCGCCATTTCTGCTGAGCTCCCCCTCCTTCCACTCAAGTCAGACTGCATTCTGACAGGTTCGCAGGAACTTTCAAATTTTTAAGTAAGATTTTTAAGAAAACAGGACAAAATGGACATTTATATTAAAATGATGGGACAGTCTGGAAATGTTAAAAAAATGGGACTGTCCTGTTCAAAACGGGACATATGGTCAGCCTACTTAGGGTGCTTCTCCCCAGTCCTTAAGCTGGAATAAAACTATACTATCTGCCCCTCCATCAATCCCTATCCCTCCACAGGCATGATACTACAAGTGGTGCTGTCCTTGTTTATAGTGTACAGGACATATTAAGTATTAATGGATTTGCCTAGCTTTGTGCCTCTCCCTTCCCACCAAATGTCATCAGCTGGCAGGAAAACATCCATCAGTCATTCTTCATAAATATGGGACAAGGCTAAGAGAAGGGAGTTTTCAGAGATGGCTATCAAAACTTGCTCTGGTTTTGTGGAAGATTTGTCCAAAGTGAGCCCAACTATTAGCTGATAGTTGGGCTCCTTTTGAACATGAGTTTAGAGCTAATCCAGAATATTCTATGTCTGAGTTCAAAAGCAGTCCAAACTAGTGCTGACAGACGCATTGAGAATTGTGCCCTGAAGCAAGAGAGAGAGATGACTCTCTCCTTCCTATTCCACTGTGCTGACTCACTCCCACCACCACGGTTGGTCGCCTGACCATGACACCAATGGTTGGTGAAGCATATCAGTTTGCAGCACAGCAAAACTACTGCAGTTTGTTGCCTGCTTAAAGGGGCAAACACTAAACTGCTAAGGACAACTTTAAGCTGCCTCAGATGTGGGGTGGGGAGGAGATGAAGGCAACAACTTGAGGACATGGCAGAAAAAGAGAATGCTGGGCCATGTTTGTGTTGTGCTTCAGTGCATGTGGGGGAAAGCCATAGCGGGCTGGATGCACCATCATTCCAGCAATATCAAAAAGGGGGCACATGGAAGGCAGTCAAGACCTGTTCTCTTTCATCCCAGGGTGTAGGTTGTGGAATAATTGGTTTAAGTTACAGGAAGGCAGGTTCTGATTGAATGTTAGAAAAAACATTCCTAACAGTGAGAGCAGTTTCACAGTGGAACCAATTACCCAGAGAAGCAGTGGGCTCCCCTTGGCCGAATGCCTCGAAACAGAGGCTAAGCAGCCATCTGTTGGGATGTTTGCATTTGTATTCCTGCCCTGAGCAGGGGGTTGAACTCAAGGCCCTTTTGAACTCTAGGACTCCATAATCCAAAGCAGGCAGCTCCTGTCATTTCAGAAATATCACTGAAAATCCCAACACGTTCTTTTGCCTTAGGTAGTTTGCTCCACACACACACGGAGCGGGCAAGAGAGACGAAGAAAAAGGCAGACAGTTGTTGCAAGCTCAGTGTGATATAGAACATGGAGGAATGTCCCCAGTGTAAGATAAATGGTACTGCTGGCCTCAGGACTAATTATCCTCAGAGACATCACTGACTGAACAGCTACATGGGCCAGAAAATAAAATGGTATCTTCTGGCTAGAGAGAAAATGTTGGTAACAACATTCCCACTGTAGATGATTAGATAATTATCAGGCTTGCGCTTGTAGTTCCACATTTGTTTGCAGTGTCTCTACAGGCAACATTTATTTTGTCTTTTACAAAACCTCTTGTTTTCCTGCTTGTGTGGATACTGCACGTCTACGTTTCAAGAGCTTTTTTCTCAAAGGCCTTAAAACATTTTTTTTTAAATCTACCATTAACCTAAAAGTGATCAAGCTTTGATGAATTAGAGGAAAAACAACATTTTTATCCAGCACCTACTACAGCAGCCTAAGAATCCCGCTACCCAGGAGTTTGCAGTGAAATGCTGATTACATTACACTCAAACACTTTCAGGTGATCTCTGTTAACAAATAAGTGGAAGCCTGCACATTTTTTTGTGAGTAGATTTTCTCCCAAATGTGTATTAGCAGAGGACCAACGCAAAATGTGCTTCTTTAATAAATATTATGTGCAAACCTCACATTTCTTGTGCTGTAATAATAGAGCATTTTTATGTGGGACCATGTTATATGTTGCAGCCATTGAGGTTGCAATCACCTGTGGGAAGAAAAACTTACCAAGGATTTGTCCTGAGCTGGGAATGAAGAAACATGGGCAGTTGCTTGAGCAGAGGTAAAAGTTTATTTCCCAAGAGCATGTACAGAGTATGCTGATTGAGGGTGGCCACACGTTTATTTCCCCTTTTATAGAGATGTAGACCCTTGATGTTTTATGGTAGGTGGGAGATGGTGCTTGCTTTTGCTAGATTTTGCACTTCAACGCTTTTGGCATTCTTGTGGTCACGCCCCCTGCTGCTTTGTGGTTTCCTTTGATCGATTTAGCTAAATTGTTAGATATTCTAAAGGGAAGCCCTTTCTTCACTTATGCTAAGATGTTATTGCTTCTCTGCTTTTATTTTTCCTGTCCTGATCAGTTTATGGAAGTGTTTTTAGTGGGAAGGGTCTCTTGGCAGGGAAAGACGTGGTGTGGAAAAGGGGAGAGATGGCAGTTTTTGAGGAGAAGGAGGAGCGAGTTTCTTAAATTCTTCTAACACATTTATACAAAGAGTAGTCTTCAGCTAAGGCAATGTTTTTCAAACTTGGCAACTTGAGGATGTGTGGATTTCAACTCCCAGAAGTCTCCAGCCCTAGGGAATTCTGGGAGTTGAAATCCACACATCCTCAAGTTGCCAAGTTTGAAAAACACTGAGCTAAGGCTTCATCCTCACCTCCCCCCAGTCATGACACCATGATGGCTTGCTAACCATTTTTAAAGGCTGCATGCTTGGGAGATTCTCATCTACAGCTTACATTTGTCTTTCACTAGTTTAAAGTAATATTTTCCTCTTCTCCTAACACAAGTCTTGCCATGTCATGCTCTACATTGCTTCATGGATGCTGATGCTGATTATGCAGTCAGGCCCCTGAGGCACAACAAAACTCAGCATTTGGGCAAAGCGATTTGTGTTGGCATACTCAGGCATTGGAGGAATGCCCCTTAACATTCCTTATGAAGAACATCCCTAAATTCCCTCCCAACCTCACAATGCAGGCATAACATCAAGGCAAATTTCCCCCCTTCCCTGCCTGTCTTCCTTTCTGGAAAAACAAAACAAAACAACTATTCACAAAAGGTATTCTTCTGCTAAACCAGCTCATATTTTATTAATGTTTGTGGTCCTAAAAGTAGCTTGAAACTTCAGTAAATGGATTCATGCGGACTGTGATATTTTAACCAGCTGCAGAACGTGCTTGTGTAACCATGGGCAAAAGAGACATGCTTGCTGCATGCAGTTCAAGCCTTTCTGCGCATTCCCTCTAGCTTCTCCAGGCAATGAGGCAGAGAAGCCGTGAGGAGCAATAATCTTCCAACAGAAAAAGAATTTGGAACTTCCAGGTTTCCTCCTTAGCAAATATGCAGGCGGCATTCATAAAATAGAATTTTTTAAACAAGGCCCTTGGAACTTGTGCATTCATATGTTGCAATTGAAAAGCTGTGAATTTTCTGATTTTCATCACACTCTGATAAGATTGGGTAGGTGGGGGGCAGGGGAGAATCAGTTGCAGTTAAATTCACTCTGGCTGGCAGAATTGCGGAAGTAATTTATTTGACAATGGAATTATCAAAAACTTTTTGAAATTTCTTGCCTTTTGGGATGGAAAGAAATTCATCAATTCCTATTAACTCCAGTTACCAATAAGAGATGCCTTTATTTTCCTCTTAGGGAGCATAAAATGCATGCCACCTATATTTTATATGCTATCATGAATTTCTCAATTTATATGGCTACAACTCCCTGTTTTGAAATCTTTTGTGAAAGCAGTGGGGAAAAGGATAATTTTTTAAAATAGCTTTTCACATCTGCTGTGCTGCTTTTATAAACAGAACAATGAAGCACCTAATGCATGATTTCATTTGACTCTGCCAAGTTTCTTTAGGTACAGTATTTCAGGCCTTTCCTGTAGCTTCCACTTTTTTTAGGTTTTTTTTTTTCTCAATGAATATGTTCTTCCTCAAAGGAGGCAGTACAATCCTATGCACACTGACCTGGGAGTAAGTGGAATTTACTTCTGAATAAAGATGTATGTAGGTTTATATGTATAGCATTATAAGGCTATAATGCTAAATCTACACATGCAATTTGGCATATGCATAAACAGCCACATTACAATCCTGCATCTGAATTCAAAAGGGTTTCCTTTTGAGTAGACATGTATAAGATGGCAGGATTCTGCCTGATGTGTTGCAAAACCAGCAGGAATTTATGTATGTTCTAAATAGACACTTCTCTGCTCTACTTTTCCTCTTTTTAATTTGCAGATCTAAAGGAAGAATGCTAGATCAATAAAAGGATTGATTGGGTAGTTTTAGATGATAATTTCAAAGTTGGGAGAAATATACACCTAGTATGACCGGACCTCTACAGTCCGTGCATATGTAATATTGCTTAAGCACCATCCCCCCTCACTTCTCTGTAGGCATCCAACAAAATGTGATCAAGTGCCCCCAATATCTGTAGTTGATTAATGACATGATGGGTCTTTAGCAGAATGTCTCCCCAGATGCATCACCTTTCTTGTAGGAGCAGCTACCATGCTTCATATACAGTAATAGCAGATCCAGAATAGTCTCACTCAAGCTTACAGAGGAAGAAGTAGATAGGGTGGAGAGGAAATGAGAAAGAAATATTTACATACTCTGAAGAGACTGGGGAGAGGATATGTAATAGGAAAAAAGAGGAAAAACTGCTCAAGGAGACAAATGAACATAGTATTTAATATACCACCTGATCTTCTCACCTGCTTTTCCAGATTTTCAAATGGTCAAGTTGATTGCAGTTGGGAAGTTGGATCTGGCAGTCTTTGTCCTGATCAAAACCTCCTCCCAAGGGCCTCTTTCAGCTGGCCTAAACCGATGGAGTACTTTTACTTATCGCCTTATGTGGAATCATGTCTGTATGTTTGCATGCAAATAAAAGAGAGAGAGAAAGAAGAAGAGTCTTCCTTCAAAGCCTTCACTTAGGTTCCCTGTTAGGACTGAAGCTAGAATCCATCTTGTTGTTCCCAGCTCCAAGCTCTCTCACTCATTGTTCCCCATGGTCACAATTCTTATTCCGCTAGTGGTCCCTAAACCTAAGACCATCAGCCTATCTTCAGAAAGTCAAGGCAAATTTCCTACATAACAGTTTACCTACATTCAAATAACTCTACAGCCATCTTCAAATGATCATGCACTTAATGTTTTGTACTTGCACAGGACTTCTTTTTGAATAATGTTTCTTTCTTTGATGCCCCTCGACATTTGCTAGCTTCACGGGAATATTTGGGGGCTACACAAGGATCCCTTCTCCACTCACAGACTTTGGCCCAAAATTAGCTGTTGACTCTGCTATTTTCAGGAGCTACTTCTTTCTCTGCTGCAAAAGGGAACTCTTTATGAAAGGACACCATGCCAAATTCTGTAGAGCCTCAAAGTCTTGGAAACAGCTGTTGAATACCCCCAAACCTTGTAACCAAATCATAATACAACTGAGGGGGAAATTCTTGAATCTATGACTGGGGAGTAGTCCCACTAACTACATTTAATTTTAATTAAATCAAAATTAAAAGGGAAATGAACTCAACTTTAGTTTTGTCTTGATCCTACCTGCTACTTTTAGATGTGTGACTCCCAATGCTCTACTCAGAGGCCAGTTCTTAATAACCTGGCTACAAGCAGTGTCACATGGCTCCAAAATGGGATAAATAGATGGCAACAATTTGGAGTGATTGATTGAGTCCTGGGGAAGTACACAAATGGGGTGTTATAAATGTTGTAAAAGGTTTTGTTTTATTTATCTTTCCTAATGTTTTAGAACAGAGTAGGGAAAGCATCCCATTAATTAAAATTGAGCATATTAAATTGGGAGGTGTAGCAGAAAATAGACTAATCACTTAGTCATTTATTGGGTTCCAGAGCTCATATAATTTACTATACACCAATTAAATGTAAAATGACTCATAAGAAATTTTATTTGCTGGTTTGATATTAAGGCAGAGGTTTCTGTTCCTAGACACAACATCCCTAACCATGATTAAATGTGTGTTGTGACATCCCAAGTTCTCCACTTTCATACTTGCATTGCAGTGTTATGCACAAGTACACCAAGAGTGGCATTTGCTTTGTTTACATTTTTCACCTCCTCCCCGCCCACCCTGAAAATGCTTGTGTATTACGGGCCACACCTTCCTTCATTCCAGAGCTACAGAATAAGCCCATGGACTGGCTAGAATTCCTCCTGCCCATTTTTTTTCCCATTTAAATTAAATGTATTATTAGGTCTCTATAGTGCAGACCGACATGAACTTAGTGGGGTATATTTCTGCCCTACTAAGCAATGCATCATGTTATATTTTCTGGTCAGCAAAAGGACAGAAGCATTGGTACTCTGATGCTGTGTCAAACTCTCAGACTTCTGACATACAGTACAGTCGCTTTTCCACTGTCCCATTACAAAATAGACCAGGACTACTATTGGGCAGAGAGATTCTTCTGTGTCTTTTTCCTAGCAGTTCTCATTCAATTTGTTGAAAGAGAATTTGCTCTGGGGAATTACTTCAAAGGTAAAGTACTGTGTTCTTGCATTTATTCAGGTGCAGAATGACACTGGGGTTTGTTTGTGCGTGCATGTGTGAATGCTTTTCCAGTAGTGGCCTTTAGCCTCCTTCCCTTAAATCCTAAAGAAACTCCCACTAGACTTTTTGAATAGAGGTGTTACTGTTATTGTTACAGGGGAATACTGCTCTTAAGAGATTGTTGGAGAATTTCTCCTTTTCCTGGAGTAATCATCCACTCAGTGTTTTTTGTCCATTTATTTGCTAGAGAACTTTGAAAGAACGTAATTCCCGATTCCAGTTGGGAAAATAGAGTGACATCATAATGTCTTTTTACCGTACTTTGGAGAATAGAAATAATTTTATTTATTAGATTCTGGAACCTGCTCACAGTGACAAATAGAACACTAGACCATCCTGTCCTTCTCCTGGTCTATCTATTCAGCTGCTTGGAAAGAGATTCTGTATCTATTAAATAGCTGCTGCCAGAGCAATATAAACGAATTCAGAATTTAAGATAAAAGCTTGATCAATGTCCTTTTCTGAACTGTCTCCCACAACCTCATAAAAAATAATCTGAATTCCAGAATGCATATACAATAGTAATGTGTCTCATTCAAATTTGAGTCTGCTTGGATACAGTCTCCTTACAAAAATGGCCATTGTGGTAATAAACTATCATTTTGAAAGCACTGTAAATCCTCTGCAATTCCTGCAACTTACCCCATCTTAACCTCAAGACTCACTTGGCCCACCAAAGTTAATCTTGCATCTCTTTAGTTCTATTTTAAGGAGACGTCTCATAAAGGGAGCTTGCCTAGTTAATCTCACCAGTCTAGTGAATTAGATTTCAAAGACTCAATTATGGAGGAATTATCTATGAATAGAGGCAGGAATGGGCTTCATTAAGTTAAGCCTGTAAATTAATATATACCAATTCCAAGGTCAGCTGTGGAGACCCCATTCCTAACACAATACATAGATTAGAAACCCTACATAGATTATGAATCCCTTTTCACGTACACAGAACAGTGTGCAATCTTTGAAGGGGGTCTCAGTCAAGTCACATCAATATTAATCTGAATTGGCTCTTCATCAATTGTGAATGGAATCAGTGTTAGTAACAATGAACAAGACTCTAGCTCAAGGTCAGTGTAGGTTTATATTTACCAGAAGCAAGACTCCAAATTAAAGTTCAACATAAAGACTCCAGGAGAAATACAGGATAAACCAGGATAAACTGGTGACTTTATTCCACTAACTTATTGAAAAGGAAACTATCCAAGCTGAGTTCTCAGAGCCTTATGAAAGGTTCCTTAGAGGTTTTCCACAGAATGACCATTCGTTGACCGTGCACTAGATTTTATCCTCTCCCACTTATCTTCCTAGGTGACTGCTCAACTTCTTCCAGAATCAGAGCAGGTGTTCCACTGAGGGACCAAAAGTCCCTAATCATCCTCTGAGTCTTCAGGACAATTTCTTAAAAAAAAAAAAAAAGATTTATTCTGCTGGTACAAAAAACAGTTTCTCATGATATACTATAGCTGAAAAAAAGGTAAAGGTTCCCGTTTAGTCATATCCAACACTAGGGGGCGGTACTTATCATGGCCAAAGAGCCAGCATTGTCCAAAGACACTTCTGCGGTCATTTGGCCAGCATGACAGTCACATGTTACCTTCCTGCCGAAGCGGTACCTATTGATCTACTTGCATTTGCATGCTTTGGAATTGCTAGGTTGGCAAGAGCTGGGGCGAGTGCGGGAGCTCACTCCGTCATGTGGCGCTCAGGTCTCGAACCACCAAACTTGCAACCTTCCAGTTGACAAGCCTGGTGTCTTAACCACTGAGCCACCATGCCCCCTTATATACTGTAGCTTAAGGTCCTTTTTTTCCTCTGAAGAAGAGACTTCTAAGAGAGTATCAACTCTTGTTCATAATCACATCAGAAGATCTTCTGCAGCCAACTGGAAATATTTGATTTCATCATATGGGCTCCCATCAGAAGGAATCATCTCCTATGCAGCATGTAATAGGGATGGTATCTGGCTAATATTAATATCTTGTATTGTGCCAGAAAGTAATTATTTGAGTACTTCATAAATCAACCTTCCTTTTCCCCCCTTTTTTGCAAGTAGAGCAACAAAAACGCTTGTAATAACACAGACATTCTTTCAGCCTTTCTGGATGCTTCCAAAATGAAATACTTTACCCTTCCTAGCCTCCCTTCTGTTGAGGTCAGGGCAGTTTCATTGTGTCTCCACTAACTGCTGCATGAATTATATTGTCCAATGCCCTTCATGGTTCTTGGATTCAAGTCTATTATGGTGAGATTAGATACATTCTAATTATTAAATGCTGGTTAAAGGTACTATTTATTGCTCTTTTCATGGACAAGCCTCCTAATGACATATAATTTCATAAGTGAAAAGATTCAACTAATTGCAGGACACCACTTTTGAAGCTTGTGCCAATAACTTCTGGGAAAGATTTTATGCATGGCCGGATGTGAGGAAGGAAAAGATCCCCCCTTTTTTTCTTTTTAATTCCAAGTGAAAAACTCATCTGCTTGTTTGCTTATGACTGCTTACTGGTTAAATAAAATTCCAGTGTGGCCTAGAAGGGTGAGGTTGTTGGTTCCTTGAAGTATCTGTTTCTATAAATAAGACACAGAACTAAAAGAAGGTATTTCTGGACAGCTCTTTTATTGCTGTTTGGTGAAACTCACAATGTGGGAAAGGCTTACTAAGAACAGAAATTTGCCTGAAGTTAGCTTCAGGCATAATGGTGTGGCAGCTCTATTTCAGCTAACAGAAAGACAGGGGGAGAGGAAGATTTCATGCACAGTGATTATGAAACATGCTGAAAACATCTGAAAAACTATTTTTCCTCTGTAGATATGTGTTGGTCTGCAATTTTCATCATCCCACACCAACATAGTTATGGTGGTATACAATACATGAGACAGTAAAGCTGATATTAACATTAAAAAGAAGGGTCCTGAACATGGTGGACATCTTGGCCAGAGCTCAAATGTAACTAACCTTACATGATGACAAGAAGAATGGGACATTTGGTTACAACTAAAGTAAAGTACTCAGGTGGGATATATAGATTTCATTAACTTCCCTAGTTAATGAAAGTTCATTAACTTCTCTAGTTAAACTTCTCTAGTTAAACAGTTCACTAACTTCTCTAGTTAAACAGAGGATCATTAACTTCTCTGGTTAAACAGAGGATGAGTTCAACTAGCCCCAGACGTGATGACCCAGCTAGCTCAAAGCCGAAAGGACAGCTAGCGGCCGACAGTGCTGGTGGTGAATGGCGAATCTGATGTTCTAAGGATCAACACACCATTGGAACCTGGAATGTAAGATCTATGAGCCAGGGCAAATTGGATGTGGTTATTCGTGAGATGTCAAGATTAAAGATAGACATTTTGAGCATCAGTGAACTGAAATGGACTGGAATGGGCCACTTCACATCAGATGACCACCAGATCTACTACTGTGGACAAGAGGACCACAGAAGAAATGGAGTAGCCTTCATAATTAATAGTAAAGTGGCTAAAGCAGTGCTTGGATACAATCCAAAAAACAATAGAATGATCTCAGTTCGAATTCAGGGCAAGCCATCTAACATCACAGTGATCCAAATATACGCCCCAACCACAGATGCTGAAGAAGCTGAGGTAGAGCAGTTCTATGAGGATCTGCAGCACCTACTGGACAACACGCCTAAAAGAGATGTTATTTTCATCATGGGAGACTGGAATGCTAAGGTGGGCAGTCAAATGACACCTGGAATTACAGGTAAGCATGGCCTGGGAGAACAAAACGAAGCAGGACATAGGCTGATAGAATTTTGCCGAGACAACCCACTCTGCATAACAAACACTCTCTTCCAACAACCTAAGAGACGGCTTTATACATGGACTTCCCCAGATGGACAACACCAAAATCAGATTGACTACATCCTTTGCAGCCAAAGGTGGCGGACATCCATACAGTTGTTAAAAACAAGACCTGGAGCTGACTGTAGTTCCGATCACAAACTTCTTATTGCACAATTTAGGATCAGACTAAAGAGATTAGGGAAGAACCAGAGATCACCTAGATATGAGCTCACTAATATTCCTAAGGAATATGCAATGGAGGTGAAGAATCGATTTAAGGGACTGGACTTAGTAGATAGGGTCCCGGAGGAACTATGGACAAAAGTTCGCAACATTGTTCAGGAGGCGGCAACAAAATACATCCCAAAGAAAGAGAAAACCAAGAAGGCAAAATGGCTGTCTGCTGAGACACTAGACGTAGCCCAAGAAAGAAGGAAAGCAAAAGGCAACAGCAATAGGGGGAGATATGCCCAATTAAATGCAAAATTCCAGAGGTTAGCCAGAAGAGATAAGGAATTATTTTTAAACAAGCAATGCGTGGAAGTGGAAGAAGACAATAAAATAGGAAGGACAAGAGACATCTTCCAGAAAATTAGAAACATTGGAGGTAAATTCCAGGCAAAAATGGGTATGATCAAAAACAAAGATGGCAAGGACCTAACAGAAGAAGAGATCAAGAAAAGCTGGCAAGAATATACAGAAGACCTGTATAGGAAGGATAAGAATATCGGGGATAGCTTTGACGGTGCGGTCAGTGAGCTAGAGCCAGATATCCTGAAGAGTGAGGTTGAATGGGCCTTAAGAAGCATTGCTAATAACAAGGCAGCAGGAGACGACAGCATCCCAGCTGAACTGTTCAAAATCTTGCAAGATGATGCTGTCAAGGTAATGCATGCTATATGCCAGCAAATTTGGAAAACACAAGAATGGCCATCAGATTGGAAAACATCAACTTATATCCCCATACCAAAAAAGGGAAACACTAAAGAATCTTCAAACTATCGAACAGTGGCACTCATTTCACATGCCAGTAAGGTAATACTCAAGATTCTGCAAGGTAGACTTCAGCAATTCATGGAGCGAGAATTGCCAGATGTACAAGCTGGGTTTAGAAAAGGCAGAGGAACTAGGGACCAAATTGCCAATATCCGCTGGATAATGGAAAAAGCCAGGGAGTTTCAGAAAAACATCTATTTCTGTTTTATTGACTATTCTAAAGCCTTTGACTGTGTGGACCATAACAAATTGTGGCAAGTTCTTAGTGTTATGGGGATACCAAGTCATCTTGTCTGCCTCCTGAAGAATCTGTATAACGACCAAGTAGCAACAGTAAGAACAGACCACGGCACAATGGACTGATTTAAGATTGGGAAAGGAGTACGGCAGGGCTGTATACTCTCACCCTACCTATTCAACTTGTATGCAGAACACATCATGCAACATGCTGGGCTTGAGGAATCCAAGGCTGGAGTTAAAATCGCTGGAAGAAACATTAACAATCTCAGATATGCAGATGATACCACTTTGATGGCTGAAAGTGAAGAGGAACTGAGGAGCCTTATGATGAAGGGGAAAGAAGAAAGTGCAAAAGCTGGCTTGCAGCTAAACCTCAAAAAACCCAAGATTATGGCAACCAGCTTGATTGATAACTGGCAAATAGAGGGAGAAAATGTAGAAGCAGTGAAAGACTTTGTATTTCTAGGTGCGAAGATTACTGCAGATGCTGACTGCAGTCAGGAAATCAGAAGACGCTTAATCCTTGGGAGAAGAGCAATGACAAATCTCGATAAAATAGTTAAGAGCAGAGACATCACACTAACAACAAAGGTCCGCATAGTTAAAGCAATGGTGTTCCCTGTAGTAACATATGTATCCTAACAGCCAGGAACCACGCTGAGACAAGGAATAGGTCTCTAGTGTTTTATTACTGCTACATAACAGAAAATCCTAACAAACTGAAGAAGCGTGGGAAAAACCCAGACATATAAACCCCAAAGGCTAAGGCGGGCCCGATCTGTGTCTCTTTGAATGGATACCTAATTCCTCAGTACTACGCATGCGCTTTACAGCCTGGATGGGAGCCCCCTGCTCGCCATCCTTACTCGCCATCCTTACTGGCTGCGAAAGCTGGACCATAAGGAAGGCTGAGAGAAGGAAGATCAATGCTTTTGAACTGTGGTGTTGGAGGAAAATTCTGAGAGTGCCTTGGACTACAAGAAGATCAAACCAGTCCATCCTCCAGGAAATAAAGCCAGACTGCTCACTTGAGGGAATGATATTAAAGGCAAAACTGAAATACTTTGGCCATATAATGAGAAGACAGGACACCCTGGAGAAGATGTTGATGCTAGGGAGAGTGGAAGGCAAAAGGAAGAGGGGCTGACCAAGGGCAAGATGGATGGATGATATTCTAGAGGTGACGGACTCGTCCCTGGGGGAGCTGGGGGTGTTGACGACCGACAGGAAGCTCTGGCGTGGGCTGGTCCATGAAGTCACGAAGAGTTGGAAGTGACTAAACGAATAAACAACAACATAACTTCTCTAGAAGGTAGACTAGTAATTGAGCTATAATCCATATTGTTTCATGTTAGAATTTTAAGGGCTTCAAAAATGTGGTTTGGACAAGGTGATTTTCCCACTTCTCAGCTGTTTCACTCAGGATGGATCATCGATCTGACTTCCGGTGGGGGATTAATGGTGGAAGATCATTTCTAGCTGGCTCTTTGAGCTAGATTGACAGTGTGGTGTTTAACTGGTGGTTCAGGCAAGATTCTGAGCCCTGAAGCATTTCCAGGGAAGGAGGAAAGCTTGGAATCGCTCCCCAGATCTTCTGGACAGCTGCAGCTTGCTGGAGGGTCGTGGATTTGATGATCAATATTATTTCATATTAGAATTGATAAAGTACATATATAGTTTCATTCATTCTTGGATTGCTCCATAAACTATTATCCTTGTTTTATGGCAAAGATATATATTAACTCTATACTTTTGTGTGATTTTAACCATATTTACTTGTTAGTTTTGTTTGTGATTGGCCCAGGCCCTGGTGGGGGGTTGTTATAAATAAAATATTTGTTTGTAATTTGTTTACTGCAAGAAATCTTTACATTAAGAACTTTTTATTGAAAGTTGCATTCAGATGAGAAAAAAAAATTAGTCTTATACTCATGTTTGATTAACAAAAATGTAAACCCTGTTTAACCTGCTTTTTGAAGTCACAATGTAAGTTTAGTATGTGTTTCAAAGTACATTTGATGCAATTTAATTATTTTTTTAAGAAAGAAAACACTGTTAAATATTTGCAGTATTTGGTCTCCTATTTTGTCTTCAGCAGCTGCTTCTTAGTGCTATTTTAATTTTTTCCCGAGTAAGTATATAAACATGCCACTAAAATTAAGCATTAAAAAAGCATCCACTCTCTCCCATTAAAAATTACTTCAGCAAATAAATCAGTTTGGAAATCTATCTGAAATAAAATGGATTTGCTACCTGGTAGAACAATAGCAAACATAGAAGCCTCTTATCAAACAGACACTGAATGTAGAGATAGCCTGGCCTTCTTTGGCAGGAAGTTCCAAAGCATGGGAGCAAACATGGAGGAACCATAAGTTTTTGTTAGATGTCCTTTTGATAGTACCTGTAGCTAAAGAAGGTCTTTTCCCAGGGATCTTAACAGTCATATGGGAGATTGTGGTCTTTCAACGAACTCATCACATAAGGCATTAGGGATCATAACTAGAGTTCTGCATTTGCCCAGGAGCAGTTCATGTTCATTTGCAATATGCAATATGCATTGTATAATAAAGATGTGATAACGAGGAAGTCACATTCTTTTTATAGTTCTCCTTGGTCAATAATTTAGCTAAGATGTCTGTCACTATGGCCAAGTCTGACGTTGCAGGAACTAGCCCTTACTATGAATTCATATGGCTAACCAGTGCCAAAACCCAGGTATTCAGTCCAAGGTTGTATACATGAATCTTCAAGATGGGGAACATAATCCCATCTAAGATAAGTAGAATCTCTATTCCCCAAACTATCTTTAACCAGCAGCATTTTTTTTTTGTCTGCATTAAGATTCAATTCGTTCACACTCATCCAGTCAATTTTCAGTTGTTGACACTGATTTAGGGCTTGAAGATCTTTCTTGGATTTAGATGAAAAATCAAGATACAATTGTTTTATATCTTACGTATAAATCTTTCAGCATTCTAGAGTGATACAATAGCAGGCAGATACGGCATGTGAAAGGAAAATTCCAGAGCTTTCAGCTCTGTGAATTAAACCCTCCTGGCATAGGAATTGATCCATTAACCGCAGCAGCTTCAATTTTACATCAATCAATGCAGAAAGCAGTATTGTGAGGGTAGAAAAAGCATTGCCTCATTGTTATCAGTCCTGATGGCAGCTTTAGAAGACTACTGTTCCCCAGAGTGCAATGAAGCAGTGGAGCAACGCACATATCAATCTAAATTCTTTACAAGGGATTCACTGCTATGCAGACTGGCTCACATGTATGAGCTGGCTGCTTATTTTATCCATACTATATTTTCTCAACTCCATTTTCTGCAGACTCCAGGGTTGCTTAGGCTAGAGAAACTTCCACCAGCCTTTCATAGAATTCTAAAACTATGAAGACTCCAAGATGAAGGGGGTTAGGGCTGAAATGGCAGAAGCATGTTCCTTCTATAACCATCACATGTGCTACACCGAAAGGAAGGTGCAGAAAGAACTAGCCTTTGTGATTTTAGCATGAGTCTTCTTTCCACATGTTCGTTCTATAGTTTTTTTAGTGTTAGAATGAGGCTAATTTGATTGCACAGATGAATGGTGGTTGCTGCAGTTGTATTCTTAAGGAAAGAACCCAGAACCTTATGTCACAGTTATTGGAGAAATTGGTCTAAATATGTTTTCTTTGCAATACAGATGTATGATAACATTTGGATTGGTAGTTATGAGGTTTACCCAATGATGGCTACAGCAGTGATGGCAAAATGGCAAAATAGGAAGGGATTATTTTGACGATTATCTATCTTCTCTAAAGTTTCCAGCACCACCAACTCTGCTTTGACCCTCCAGAATAGATCTGTAAAGTGCATTACAGCTGCAGAGGGAAGGTTCACTCCTAAAATATCACATCTTCATAATGCTCCCTATTGGACTTCTGAGCACTGATAATATATAAGATAATAACTTAAAACATTTTCAACTAGCCTTTCTCGACTTGTATTCTTCAAATATCACAGAATCATAGGGTTGGGAAGGATCTTGCAGATCTTCTAATCAAACCCCTGCCAAGACAGGAATCCTCAAACTATCCCAGACAAATAGCTGTCCAAAGTTGGTTTGAAAATCTTGGTAAGGAAGCCCCTTCAACCCCAGGAGGCAGGCTGTTTCATTGCTTAATAGCTCTCACAGTGAGGAAATTCCTCCTCATTTTGAATTTGGATATCCCTCTGTAAAGCTTCCACCTGTTGGTTCTTGTGTTACATTCAGATGTTCGTTGGACTACTGCAACTTTGGCCATGCTGGTTGATAACAAGGGATATTGCATTAATAGATTAGGCATACTAATGGATGAAGTTTGATGTGTGTGCGTGCCGGAGAGAGAGAGAGGTGACCTTTCAAACAGGCACTGAAATTCAACCAGATTCATCATTACCCAATCAGTGGAAGAACAGCCATCAGACATGGCCTGACTTGCAAATAGATTTCTTTTCTTCTCTTTCAAAACAATATAGTGTCCCATTGTTAGTAAATTAGGATAACTAAAGCATATTATGGAGCTACTGGACACAAATGACAGTATTTGTAAATGTTTGCCTTGTAATTCTTGATGGCATTTGACTACATTCTTAATCCCTTTGGAAACTCTGGGGCAATTACCTAAAATAATATAATCACATTTACCCTAGGCTGTCTGGACTACCAAATATGGAACTATTCAGAAACATTATATTTTATAATAAAGTCAATTTTAAATCATTTCAGGGAAAGTTTGCACATGAATTAGGTGACTATTTCAAGGCAGATTGCTCCTTTATTCAGAGATCTAAAAGGAGAAGAACAGGGCTGTGGGCAACTCTGCTAAGAAGCTAGATTGTCAGACTTGCCTCTCCCCTACCCTGTTATCCATCTGCTTTTTTTACAGCAGAAGGAAAAAAGAAGAACAAAGTCACAATCAGAACCTTTGAGAAACCAGCTTCATTGGGTTTCACTTCTCAATAGTAATCCAGATGCTTCCATCAGGATGCAACCAAGGGAGAGAGAGAACACTGGGCTACTCACTGATTGATGGATGACATTTGTGGGCTCTTCTTTGCTATGATCACTTTCCATACCACCAAGATGTGAACAAAAGCCAGCAAAGTCCAACTTATTTTCACAATACTGGATTCCCCTGCTTTAAGATATAGTATTAAAGATACTGGTGGATCTCTTCTTGTTCTTGTCTTCCTTTTCTTTCCACATATCCCAATTTTTTTCTTTTGAGTATAGTAATGTCTTTTCAGATTGTGTGCCTGAAGGCAGAGAATGTTGCTTTCTATTGATCCCTAAGCCACTTTCCATCTGAAGCATCTATGTTTTAAGTAAATACAATAAAATAAACTTCTGCTCTTCCCCAACATACTATATATGTTGGAACACACCTTCCATCAGGCCCAGCCAGCATGACCAGACTATAATTTATGCCTGCCTGAAAAGTGTCTTTTTAGAAAGTAGTTCTGCTTAAATATTCTGCAAAGAAATGTGAATTCCTCCTTCCTTTTTCCTATTTGTCTGTTTCAACTTCTAACTCCAAAGTGTCTTCATGTTTTTGCTAGAGTAGCATTCTCTGTTAAACATCTGTCCATGGGAGGCAGTTACAAGCAGTGAGGAAAGCAACACTTAACCATCTGTTTTAAGGTCACACTATTTAATTTGGCAATCTTGATGGAAGCCAGAAATTCCGAGTTATTATTCATTCTTGAAGGCCATTTCTGAACTCCTTTACATTCCTCCCTCCTATTGCTGTACCAGCATCCTGTTTTCACCATTTGTTCTAAGGCAGATGGGTCTGTGATACCTATAAGTAAGGTCTGAAGGAAACCACCTAATTGGGTAACTCCAGTATCAGGGACACAGGAGTTCTGAATGAAGGACATATTTAATTTATGTATTTATTTATGAGATTGATAGGCCACCCCAATCTGTTATGACTCTTATTAGTCCTATCTACCTTGAGCAACATTCACAAGTGCAATCTTTTTCAGGTTTACTCATAAATAAGTTCATTTACATTCAGTGGAGCTTAAATAATCACATATGTGATTGCAGCCTAAATATTTTTTTTAATTTTATTCACCATTATTTAATCATCAAAATCCAAAATCAGAACTTCATTTTTGTGTGTTACTTCCTGATAAGCTGTCTAAAATGTATAATGGGGTATCAAATGTCTGCTGGAAATGTTTACAGGGTGAAGGAACTTTCTGTCATTTAGGGTGGACTTGTGGAAAAGCTAAGAAATTCTGGAATCAAATATGTATTATTATGCAAAAGATTCTCAAAGTGGACTTACAACGGAAACCAGAGCTGTTTCTCTTGGGTTTGATGGACCAACAGCTTGAGAAGCAACATGGAACTCTCTTATATATGATAACAGCAGCCTAAATCTTTTAAGAAGCTTTCTAGACTCATGGACGTTTACTCCCCACTGGCAGTAAATTCCATAAATTAAATGATGAGTTATATGAAAAAAAAAAATCCTTTACTCTATTTTGACTGACTGGCAATCGATTTCTTAAGTACTAGGGGTTAAGTATGATTAAAATCAAAATTATTCTCTGGCTTTAGTTATGTATTAACTGGGGCATGTTTGTGTTTCTGCTCTCCCAGGCTTGGTCCCTGGAATGCATCTACAGACATGGAACTGAACACTGTAACTCTACAAGTAGGAAACGGGGGGAAAAAAACTAAGAGAGGAACACAGGGGAGATAGACAGCATGGGGGAAAGGTTACCAGAAAATATTTTGCAGACACAGAAGCAAAACTCAAAGTATAGCTAGTTGCAGAGTCATGAAGAAGTTATTGGCAAATACAATAAATAACTTGTTTTAGTGTAACTGATCTGGGTCCTTTTATATAGTTTCATTTGAAATGTGGTGATGGAAGTTTATGAACAGGACCCAGCCATGGTCAGACACTTTTCTCTCTCTTGCATTACGGAGCAAGGCCTGAAGACGCCAGCTGTCTTGGACTTTGTGGTGGCCCATCTAATTCAGTGTGCAAATGCTGGAGAGAAGTAAAGCTACTACACAACCTCATTGGTGAAAAGGGGTGAGCTCAGGGAGGTGGGCTGATACTTCTTGCTGTTGCTTGCAAACCGTATTGGCAAATGTGCAAGCTGTTTGATTTTGCCTGGATTTTAGTCCACCTCCCATGTGCTACAACAACCTTTCAACCTTGTGGGGACAGTTTGCCAGATATCCTTGCTTTTTGTATAACAAGTTTGCTTTAAAAATAATGGGTAAGCACAGAATTAAAATTTGAAGTCCCAAGAACCAGAAACACTTCAGCTGGAATGTAAAGGGAGACCCTTCAACCAGGGCTTTTCAAACTGGGTTCCATGGAGCTCTAGGGTTCTTGGGAACTTGATAGGTTTCTGGGCTAGATCAAGGAGAAAAAAGTTCCCTTAAATGCCACTATATATATAGAGAGAGCGAGAGCGAGAGAGAGCGAGCGAGCGCTTCTCGATCAGGGATTCTGGGAATTTTTTTTTTTTAATCACCAGCCTAAAAAAGTTTGGAAACTCCTCCCTTAGATCTCTGTAGGGATCTAAGCCCGCAGGGTGAACCAGTGAGTATGTACTGGACTGTGAATACAGCAAGATCCAGAAAACTTTAACTCTTTAATAAATTGGTGTTACATGGACTATCTCACAAACCTCATGTGAGGAGGCTGATTTTCAACACTGATTTCACATTGTTAAGGGCTTCTGGCTGAATGCCAAACCCCGGTGACTTATTAATCTGTAATATGTCAATTAGCTCTTAAATGTCATCCTTTGTTGAGTGAATTGGACTAGATTTGATTAGTTGATTAGATACACTTCCTCCAAGAAATAGTTGATGAGGTTCCTTCAACATTCAATGACAGCTAACGTTGAGAATTAATTTAGCAGTCCCTTTAGCATCCTCCAGTATTCCATCATACCATTTTTGCTTCAGTATTTTATTGCCGCCTGACTTTTCTGGATGTTTTTAATAAATAAATATTGGTTTAACACCTTTAGCACTTTTCGCTTTTTCTGTAATTTGTGTCTGTATGTGTTTTCTGTATTTGTCTCTTTACTGCTATTTAACAGGCCTGGGCAAACTTTCAAAGTTCCAGATTGATTAGGACTAATTGGGAGTATTCAAAACAGTTAATTGAATTGAAATCATATATATTTTAATTGATTTTCCAAATCAGTTTAAATATTTGGAGTTGGGCCCAGTTCACCCAACTCGACTACTTAACCATGTTGGCATCTTTGGAAGTTTGTTCCTTTTCTTTCTAATCCATGGTATGCATTTTGTCTGAACATTAACATGTTACATGAAAGTATTTAGAATAATATTCATGTTTCCTGGAGGCACCAGAACTTCAGGCTCTCCAGTCACCTTATTCACTGGACAGGATAACAGACTTTTCCATAACTGAAAATTAAATGCACTTGTATTAGACTTTCTAAATAACTGACCACTTACATTTAGGCCTCCAATTTGATAAGAGTAAAGTACTAAGATCTCTAATCAGATCCTATATGCTATACAAAACTGAGCCCACTCACCCCACCACTTGCTATATTCACAGGCCATTTCCAATGGAGAGTAATTCTGGCCTGCTGTTGCTATGTCTCAGTCTCACCTGCTGTACTTTGCAATCTGCATGTTGGGAAACAAGGGGTTGGGATAGGGAGTCACCACTCATCACCCCCTAATTGAAAGCAAGAGGCAGGTCAGCCATGAGAGCACACCTTCTTTTTCAAGCAGAGGTGCAGGGAGAAAAGATCTTTATTAGCAAAGAGTACCAAGAAAGGCTTAAAATAAACATTTATGACTCCTCTCCATCCCCACAGACTCTGGGTGGGGTCAGTAGGATAAAGAATAAACCCAATATAAATAATTAAAACAAATGAACAATCAAATAAGCGTCATAGGTTACCAACAAATTAACAAAACTGTTCTAACCTATATGCAAAAAACAAACATTTCAATCCCTGAGAGTAGTCCACAGTGTGGGGCCACAACTAAGAAGGCCTGTAATTTGATCACTATCCCAAGCACCTTGTGAGGGGGGCATGATCCACACCAGGCTGTCTCTCAAGTACCAGTTGGGATAGGCACATTCAGTTCTGACAACTCCAAGTAAGAATTTACCAGGCTTCATCACTGCTTTGCTATCAATGACAAGCAACTGATGGGTGTGTGTTAAGCTGCTGGGGTGAGATACTCACAATTGTGCTAGACATCCCTGATCAGAGGTTATCGCTCATCCTGGGAATTCTACTGCTGGCTATTCTGAACAGTAAACAGCTGATGAATACTTCTGGAAAGTACCCAATGAATCCAAACCGTTTTTTCCTGCTGCAGCCTCACATCTCCTAAAATTGGCTTCCAGGGGCTAAGAGACTTTACAGAGTAGATCTGGGCAGGATAAGCACAGGAAGTTGCAAGGAAAGGGAGCAAAGCCAAGGTGTGTTGCTGAATCAGAATCCCATTTGTGTAATATCATACCCCCTTTGCATCCATTCTAGTCATACGTATATTACAAAGAAGCATTTTTCCCACAGGGCCTAAACTGCTAATATTGTTTTGGAATGACATCTATGAAAAGTTTTTTTTTTAATGCTAGCATACAAGCATAGTTGAATCATCTAGATTCAAGTATGCATTTCTTTTCATTTGAATAATAAGCAAAGTACATTAACATTTACTTTGGGTATGGTTTAATGATGAGTGATTGATGCATTGCCAGCTCATAAAATCTGATCAGTATCAACTAGTTAGCAAGAAGTTAATCTATTCGCATTGTTTTGATATACCCACTCATATATATGCCATAAAGAACATTTAAGGAGTCAGTGTTACTAAAGCAGAAAATATGTATTATAAAAATCAACCTTAGAATTGGGATGTTGACTAAATAATATGATTGTTCCTCCACTGTGACAGTTGTAAAATAAGGCAGACATTTTGCAAATAGCTGAGAAGTGGTAAAATATTTGTAGGAATTAGATTTCAAAAGTCGTTATTTATTGCAATTGTCTATCTTGTGATGGACAGTTGATAATGTTCTTTTATTGAACCCAAACTACAGATGTCAGTGTGATCCACAATTAATTCTTGTTGAAATCCACCTACAGCTAGAACACTCCTAGGATCCTCAGTGGGTTGCTTTCAGTTCAGTAACTCACTTCCAAAAGCTGTTCTCTTTGAGTTGTGGCAACTAGACTGTTGACCCAAAGTAAACTATAAGTGGTTTTTTTTTACTCTATTTCATTCAGGATAGACTGAAGAGATATTTATCAGCTCACTTTTATGGGTCAACCTGATTTACTTAGGCTACAGGCATACAGGCTTACCTGAAATTAATGACATGTATAACACACTATAAACCAAGCAATAAGCATTTAACATGAAAATGTTAAGCATGAACATGTTAAAAGTACTGAATGATCTGAATGAATGTTTTGTATCCACTTCTTAAACTGTGCTAATGAGGGGGCTTGTTTCAACTCCACTGGAAATTTGAGACCAGCCACGGCAAAAGCAGAATTAGGTGCTGAAGTCAACCATATCTGTAGCAGGACCCTTACCAGATGCCCAATTGATTACCTTGATAGTTTGGGCCTAAACTGTGAAAGGTTTTATATGCTATGCTGAGGACTCAACAGTTAGGTGGGACATGTGAGAGGCACCATTTACTCCCTGGGGTGACTTACTCTGAGCCAGGTGCAGCTTCTAGACCCATCCTCAAAGGTTGCCTACATAGGGTGTATTACAGTACTCCTATTTTAAAATTACTAGCACATGAATCACAGAAGCAAGAATGGTTTCCTCCTTATAGTTGCACATCTGCTTTATTAGCTAAAGCTGATTAAAGACCCTCCTTGCCATTGACAGTTTGAGGCTGTCAGGAATCAAGACTTGATGTACAAGGTTGAAAAGCTGATCCTTATGGGGAAGTAGAATCCCATTCAGAATAGCGATATATTTCCTGGAGCCAGAAAGATGCTCCCTGGAATCAGTAACAATTCTGTCTGACAGATTTGGTTACGTAGAGTCACTGAATCAAGCAAGGTTTAAAAAAAGATAGCAAAAGTTTATTTATTTAGTTTGTTTATTTTCTATCCCACCCTTATTATTTTTATTTTTATAAATAACTCAAGGCGGCAAACATACCTAATACTCCTTCCTCCTCCTATTTTCCCCACAACAACAACCCTGTGAGGTGAGTTGGGCTGAGAGAGACTGGCCCAAGGTCACCCAGCCAGCTTTCAGGCCTAAGGCAGGACTCGAACTCTCGGTCTCCTGGTTTCTAGCCTGTTGCCTTAACTACTAGACCAGACTGACTCTCTCAAGTGCATGCATTAATTTAAAAAAAATAGCAAAAGTACTTGTCATATCCAGTTTGTGCCTCTCCTCCCTCAATATAATTTAAAGGTGCAAAAGCATGCGAATTGCTTTTTGTACTTAAAAAGTTTCTTAATACAAAACAATATATATACACCACATTTTTGTTCCTGTCAAAGCGCACTGCAAGTTCTCCCTTAGAAAAGAATCAACAAATGGGGAACATTGCTGCAGTATGAATTTTATTGAGACAGTAGTCCTATTCCAACTTGCCTCAGGGCAAATCCTATTCAACACAGAAGCATTTATTTCCAGATAGACCCACTTTACCTTTAAAAAAACCAAACAAAAGAAAACCAAACAAAAACATATAGGTTTATGGTTTGGCAATTGCCACCCATTTAGTCATAAGGTAACTATTGTGTGCCCCATAGCCATGATAACCTAATTTTTGGGAACCAAGGTTCTTTCAGACAAAGCTTTTACTTGTATATTGCAATCATTCTGTCTGCTTCCCAGAACTGGACAAGTAGTTAGAGCTACCGGTTCTGGCCAGCAAAAATCCAGACAGCCATTCTAAGTATCAAAGGGTTGGAGTTTCCTTCTTCTCTTTGCTGCCACCTGTTGTATCTGGATAATTGCAGTCCAGATCTCATAGCCTTGCAGGTGGTATGGGTGATACCATCTTCCGTCTACAAATCTTCAATGTTTTCTCACAGCTGCTTTGATTTTTCTTACTTTAGGAAAAGTGTTTAGGGAACAAAAGATAAATACATAGTATCTCCAGCTGGTACTGCTAAGAGCCTTCCTTGAGCATCAAACAGGAAGTAGAAAGTAGGATTTAAAGTGGTGATGGACCATGTGTTGTAGTAGATGGGCTGCATCAGCTCAGGTCTATTGTCTAGATGAAGATTTTGCGTCCCCCCTCTACCCTACTTTGGCTGGAGGAAGAGGAATTTTTGATCTCACTTAGGCTTTTTTTTATGAACAATATTAAAATTGGGGTTTTATACTATGGTATGCATGTGTTTTTTGATTTAAAATAATAGAAAAACTGTGCTATCAATTTTTGGTGAATTCTGGATAGGTGTTGGGAGGGGGCTGCATATGGCCCTAAGGTAACAAATCTCCCACTCCAGCTATAAAGAAAAAGGTTATTACTGAAGCTGTATTTAGTTTTCTACCTTGAATGGACTTTTCTTCAGTATAGCCAGGAATGTGGTTAGCTTATGGTTCACTGCAATGTATGAACCAAGAAAATCATGTCTAAGCTAATAACAGGGAAGTATGGCCAATGGAGACCATTGCTACATTGTGCATAGGGATTGTCTGCTTAATGCAGCATTTCTCAACCAGGGTTCTGCAAGAAGTCACTAGGGGTTCCCTGGGAGATCACAATTTCTTTAAAAAAATATTTCAAATTTGGGCAACTTCACATTAAAGAGGTAAGTTTCATTATTTTAGTTTAAGAACACTGTTAGTGCATATATATATAGGCCTACACATGAAACGAATATAATAATTTTGTAACTTCTGGCCTATATGCCTGAATGTGCAGGGGTTTCCCAGGGCCTGAAAAATATTTCAAGGGTTCCTCCAGGATCAAAAGGTTGAGAAAGTCTGACTTAATGTGTTCTGTGGAACTTAGCAGTCATGGCTTATGGCAAACTTTGTTGTAAATAGCCAATTTTAATTTATTCAATAAATCCTAGTTAAATAAGCCATGGTTTGGCATGATGCATGAACCTAACCACTGGGTTATTTTTAGAAGGTCTTGGGGCTTGTTCAAGAGATGGTCATCATATCCACTGTCACCTTCCACTGAGTTATCAAACAGAGCTCTCTGCAACAAGTCAATATATCTTTTGAGAAGATATAGATGAAAAGACTATGTTAAATGGTTGTATAGATTCTCACCCTTTCAAAGTATTGACAGGACTCTCCACTCCTCTTTCCTTATCAGTGTTGTATTTTTCTTTAATGAACTGTTCTATTTAATGTAAGAACTCTAAATTAATTAATATAATATTATTGTATTATTGTTGTGTTGGTTTTTAGTGCTGCTGCTGTTTGTTTCAGTCTTAGAGGACTCTAAGCAATTTACAGTCTAAAATGTTGTTGTTGTTGTTGTTGTTTTCATTCATTCCTTGACCTGATGCCCTCCATCTGGCTTAGACTACAATTCCCAATTCCCATTACCATCATGCTATAGTAAGGTTTTATGACAAGAACTCTCTGGCCTGGTTCACAGATAAATAATTGTAACACAAATAATGGGATGTTTTCCTCCTGTTGTTAAGTTATGGAATTATTTGTGGGGAACAACAAGATAGAAAGTTCTCTTTTCACTACTGGACCTCAATGATTATTTGAAACAAAGATATTTTGGTGTGCCTGGAGTGCTTGTCTTTATGGTTATGTATCAATTGTAGAGTAGAAATATTTAAAAGGATACCTGCTATGAAATGGATATTGGGGCCGGAAAATATGCTAGGGAATTATGGAATATCTGGCATAGAGATGCCTCAGATCATATTCCAGATGTCAAACGCAGGGAATGAAAGAAGTGTAATTCTTAACAAAGGAATTTCTCTGAAGGGTTTTGGAATTTTAAAGGCCTTCAAATGTACCACTGCTGAATAGATGTTCTTTTCACTTGTGAGATGCCAATTCCCATGTTGTCCATTTCCAGCTCCTCCCCAAAAATACTTATTCTGGTGTCATAGCAGAGGAACATTAGCTATATTATCAGTGATGGTAAACTATGGAAAGGTGATGCTATGCCTAGCCTTGACGGTTGTTTTTTCTGCCTGTAAAATCTGTATGACAAGGCATGCCTGGAACCCTTCCTTGCTTGCTGCTGTCCCAGGAGAAGACAGATCTTCCAATTATCTTTTGTCTTGCCATGTAGCCATGAAAGACCCTGCTCTAGGTGTTAAACACTGAAGGAGTTACCTAAGTAATATACTTCACAACATGAAAAGCAGAGAAAGATTGTATACATGGCACACTAAATTTTACATAAAGCCATATGCCCTTTAATGTAGTAGCCTGGTTATATCAAAGTGGGTGTATTCAGACATTACTGTAAGCTCATGTGGTTTGGTTACTCTGAAGTATGAGCTCAGCCACTATGGTCTGTAAATCATATTTTATTTTTTAGAGTTATGTGCAAACCAGTCACCTATGCCTTCACTGCTAGAATAAAGAATGGCTTAATTCATTGGGCTAGCCAAGTCACCTTGTCTGCCTCCTGAAGAATCTGTATAACGACCAAGTAGCAAGAGTAAGAACAGACCACGGAACAACGGACTGGTTTAAGATTGGGAAAGGAGTATGGCAGGGCTGTATACTCTCACCCTACCTATTCAACTTGTACACAGAACACATCATGCGACATGCTGGGCTTGAGGAATCCAAGGCTGGAGTTAAAATCACTGGAAGAAACATTAACAATCTCAGATATGCAGATGATACCACTTTGATGGCTGAAAGTGAAGAGGAACTGAGGAGCCTTATGGTGAAGGTGAAAGAAGAAAGTGCAAAAGTTGGCTTGCAGCTAAACCTCAAAACAAACCAAGATTATGGCAACCAGCTTGATTGATAACTGGCAAATAGAAGGAGAAAATGTAGAGGCAGTGAGAGACTTTGTATTTCTAGGTGCAAAGATTACTGCAGATGCTGACTGCAGTCAGGAAATCAGAAGACGTTTAATCCTTGGGAGAACAGCAATGACAAATCTCGATAAAATAGTTAAGAGCAGAGACATCACACTGACAACAAAGGCCCGCATAGTTAAAGCAATGGTGTTCCCTGTAGTAACATATGGCTGCGAGAGCTGGACCATAAGGAAGGCTGAGAGAAGGAAGATCGATGCTTTTGAACTGTGGTGTTGGAGGAAAATTCTGAGAGTGCCTTGGACTGCAAGAAGATCAAACCAGTCCATCCTCCAGGAAATAAAGCCAGACTGCTCACTTGAGGGAATGATATTACAGGCAAAACTGAAATACTTTGGCCACATAATGAGAAGACAGGACACCCTGGAGAAGATGCTGATGCTAGGGAGAGTGGAGGGCAAAAGGAAGAGGGGCCGACCAAGGGCAAGATGGATGGATGATATTCTAGAGGTGACAGACTGGGGGTGGCAATGACCGACAGGAAGCTCTGGTGTGGGCCGGTCCATGAAATCACGAAGAGTTGGAAGTGACTAAACAAATAAACAACAACAAAAGCAAAGGTGCAAAAATCCAGATAACCATGAGAAACAGGAAAGACTTTTCTATAAATCTACCCAGTATAGATTAAGATGTTAACGGGAGGGAAACCCATCCCCACGTAGTACAGCTCAGCCATCAGTATCATTCTGGGGCTATAATTTGGGGGCAAAACTATGCATTGTGTCTTCATTCTGATTGTCTGATGATCCTTGCCCCCAGCTTGGCTGTGTATTGTAAATAACACTTTTCGAGAGTGTTGTACATAATATCTGGTGACTTAGTTTACAAAGTTACCTAGTTTGCAAACAGAAGCAGCAGCAGCTGAGCAGAAATATTGTTCTGCCCATGCATGGAGCCAACCCACCTTTGCTGCTTTAGTCAATTAGCTCTGGGTGAAGGAACAGTCAAGGTCCACTGAATGAGATATAGGAGGTTGCTACCTGAACAGTACTGTGAGTGCTGGGCAGTCAGCCAATGAAGCTTTGGAAAGGTGGTAGCTAATTAGCTGCAGGTTACAGTGAGAAAAAGTCATTCAAACCTGGAGTCCCTACAGCTGGGGACAAATGAAAGCAGATGGGCCTTCCAGGTCTCTTCTGTTGGCTTCACTTCTGGGCTTAATGCCACTGCGTTAGCCTCTCGCCTTGCTTTCTCGCCCCATTTTATAATGTAATTTAGCATGCCTTGCTGGGATGTGTTGTAAACATGATGAAGCAAATGTAACTAGGGGTGCAAAGGCAGGCTGAAGCAATAAGTGCTGAGAGTGGTAAACTTCCCTCACCATCTTCTTTGAAAGGACATTTCCAGGGTTGCATATTCAGGGTTCACCATGGACATTTCAAATGTGTCCAGACCCTTCCAGTTGCCAGGGTCCCCCCTCTCAAACTCTGAACAGTGAAACCGAAAATGCAAATGGGGGTGACTGCACAGAGGTTGTAAGTGTCGCTGCTGTTTTTAAGTGATACTTTCTGTTCCCCATTGCTAACTCTGCAGTGCATGGATGATCAAAAATGGGTGAAGATAGTTGTCACTCTGCTTGCAGGTGTCTGCATATCTTTCGTTTTAACATGTTACTCCTTTTATCCTAAACATTCGGAGTAGGATAACTCAACCTTCCCTAACCTAGTTCCCATAATGCCAGCCAGCATGGATAATACATAAGGAGGTCATCAAGATAAATACATCTAGGTTAGCTTATTTATTTATTTAACTGATTTGTATGGCTGCCCACCTCAGCAAGTGACTCTGGATGGCAAACAATATTAAATTAAAATTAAGAACAATTAAAACCATAAAGGGGGATTAAATCCAAGGGGATTCCATCTCCCCTTGGATTTAATATTTATTATTTATGTTTTTAAAACTCTGACTGAGGCTTAGATGTTTTTATTATCTTTTTTATTGTAAACTGCCCAGAGTCCCCCATTGGGGGAGAGGGGCGGTAATAAAAATCTAAATAATAATAATAATAATAATAATATTATAATAATACAAAAATTAAAACATATAGCAGCTGAGGAAGTTATCAAAATCAACAGTCCCTAACAGAAGCAGGAGATGGGCCCCTTCACACATACAGGGCCTCAGGCCTGGGCACTAAATGAGCTGAAAGGAATAATAATAATATCTTGTAACACTTTTTTTTACCAGCAGAGGTATAGTTCTTTCGGTCCAAAAAAGTCTAGACATGGGCTGAGTTCGGCAGCCTTAATGTGGTCTGTTTTCTGTGATGTGTGAATCAGTCTTTGTGGACTGGAAATCACAGTATATAGTTTACCATTGGGTGAACCCTAACCATTATATATTACTCAAAATACTTGCTTAAAATAAACCATGGGTTAGAATGGTATGCAAACATAGCCAGGATATCTTTGTTCATGTACAAACATGTAAGAAACCAAAATTCCCAACAACACCGACTTTTCCAAAATGTAACAATGCAAACATCAGTCCTTATTCATAAGGTCTCCTCTTTTATCTTCTCACCATTCTTTTATCCGACATCAAATAAACTTATTCTCCACTTTGCTGTGATTCTTGATCCATTTCAGAAGTTTGGCTATAGGAAGAAGCAATTCGTCATAAATGCCTACTAATTGCAAACCATACAGAAGCATAAAGGAACTCCAGAACAGCACAACTCACAGCATTTTTCGACACGTGCACTGCGTTCTTGAGGGCAAGGGAAGACATGTAGGCTTGAACTGGAGAAGGCCTTAATCCGAGTGCTTTCATTCCAGAATGGGTGAAAATACCAGCATTTGGTTTGTCATAGACTTTTGTTCACAGATTCAGCTCCAAAGAATATACCTATGGTTTTGGTCATGGCTTCACTTGCATCTAACAGTGACACCCAAATGCCCTGCCAGTTCCTTTTTTCTGCCGCATCCCTGAGCAGTGACCTAATAGCCTTAAATCATCCTATTAATGTAGTGCCTTCCCCCTTAGACCACAGGATCCAAAGACAGCTGTAAGGTGTGTGTAAAATCTCTTACGCTTCCCTGCCCATTACACTGGAGATGAAGTCAGGTCACCAATAGTGGGTGTAGTCAGAGTGGCACTTTCAGGCTGATGCCTCAGTCAGAGAGGCCATTTCAGGCTGATGCAGGCATGCCCTTCTCTCTGGCTGGTGGTCAGCTTTCTCTGTCGCCATTCAGCTTTAGTGTCCCTAAGCAGCTGAACACAGTGCTGTATTAAAATCGTGCCAGCATCAGACTGCTAAGCTGGTCCTTACTGGTTTAGTGCAAGGCTTAAATAGAGTAACAGAAGAAAGACAGGACCAACGCCCCCTGCCCCCCTGAACTGAACCCAGTGGAATCCAGAAGTCAGCATATGCTGCCTATAGAAAGAAATGAAAGGAAAAGGAAGAGAGATAAATTCTAAGCAAAAGTCCTGCTTGTGACTCAGATTTTTTTCCCCCCTACTTTATTCAGCTTCAATGATCACTGAATAGGTGTAAGAGAAGAAGCACAGGAAAAAGCCTACAGATGATAGCTAGTGTCCAGCAGCTAGACCAGAAATTCTCTACCTACAAATACAGGACCGGTACCTTTCATGCTGCAAAGCTGTGACTGGTGGATTGTTTCCCTACCTGTTGGTGATGTGCTGAAGAGGGAATGCAGCAAAGCCAGAAGAATCAACCAACTGCTTAGCTGATCACAGGCTGCATGCGCAAAATCAGGACAGCACCCACAGGACTGAAGCAGAGGCAGGTTGAAGATCAGCTGGGGGGCTGCAGAGGTCATGTGCAGATAGTTTTCGGCTTGTTGAAGGATGGGTGGAAAGCACTTCAACTCAGTAATAGGGAAAGGCCCTTTTCAAGCAACCTACAAGGCAGTTTTCTTTCTAAAACATAATTTAGTAGGAGTAAATTAATACTGAGAGTTTCAGTTCAGCAATGTCAGGAGGTTTTCCCATCCCTGTATACATTTCTCTATATATAGAATTGCAGTCTTCACTTCCGGGATGGCAACTCTTTTGCAGAGCTCAGCTTAAAAGCATGTCTCAGCTGCAGTTTAATAGTTTAATAAATAATGAAATGCTGTATTGGAATGATTTATAAAGATGTAAGCTGAGCTATGAGGGTGATGTGAAAAGCTAATGTAAGGGGGACAGAAAATCTTACATTTGAACTCCTAAATATTGTCATATGGATGCATTCTTCAGAGGCCACTTTCTTACATTAATTAAATGGGTGTGCTACTGCTGATTTTATTAGAGAAGATGAGTGAGTTTGTCTGACTGAGTGCATTATGAAATGACTTGAATCTTTGCCCAGAATACAAAATGGATGCTTTTTTTAAATTAGAAAAAGGGGATAATAATGTTTTGTTTAATTACTATTTCTTCTGTGTCTTTCCCCTTGCTGCTTTTTTGCACTTGAAGAAGTGGTAGAATACACAATTCCAACCAAACTAAAGAATTTCCAGGTTAATTCTGGTGATCTCCATCCTATTGCATGAAAATTGCTTCATGGTGGGAAAGGTTTTGTCTGAAACATCAGCTAGTCTCCCCCCTTCTCAGCATACCATCCTATTAACAATAGCAGGCCCTTGGGCCACAGAATGAAGAAGAATATTAAGTCCTCCATGGCAGATTGCTATAGAGCAGAGGTTCTTAACCTGTGGGTTAAGATTCCTTGGGGGTCCACGAACTTGGACAGGAGAAAAAAAAATCATTTTCACATATATTACTATATTGTATATTTGTTTTTTTTAATCTTTTGACAATTGAGCATACAGTAATTGGTTTCCTTTGTAATATAGTCTATATCTATGTATTTTTTCTGATGCATTTAAATATATTTTTCTGAAAAGAAGTCCGTAGGTTAAGAACCCCTGCTGTAGAGGAACACCTCTCTTACTACTGAGCATAATTAAGGAATGTTCAGTTTGTTGAACTACTCTTCCCAGGATCCCTCTTCACTAATCATGACTGCTAAGAGTTGAAGTTCAGCATTAACTGAAGAGTCATGGGTTCTCCATCCAAAACATGCTTCTGTTTCTCTTGACCATACATGGGCGCCTCCCATCCATACTAATTTTTGTTTCCTAAGGCAAAAAATCCCAAACATTGCCACTGTGGTTGCTCTGCAATGACATTTTTGAGGAATGATGAAAAGAACTGCAAGTATCTCATAGAGGTATTCAAAGATAAGATAATATCAGGGGCTGTGTTCCTTTCCTAATGATCCCTTTGAAATGAACCTATTTCACCGGTAAGGAATGTACCTTTTTTACAGGGCACACATGCTAGGTTATACAGCATAGTAAAATCTATTTCTTAAGCACTTGAAATTCAGGTTAATCGTGTTCTGGTGTGGCTTGTAAACTGCTAAATTTTAAATATGTATGTTCATATAGCAAACCAGTCAGGAGTTTCTTCATGTGAAAACTGGTTCTTTGGTTGAAAGGACCTTCCAGTTAATTCTGAGACAAGTCATTCTGGCTTGTGGTTATCCTACTTCTGTTGTTCTCATAGACTTACATTCCATAAGCTCTCGTTTTTCATTCCCTCTGGCTATTATGAAGGAATGATTTACTTTTGGCAATCTGGTGATGGCACACCCATCTTTCTCATCAGCTAAGAATGGATTCCAAGTCACCATCTGGGAATTGTTCTTCATCAGTAAACACAGTAAATGTTATATAAGATATTATGTATTTCCATAACAAGAAATGAGGAATTGCAAATCATCCATTTGGCTTTAAGGGGAAGGAAGAAGATGGGGGAACACAAGTCTATCAATTGTTAGATTCGTATTTATGAGATACCATGTTCATTCCTCAGTTGCTTGTACTTTAAGTAGAGATATATACTGTAAACTCAAATATCAAGACCATATCTGGCTTCCCAAATCCTTTGGTAGAAACCTCTCCTACACAATAGTGTAGGGACAGCTCTCCAGATCCCAAGCCAGGACTCTTAGATGTATCCCTCCCCCCTGCCCCCAAATGATGAGTGCACTCAGGCACAAATCCTCCTCCAGTTATGGCAATTGAGGACAGATCTATCTATCTATCTATCTATCTATCTATCTATCTATCTATCTATCTATATCTAATTTATCCCCGCCCATCTCCTCCCATCGGGGGACTCTGGGTGGTTTACAACAATCGATTAAAACCATAACCATAAATACAGAGACTAAAATACAATAATAAATAATATAAATAGAGGTAAAAATAAAGAGGAGGGCAGACAAAGGGTCACAGAATATCTTCTTTTCCTGATGCTGCCAGAACAGCATTTCCTCGGTCACTGCAAAGTATCTCTTCCCTGACTTGGGAGAAGAATTTGCTGCTATTTGTTAGCAGGTTGCTAGGAAAGCCTTTGGCCCAGGAGAGATCAGAAAAGTCACACACCAGGCATTTCTATAAAAATAATTTTATTTACAGAAAGCAAACATATTTACAGGCTCTCAGTGAGAGCTGCTTAACTCTCTACATGCCTACACAGAAGGGAAACTGAAACTAAAACAAGTCCAGGCAAGTTCTTCTCCCCAGGTGCAAAAATTAACATCCAAAAAGAAGACAGTTAAATTCAACCTCTTCACCCAGCCAAAATGATTAGTTACCATAGTAACCTTAATCTGTAGTAGAAAACATATTAACACTATTGCTGCTGATTGAAGTGACAGCTGTCAGCTCCTTCCTTCCATGCTGCTGCTGCTGCTGCTGCTGCTACTTATTATTATTATTATTTTAAGAACGAAAGGGTGAGTTAAAAGGGAAACCAAGGAATGAGAGTCCCAAGGTAGCCGCTTCTCCTGCCTTCAATTTTTGTATGCCACTGCTGCCAAAATTGCTGCCAAATTTTAATTTTTTTATATGGCCAAAGGGGTGAAAGTATTAAATAAATGGTAATATTATTAACTGCATTTAAGTAGTTACAATTAATTAGGTTTACCAGTTGAATTACATGTTTGGTGTTTGGCTGGTTATGAGGAGGTTGGTATTTACCAACAGCTGAACATACCCAGGCTATGACGAGTAATGCATGTTCCTTGAAGTATGTTAATTTCTTTTTAGTTGCAGGTCAGAGATGAGTCCAAGCTGAGCTTAATAAACACAGTCACTTCACCTCTTCTGTATGGCCTCTGCATACTGTAAATGAACAACACACTGGCCAACCCACCTTTTGGATTGCAACTCCTGGAAAGGCCAAGTTAAACCCTCAGCCCCCAAAATTGCCCCCCCCCCCCTTGTCTAAAGGGCTGAGACTGGCTATTTGCTAGGCAATCATAGAAACTTGAGCTTCAGGCTATCTCTACATACAATTGATAAAACCAAGCTAAAAGGTTCCATGGAATATGTCACTTTGAGAAAGTGTTTTGCAGTTTAGAATGGTACTTAATCAGCCTAGAATTAGAATGTATTCTCATAAGCCAGGAGTTCAAATTCTATTCTGCTTTCCTCAGTGACATTATTTTTGAATTGTCAAATGTACATTATTGTGGCATTTGACATGACATTGAACCGTGGGATTATGTCTTTGACTCCACAGATAAAATAGGAATGACAGATATGATTTTTTTTTTGAAGCAACATTAGCACCGAGATAAGGCTGGCTCAGACATATTTCTAAAAAACATTTTTACCTAACAGATATTCCAGATAACCAACCTTTTTGTCTCTGAGCCCAAGACTGATCTGGGCTGTTTTGACTGTTTTTCAGATCTATTCAAACATCAGGTTATAAGCAAGGTCATGTTTGTATTAGAGCTGTGAAACATTTTGGATTTGATTCGACAAAAGGACTTTTGAATGTGCAAAGGCTTAAATGTAGTAGTTGTCTGTAACCCCTTAAACAACAATGCCTAATGAGGTAGTTGCAATGCAATCCAAGTAAAAGATATAGTTGTTTCAAAAAGCCGCAGAGTTTTGTCTGTCTGTCTGTCTGTCTGTCTGTCTAATTTATATAGCTGCCCATCTCACAAAGCAAGTGACTCTGAGAGGCATACAACAAAGCTAAATCAATTTAAATACCTAAAAACCATTATCATTATTAATTTTTAAAAACATTAAAAACTATAAAAACCGAACCAAAGCAACCCCGTCCCCCTAAAAAAAGTAGATGAAGGGATGTTAATAATAATGGAACCACCTCACTAGTTCACTTGTTACCTGGGGTCCCTGGGCCTGCTGGTATAACCAGGACTTGTAGGACCTTTGGAAGCTCAGCAGTGATGAGGCCAACCTCACCTCAGGGGGCAGAAGATTCCACAATGTGGGAGCTACCGCAGAAAAGGCCCACTGCCTAGGGTCCGCCAAATGTAGTTCCCTAGATGACAGAACCCGTAGCATGCCCTCTCTGCTGGATCTGGTAGGATGGACAGATGAAATCAGGGAGAGGTGGTCCCTCAAATAGCCTGGTCCCATGCTGCATTCATGGGCCCCATGAACTCAGCTACACTTATTTGGAATCAAATCCAAAATGCTGCAGAGCCCTTTGTAAGTTTGTAACTTTAGAGCTTATAGAGAACTACATGCGCCAATCAGCTCTTGCCCTTTCTGGGCAACTGCTGAGCACAGAGTATTATCAGCCAGTCAATGCTTGGTTGCCAGCCAGTAACTGTATGCTTTCAGATCTATGCCTAAATGGATATTTCTTCACCATCTCCATGAGAAGGTTAATGTTCTTCTTCTTGCATTTCTTCCTCTTAATTTCAGGGTCTGCTTATTTTGCACTGAACTTAGAGTACCCAGTTCTTACACCAAAACCTATCAGTTCATGATATAATGCAAGGTTTTGTTTTTCAGGCAGCTTGTTGGAGAGCCGTAAGCTCATTTGGGCTGAGAGGGAGTAATTGGCCCAAGATCACTCAGCTGGCTTCCATACCTAAGGGAAGGCTAGAACCTGGATCTCCCAACCCCTGGTCCAGCATCTTAGCCACTTTGCCATGCTGGATCTCCATCTGTCAAAAAATAGAAGACAATAAACTGTGGGCAATTTCCCCATGTTCCGGTGCACACCACAAGGGTAAGCCCCCAGTGCCTTCAACCTTCTAATGCTAGTGTGCTAGCACTTCTGCGCTTGACTCCACTTCCCTTATTATACTAGCCCTATAGGAGCCGGGAGATAGGCAAGCCAAGAATACCTCCAGCAAGAGCACAGTCTGTCTTTTCAAGATCAATGCTTGATACACTCCCATTTCTGAAGCAGGATTTGCTGCCTTGAAACCATATTTCTCTGTTCACAGATAGGATGCAATGGCATACAGATAGATCGACATAGCTTGCAATTACAAGCCTCCAATGATAACACGAAATAGTCAATTGGTGGAAGTGCTCATCTAAACCCATACCAAGACTGCCACTTCATCTGGAAGATCTCAAAATGTCTGTAAGCCATTGCCCTAGGGGGTATATTAAAAGGAGGCAGAATTCCAGTCGGTAGCATTTCCATGTGATGGTATAGGCACTTAAAGCTATTTTTCAGTATGCACACTGGCTATGCTACTAGGTGTTGTATATAAACAGATATCCATCATACTATTCCCTTTGGGGGGAAGCAACATTAACCAAAGGGTGGAAAGGGAATAAGACACAATAAGCCAAACAAACTAAAGGGATGAGAAATAGAAACTTAGTTAAATCTAGTTTACATCAACACCGTTCTCTATACCACTTTATACCTTTCTACAGTATTCCTGCAAACCATCCCTGCTCCTGCTACATTTCTACATTATATCATACATGGTCTTTTGTTCTTTATAATTCTTTTTATTTATTTATTTATTTATTTGGCAAATGTGTATGTCACCCATTTACTGATGGAACTCTGGGCAGTGAACAAAAAAAATAAGAACATGGTACAGAAATCAATTAAAAGAGCTCCATGGGGCAAATTCCTTATCAACATGCCCAGGCCTGGGGCCCTGAATGTGTGCAGGGACCTGTTTCTCAGTTGTGTTAGTGATTTGGGTTTGTAATTTTTTGGCTGCTTTGTGTTTTAACTTTTGTAATGTTTGTAATTCTTTTTCTTTTCTTTAAATTCTGTTCACTGCCCAGAGTTACTCATTGAGATGGGCAGCCATATAAATGGGATAAATGAATAAATAAAACATGTCATACCTGGACTCCATTAACATCCTGGCCCCAGTCCCTGGGGGAAAAGTCTTCCACAAGGGTGTTCTCTAAGGCAGGCACTGTAACACAGATGGCACACTTCCTAGGATCTCCCAGGTAACACGGCTTCACCTGGAGTATGCCCACTCTGCTGGATCTAGTGGGGCAGGCAGAACCCACCAGGGATAGGCAGGGTAAATAATGTGGTCCCATGCCATCTAGGAGTTTTAAGGTGACAACCAGCTCCTTGAACTGCATCCAGAAGCCTACTGAGAGTCAATGCAGCTCATATAGCAGGGCTGTTATATGGGTGTACTGTGGTATATCCAATACCCCATGTGCCACTGCATTCTGGACCAGCTGAAGCTTCTGCATACTCTTCAAGGGCAGCCCCATGCAAAGCATGTTGCAATGATCCAGTCAGGAAATGATTAGGGCATGAGTAACCATGAGCAATACTTCCTGATCTAAGAATGAGTGCAACTGGTGCATAAGATGTATTTGTGCAGAGAACCTCCTGGCCATGACTGACATCTGCTCCTTGAGCAGTAGCCATAAGTCTAGGAGGACCCCTAAATTGTGGACTAACTCAGTCCATCCAACAAGCATAGGTTTTCTTGGTTTTCCCTTTCCTCTTCACTCATTCAGTTTTCTTCATTTACTTGGTTTGCAACTTGACTCTTACTAATTCTTTCTATATGGCCAGACCACCTCAATGTACAGGAAGTCCTTGCTTATTGACCACTCATTCAGCAACCATTCAAAATTACAACAGTACTGAACAAGGAGACTTATGACCTGTCCTGGAAGTTGTGGCTGTTGCAGTGCCCCTGTGGTCTTGTGATTGTAATTCAGGTACTTGGCAACCAGCACGCATTTACAATGGTCACAGCGTCCTGTGGTCATGTGATCACCATTTGTGACCTTCACAGCCAGCTTCTGACAAGCAAAGTCAATGGAAAAACTGGCAGGAATGAACTGCAAGTTGTATTTAACGACCCGTGGTGATTCACTTAGCGACCGCAGACAGAACTGATGAAAACTGGCAGGAATGAACTGCAAGTTGTGTTTAATGACCCATGGCGATTCGCTTAGTGACTGCAGCCAGAACTGATGAACTGATGCCGTAAGTCGGGCATGGTCATGTGACCGTTCACTTTATGACTGTGTTGCTTATTGACGGAGTTGTCAGTCCCAATTGCTGTTGGTAAGGAAGAACTACCTATACTTCTTTTGTAATCATCTTCACTTTTGTCTTCAAACCACGTTCATTCCGCACCTATTCATTCCTGATCTTTTTTTCCCTTCTTTTACCACATACACACTTAAGTACCCCATTCCCACTGCATTTAGCTTACTTTTATGTTTTTCCTGACATACCCAACTCACTTCCTTATACCAAAGTAATAAAAAGAACGCTCTTCCAGCCAGCCATTTTTGCTTTTTTCAACAAGCACTGATTCTTAGCAACAGACCACATATTACCCACTATCTTTCTACCAGCATTTGCACATCTTAAATTTTCTCCAATTACTCATCTTTAGTAAACATTCTATACACATTTTAGCCATTTATGTATAATCTGCAATCACTCATTCCATTGTCCCTGTCAAATACAGCTTGGTCTTAGAAAAATCAATTTTCAGATCCGTACACCTTGTTGTATCATACAATCTATCTAACATTCACTGCAGATCATTTGGATTCTCAGCCAGTCTGCACTCATAAGTACATAAGCATTCCTTACATATTTATCCATGAATACATTAAACAATGTATTTTGATCACACCTCCATATTTCATTCAGTGCTAAATGCTGAGTCATTTGATATGCATTCCATTTACTTTCATGCATGTTTTACTTTCATTATTTATTTATTTATTTAATTTTTATCCCACCTTTATTATTTTTATAAATAACTCAAGGTGGCGAGCATATCTATTACTCCTTCCTCCTCTTATTTCCCCCCCAGCAACAACCCTGTGAGGTGAGTTGGGCTGAGATAGAGGGACTGGCCCAAGGTCACCCAGCTGGCTTTCAGGCCTAAGGCGGGACTAGAATTCACAGACTCCTGGTTTCTAGCCCAGCACCTTAACCACTAGACCAAAATATTGCTCTTATCATGGCTCTAGTGTTTTTAATAGATCTCCTTAAATGAGGAGTTTTAAGTTTAGAAACTACAGAAAATGACACTTTGTGAAATCTTCAGTTAAATTTACTTTGATTGTACTTCCTGAAAAAAAATCTTAATATCAGCATTGTTTAAATCGAAGAAATCATTGTTCAGTCAGTAGAACAATGTACTCTCATTACAGTTATTTTAGTTAATAGTATATGTGATCATTATTTCAGTTTTAAAAATGATATTTATTATACTTCTTCACCTCCACCCACCTTTCTTTTCTTAAATGTCAGGATGACAGGGGAAGAAATGAGTCATCATTGTCTTGATTAATACAATCTCAAGTAATGTTTTACAAGCACTTAAGAGCTCCCAAAAATCTTAATTACCTTGTGGTGGGGCAGATTTTAAAGAAAAAGAAACATACCTGCCCCAGTTAAAGACTGCCCTACATGAATAAGCAGGGCTTTGGGAAGAAATACTTTAAAGCTGGATATATTTCTAAGTCAGGTTCTTAACCAAAATGATTAAATTTGCCTCGAGTCCTTCTCTCTCCCCTGTTTTTAATAAGAATAACCATTTGATTTCACATCAAAAAATTCAATAGGATTGTGAAGAGGAAGGAAAATAGGAATGTTTGTCCTTTTTTTTTTCTTTTGCAGTTTTTAAAATGAGTACAGCACATGCTATGCATAGGGTGCTTTGCATAGTAATGTAAAAAAAAGGGGGGGAGTTCCAGTTTCTGAGGCTTTATAATCTACATTGGGGTGTCTGCAAGGCATGGTCAAAAAGGTTAAGATGACAGTTCAAGCCCTGTATGTTTCTGTGCATCATGCAAAACCCATAAAAAACAGGTAGAACTTTGTACTGTCGCAGCCACCATCTTACCTTTTTTGACCATACCCAGTGAACACCCCTGAATCTAAATCTCAAAGAGGGGATGAAAGCAGCAAACAAGAAAGAGAGGTGTTGGTAAGATGCAACGAAAGAGTGGAATGGGGGATGCCTGTATAAAAATATGAGGTTTCTTATTAAGTCTTTGTTTCTCTCACAGGAGTGAAGGTTCAAGTTAAATACTTCATGAGGAAAGCTGGTTCTGGAAGAAGAATTTGAAGGACTTTATCATGTCCTGGGAGACAATTTCATTCCCAGAAGCTGGTTCAGCTGATTAATTTAAGGTTAGCCTGTTGTAGATCAAACAGCAGCCTTCTAATGATTTTCTTAGCATCTTTCCACAGTCTTCCCTGGCCAATAGACTTCTTCATTTTGGCTGCAAAAATTAAGGAAACACCATCACCACCAACTATGGAACTTCTGTAACTGGACAAAACCAGAAGCAAGCCATTATAGCTCCTTTCTTCCCTATAGTTTTTGTTGTTTTGTTTTTGTGCCTTCGAGTCAGTTTTGACTCCTGGCGACTGCCTTGGACTAGTCCCTGCAGTTTTCTTGGCAAGGTTTTTCAGAAGTGGTTTGTCCTTGCCTCCTTCCTAGGGCTGAGAGAGTGACTGGCCCAAGGTCACCCAGCTGGCTTGGTGCCTCAGGCAGGACTAGAACTCACAGTCTCCCAGTTTCTGGCCTGGTGCCTTAACTGCTACACCAAACTGGCTCTCTGTTCCCTATAGGCAGGCTGCTAAAGGTTTGATATATGAGTGAACTGGCCCAGGATCTCATAAAACAAAAAAAGGCATTATGATGTAATGGGGGAAGTTCTGAGGATTAAAAAAGGATGGTGGGGGGGGGGACCCACCCATAATAAGCAAAAGTTAGACCCATGAATTATAAACTCTAAGAGTAAGACTGGACAGAAACAGGTGATTCATGTAGGTTAAGCCATTTGCATGGGGAGAAAAAAACAATCCAAGGATTGCAGCTCCTTTTTACCTTTTCTTTATTTTTCTCTGTAAAGAAAGAAAGAGAAAGCTCTCATTCTCTTCAGCTCTGTGAGACCTTGGTGCCTCTCTCATCCCCAGAGAAAAATTAATCTTGGATGATGACTTTCCAAATAACTATAACTTCTTCAGAGAGACATCCAATGTCTTGGTTCTTACCTGCTGCTTTGTTAAGCAGCCATTAGGAGTACACGCAGGGGAAATCTGTTCAGGCTGAGCTCTACCAATATTTTGTCAGAGAAATTCTAAATGTTTGAAAGAGACAAGTCATTGGCACTGGGCAAGCTGGAGGAAATGTGTAAAGGAATAATGTGAGATTCTGGTCAGAAATTCCCCTATCCAGTAGAGGATTTTGGGTATCCAGCGTTATTTGGATAGAAATAGAGGCCTCAGTTATTGTAGCATTAATTTAACATTCAAATAGGCTTGACATTATTGTCTCTCTCTTTCTAAAATTGTCTTACAATCACTGGCTATAAAATAAAGATAAACAGCAGGCTGGAAAGCATGGCAGTCTTAATACTAAATGATCTGGATATGTTCTGTATACAAGAAAATATATTGACTATCCTAGTTTTTGTTTCAGTCTTCAGATTTTCATTGGCTACAGTAAAAACAAAATTGGAAGCTGCTTTATCCTGTGTCAGACTAGGATCAGTTCCTCTATGCTAGTGTGGTTAGCTCAGTGCCCTCCAGTTGTGTTTGGGCTTCACTGACTATTTGGTGGGAATTTTGAGATGTAATTCAGTATATATAGAAGGTATATATAGAAGGTAGCAAGTTGGATAAGGCTGGTTAACTCTGACTGGCATCACCTCTTCAGGGTTTCAGAGAATAAAATAAAATGGATATCTGGAAGAAATAGCGTTGAACACTTTTTTCCCATAACCCAAGGCCATTGCTTCTGAACTGCATTAAAAATTGAATTGATTATGTGCTATCAAGTTGGTATTGACTTTTAGTGACCACATACAGTAGATACATTTCCTCCATGACACTCTGTCCCCACTCTGGTCTTTCAGGTCTTCTAATAGTTCATTCACTGCTGCTGTAATTGTGTTCTATTCAGACTATGAGGCAGCCAGGCAGAATTATTATCAAAACTCTTTATTAAAAACAACTATTTACAGTAATAAAGTCCTGGTGAATAATAAGGCAAGCAATTCCAATCAAAACGACCCAGGCAATGACAGATGAACAGGCAAGGGTGCAGGATCAGACTGTGGCAGAACAGCAAGGCAGGATTCAGCTAACTCCCTGATCGAAGCTGTCAGGCTTGGCAAAGCTAGAGTGCATGGCAAGGCTGAAACTGGAGGCAAGGTTCTGTGAGCTGGCACACAGATAGGACCAGGCTGACACATGGAGGGTAGGCAAGACTGGACTGGAACTTCTGGGCAAGGCTTGGCTCTGAAGGCTTAGCTGGGCTGGGCTGGATATTCTAGGCAAGGCTGAGAACTGGAAGCAAGGCTACACTGGACTGGAAATTCCAGGCAAGGCTGCAGGCTTGAAACAAGACTGGACTGGACTGGAGATCCTAGGCAAGGCTGAGAGCTTGAAGCACAACTGGACTGGACTGGAGATTCTAGACAAGGCTGTGGGCTTGGAGCAAGACTGGACTGGACAGGAGATCCGAGGCAAGGTTGAAAGCTGGGAGCAATGCTGGGTGCACACCTGGGTTGCTTCGAAATGCAGCGACGAGATCCAGAGCTAAATGTGAGGCTGTGCTCGGCAGGGATGAGACAAGAGGAGGATCCACTGGAGCAGCTTGTTCAGAAGGTGATTCTGCAGAGGTAGAAGACGCTGGCGCTGGTTCCACTCTGGCTACAGGCAAGGTATCCGATGCAGGTAAGGACCCTTCCACAATGGCTGTGAGCTCAAAGGATCAGTTGTCTCCAGCAACTTGCTCTTCACGCGTCTGCCTTTTATGCCAATCCTTTCTGCACCGTTTCTTTCCAGCAGCCAATCAAGCTGCTTTCTGATTTGTGTGCTTCTCAGCTGTCCTGTCTTGTGTGCTGATTGGAGAGTTCAAATCCCCCACCGGAGTTTGTCCAATCCCCGTTTGCCAATTCTCCCACTCTGCTGAGTCCCTTCCTGGTTCAGCTTCTTCAACCCTCTCCTGATCAGTTTCGTTTCCCCCCTCTGACTCCAGGTAAGTTTCATTTTCAGAGTCAGACATGGGCTGAAAGCTCACAAATTGAGTCTATCCATCTTGCTGCTGTTTGTCCTCTTCTTCTCTTTCCTTCTACTTTTCCCAGCATTTAGACTTCTCCAGAGAGCTACATCTTTGCATAATGTTTCCAAAATATCATAATTTGGTCTTGGTTATTTATCCCTCAAGTGAGAACTCTGAGTTTGTTTGATGATCCATTTGTTTGTTTTCTTGGCTATCCATGGTCTTCTATCAAGTCTTCTCCAACACCAAAGTTCAAAAGCTCAATACTCTTTCTATCCTGCTTCTTTAAAGTCCACCATTAATTTTGTTTAAACTTAGCTACAAGAAATGTTTCACCCTGTATAAAGCAGTATTATTGCTACTACTACTGTTATTATTATGGTATGTACATAGGTAATTTCCTCTAAAGGTGGTGTATATTGAACTCCATTTTCCAGGCTGAGGTCATGTTGTGTTAGGGTTAGGAGGTCAGGCTGAGAGTCAGTGACTGGCCTAAAGTCCTTGGCTGTGCTTCAGTCATGGAGCAAGTGTGGTTTGAACTTAAACTTTGATCTTCTTGGTCTTGGTCCAGCATCTTAATCATGTACCCATTGGCTCTTCTTTGCAATTATTTTCCTGGATTTGGAAAAGAAACAATACAGGTTATTACTGGTTCTTTACAGTAATTTTTATTGCTTTCAAAACACCTTCTATATATAGCTATTAACAAATAAGTCCACATTAGTGAGAATTGAAATAAGTGGGGTTTTACAGTTTTAGAAACTTGCAGTATATTTTTTCATATATGGGACTTTTGGGTGAAAGGTCTCAGGTTCCACCTTAAGTCTTGGATGTTGTAAATCTTGTTACTGCACATAGCAAATATTTAGCCATCTGTGAGAAACAGCTTTCCATAAGAAGCATGTACAATGCAATGCAACAGAGAAGGCAGACACAGTGATAAACATTCATTGAAATGTTTATTTGATAAGTTTAGAACCTTCTCACTAAACTGCCCCCCCAACCTTTCTCCCATGCCCTATATAAATTCATTAGAAATAATCAGATTAATCAAGGGATAAATCCACATAGTACTTTCAAGAAGCTGTATTGTTTCTTATTGATCGCATTTTTTCCCTTGTGATTATGAAGAATTGCCTTTTTACTTTCTCTTATTCCCCAGTTCTGACTGGGCACAGCCAGTGATTGCTGCTTCTGTCAATCTGTGTCGTTCTATCCTAACAATTGCCTTGCTTTATGGTATCTGATAAGCCCTGAAAGTCATACCATTTCTAATCCTCCAGCATCTTGATTGCTGATGCAGCAATCAACTCCTACCCAAGGACTCTGCAGCAGAAACTCACAGGAATGCTGTGCTGTCACAGGCAGAGACACAAGTGTTGATTTCTCTAGGCATGAGCCTGATCAAACACTAGCTTGCTAAGGCCCCATTTGGGGATAATTTTAAATAATAAAGCTCAGTCCATTTGGGTAAGTGAGTCTTGCCATTTCCATTGTATAATCAGTTGTATTTATGTAGTTTTGCTTCTCTGCTTCCAAGCAAAACATTCTGTTTCAAGGTTAAGCTTGCTATCAGGGACAATGATTGAGACCTCACTGATAAAGTTGAGTGGAGAAGCCCTTTTCCCCTCAATATCCAGCCTTTCTAGTCATTAATTTCTTGCTGAGTTATTTGAAGCGTATATATCTCCAGTCTTTTTTCATGTGTGCTTTTGTTCAGAAATAAGAAGATAGATTAGTTGTCTTCAATGAGCAAGCTGTGACCAAGGAAAGTCGGGAAAGCAGGGCTGCTTCCATTAATGTCATTCTTCCTACTCATCATCCAGGAATGGCTTTATGACTCATCTCTATTATGTAGCGAAAGGCTCAACCTGGGATCTGTAGACAGACTTATCTGCAGTTTTGATTACCCTGTCAAAGCATTAGGATAGCCCAGCCTAGTCAAGGTTTCCAAAGCCAATGCCAGAGTAGAGTTTGTGTGTCACTTATTATAAAATGCAAACATAGCTGTTTTGGGATATTAAAGGGGTACTGTACAGTCATTATGTAATCTTAAATGGGCCTAATAGAAATATCACCCTTATGTTGTTTTGGGGAATTCCTTGTTATGTGATATATTTCAGATTTTGGTGCTTTCAGATTTTTCAAGCAATATGGCAGTGATGTGATGGTGGCGGAAGTGCATGAGAATGTCAGGACAAACTCGTACATTAAAGAAATAGGTGAGGTGGCAATCTTTTTCCTTCCTTCCTTCCTTCCTTCCTTCCTTCCTTCCTTCCTTCCTTCCTTCCTTCCTTCCTTCCTTCCTTCCTTCCTTCCTTCCTTTTTTGTCAAGGACTAAATTATTGCAGAAGAGATCTACTAAGTCTCCATGCCAATGGTTGGTGGGATTGTGAGAAGAATTCTAGATGCCCCCCCATGTTTTCTCCCCAAACACTATTCCACCATGCTGTCTTCTCCAAGCATGCTGCTTTCCCCAAACACTGCTTTCCCCCATAATTCTTCCCCTTCTTGAGCAAGATAAAAGGTTAAAGATGACAAAGTAGAATGGGTTCATACAAAGAAGATAGAAGAGATTAAAATGTGACAGGAAGCCCCAACTGTTTAGACAAAAGATTCTCTTCAGACTTAATCAGAGACCTTGTAGGACAAAAGGGTGCCCCTTCACAAGTTAGCAGAGCCCATTCAGGTACGCATTCTTCCCCAGCCAAACAGATCTCCATGAACAAATAACAAAAGATTCCTTCCAAGGTGAGCATTCCAGGCTAGCAGACAAAGCCACAGCCCCTCAGGGAACCTGGACTATCAGAACAGGAGACACAAACAGCCTGACCACAGAGTACCTCCTCTCTGAACCCAGGGAAACTGCACTTTCCTGGAAGTCCTAGACAGCGCCCCCTGCCAAGAAACCAGCCAAGTGCACCTTCTCAGAAGTTCCAAAAGGGTGGGAACACCTTTGCATAACAATAGCTAAGCTCTCCTATATAAAGAGCTTGTGGGGAGAATACAGGCATGGCCACCTCCAACCAGCAGACTCTGTACATGCTCTTGGAAAATAAAATTTATCTCTGTTCAAGCAATTGCCTAAGAACTTTCATTCCCAGCTCCGAATGGACCTGGTAAGATTTCCTTCCAACAGGATGAAGGAAATAGTAAGCAGGGCACAGACAAGAATAGATAGCCTACCTTTTTCTCTCTCTCTTTAATTACCTCTACTACTAATTCACTTTTTCTTTGGATCTTTCCCTATCCTGACCTACACAGCAGGCTACTAGGGGAAGTAGATCACCCTTGGCAGATTTCTGAATGACAAAAGGATTTTAAGCTCAAGCTTAAAGCAGCGTAGAACTTATGACAGTAAAACAATTGCCAATAAAAGCAACTACATCAGAAATATTGATGAAAATGATATAACAACTAGTATCAGGGGAAGGTCTGAGCAAAGACTTTTACGCATACACACACGGTATATGTATGAATGGGCTTCACCTTCATGTTAGAAAGTTGTTTGAGAAGGTATGTGCTGCCTCAATTAAGAAAATATCATAATTTGAGTTGCAATTTAGGTTTTTGGGTGGTTTTTTTTTTTGCTGTGGTGTCTTCTCAGTGCAAAACTCATTCTCTCTAGATATCTCTTATTGTTTCAGAACTTCAGTTAGTTTGTTATCTGAAATTATGCCATGGATCTTTGATACAATACTGTTAACATATTCTAAAAGCATATTCAGTATGTGTTATCTTCCTGGCTAAGAATTTATTTATTTTATGCCATTTATAATTTGCCCCAATCCAATCTGTAATGCTTAGTTAAGGGGCTTTAGAATTAGGCCACTTCCAGTTGGTCATATTAAGGTGCTTTCTTCCAGTCCATGAGCCAGCAGAAAATGCTGGCATAAATTGCACTGGCAAAAATTGTGCTGTCCTTCTTGCTGATCTCCAGTAATGAAGCTGGTGAGTGGTGCTATCCTTACTCTTTCAAGGAAAGTAATTGGTAGGTTCTCCTGGCTACCTTTCCTCTCTCAAGTGTCACCTGCTGGTATGAAGAACAGCCACAAATTCCTCTCCTTAATGGTGAGGCAAGGATGAGCAAATATAAGTGAGGGCTTGGAAAGGCTAGCTTAGCCACTAGTCAATTGCTCAGCTAACAGATCACAAGTGTGGAGAAGAGACATGGGGTGGAGCAAGGGTAAGCAATCGAGCTCCACCCTGAACTAGTATGGCAAGGGAGTGGCAATACTGTCAGAAAGTGGCTGTGGCCAGTGTCACTCAGAAGTAGCCTTTGCAGTAGGCAAATTGGTGAAGTACGCAGATTGGTGAAGTATGCAAATTGGCGATGTATGCACCTCCCCACTGGAGTAATTGAAATAGTAAAATATATACAGTAGCTTGGTGAAAGCAATGGTGATAGAGCCAGGCCTTTCCTTCCTGCTTTCAATCTGTGCAACAGAAAATTACAGCTCTCTCAAGATAGTGCTAACTCTGTTTCTTAAACACAGGTCTTGTGCTCTTTCAAAAGAGTGCTAAAGCCATGTTTAAGAACAGGTCTAGCACACTGCTAAAAAAATTCTAAATCCATGTATACAAAGCTTCGGAAAGCATCAAGCAGGCGGGCTGTGAGCCATGGAGAATGGCGCAAATGACTACAGGGGACACAGCCTAAAGTGGCCAGTAGGAACTAGGTGGATCCCAACCCCTAATCAACCACATCGTTGATAAAGCATGCTGAAATATGTCCATTACAAAAATTGTGTCAGCAACAATTGTGTCAGGAGACGACAGAAAGCCATAACTTAAACTGGAACAGCCAAAGGCATTTTTAAACTCAGTTGTGGACTGAGGTGAGATGAAAACAACTTCATGGGAACATGGTATAAGAAAACAACTGCTGGGGCAAGTTCATGCTATGTTCAGGGGAAAGTGAGGATGAATTCTTAATTGGGATGCACATAAAACAACCGTGTAGTGATTGAGTTTAAATGTTAGCACTGAGCAAACCAAATCTGGCATATGATTCTGGTTCATTAGCAGAGGAAGAAGCCAAGGACTTCTTCCAGATAGATCACTGAATAAACCCTGAGTGGAGACTTCCTACTTTGCTCTGGTTAGTTTTGTTGGACAAAAGAGTGAAGCAGAATGCCGAAGTGCACTTGCCCATTCAGAATGATTGATACCCAAACCGGGGAAAGAGTGACTAAGGAAGACATAAGCTTTTTATTGTGGCTCACAGTACAGTACTGAAGACTATTTAGTCAAGGCTATTTATTACTGTCTTCCTTTGGATGTTTAGATCACCAAGTGCAAGTTTTACTTTTCCTACAAGGGAAAATAGCCCTCCCAAGAAAAAAAAAGTGCATGTATGAGTGAGTGTGTATGCTTCCCCTTCCTTTCCTGTCTGTGCCTTTGCTGGCAACATCCTTTCTATCTCCTATTTGTTATCCCAGCCGTCCTGTCAGAATCGCTGGGCCGCTTGAGCTGCTGCTGGTGTTCTGGCAGTGCTGCTTTCCCACCATTGTGACATCACTGGAGGGCACTTGTGCTGTGTGTGCAGTGACAGAGCCTGACACTCCGAGCTTGACTTTTCCCAGTGGCTATGTGGGGATCAGGAATGAGTGTCTGCCTGGGAGCGTCATTGTCTTTGCTGCTGTAAAATCCTAAGGAAGGAAGGAAGCCCTTGAAAGCAAGGGGAAGCTTGCCACTGTGATGATCTTGGACAGACTTTGCCTGTGCCATTTTGTAAATTTACCCTCCAATCACAGGAGAACATTAGCCATTAAAACGTCAAAATCTAAAGGGGGTTATAAAATGCAGCAAGCCTCTGCAGTCCAAATCAGCCCTTATTAGATATGGGGAAAAAAAAAAAAACCCTGTCTCCTTTTGACTGAGGCATTGTCTGTCTGGGGATATTAGCATTTCATCCGTTCAGTAGATGTCAGCAAGAGAAAATTCTTTGGAAGTGTAGCTTTGAATTGTCATAAATGGCCTGTAATTCCTATCCCTCTCTGCCATTGATTACTGAATGTTTAGCTCATCAACTTCCCTTTTTGATTCAAAGCTGTTGCTCTTACCTCTTGTTTCAGCTTTCTCACTGTTACAAGGAAGAGAGAGAAAGAGTAGACTGTCAGAAATGAGCTCAGTTGCAAGAGAAATTATTCCTGGCATGTGAACTGCTGAAATGGAACATAAGGAGATGAAAAGCAGCCTTGGTGCAATTCTGCTTCTACCAAAATCAGTTATAATCTGAACATTTAAGAAGAGCTGGTGTGTCTGATTCACCAGTTTTTTCCTACTAGCAGTGAACTAGCCTCTTCTGGAAAGCTTAAATGCTTATTTATCCAAATATGCCATTTTAAAATGTGTTTTTGACTTACCAGTGCAGTTTGTCATGGGTGTTTCCATTAATTTCAGTAGCATGCTTATGTCTGTACAATTTTTAATTCAAATAACTGCATGGCAAAATTTAGTTTTCAAATTGTATTTTGGCTTAAAAATGTGAAATGTTCACACTAAAATGCATTCTGATCAATTTTCTTCCCCATCCTTAATTAGCAACAAGTCTGTAGTACCTCTGGCTGTGAAGGTTAGTTAGTTGAAAGGAAGCTGTATTTCTTGGAATCAAATGTTCTTTGTAAAAGATCCATTCCACCACTTGTAAGAACTGTAAATTGTAAACACTCTTCTATAACTGTAGCTTTTTACATCTTTTTTGCTGACCTCCTGTCTCTGTACCCAAAAAGCACTGCTCACGTTTTCTAATAGAAAAAATACACATCAAATTAATTAAAACACAATAAACATAGAATGAATACTTAAAGACGTAAAGCTTTAAAAAAATGATCATAAGATGATTAAAAGGATCAAAACCTCAATCGAAAATATGTTTAGCTGCCTTTTCTGAAAGCACCATTCCAATTTATATAAATGTTCTGTGAGTAATATAAACAATGTTTGATAACACTGCTAATAAAATGATAGCTACTCATTTAAATTCTGGACTATCATTTTATGCTTTGCCAGCTGACTCTTTCTAATTTCCACTTAGTCTATGCCTTATTTATTCCAATAATGAATAAATCATGCTCTAAAAATATCCTATTAAACATCTAGAAGAATAAAAACTGTTTTCTGGGTAAGTCTAGACATACACTATTTGTGGGCTAAAGTTAAGAATGTAAAAAGAACCTAGCTAGATCAGGCCATGGGGCCCATCTAATCCAGCTTTCTGTAGCACACAACAGTCAGCCAAATGCATTCAGGAAGCCTACAAATATGGACAGAAAAAGAACAGATTTCTTCCACTTTTACTTCCTGGCAAATGATATTTTTAAGTATTTTGCCAGCATGATATGGCCACCACTGATATACTCTGATTCTACATCAAAGCTTCTAGACTGCTTGTAAGTCCATAAAAATGATAGTCACCATCACATCGGATGGCAGTGAATTCCAAGTCCCATAGCCTCAATGCAGGAGCTTTTGGTTTAATTTTAAAAGTTTGTTGTCAATAATCAATAAGTTTAATCTTTTGTTTCCCTGGCAGCCTAAGAGGGTGACAGAAAGAGACAGAACAAGATGGGGGAAAAGATATAAGAATGTGTGCATGAGAGAGACAGAGAAGGTGGGGAGTGCCACAAAAGAAGCAAATGGAAAGCTCTACTTACAGTTTGCTTCAGCTCCATCTATGTTACCCTGAGACTCTTGTCAGATTATCCCCAAAGGAATGCAACCTTCTGTAGGGGGAAAAAATGTTCCTGGCTATAGCTGGACATATTGTTCCAAGAAGCCCTTAAAATGTTCAGAAGGAAAGATGATGAATTCACAGTGCTCGGCACATTTTAAGTCTTTAAGTAAATGTAAAACTGCAGTAATAGTACTAGTAGCTCTTTGGCATCCATGGAAATGTTTGGGGTGTCTTATTTCGTTGGTCCTGCCAAAACAGCATCTTCCCTAAGTCCTGAAGTCAAACCAAAGGAATAAAGGGAGGGATGGTAATTATTCTCATATATCACAAATCCAGAAGCTGCTGCCAGACTTTGAAAAAAATGCTTAAGCATATAGCATGACTGCAAAAGGAATGAAATATCCCATTCTCCAGAGTGTGACTGATCAAAGAGACCAAACTCTCTTCTATTCCACCTGTGCAAACTTTATTTAAGACTGAAAGATCTTTCGTGAATGCTAATGACAAAATTATTGTTTCCTTTAGGGAGATGAACTATCCAGGTCGTGCACGCCTCAAATACGCTGATTGATTCTTTCATACAGTTTTGTACTATGGGGCAAATCCTGTCTTAATAAATCTTCTGCATATGGTCCAGAGCTCTTTAGGAGCTGTAGAAAAAGAGTGATTCATCTGTTCTGAGAACAGGGATGTCAGGCGGGATGAGGCATAACATTTGCTGCAAACAGTTACCCATTTTCCTAGATGGAAATATGCCTAAAATGATGGCACATCTGGATTGCACTCTCATGCAAGGGCTGGAGTTTGATGAGAACCCTGGAAATGACCTGTAAGAGATCCTAGACCC